>NW_022884330.1:2629981-3287476 GCF_011952255.1 Bombus vosnesenskii | reverse complement strand
CACTGCCCACTCATGGGAATATCAGCAGCACAGCGCACGATGCAGTCTGTGCGCCGACCGCTTCCTATCGCGTGCAGAATCGGATGAAGCGGAAAACTCGGCGGCAAGTGCCTCGGATACACGACCCAGCTCTGTATCCGCGGTTTTCGGATCATTTGCGCGATGTTGCCCAATGAATCTGTACTGATGATGCACATCCCAATAGATTATCCTTCTCCTCTATGGCCGTTTCCGCAGTATGTTCATTTTCACTTCAGTCTTTTACTTCTAGATAGATCCGATTGTTAGACAGTTGCACGTTAATGACAAGTTTGCTGTATTTTGAGGAAAAACTAAACAAAATATGCAATACATTTCAGTCATTTCTCGACTATACAATACAATACAATGGCCCACGAAGCTATGTGGATATAGCGTAGGATTTAGAATAGAAAATTACAAGATTTATTATATTTTTATAACTCTTGCAAGTAATTTTACTAAATTACCGCTACACGTACAGAATCTCAATTCTGCAATTCGAGCATAAAGTTCTGTTTGGTCAGTCGTATGTCGTTTTATCGATGATCTAGATTTATCGCCTTTTATATAATGTCAGGAGGTGACCAAACACCTGCAAGCGGCATTGCATACAACGAGGAAAACCGGCAATTGCTTGCTTCACACCCAAGTACGTCGGTCGTCAACGAAAAAAACTTGCGATGCTAAACCATTGTAGCTTACAAACTTCCTCCCAACAGAAAAAAAAGCCCATTCAATCCAATCCCTACGATCTAACGCAGCCAAACAAACGAACGTTTTGCACAAAAGATTCACCGTCGAAACGGGACGGTTTCGAGCGAGTTTACAGCTCTAAACCGAGGCTCTCGCCGTTAGTATGTACATGTAGCAATTTGTTAGCGGCGAAATCGAAGAATATCGCGACACGTTTACGGAATCGTAAAACGGCGGATCGCGCGGATTGCGCCGTTTATAGAGGCACTAAAAGGGCGAATATCGCCACATAGCATAACCGGTAACGACGTCGGGCGTAACAGAAAATATTTATTTTATCGTTACCTCGTAACTTTCCTCGTTTTTCCATCCCATTTTTCCACTCTCCATTCTGGCGTTGCTCTTTCACCCTCAACTCTTCGTAGTAGAATTTTCTCACGGTCGGCGCCCACGTCTCTAAATATCACAGCCTATGTCGGTATCGGCGGTTTTCCTGCCACTTACGCGGCGACAACCGATGAATCTGTATCGGTAGCCGACTAACCGCTCGACGACCCGCAATTTCCACAATTTCAATCCGCGCGACTGTCCAATGTAGCCCGTCGTTTTTCAAGAGAAGCCGGCTGACGTTAACGCGTCTCGTCCATAACGATGCCGACCACGCGAAGGCGCGTACATAACCGTAAAAAAAGCAGATTGACGCTGACCAATACGCGGCGGAAACCAGCTTTATGACGCTTCCTACTACGTGTCGATCGCGGCTGCCGATGTCGAGGAAGGCGTATCAGGTGCGCCCACGATGTGAATTTTTTAGAGTATCGACGGTATGTAGTGAATTTTTCGGTATTTTCAGGAAATACGGAAGTGGAAATGCATATAATGCATGTGATAGACAAAAGTATACAAAATAGCCGGATACTGCGCAATATTCGATTTCCATCTTTTCAATAACTATATTTGCTTCGAATAATACTTTGGTAATATTTATATAAATATTGACGATTTAATAATGCGCGGGTATGCACGATGTATATTTGTGTTGGAATAAACATTCTTTCGATTGATGGGATGGCAATTGAATGGTTTCTGAAGTTGGAATTACACAGTGGCTTTTTTGAT
The DNA here is from genome assembly GCF_011952255.1 of Bombus vosnesenskii. Taxonomy (NCBI): domain Eukaryota; kingdom Metazoa; phylum Arthropoda; class Insecta; order Hymenoptera; family Apidae; genus Bombus; species Bombus vosnesenskii. The sequence continues at coordinate 3,285,643 of NW_022884330.1, read as the reverse complement.
ATTATAACTATGATTATTAAAGTTGATAATTGCAATTTTCATAGTGTATGTAGATAGCATAGGTAGGACATAAATTCCTGGTACACACAGAGACGTTGTATCGAGTTACTGAAGTTCCAGAGCAACTTCTCCCAACAGTTGTAGTGTCACGATGAACGGTGACTGAAGCATGCTTTGCCTTTATAATACATTAATTAATATTGCGAATAAAGGAATGGGATTTACAAGTGCGTAATATAGCGATACACAATTATTCTTGATCGGTTACTAAATTTCACGCGGCTGAGCTATGAATTTGACACTGTGAAAATCAGATGTAGAATCTAAAGAATAATATGACCAATACTTTTCTAGACAATGTACATCTTTTTTTGCCAAAGAAAATCTTTTATTTACTTTTTCATATCTGCTATTTCACCTTCTCGATTTTAATTTTCGTTGGCACGTAATTCGTGTTCCGAAGAGTATCGCAACTCGGATTCGTTTGCCGATCGATAGTCGCGGTGTACCGCGATCGGCGATGCTGATTATTTTTGTAAAGTCCTCGCCCGACCATATTGTAATTACAGTCTGGTCATTCTTTATTAACCGGTCCGGCGGCCAATCCAAGTTAATTATTCCACGGAAGTTTGTTAAAATTTAAACAAGATCGGCGCAACGTCGGTATAGAGAGGGAGATGGTTCCAAAAATTTCAACAACACATCGCCTCGTATCGCTGTTAAATTAACTGCCTTTTGTAGCGTGCACACATTCGATTGCGTGCTATGTGTTATCACGAACGCCACCGCGTAGATATTTCAATCGTGTCGTTTCGTCGTTCAATAATAAATTATCCTAGATACGTTTACAATTTAATTGGTCTTGTAACCAGCTGGTCTTCTCAAATATTCCATCGCCCCTGTTTTCTTTCCGGCTTGCGTGCGACTCGTAGACGATATCATTCGTTGATCGAAGGTTTGTCCATTTGAAGGTTTGAAAAAAGGAAATTCTAAGTGTGATATTCTCTTTCTAAATTATTTGTACCAATTTTTTCGTTAACTGATAGAGAAAAAGAACGTTTTACTATTTTCTATACTACATCAGTATGGTTATATTATACGAGGACCACGGACGAACGACACGACGAGCTATATTTTTATTTCTCATACGAGAACAATTTAAAAATTCAATATCTTGTCAACCAATCACATCCTAATAAAACTACCATTTTATTAAATTTAAAAAATATTAATTCCTCAAGTTATGATATCTCTTCCTCTACGATCTTCCAACGTATTAACAATAGCTGCTAATTAATTTTTCAATAATCTTACACCATCTTCGCGAATATTATTAGCCGATATGGCGGAGGAGACTTCCAATAACCAAATACGCTTGAAATCCAGTTTCCGGGCATTGTCGACTAACCTAAATTTCAGCGCAATTCTGTCGCGTTATTGCAAACCGTGATTCACATAATACAGTTATGTGTCATCGTACACCGGGCCGTTACGTCGGAAGAAGCCGTACAAACTTGGACATCCGTCGACATAATGGCACGGATCACGAATAGAGCTCGTCCCTGGCGTCACGAATAAATCGACAAAAACCTTATTCAGATCCGATTCCTCTTACATTGCCGAGCACAGGATTTTTCTCGTCGGCCATGGCGAGCACGTCCCTTCTAAAACCCGCGAATTTTTCTCGGCGAAACGCGGAAAATCTTGGCGAGACGCGAATGGAAAAAGCACGGAACAGCTCGAATAACGCACTGTAATTATTCGTTCGAGGACCATCTATTTTGTCGGTCGGAGACCATCATGCAGAATATTGCAGAAAATTTCAGGCGAATCGATCGATGAGAGCGGTCCTTTCACGAGAAAGCGAACTGTTTTTACGCGATTCTGGCTCGGTATTCATCGGAGTTTTGAAAAATTCCAGAAAGTCCTGCACCACTGCACCGGTTCGTTCGAACACCATTGTCGAGGTTCGTTTCAGGCCAGCCTTGAAATTCGGACTTCCCGCGGAAAAAGAAATTGGTTTCTCGATGTTTTTAGTGGCCATGGTTTCGTTCTTCTTCTTCTCATTGTAGTCGCGTCGCAGCTTTTTCACCTGTAAACAAATCATCTTCTTTTTCCTTTTCTTCTGTTTTTTCTTTCTCTGTACTTTTTGCCCTCGTTCCTTTTTTTCTGTCCTCGTTTTATTTTACTCGCTAGCTATCAACGATATCAAGATTCGTTTCGAGGGAACGACGTCTCTGCCCGTATTGACCATAAAAATAAAAACGGACACCGCGGTCGATCAAATCCCGACGTTTCGCAGATAACTGTTTTTTATTGCACACCGATTGCACGTCACTGGTCGAATTTCCGTCGAGGAAAAAGGACGATCACACGTCCGATTAGCTCTTTTACGTTTTCCCTAACGTTGTCGTCGTTTCCAACACTTTTCGCCTAATTTTGTTATCCCTTCTAGGCTTTTCTCTGTAACTATCCAACGTAATCGTTTTTCAATTCTCAATCATCGATAATATTCGAAATTGAAATTTTTCATGTTTCTAGTATGACACATATTTTTAGGATAAATGTAATTATGCGTGAGACCATGCCGGAATAGAATATTGAATTTTAGAAAGCCGAATGATTCGATAATGAGGGAACATTTTTTAAGGAGATTATCGATAGGAAGATTAAAAATGAAACTCCCTTCGATTTCATTTAGACGAACGCGACGCAAAACGAACGTACCTGATCGCAAGGAGACGATGGAATTTCATAAATGGATAATATCATTAAATGCTAAGATTAAATGACGTTATTCATTGATTCACACATTGCATTCGTACTTTCTGATATCGACAAAGGATAAACGTTCCACGATATGTAGACCTGATGAAAAAATTGTTAAAACGCGTAATCTCTGAAATAGTGAATATTCTATATATAGCACTCCATAGTGGATTTTTATAATTTTTTATTTTCAAATAAAAATTTATGTAACTAGGTAAATGAAACTTTATGACAGAATCGAATCAGCAGGTTCAACGAAACGTTTGAAACTGTCAAACAGAAATTGAACATGGACGACGCGGTGCCGCATCGGGCAGATGAAAACATTTTCCAGACTTCAGTTAACATTCGAGTCATGCATCGATCATACTCGTCGTTGTTTGAGCTAACTACGCGCTCATTTCGTCCGTTTGTCCGCGTATCTCGAATTTGACTAGCGCTAATTTCGTCCGGGCAAATTTGTTCCTGGTTTCAACGTAATTAATAAATTATGTGGACGGCACCGTTGCATCCACAAATCCGCCGGCAGTTTGTTGCCCGAATTCGTGTTACGATACACCACAACATTTTTGTTTTGCCCTGCAGTCGATGAGTTCGATGGGAATTAACGCTTGACGCGGTAAAATTCGCTCAATTATCGGTTAAGTATTTTCATTTATAGAAAAGACCAAATATTTAACGGAATATTAAATACTTTTTATTAAAAGAGAGAGAATGAAACCTCGCTCCCTCTTCACATTTGCATCTCCTGTTCAGATATCTCCTGTTCTTTTTGCGATACGTTTTTACGTTATTCAAAAAGAGCATGGAATATAAAAGAGACGGTAAAATTCAATACCAACATCAAACATTTAAAAAAACATCTATGTTTTAATAATATCCATTGAAATATAACATCCATCTCGGATTATATAGACACGAGGAACATCCAGATTGAATATAAAATACCTTTCGTGAGATAGAAATAAATACACGAATTGCCAAATTACCTTTGATTTCCATATCAATGTTTTTCTTTCCTTTTTCCTTAAAAAGAAGTGACCACACAGAAGGGATTAAACGTGAAACGACTCACTTGAAACCTGAAGAATCTCTTACCGCTCTTCGGCCTATTCTCCAAAGCTCTCTAGGAACACTCCGCCCATTCGTTTCACGTGCATAATGTGATTAAAAAAAAAAAAAAAAGAGAGAGAGAGTGAGAGAGAAAGAGAAAAAAAATTATTTTCCTACTAATGACGGGGCAAAATATAATCACGGAACGGTGGATGATGTCGCTCTCGCTAGGCAGAAACGCGTCGAGGGTCGCTTTCATCCCTTTCTGTGCGTCGCTATCAGTATTTTTTCTTAACCGATGAAAAGCAGTGAATTTCATTCACGTCGAGCCCATTCGCCTTTCTCTCTCTTTGCTTTCATCGATACTCGTTTCGAGACGAGTTGCGTGTGCATCACGTTTGCGTACCACGCAACGTATTCGCGTATACAGGAGGCGGAACGAGTCACGAGATTAATGCAATCGTACGTCACCGGCCGGGGGTTTTATTCGTCGCGTCTCGTCGTTACGTTGGAAGTATGTCAGTGTGAAATATTCGTGCCATTCGTTTACGCGACATCCGACTCATTATCCACGGTCGAAGAACGGCAGAGAAAAAGGATCGGACGACACGCGTCGTTGTCGCTCTGCGTTTCATTCACGCCTCTAAACACCGACCTACGTAATAACACGGATAGCGAACGCGTATCATCACGATTAAAGGGATAATAACGCTTCAACGTTTCACGCGTTGTCGTTCTGTATCTTCTTTTCTTCCCTTTTTCTTTTTCCTCGCATCCGCGTTTCCGTCCTTCCCTTCTTCTTTCTCAATATAATCGCGGCGCGTGTATTGAAAAAGAAACACAAGATTTTTGTCCCTTTTGAAAATTTATATTTTAGGAACAAGCCGCGCATCCACTTAACCCGTTTCCCCTTTATCACGAACAAAGATTTAAATTTGTACGAAAACCTACATTTTTTTTTTTCGTCATACACTCTGGAAATTATAGTAAAACGTGAACAAGAAAATGAATTGTTTGACTACATGCTTTGCTACGGTTTTCCTGTATTTTGTAATCAGACGCATACCTCGGCGTACAGTCACAAAGTAAGAACGCAATGCCCTGTCGAGAAGAGTTGAAACTTCAACAGGCACAAGACCCGTATCTTGTTTACATTGAATCAAGTTGTTAATTAGCTTTTCTCTGTACAAATTTCGTTCAACTCTCTAACACCGGGAGTAATTCGAGCGGAACGGAAGATTGCGGGGAATTCAAAGGAATTTCGCGTGCGCGATAAAATCCGGTTTAATTCGATGATCACCTCCCCGCGTTCCCGTGAGATCTGTTGCCCGGTGGAAATTAATAATAAAACGGAGTGCTACCGACAAGAAGCTTTTCTCTCTCTGCCTTTGTCCGTTTCTATCCCGTTTCCACGACAAATTGAGTGCCTCGTAGGAATTCTTTTAATTCCCGCTTCAGTCCGCTCGCAAGCGTATTATTTAATTTTTAAACGTTTGCGAGGAAAGTTTCACCCGGTCGTGTCCGGAGCTATACGCGTTACCGAAAAATAAAACCGTAATCACGGCCAAATGGAAACGGAAATTCGAACCTTACTCCTCCTTGCGCGATAAGTATAATTGCACAAGTCGAAATTGCTACCGGGTTTTCCCGGTAATTCGAAGCGAACGAATTAATTCGACGATAAAATGTAATTGTCCCGTGGCCAGTTCTCATTCTTGATCGTAACGGCAAGAAAATGCGACGTTAATGAATAAATAGTTGTTCGTTCGGCCATTCAACTCTTTACGGTTACCTTTCGTCGTACTTTAGCCGCTAGGAATTGAAATTGACGTCGTTGAAACTGCGATGAGCGCAATCGGAAATCAATTTATATTAGGTTGTTTCCAAATAAAACTTTAAATGTGCAACTGACTTATTCTGCTTGTTTGTTTCAGATTTATAGAAATCTAGTCCAAGAGTTCAACAACTTTTGTAATGATATTGTTAAAGTTCCTTCGTTTACAGTTTCCTCGAAAATGTTTTATATATTACAAAATTGCCTACATGGCCGTGGCAGGTATTCGAACTTCTCCAATTGCCAATAGCAATTTGATGATTTTAATGCACTTGCTCTTCATTGATGTGTTTTACGATTAGGAACAAGATATACGTTGATTTTTTAGGATCAAGTTTCAGAAAAACAACATTTCACACGTACCAACTTAAGAGCAAGAATTTTATTGTAATCCTAAACTTTAATGACAGAGCCTATCAATTCAGCGCGGAAAAAGAAATAACAATTCTCATCGCGACGTTCGAGATTCTCGCCAGATACGATAGTTGGATCGTTGGATGCCGCGATTTTCGATCGCATGGCCCGCGGCGTTCGTTTCCAGGCGGAATCTCGTTTACAGCGGGGGATCTAATCGGCCGCGAAATTTCTTTTTCCCGCAGCAATCGCGTGGTCCGCCTTTTGTAACCAATGACTCGAACGTACCACCATGCCAGTTCGTTTGATAGCGAACTATAACGCGGCACTTATTGGCGCTGAAGGTATCGTCGGTCGAACTGGAAGGAGAAACGGCTTGACTACTGATAACGCGTTGGATCTGTGTCGTCGGCGACGTACGTTGCGGAGAAGGAACAACACGCCTCGTTTTCCTATCGATTGAAAATTACCTTCTTTGTGTCATCTTCTTTGAGCCTCTGTGTATTTCACAGATAGAAATGCGAATCTGTGTGTATATACAAACTTAAAAACGCGAATTATTATTCGAATACTACATTCGTTTCGTGTGAATTGCGAGGAATAGAAAAGTTTAAGTAGATATGGGCCGTATTCGTCAGACATGCTTGCAAATCGATGTTATGAAAGTTCCTTAGACAACCGGAACTATTTACAGCTTCTTACAATTGTAAAAATTGAATGAAAATTGATAGTTAGGGCATTTTGAATATAATCAACAAATAGAAGATACTTTGAAATAAAAAGTGCCCCATTGAACAATTAAACATTTTTATTAGAACATCAATAAAGAAAAAAATGAGAACAAACGTTAAGTAGATATGGACCGTATTCGTCAGACATGCTTGCAAATCGATGTTATGAAAGTTCCTTAGACAACCAGAACTATTTACAGCTTCTTACAATTGTAAAAATTGAATGAAAATTGACAGTTAGGGCATTTTGAATATAACCACTAAATAGAAGATACTTTGAAATAAAAAGTGCCCCATTGAACAATTAAACATTTTTATTAGAACATCAATAAAGAAAAAAATGAGAACAAATGTTGCATCTAACGGTGCACTGCGTTTGCGTCCATATCTTTGAGGGGTAATCTACGAATATTATTATAAACACAGCTTAGAAAATAATCGTAAATGCTGATTTATAATCGTATAATTGAAATTAGAAGTATACACATACCTTACTATCATATATAGAACGAGCAAATACTGTTTAGTAATATCTTCTACGCGTTTCAACAATATATTCTGCATGTTTTGCTTACGACGAAATAACGAATGCGAATGGTTTGTTGAAATAAACGAAGCCTTGTTACGATATGTCGCTATCAACTGTTACCAAGGCGCCACGGTGGTCACCCGTGACAACCAATAAGGTAAACGGTCCATTGGGGAAGAATGTCGTCTTACATCATCAATTTATTATTATTTTGCCATTATACGCTTTGAATAATAAAAATACTCTCGTGACGTCCTGAGCGAAACATGTGATTTCGGCGTGGCAATGAAACTGTTAAGTGAGGATACCCTCAAGCTAAGAGAAATATCTAAACGAATAAATCTCTTTGGGAGGAAAGAACACGATATTAGAAATGAAGAATCAAGAATTGCCGATTATTCGTACTCGACTTGGAACTTTATCATCTTCGCGATCAAATTAAGCAATTATCACGAACGAACCAAGAGAACTTGGTAGTTACGATGTTCATTAACAATAAGTACCTATTCTCCATTTTCGGCGTTCCAGGCGAAACTTCCTGCGCGTAGCCCGCGGTGGCTTGGCATCCCGTTTAAATCCACTTAATTCTTCGTTTTCTTTCCCGTCTGAGATTCCATCTTTCAACGACCATCCAGCGTTTTCCACTTCTTCTCGAGACGTTGCTCAGAGAGCCTGCAGGCTCGCTCTGGTAACGAGCCCTCCACGAAAAAGGCACCGCGAATCTCATGATAAGGCGAACTTTCGTTGACGTTTCGGGCGATAACGGGCCGCGAGAACGGTTCCGAGGGAACGGACGCTTATCGTCCCTTTCCCACGAGTTCGCGCCGCTGTTTTGCGACTTTCCCTTATCCTCGCCGATCTCTCGCCTCTCCGGTTCAATTAACCGCGATGTTATACGACCTGCCCCGCAAATATCTACCCCTTTCCAGAAACTTTCGACGAATCCGTCGTTCAATTTTTCAACGTTTATCGCGTCGTCACGAGATTCTCCTATTGGAAGTTCGTACGATATGTAATGGAGAAATTTAGGAGACAATGTTGGAGGAAAATTCATTGCGTCGACGTTACATTATTACATTAGTGATAATGTTAATCAGGGAAAAGGAATTTTGTAATACGATTAGTTTTTAATACGATTGGTTTTAAACGATGATGGTGTATGTATGATGATGTGGTTGATGACAGTTGATGACAAAAGTTTCTTTCGTTTCATAAAGCGATAATAGGTAAACAAAAATGTCTGTTTTATATTATTTTATTGAATTAGATATGATCCATTTCGTTCTATTTCTATTATTATGTTCGTGTATAATTCAATAAGCTAATATAAAATAAAAAACATTGTGCGTCTATTATTTCCTTATAAAACGAAAGAAACATTTCGGACAACCCAATATCATGCGATATCGTTCTTCAATGCTAAGCTTGCCAGGCCCAGTAAAATTTAATTAAAATCGTACATTCAATGTTACTTTTTTTGTTCATTTAAATTTACGTAGATTCTTATGTTATCCGATTAATCAATTTGTCAATTGTTCTTAGTATAAGAATTTACATAAAGTTAGATGAACGAAAGAAATAACTATGGGTCCAATTTTAAATTGCATTTTGAAATCGGTCATTCGACCGGACTTGCTAAGATGAGTCTCGACATAATTAGAAAAGATTCCGATTTTTGTGAACTGTGTTGTAATAAGATTACAGCGATCGATCAAGTCAATTCTGTCGTTTTCCTCGTCTCTTCGAATATCTTTCTTGTTTTGTGAACACACAAATTCAATGCAAATATCGAGTACCAGAAGCGGGCATTTAAAGGCTATTTATATTTGTAATAATATTTATCGAAACGTGACATCGATTTTGGGTTACGTAAGGTCGGGAAGAACAGCGAGGTTAAAATATCGATGACTGTTTCAATTATAAGAAAAACATACTTCACATGGAAGATAATGAAAGAGAAAATACCTGTTTGTTCTCAAACCAATAACAACTCTGACGAACAGCACCTTAACTTGAGCGACAACTTACAGGAAATAGATCGATTCCCTCGTCTCGGCGTTTATCTTCTACTTAGGATGTTCTCGAAGCGAAATCCTAGTTAAACATAGCATCGAAAGCAATCTGTCATATCGTTCTCTCACGCACAGTCCAAACAAGCCCCGCAGCTGATTCTTCGACGTTCCGCTGTCTTGTCCCACGGTTCTCGCTCTTTCAACCAATATTTATCCCCCGTCCATCATTGCATTGTTACATCTTTGTGTTTGTGGTTGGTAGAAACACGGACGAGAGCAAACGAAAAGTTAGAGGAACAGAGTAAACCTGTGCGAAAATCGTTCGCCAAGATGTAACCGCGGGCAAACAATCGGACAAACGAATAGCGAAAAAGAGAGACAAACTAGGAATACAAAAAGAAAGAAAGAACACGTAAGTGAAAGAAAAGAAAATGAACTAAGGAACAAGAAATGAGTATAGTCTGAAATGGAAAGAGAAAGATAGGAGGGAGGTGGGAAAAAGGAGATAAGGAGCCACGAACACTGTCGAGATACACTTGGAAAAGGCTGAAAGAATAAGACGGAGACGAAGGCAGAGCGACAGAAAGTTGGCAAGTCGGATAATGGCGAAGTTATGGTTGCAACTCGAACCTCAATCCTTGTATACTATCTTAGTATACGACTACGCTAACGATGCTTTAAGCCACAGCGTAACGTAGCTACAGCTTGTCAGTTTTACCTTTCGACGACTTTAAACCGCCAGAATTTTCTTCGTTCGCTGTTCATATTCAAAGCATCCTCTGATGAAGAAAAGCGTGGACACTGGACATATTTAATCTTGCCATTTCCCGAGATTCTTTCGTGGATCGTACAGGGACAGGATATAGGGATGGCTATGCAGAAACGAAAGATATCAAAGCAACGAATGTTCAATGTTGTTAATAAAATAGTATAGTGGCAAGTGAATGGAAGAAAAAATGTCAGGAATTTCCATTAGTTTTTCAGAGTAGTAGATTTTTAATTTAACGAAATACATCTCTGCTTAAAGCACACTTTCGTCGAGAAATGTCTCTGAAAAATAGATGAATTATCATCCGCATGTTTCTTGCACGAAATTATTGTTCGTAGACGACGCTGTGATTTATCGATCAGCTGTCGAGGGAATGCAAGGACCGACAGTTCTTGCTCCAATTTATAACGATTGGATAGATAGGTCAACGATTTCCGGGCTGAAGTGCAAGTGGAACGAGAATAATGGACTGGAAGCTTTGCTTTATTTGATTACCTGCTCGTGCCGCTTACGCATCGTCGACTCCTGGCTTCGCTGAATCGTCCATTTTACATTTCGGAAGAAGCCATCGCGCGCGAGATCCTTCGAAAACTTACATGGTCACGCGCTTGTCACATTTTCAGGATATATGTATTTACTTACAGTCGCTTACATTTAAATTGCAAACATCAATTTGACGTTGATGAAGCTATGAAATAGTAACGAGGATGGTTGAAATCGTAACTGAACTGCGTCACGAACCTACAACTCGTTTCTAACTTGATAATTTTTATTTCTTCTTCATTTGAATGATTTCTTACAAAGTATGGTATTATGTATTTTGTCATATACCTTCCACTTTGATCTCTCTGGTGCAACGTTGGATTCTTGTTGCCAAATATTACTCTACGTTTTATATATTCTATCTTATTGCTCGTATATCCTGTGATAATAAAGAACTGAGAGGATAAAAGTCTGAAGTCCTAGATATCTCTCAGCACCGAGTCAGTCTCTACAGACAAAGACAAAATACCACGGTGACCCAAGACGTTGCTGCGTCAATCAGAACAGCTACTTGATTTATACCCCAGCCATATCACGAAGACTACTGATCTTCCCCGATCAGATACCTGAAGAAAGAATCGTAAAACTGCATTTCACGGTTGACGCCGGGCTCGATGGCCCGCTATCAGACCGCGATATTAAGTTTCGACTGACCCTTCAAGGGAGGAACGTTCATAGAGTTTACACTGAGCAGCGGTGAAAATTTCCCGCGGGAAATGGAACGAAGTAGGAAATATCGTCGTTTCCATATGCGCGCCACGTACGATGGCGTGCGCATACACGCGAAAAGACACAGCTAATTCACGTGCTGAAGTATAATGTACATACACGTTTGATCGTGCGTTCTGTCGGAAGTTGGCCGATCACCGACGCAATCCATTAACAAGTTATTGCTCAATAATCGCGTATGTAATTACCAGCACGGCATAATTAAACGACGAAAACAACAAAGCAACCTCTACGAGGATAACACAAGAGATGTAGTCCGTGGCATTTGAATTAACCATTTAATCATTTCGGTTGGTTCGATGAATTTATGAATTTATTAACGTCGAGAATTGTCGAATTGGAAGGTTTTTAATCAGCGTTTCTTCGCGCAATAATTTACCAATCAACAGCGTTAGAGAACTGACGAGTTACAAATTCCAGGCTATAATAAACTTCTACAATTTTTCAACTTTGTGCCAAATAGAATGATCAGTTAGTTTGTACTTTATAACACGTTTTTATTTACACGTGCGCTTTCGTATTTCTTTTCTTACTGCTCCTATTTTGTAAGCTGCGTTTCAAGCCACATAATAATTCTTAAAGGCTTCAACAATTTCGCTAGACATCGTTTCCCATACGTGTTTTAATACTTGCAAACGATTCCATCATCGAAATTGTCACGTAAAATTAATGATAAAAAAGGAGTAGCTGAGCAATAACTTAACTTGACTGTGCTTTTATAATTTTGTAGACTTTTATTCACGAAGATGATTAAGTATAATATTACAATGAAGTAGCGAAGTTAAAAATAGTTGTTCAAATCACGGCCAAAATTGCACACAAGATTAGTCTCGTGGTCGAATGCTTGCGGTTTTTATACGTTGCGTTTGTAGGTGTTGAGAGGATCCTGATTGCCCAACGTAATGGGGAAAGTGTAACGTTGGGCCATGTACAAAGGTCAAGTCAAAGCCTAACGGTTCGCTGTCAGATAGTATGGAATGACGTAGATTTGGTTATAGTCGTGGTCACAAAATCATCCACCTATAACCACCTAGGCTTCTCAACTGCTAAGAGTCCACGTACGATCCGTCAGAATCGAACTGCATAATAGCTAAACAACGTATTTAAACCGCGTATCGACTATGCAAACTGAGCTGATCGCGTTGGACCAGTTGCCGGGAGCAACGATCGAGTTATCGTGATTTGCATTGGGTCGATAAACAGCGGAACAATTCCGTAGCGTGGCAAAGATCGTTCTCCATCGTCCATGGAAAGTATCGCCGAGAAACATTGAACCGGCCGTTCTGTCGCCGGCTGAAAGTTGCTGTCATTTCGGGACCCGTGGCAACGTCTAGCTGGTTATCAACGTGTTAAACTACGTAATTCTGCGCGAGGCATAAACTTAATGCCGTAGTCCCCCGACTCCGGTTCTCTCTCCTTCGGCGCACCCATAACCGAGCTATGACGGGTTATGCAGCAGTGTACGTACGTGTATCTCCATACGGTTGCCACAATCGGAGCGAACAGGCTGGATAATCGCGCGTGCTTGCTCGCGTAACTTCTCGTGGGAAATTGTCGAGAGGCGAGCGTATCGCGCGGATACGAAATCTCGTTTGTGTTGTCGAGCAAAGTGGTAAACGCGCGCGAGCGCTGCATCTCACAGGGCGAACGTTAGGTAGAGTAAAGGCATTTTTTAATAAAAAATGACGAATGATGTAATTATGTGCGAGAACTATGGGAAGAAATTCAATAAGTTGACGAAGAATTATTCTTGTTGATTTTGCAATTTTTATGCTACTTAATAACTAGAGGACAGTATTTTAACGTTAACCATACCAGGACTGGTCAAGTGACCGGTTTGAAAATATAATTAAAAATTGTACATTCGTTGTTATTTCTTTTGCTCGTCTAACTTTATGTAAATTTCTATATCAACAAAAATTGATAAATCGATTAAACAGATAATATAAGAATAAGAAGAAGAAGAACTGGCAAAGCTAGTGTTAATGTACCTAATAATTGAGAAGAAGACTCGTTAAATCGAAAGATACAAGTCGTTTAGAAATAGCTGATAGATTCACGTAGTTGATATTTTTGAAACGTTCAAAGAACTGACAAAACTGTACATATGTACGTTTGATGCCAAAGTGAAATGGCAGAAAAGAAATTGATAATATAAAATTGATTAACGATATATTACAATTTAAAACTGTTCCTCAGTAAAACATGAAAGATATGATTTATTATTCTTTCGTCCTGTGAACTTGAAATAGAAAAGGGAAAGAAAAGTTGTAAGTAATATGATAGCGGGAAGAATAGTGGAAAACTTATATGAACTGGTGGAAAGAAACGGATATTTCGCACGGTGGCTGGCGGCTTGTAAATTCGTGGAAGAGAATTATTGCGGTTGACGATATTTTTACGAAGGTCTTGGGCTGCAAGGCGGCGACACATAGTTCACAAGGGTGATAAAGTTTCAATTGCAAAAACGGCAAGTCGTTGGCGATGTTGAAACGTCAACTCGAGAAAAAGCTTATGAATATTTAACAAACAGCCTGGAGCACGAAGTTATCCCGCGTACTTTTCGACGTCCCATGGCTCTCAGGCCCTGTTGAATCTTTTAATTATTCTCGCCTAACTTCTACGAGCAATTGACCAGTTTGCGGCTGGTCGAAACTTTTTGCAGGAATAAGAATGAAGCCCGTTAGAAAGCGGGAACGCGGTCCTTAACCTGAAAATTCTATCATTGTCGTCAGTTTTCCCGCGCGACGAGAGAAGAATTTTACAATTTCAAGAAATACTTCTTCCTCCCTTTTGTTTTCACTGAATGCGGAACTTGAGTTTAAAATTTTAATGAAATTTCATTTCTCCCGTAATAACCTAACTGGTATTATTTTGAGTTTGCGTGAAATTGTTGGCAAAAGTTACTATTTCAATTCATTAGCCTATTAAAAATTCTTAATCTTTTTTTCTAACACTGGCTAACGATAAGGATATCTCGTTTCCGTAATTAATTAATTCTTTCTGTTTCAGGTAATCGAGTTCGTTTAACCAATTACGAAAACCAAGTTAGATGCATCAGAGGATAGAATGCACGTGAATAACGTAAGTGAATCTAAAACCGGAACACCTGTCATGAACTCGTAACATTCGCTATTACAGTGATATACAATACTCTTAAAACAGTCTACGTTTCGTTACGTGACACAGAGCATAAAGTAGATCATTCGTCTGTATTTCGAAATCCTCGTAACTCCGTTGTGTTCCAGCTTGATAATAAAGCTAGAAGGTTGTACACGCGAGCTTTATCCTATCCTACACGCATTGCGATGAAACATTCATTGCGAAGACAGAGGCAGCGATAGAATATTCACAGTAATATTAACGATCAGCGTACAAAGATTTTTATTTAGCATATTAATCGTCAAACCGTGTGGTAATATAAATGTCCATCGCTAAAAACCACTCTTATCGCATCACACATTCTCTGTCGTTTCTTTATCGCCAACCACCACTTCTACTAGAAACATTCCAATTTCTATCATTGTTACACGTTACGTTAACACGTAAGCTGTACGATAAACACGTCGATGTACTTTGAGATACATTTTGCAGCTACGGTATTTAACGAGAATTCCGATCGAGACAATCATTCACAGAACGTTTGGTGAATCGATTGTGCACATTTATGGGGTGTTCCAAAAGTTCTCCCATGAGAGACAATATCTTCTGATACTCGGTAATTCACGGACAGCGCAAGAAACCGCTTCCAATTCCCGTTAATTCTACGTACGGCGATGAAACCGGCGCACGATCGTGCGGAGCGTTTGATCAGGTATCCGGGCGTTGTTTTTCCACGCGGGAGATTTCCCCGTGTATCGAGTTGGATTGCTCTCCGTTGGAATTCCCTTGGGCGGTTTCTGCCGCCGTGAAAAACACCGTGGAGGAAAAACGGGCAGAGTTTGCGGGCGACTTGATACAGCAAGCGTGTTGGAAAAACTAATTCCACCGATACGGCACGTGGAATTTTGCGACGAACCGAAACCGATCGCGCGACGATATCGGAAACAGAACCACTCGCCGATTCTCGAGGTAATCGAGATATTTCATTGTCGAGGGAAAAACCAGAGGAATGGAACCAGGCTCCTTGGGAGTTCGCTTGTTTTACCTGCGAATTAATAATGCGAGCCGTTTGTCGGCTGTATGGCCAAGGTAAACCTGACTCTCGCCTTTATTGAAAACGAAACTTATCGAGGACGACCGAACTTCCGGCCTGTTTACCTTGCCTTCTACCTTCGCCATGCAACTGCCGAGTGGATTTTGTGACGATGCTTCACGAAACTTCGCCACCGGGATTGCCGACTTTAATTCCTCGTTTGGAGCCTGGTAATTGAAATTTAGAAGGTGAAGGGGACAGGGGGGAAGATCTCCAGAATGATAAACGCGTTTTGTACTTTTAAGAAGTAATGCAGTTGTGTCAATGCTTGAGTGAGAAGAAATTGGATAAACGTTGTTAGTTTACAGCGTCTTTATTCTATTGCATAGATCGCGTCAAGATATGAGTACAGTGAAACTTCGTTTATATAAAGATCATTTGTTCGAACGAAATTTTGGTATCTAATGGACGATTAAGTGATATATAAATGAAAAAACGAACAAGCGGTTGCATAATTTCTATTTCTATCTTATTTGAGATTAATATACTACTATAACTGGTTGAATATCATATATAGAAATGCTGGATCACCATTATCAGTGTTCAATATTAGGTAGCTTTGAAGGTAAACGGGATCGATCCAATATAAGCGGCAGCGTATGCTCAACAGACTGAACAAACATATCTAGAATCGATTAAACATACTTAATGCTTTGGATTCAAAGACGTGGTAATGGTAACGTATATTGGTACGAGTACTCGGGTAGCCTAATCGCATTTCCACGAAGACTAGCTATTTAACGAATGTATTTAATTACTTACCAAAGTCTGGAAATACGTATGTATTAGGTCGTCTGAAAAGTTTCTTTCGTTTCATAAGGAAATAATGGATTTCCCGTTTTATATTATTTTATCGAATTACGTATGATCCATTTTGTTCTATCAAAATAAAGATTACAACGTTCGACAGATTAGGTTTCGTGTTTGTATAAAGATGAATCGTTATAAAAGACGTGTCTGTGAAAGAAAGACACTTTTCGGACAACCTAATACTTGACGAAATATAATCAGACACGACCGTATTAAATCATATTCGGTAATTGGACAAAACCAACGTAACAATTCGCATACTTTCGGTATTCAGAATCTATTTTTCATCGAAATTTAGACCGCAATGTTACAAGTCACCCTATAAATCAGCCCCGCGCAGGTATGTTGCATCATCACTCTCTGTAATAGAACCCTTTGCTAAGCGATAGTTCAGCTATTAGTTCGGCGAACTACGAGCTCTGATCGCGTAATTACTTCTTACGGTACCTGCAAAAAACATGACCAATCGCATAATAACCATATCACGTCGATTATACAAAAATAATCCATTTCGACCTCTCACCTCGGAAAGAAGTTTAGCACTGGAACACGAGAGACATTAAAATCTTCACTAAAATTTCCTAATAAACGTAAAGACTAGTTCTCGAGCCTCTGAACCAAACATCCCATTCGAATAATTCCAACATCGTCGAAAACTTTCATTAGAAGAGCTTCTCGTATGCTTGTAAGCTTCAATCAAAACCTGTTCGAAAAGAAACGCGCGAAACACAGGTGCGTGGGTGTATCGAGAACTCTGGGAAGTATTCGCTAGGCGTTTCACGTTTCAGCGCGAACAGGGAGCGAAACCGTAAGCAAGGAACGTCGTTCTAACTGAACTTTCCAACAGATCAAACATCTGTCGCCAGCTCGATGCCAGCGGAATCCATTTATCCCCCTCTGGCTTGGCCAGCGAATAATTATATTCAGCAGGGATCGGTTTTAAGAGGCGCATGCCTTCTCTCTCTCTCCCTCTCTCTGTCTCTCTCTCTCTTTCCTTCTCTGCCTTTATTTCTCCTTTGTCTACCTTCGTCGCAGACCCGCGAAATCAAAACTTTCTGACCTAATAAGGTATTCGTGGTGTGGCACGGTATTTGTTCTTCGAGGTTGCCGGCGTTGCAGCGGCTTATGCAAATCCGTGAAAACGGCCAAAGACCTGCGAGTCGTCAAAGGGAAACGGAGATCACGAGAAGAGAAATGTAGCACCTTGTAAGAATCGGAAGTTTGCTATATTAATTGCGCCTGACGGGAATGATACGATCGTCGATCGTAGTTTGATATCGTTGTTCTTGATCGAAGAGCGATCGAGTGTAATTGTGGTTGTGAAATCAGTGGATGGCTATGAGAAAGAAAATCGATCGCTCGATGATATATTAGAGAATGGAATTTTCATTTCGTTTGTAATTTCAGTTTAGTTAATTCACGTAAGATTGCATTTATATTGTGATCACCAAAAAGGGATTCCACGAATTCGTTCAATACCTTTTTCCTTACTATTTCTTTTTCTATATAAATTCTACAACCTTGTAAAGTTTGAAAAAGTTGAAATATTCTACATATCTGCGTGATAAATTGTTCTAGTCAGATTATAGAAATTCCTTTTGTGCCTCCGGTTCGTGTTGTCGGCTTCTTTAACGTATCTGTTATTCCGATACAAGTTCTACAGATTATTTCTCTGTTTGTTTCTTGACGAGTTCATTTCTTGCCTTTTGATCCGTTTTAAGGCAAACGTGTCTCGTATAGTAGAAGAAGGATCGTCCGAGTAATTTTCTATTCGAATCTTCCCCGCTCTTTTCCAATTTGAAACATTTATTTGGTCTCGCCACAACGTCCAGCCGAGGAGATAAATTTTGTCACAGCACAAAGAAGAAAAGATGTGGACTGGTGAAATTTTCTAGGAGTTATGCAAATCAGGAAGTAGGATCAACGGATGAGAAACGAAAACAGTAAAAGTATTATAGAGATGTTATATTACAGGGAGATAGGAAAGCACTCGTGCTTAATTGCGCACACGCGACACCGACGTTATGATAATAACCACGATAAGAATGCGCAAGTTCTGTGACCTAATGAGATATTCATTTCGTTGGAAATTATGCCCCGTTTGCACATACAAGCGTCCCGCGAAATACCTCTCTCTTCCGGCAATGAATTTTAAATACAAACTTGAAAACAAGAGAATGTTCATTGAAAAACACAGAATCAATTGATACGGTAAAAGAAAAAAAGAAATTACAAATTACACACGTTAAAAATTAAATGCATCTACGTTGAATGGCTGAACATACAATAGGTGAAATTCTGCTTTAGTCTGGCATTCACTTCGTATCAAAAAGTACTTAATTGCCGCGTAGTTATGAAATTTTCTGAATAATACATACAGGCAGCAACTATTATTCTATGGTTGGTAAAATAAATTGTTAGAATTAACAAGCTCGCGAATTTGTATACTACAGAAAGGTATATCATTCATATAGCAATTCGCACGCAATTTTCGTTCTATTTCGTAATCCTAACTGTACAAGTACGGTTGTACTATGAGCAATAGCTACGGTGCAAAATATACAAATTATGTTTTAGTAGAAATCGTATCGCTTTGACGAAACAAGCCCTCGTTTCCCATTAACTTCAACAACGTTCGCAATCAAAAATGAAAAAGAAAGAAATTCTATCCATTCGTTTAGATCGTATACTCTAATGAAACTGCGACAGATAAATTAAACTTTAATACGACGTAAAATCATTATACGTCGCAAGCATGCCATCCATTTATCGTTCTCGGATCATTTTCCACCCGTAATCGTGACTAATCTTTATGAAACACGCGGTAAAGAAAAGGGGTCAAATGCGTGACATGAGTCAACCCCTACGAAAAAACAGAAAGAATGTATTATTTAATTATACTGTGTTTAATTTAATTATATCATATACGACGTAACGAACGAATTACACCGTAGTTGTAAAGAATAAAAAATAAAGAAAAATAACAATCATTTTAAATATTTTTTAGAAAAAAGTCAGTGTTTGAGCAAACATTAATTTTCATTTACGTGGAAGCCAGTTAGCGATAAATTGGGAAGAAATTTGTAAAAAAAAGAAACGACTAAAAAATATTCATTTTTGATTGCTCTGATTACGAATAATCATTACGAATAATTCCAATTTCTTTTTTGATTACCGCTAACCATTATCGACGAGAAAAATTCTGTCTGCTTGTATTTGGCTACTACTGCTATTAAAAAAATTATATAACTTTTTAATGAAAGTTTTGAGGTTGAATTTTAAGTTTTAAAAGAAAACGAAATATAGAACATGATAAAAGAAAAAAGAGAAACTTTCGGAAACTTTGAAAATTGGGAAATAAGACTGTGTGCAGATACTTTTTGACGCCACTGCATTTTTAGAAACGAGATATACAGGGAAGTTAAATTAATCAGAAATCAATGTAAAACAGTCAGATCGATGGCGTTCCAACAAGAAAAATTCTTCGGCGTGTTTCGTATCGTAACGAGGGAAACTTTCGCGACCTGATAAGATATTCCTGTCGGTATACGGTATTTGACGCTTTCGTGGACTTATGCAAATCCACGGAAACCGCGACGTCGCGTCGGGCAGAGAAGGCAGAGGGAGAAAAAAAGAAGAGGAAGAGAAAGCGGAAAGGGGGAACGGAAGCGAAACGAGAAGATGGAAAGACGAACGACACGCGCGGCTACAAACGGTTGCATGATAATTTCAAGTTGTACGAGTTACACACGCGTGTAAATATTTTACCGCACAGATGTCGTCGGATATTGTGAAATATTCCGTAGCCACGTCTGATTTCGAGAAAGCGAAACGATATATACCGTTTTTCATATTTAATTTTCCAGCGTACTTTGGAACAAATGAAAACGACGTGCAATTTCAGGATACACGCGTAGAACCGCGATGATAACCTTGGACTTTAGTAGGCATACCTTTTTTGTGAATTAAAAAACATCAACTTTTTATTGCGTTGTTTTGGTAAGAAAAAAAATAGAACGGAGCAGCAGTAAAACGTCTGAATTTTCTTAACGTTGATTAAACTTTTTATTTCGCTTTCTCCTTTAAATTTCTATTTCTCTGCCACTTGTTTTAAACAACCTACGGAACGCGTTCTTAAATTCAAGAATAACGATAGTCTGATCGTTCGGAAAACGTATATTTCGTTGGCTATAAAACCTTGGTAAAAACACGAATCGTTTATTAACGTTGTTGTATAAAAAAAAATGGTAAAACGATTGAACGATCGTAAAACATAAAAATTTTGCTGAGTCGGTAATTTATTCTTGGATAAACGGATGTTTGGATAAACGCAACAAGAGGCAGTAGTAATATCCCGAATGGATCGGACAAAACATCTCGCCAGTCATTTCGAGACGCGAATGTAATCCTCAAGATTCAAGTACCTACAAGTTTAAGAACGGATGGGTACGCGTAATAACGAAAGTGGCGATAAAATGCGAAACGATATCGGTGAATCAGTGAATCCAGTGGAAGAGACCGGTTGATTTACAAGAAGGATTATTAAGTCAGCACGTAAGCTCCTTGAGTTAGCACATAATCCGTCCGATGGATATAGTCAGTTTACAAGGCGCAATATCTCGATTTTAGTACTACAGAGGTTGAACTGGTTGGTGGCTGAGTCGGGAATAACAATCCGAGAATAGATAGGCAGTGGATATATGGATTATACGGAGAGAATTATACGACTTGGACCGTAACGTCTTCGAATTTAATGCAGAAGCGACAAGGCCTGCCATAGCCGCCAGCCATTCCCCATGAAACCCGATCGATGTTTAATTTCCTACGATCGTCCTTGTCGGAATAAAAGCTTTGCTCGTTGCTCTCTGCTTAATTCACTGGTAAGTGGTTCGGTTATATCACCGTTGAATTTCTTACACAACCGATCTCCTTTCGTCGATCTTTCTCCATTTAATTCCCGCGACACGCTTAAAAGGTTTTAACTTGGAATTTTATATTCTGTGCGTTTATACTTGGAAATTAACCCTTTGTGGCCCAATGACATTTTGTTCCGAATGATTTATACTCGGCGAACGCAGTGGCTCGCGAAAGTAACTTTTACGCCCAATAACTTTATTATATTCGTTTCTGTTGAATCAATTTGTTTATTGCAAGCAAAAATCCTGCAATAAAATGGAATATCGAGTCTACACAGGACCGTAAAAAGTATTTATCTGGGAATTTTTACAACCTGAACGTACAAATATATTTTTACTACGAATAAAGAGAAAATATTCGAATAAAATTCTCCCACGAATTATAAATTCGCCAACTAACAATTTTTATCAAACTGCTCGTCTACGTTTCGTTCAAAAATTCGATAGTCGAATTAGTTTCAACATTCTGAGGAGGGTTTTCGAGTGCAGCGCGCCTAAGGGGAAGTTCTGCCGGCAACGAAAGCTAAAACACAGCACGTTTTCGGCACAGAGACGAGGCAACTTGTCAAAGTGCAATACTCGGCCCGTACGAGCAAACAAGACGCGCACCTCGTATCCTCGGAACTGCGTCGCGACATTCAACAGCTAATTACTCGGCTTCTCGTCAAACCGAATTCCAAATTTGCCATGATATCAGCACGGAAATTAGAGAAACTCGCGGGGTTTGCCCGTGGACATTCGTTTGATCCGATCGTACGTTGCAAACTTATTTCCTCCCATTTCACCTCATTAACTAGAGAATTTGGAGAATTCTTTCTAAATCGCTTTAACTCTTCCTTGCACGCATCCTTGATAGAAGTGTATGCAATCCTTGATTGGAAATGCATCCTTAATTGTTCGAAAGTAGAATTTAAGATCGATTACATGGAAGCTGAAACAACGCTTACGTCGATTACCATTTTAACTTGTCGATTATGAAAAATTACACGAAACCAGGTGAAGACACTGCAAGTCGCTGAAAAGTTTGAGGTGGTTTGTTATATGTGTTAGTTTATTAAAGAGACGAGTGATAAAATTGTAATAGTCAGTGTATATTAACATCGCTTTAAATACCAGTACACAGATATTGTATGCCGGTCGTATGCCACGCTATACTGATTCGCTATAAGGACTCGTTACAATGACTGTCCTAGAGAGCACGTTCGTCTATTTTAACTACAGCTGTTATTATAAAATGTTCGAATGTAACTCCGGTTGACGATTACAAATAACAATGATAATATTTTGTCCGGAGTTGGTTTACCTTTGAACGTAGCAAACCAAAATAACGTTGACACTCCAAGACACAACAATACGAGTCTCTTCCGATTCGAAGCTTCCGTTGACTCATGTGCCGCCACAAGCTAATACACGAGTTGCATAGACACCGATCTGTCAATGAGTAACGCGACTGCATCAACAGAGAATATTATTGTAGCATTTGGTGGTACACCATGTGAATATGCAATCTATTTCGTGGCATTTATATAGAAA
This sequence comes from Bombus vosnesenskii, assembly GCF_011952255.1. Classification (NCBI taxonomy): domain Eukaryota; kingdom Metazoa; phylum Arthropoda; class Insecta; order Hymenoptera; family Apidae; genus Bombus; species Bombus vosnesenskii. The sequence goes on along the minus strand of NW_022884330.1, from coordinate 3,262,866 downwards.
TGTTGTGTGAGACTTAATTAAACGTAAACAGTAGCTGTTGAAGTAATAGATGAGAAAACGTTGACCGCGTGGTATACCCCTGGAGCAGGAAGAACGTGAAACGCGTGTAAAATTTATATAAATGGAATTTATATCTTCGTAAAGTAACGCATTGGAATAGTTTATCAAGATAACTAATAAAAATCGCAACATCGAGATATCAGAGAGCCAAAATCCTGTAACTCGGTTAAAATACACGACCAGAAGCTTCTATTTCCATCGTAAAACAATCGCGCTACGTTTCTCATTTTCACAACCCCTATACGACGAAACATTGCCAGGGAATCACGTACGGTAACATACGGCGTATACCTTTGACAAAATATTCAAACGTTCAGCGGCGAGCAAATAGTGTGTGTGTCAAAGCCGATCATTTCGTGGCATGCGTCACGCCAGATGAATATATCTCGTTCGGACACAAACAGCGTAAAAACCGATATCTAATAAACAAAAAGGGTAGTTGAAGCGACAGCGAAATGAAAGTACGAAAATATCTACTATGTTGAAAAAAAAAAAAAAGGAAAAGGGAAGCAAAAATAAACCGAACGACGACAACAATAACGACAAAATCGATCGATGTACATAAAAATCACGCTCAAATTTGGAACTATCAAATTGTTATCTGGTTGGGACTCCATGGCAATAGCGGGCAAAACTGAACAACGAAAAAGCGTGGAAAATTCGGCGGGATGAATGTTGAGAATGAAAGAGAGACGAAGGTGCGAGTGTCGTCGGCCGAGGCGCGCAATGTTCGAACATCGAAACGGTATAGTCGGTGAAAAACTCATCGTTTACACGTTTCCAGGAACGTGGAGAGGCGATCGGTATGCGCGACAGCATCCACGAGGCGTCGTCGTGCATATAAAACGTTCCTCTCTTGCATTATACCTGTTTGTTCGTTTCCACGCTGTCTGTCTCCGTTTTCGTTCTCTTCGTTTCTCTTGCCCCTCTGTGTGTAGCGGCTTCCGCGAGTCGCGGCTTACGTTCGCGTGCGGCGGTTGCACATTCCGTTTGCGACGCGGCCCCTCTTACTCCCGTGATAGAATTACCTGCACCAACCGCAATAACAATGTTGCTGCTTAGTCGGTATTACTTATATCAGGTCGACGAGTTACGAACATGTCGGAGGCATTCTAACAAACTTCACGACTTCAGTTGCATTTTCGTTCTCATTCATGTGCCATATAGTTTGCACCTTGACGTCGGGACGTCAGAACGCGGAATAGCTCGTTCGAATACGACTCGAGTCATCTTTTTGTTTTTACCAACGAGGCAGTTCAACGCGTACGTATCGGCGAATTATTTAGGGGGCCGTAGTGGACTTGGTGCGACAGAAACGGAGGGAAGAAAGTAGTTGGCATCGTTTGGAAGATATTAGAATACACACTCCGTTAACGCATTTTCTTCTCTCTCATAAAAGATGCGATAATGGAGCTATTGAGAAGCCACATCGATCAACTCGGCAAGTAGAAAAGTAGAGAAATCGATAATATTGCAAGCACCGTCGTTTTACGTATATCCGAGAATTTATTTTCCTACGAGAATCGATCCAACCGTATCAGAAAAACAGAAAGAGGGCGTAAGCAGCGTCGAGTATCCAAAATCTGAAATCCGTTCTCATAAAGTCGAAACAACCAGAACACGCGTTTCCTTATCTGCGGAACCTCAACGTCGAAGTACACCGGCGCTCTCCGAAAGTTCTTCCCGTTCAATCCAGCAAAGTACATACATACGAAGTGACACGAAAGTAGAGCGTCTTCGGGCCAAAAGTTCGCCGAGTCCTTTTACATAAAAATCGCGGAGCTATGTACGAAGATACGTGGCCGTATCGCGATGCATCACCCACGCAGACAAGTTGCTGTTCTGGCTGGCAATAGATGGGCTGGAAAGTTTCCCGTGGAAAATCGAGTCTCCCCGTTGAAAGTCACAGGATGGAAACAGCTGTACGCTTCTCGTCGTCTTCTTTGGCGAGAAACGGTCGTTAAGACGAAACTATCGACCGCAGACCGAAATACGTTACGTTCACGGTAATATCTGTTGATGTGCACGCATCATGGTATCTCGGGCTTGTTATTAGCCGTGCCGTGAGATTAGGGTCGGTCTGGGCCGAGATATGCCAGCATGGCTGCCGCTCGATCGTTAGGAACAGAGAGAACGGAGACAGGAAGATTACGCGCGAACTATAATTGCAGTTACGTCGCCGGAATTATACATTACCAAAATGATTGCTAGCTAACGGTTACTCTCCTGAGTCTGCTACGCGGATATTAATCATTTCGACGAGACATTAATTACTCCCGTGTTCCATCGCGCGTCTTATTTCACTGTTGTTCATTCGTTCGATTAAATATCCTTTACGCGGATTCGCCTCGCTTCGTTTCACCGCGTTCTACGATTGCAGAAGGAAGAGACGAACGCGTGAAATTGGAAATGTATCGCTCCTCGTTATATTATGCAATATGCAGCTTGAAATATGTTGAGGTTATTAGATGTATAAACAGAGAAACGCGTGGATAAATTGTAAAGTAGAAAATATATTTTAACACAGAAGTGTAAGTACAAGTAGGAATATAATTTGAGCTGGTCCAGATCCGCGCGCTAGCAGTGTTACCCTATAACTGAAAACCCCCAAGCTTTTGTCTATTTTCTATACGCTATTTTTGTCTTTTGTCTATAGGCTGTCGATGGCTTCAGTGCTTGAGAAAATTAAAAAGGCCAGATGTAGAGTTTTCTTAGAAGTGGTGACCATTTCAACAAAATATACAGATTTTACAGGTCAAATGCGAATCATCGTTATTGGCAATGTTTCATTAGAGGAATAAAAATAATATTCGCTACGACGTTGATATGAAGATCTGAAAGCTTCGCGTGGATTTATTGTTTGAATTTAGAAAAATAGCGTGGAGCCAAGTTAATCAACATTCGTTCACTCTTTCGAGAACACAGCAGTAGGAATTCAGCGTAAAATTGTTAAAGTTTTTGAGGACGAAAATAACAGTGAATCGATATACCGCTTCCTACGTGTCGTCTCCCCACCAAGTGCTATCGTAACAGAATTCTGCCCCAGGCACACGAAGCCTGGGTCAAATTCCATTGTCCTCGGGAAAAGTGCGTAAAGCTCATTAGAGCAGCGTCAACGAAGTCTGGACACGTAGCCGGCACTGTCTCATAACTCGAGTATTGTCCGCTCGACCCCTTCGTGAAGCTGCTGAACGTAGCTGTAACAAAGTTGACCGGTCGCGTATCTCGTTCGCGTATCGCGCATAGAAGAGCCAAATCCTGAGTACCCGGTTGACGATGCGTCGACATACACGAGAATCGCATCCAGCCAGCAGCGTCGCTGCCGGCTGAGGGTCCAAAGCACTCTAAAAATCCAATTTCCCGTGACGCCGTGGTCGCGCGCTGCAACAGGTTCCGTTCCCATTCCGTGCTCGAGCAAGTTCACAGGCGGCATTGTTTCAACGCACAGCGCAGGGGATTGCTTTGAGAGGAGCAGAAAGCACCCCTTTCCCGGTTCGCGTCACCGTATTACCAACGTTGCCACACGCTGTCCTTGTCTTCTGGTACTCTTCACAGGCCAACGGTTTCGTTCAGCCCGAAAAAAAGATTAATTCTAGTTGGAGTGAGCGCCGTCGTTGAAAAAAGGAACAAGAAAAAAAGCCCGAATTTTCCCGATAATCGACGTATCCTCGCGCTAGGATGGTTCCCTCTGTCGCCGTCCACTACATTTCGTTCGTCGCCTTTCCTTGGCCATCGAACGAGAATGAAATATCGTCTGCTGGCTGCAGCCTTCGTCGCGTTAACAGGCTGCCGCGGGAAGATTCGGTCGCGCAACTCCGGACATCGTCGATGTGCGAAAGGGAAACATGAGCGGAAATAATAATTAAAAATAGGTTGTGAAATGCAAAGCTAATTGCAAGAGAAAATAGATAAACGCGTGTGATATGTAAAACTAATCAGGGAGTGAGTTGGTCACTATAACCTTGGAAAAGAAGGACAAAATTTGCATTGTCGTTCGCACGAAGGTCTAAAGATGGCCATTCTTTAACATATACTCCTTTGTAGCTTTAGTAATGGAATATAAACTGCTCGAAAGTCGCATTAACTGCATCGGTTAAAACGTACAGTAAAGTGTGTTGAATGTTACAATATTTTAAGAATTTCTGATTATAATGACTTTGAAACATCTGCAAACTTGAACTAACATTGCAACTTGCCTCGATCAAACGAGTCACCGAACTGAAGCTACAGAAATACCTGTAGATCTTGTAACAAGATTCTCGATACAACTCGGTTGGCCAATCTGCATTAAATAAACCGAGTAAGAAGAAGTAATTGGTTCGTTTTACTTCGAAAGGGTTGGTTAGGAAGTTGAAGAGAAGTCGACGTGTAAGGGATCGATAAGCGATTTTCTGCGTTTGATACGATAATTCATTTGCCTCCCGAACTTAGCGGAGGCTGTCGTCCAGATACCGTCTTCTGGCGGGCGTAGCCCTTATTATGGTAATTTCATTCAGGTTCCTGACGTTGATATCCGCAATCCGTTCTCGATTCGTATTGAAATAAGCTCCGATCTGTTTTGCGAGTGGAAAAAGAGAAGACGAAGGTGCAATGACATCCGTCGACATTACGGTCCCTCAGACTTTCTGCTTTCGCCACGACCAGGACCACGACTACATCTATGCCACGTCGAGGAAACGTGATTGTCGCGGAACGACATGCTCGAGTTTCCGCGATCGAAAGCGGAGAAAACGTCTGGGGAATCGATTTCGAACTGTCGTGGCCACTGATACGACAATGGATCCGAGTCAATGCGTATCGTGTAAATACGGAAATGCGTTTGGAAGCACTGTCGCGGACAAAAATTTAAATTTTTATTTCATTCGAGCAGATCCATCCTTTACGCGTAGTAGAAGAGATATCGAATGTTAAATGAATCAATAAGAAATATTACGATTCAAAGAAATCTCGTAAAATTGTGAAAGATTCGTTTTCGCGGTGAAATAAATGAAACATTCGACCGTAGGATAATCAGGTAGATGAGAAATTCGTATATCCAATTATTCGTTATAATTTTCATTCACAATTCATGTAATTCCATTATAATGAAAAGGAACGACCACAAACGATAGTGAAGACAACATCGCTATCGCTTGTGAATTGTGGTGAAACTGGATGTCACGCGTGACCCAGAAAGCGTGTCGTTTAAGCGAGGAAATATATTATATAAAGAGGTGTGGGGAGGGACGAAAGTTAATTGCATTTTGGCCCGAAAAAGTCCGAGCGAGCGTACAAACGTGCTAATTCTCCATAAAAAAGCACAGCGGACGTGCGATACGGGTCGACGTGCCGCTGATAAATGTGTTTGTTCGTCCCTGGGTAACCCAGAAAACATACCGATGAACAAGCAGATATCAATTAAAACAAGAAGAAAACCACTGTCCAGATTGGTGCAACGTAGTACGTCCTGTTTTTTTCTTTGATAATCTCAATTTCTAATGGAGATTTAACGTTAATCGTTTAAAACTGAAAAATACATTGAACTACGTGTATGTGTGTGTAAAAAGCTAGAACTTTTTCGATCTAAGTTTTATACCGATAACTCTAGTAGGGAAGTTCAGTGAGTTTGAGGATCCATTGATAGCGAAGTTTACTCTTTTTTGTTCATACTACGTGTAAACATAGTAGCTTGTGATCACAGCATGGATGAATGAACACTGATGGATTAATTGATCGATCGATTCGCACGTGGGCAGAGGAAAGTCTGCGATATAATACACAGCACGACTCACCGAACTAATGCTTGGGATCAGAATTTTTGGTACCTCAAGACCAATGAATAAAGCTACTTAATTACCAGATCACAATTAGCTGAAATATTTCAACTAATTAACAAACATTCAATTCTGATCCGCGAATACATCCCACGATAATCACGTGTCCATTTCTGTATATTACATGCGTTCTGTACATATTTACACGGTTAAATTTTCCGTTAATGATCGCTATTGTTAATCAACGCTATTGACACGAATCAGGGCCGTGCATAAGGAATAGCAGTCGCGTTTTTGTCAGCTATCATCTCCTAAACAGCGAAAAATGAAGATAAGACGCCAGGAAAACAAAGAACATGATAGCTGTGCTCGTTAATGCAAGCTTTCTTGGACAACGAAATTTATTCCAGTCTCTCTTCCTGTTTTATCTCTTCTTCACTCGTCATTAGACACGAAAACTAAGTAAGCAACAAATATATAATTCATTTCATAGACCGGTATTATCCTTCGATGTGTTCGTTTTAGCTTCTAGCGTTATCCTGCTTTTACCTGACAATGCTCGCCACTTTCCCTATTCGCCACTGTCTTACGTTGCGAAATGTCATTAGCGCATCGTCCCAAGAAATCGGCTAGCTCCTTTTATACTTTAAATTTAATGGAACACCTGTCTAACTGTACTCGAAAGTCGTTCACTCGCGTTATCCTTCGAAAATTTCGCCAGAATTTCGTATTTTATTTTTATTTCATTGTTATAGAAAAGGACAATTTTTCAAGAAAAATTACAGCTGGGAAAAAGTTTAATTCTGGTCGAACCTTCCTTAAGTTTCCCTACGAATACAATAGAATAGAAAGAAAATACTATTTCATAGAATTAAATAACTATTTGAGATACGAGTATCTTAACATTATTTTATAATGGAGCAAAAATTCGAATATAGTATGAAACTTAGAGGATAAAGAAAGTACTCCGGTTCATGTTATACGCGTGTGAGATTATCTACTTAATAGCGAAAACTTGGGAGTATAAAATCAGCGAATTTGACGCGATAACAATTTCTGAATGAATAACGTACGAGGTTTCACACCAGAGACGATATGTCGTCATTCAATTTGAATTATGGACGATTTTATGCGATAGCTAATCCGTCGTTAGTAGATGCAATAAATTATTGAAGATTCCTCCGGTAATGTAAAGGAACAGCCTGCGGCCGTTTAAGTTTCGCGTAATTTTAAATATTGAAAATTAACTCCGGCTTATATAGCGAAACGCACCTGCCGCTGTTATAATTAACTTATCTCGCTCGACGTACGCCGATATGAGCTTAAAAGCTGTTTCGCGTTAAGCCGATGGAAACTTACCGCAAAAATCTTAGAACGACATATTTGTTAAAACAATAACGGCGATTGCGCCACGAGAAAATCGTCGAAATATAAAATCGACTACTGCAATATTTTGTCAAATTTTCTAATTTTTACGAACATCGAAAAAGTTGCAAATATCTTTCTCTCGTTCCTTGTGTTCTACTATATGTTAGTTTCTTCAGCTAATCACCTGATAATTTCGAGAATTTTTCAATTTAATGCCAGCATTTCTTCTTACGAAATAACCAGAAATTTTTGAAACTTCATGTTACTCAGCTTAACCTTTCCATTCAACGTTAACGTCCAGATTGGAAAAATCCATTAAACTGTATAATTACCAATGAAAATTTCCGTGATTTAAATACAATTTTCATCGAACTTCGTGCTTTTGTGAAAAATTCTATTATTTCAACGTAACCAGGCCGCTAATGAAATATCAGAGAGGTAATGAACCCTCGTACCCTTCTTCTCTCTAATTTCCGCGTAAATCAGAAACGTCGGCTTAATACGAAACCAGTACGCCTCAACGAACAATAAAATATTGTGGGTGTCATACATTGACCGAACTCCCCCTACGCGGATTCGTTAGCTGGAAATATGGCTGGCTGCACCTTCATTCGAAAGTTACGAACCCTCGCCCCCTCCCCAGGGGGGTAGCGTTTCTGTTTACATCGCACTTGTCTTGCTTAAGTAGCTGTTGCCTGCGAGCACAAACACGAGAACTCTGTACTCTGCAGGTTCATATAAACTTTATTAAGATTACCGAAACAGCTTGCTGTATGGAATCGACGCGGTGAAAGTCGGCTAATAGTTTATTGTCGTAGCGCGGGAACGTCGTTCATGCGAAAACAAACGACAAACAGAGTTAATTAGATGGCAATTACGCGCGCGTGTTAGTGGATTCGCGTTTCAGCTGAGGCGACAAGCTCTGAAGCTGCTACTGCTAAATATATGTATTTATGAATTATCATAAAAAAATATATATATGTATATATCAAAATGGAATTTTATGACAAATTAGTACACATAGAAATCCTTTTCGAATTTATTATGAGCATTAGACAGAGGATTTTGAAACCTCACTTAGAATTGCAATTGTCGTGATTGGATTCGTGAAATTTGCAAGAAATCTGGAAATGTATATATATACAGGGTGGTTGGTAACTAGTGGTACAAGCGGAAAGGGGGTGATTCTACGCGAAAAAAGAAGTCGAAAATATAAAATAAAAATTTTTCGTTCGAGGCTTTGTTTTCGAGAAAATCGACTTTGAATTTTCGCTCGGTACGCGTGCACTTTATCACGTCTCGTTATAACGGATCTCACTGTAGATCGTTGTCTCGATGGAAAAATTAAAAAAAAATTTCTATTCTATATTTTCAACTTTTTTTTTCGCGTAGAATCACCCCCTTTTCGCTTGTACCATCAGTTACCAACCACCCTGTATGTACGTGCAAAGTGTTCAAATATCTTCGTTACTGTATTGTGTGAATTAGTGCGACGTATATGTTACTATTTTATTGGTGACTCGTAACTTTCAATGAAATTGGACCAATCGATTCTAACAAGCGACTTTAAATGGACGAGAATCATCGATTCTGTGCCAGTTAAATTAGATTGACTCATCGATTTAGAGTGAACCGTGTGGAATTGAATTAGCAACGTGGAATAAAGATCTCATTGCACGTGGTTCAATCGAGAAAGTATTTACCCGAATATCTAATCGCAGGATGAATTAATTAAACGGCGTAACGTTTCTTATGGAATATTAAGGATCAGAACGTCGAAGGTGTTAATCAATGAATCGTGACGGTGCGAGTAAACAGGTGCGCGGTACGGCTCGATGAAATCGGACATTCGAATCGAAAATCGCATTAGCTCGTTCCTGCACGGCAAAATATCAAACGAGTGTGCGTCGCTTTTAAATGAATATTTCACGGTTTGCTTTTTTCCAGATGGATGTGCCGTCTCTGTTTGAATCGCACGACTGACACACGCGTTACCTTTGAGTGTTTTCACACGGCTCTGAACATATTATTTTCATCTATAATTTACCAAACTGCCGGTGCTGCACGTCAATCACGAGGCGTCACCTCTGCCACCACTTCCCCATGGGCAGCGCTGCAATTATAAAACCGAAACGCGATGTCGAAACAAAAAAAAAAAAAAAAGAGGAAAAAATAAATCCTCTTCGCAATGGCGAGAAATATAAAATGATTTTTAACACGTAAAATCGCGCAATGAATTTCAATACGTATCGACAGGGAACATCGAATTTTCCGAGCACCTCTCGCAACAGGCCATCACAATACCACGTTGATTTCCAGCTTCGCGAAGCAACAAACGCGCACAGACTGCCCTTCGACAAAGATCATAGATTCGTAGATTCAATCGACAGCACCGCGAAACCGCTATCACGGTCAACGTGTCCGTAACAACGAGCGACGTCCGTGCTCGGTGGTAGAGCCACGCGAAGTTAATTTACTACATAGCCAGCGGCATCATCGGCCAGGTACGTTCGATTTCAATGAGCCGCCTTATTCACAGAGCAAACGGGGGGTTGCGAGTTTGTTCACGTGCGTTCATGTGCGTTCACGTGCTCGCGCTACGAAGTAACGATAATGCCTGACGCGTAAACACAGGGAATGGTTATAGAGGTTTCGAGCCTGTGTACGTATTCACAAAAGACGCGTATTTCTAACCTTCGAGACGCTACCGGAGCGGTACAAGTTTTAATTATGCCGGGGTGTAGTCTGGCTGGCGTATCCTCTCGTTGCCATTTCAGACTGCATCTGGCGGCGCGATGATAACATTCAGCCGCTCCGGGTTTCTCCTCGTGCCACCTCCTCCTCATTGAAACGGCGCGCGAGGGGGATTAAAAAAAAAAGAGAGAGAGAAAAAAGGATGGAGAAGGAGGAAGAAAGGGAGAGAGATAGAGAGAAAGAGAAAAAGAGAAACGAGTGCCAGGGCCACGAGGACCGGGAAGGGGCGAAGAGAGGGAAAGGGCGAAAAGTCCGGACGAGGGTTAGAGGAACGAACGGAGGAAAGAAAAAGCCGGTCTCATTAGGAGAGACCAGACTGCAAGAGCGCCGAGGTGCGCTCCGTTCAAATGGGATCCAACGACGCCGGTAATGGCGTACGTCGAGATTTTGAGGTCTCGTCCTTTCTGCAAGGACGCTCTGGCCTTCTATCCCTGTTCCTCTTTTCGATCCTAACCTCTTCATCTTTATCCGCGCCGTTATTCCTCGATCCTCGTTTCTTGTTGGACGACTTTCGTCGGTATCGGCAGTCGATGTAAATTTATGAGAGGGAGAGACGAGCGAAGAAAAAGATTTAATCCGATCGATCGTAAAAACGTAGCCGACCTCGTTGCCACCCTTTGACGCTTCCGCTGTCGCTATATAAAGGATCGCGGTGGCGATGATTGAATAAAAGAAGATTCCGTTTGCAAATAACGGCTGAATACTCTTTAACCGGATAAATTTTCGTCCTTGAAAAGAAACGCCGATCGTGGAAGAAATTATACAGTTGGAAGTCGGTTGGTGGTTTATTTTTCTCTTCTCGCGTTTCAGTTATACTGCTTTCGTAACGAGACTTCCCCATGATTTCTCGTACAATTTCCGTTGTAAAATTGATACCCCGTGGAAATTTATGCGATGGGTGCTGCTACTCGCAGGAAAATCCGTGGGAAAATCCGTGATCCAATCAACCGCAAAGTAATCCCTTTTGATCCCTTTTGACGCCCCCCGATGGAAATGAGACTGACGTCGTTTTATCGAATTCTTGAAGAAACCGTCGGGTGACCGGACTTCCTTTTCTCTTTCGCCTAGGGAAGGTTTATCATAACCTCCGGGCTGGATTAACGCTTAGATACTGATACTTGCTTCGTACGAGGAAATTACTTTTTCGTTGGAAAAATTGCGTTTCGATATGCGTAGGTTTTATTTTTGACCTAGTGACGCGTGAGTGGTAATCCAAGCGTTTAATCCACTAGACGATGAAATTAGACAAAAAAGTATATCTACCAGAGCGGAACATTATTCTGAATATAATAAAAAAAGAAAGAAAAGAGTTCGTGGTCGAGCAAAAATTTGCCTTCGCCGTATCATGTGCAATTTCTTACAATTTAAACGCTCCATCGTTCATCAACTGTAAGACCGAAATATTTACTTAGACGCCCGACAATCGTTCGTTCACCCTTACTATATCAATTATGATTCTTTGACAACTCACGCGAACGACGGATCAATTTGACGGCTTGATTTTACCTTGCTGCTTTACCTCACCACCCTCGACTTAACACGTTATCGTAACGCTAACACGCGGTAATCGAACACTCGAGCGACTGACGGAATATCAAAAGATACGAAAGAGAATAAAGGGTATGGAAACATTGGAAACAAAGGAAGTTAGAAGTCAAGAGAGTGAGAAATGAAAGAGGAAGAGAAGAAAAACAGGAAACGCGCGATAAGGTGGTAGGTGCAACGACTGGGTGCTCTTGTCTTCCTAGCATTCATACATCCATTTTCCTCTGGTATTTCACAAGAGCCGTTGAAGAGTATTCCGCACCCGGTCGCGAAACAGTTTGTAATGGTAATTTAATTCGCAGCTTGCTCTGGGAGGATTTACGAAGAGTCACGTGTCCCAACTACCACCGATAGTTCGTCAAAAAACGAAAACACCTGAGTGGAAATGGAGAAACGGGTGGAAGGAGGATTAAAAACATGGCGAGATCATGGCAGACGAGAAGAGACGAGAATGGAGGCGGATCGGTCGCTTCTGGCGGTGATTTAATTAACATTCGTTGGCACATATGTTTCGGACTGTTGAACTCTCTGGACCCGGGAGCGGATTTTCAGGGATATTTTCGAGAACGATTCATTTTACGTGTCCGCCTCGTCTCGTCGTACCTACTAATTAATATAACGTTTTCCTCGTGGCTGATTGTTAGTCGCGCGGCCATTGAGCCGGTAATTTGTGATAGCTTCGCGCGACTACAAAGGTATAAATATTCGTTTGCTTGCTTCGTTCTTGCATCGCGCGGATGTAGCTCGTGAGTTGTCACGTCGTCGTTGTCGTCGTTGGACGATGTCATCGCGAGAGAACAGATGCACAAGCCTCTAATAAATCACAGTTTTTTCCTGAAAATCGTTTTCGATCCGTAATCTACCGATAATTAAACTCGAGAAGAGAAATTGATCGCTATCCGATTGACAGTTTGAAAAATAATTAATTTAGAGTGGTTGAGATCTCCAAAAAAAAGATACAGGATTTTATATCGTCAGAAAGTAGTATAATTTATTAGAAGGGTAGATTCCATTTGAATAATTCAATAAAAGCTATTACAAATTATTATTAGAACCGTATTATTAAAGGGATAAGTTTGGGATTCTATTCGTGGATTTATAAAAAGGAGTCGGAAGAAGAGCGAGATAACGTTCGGAAAAAGGTAGAAAAGGGGAAAAACAGGCATTAAACGAGGACAAAAGGAAGGAATGAGGAGTCGAGGTTGTAAAGCGACGGAGACCCCGTGCAACCGCGGCGCACGAAGCAATTTAAAGAGGATTCCTCTTGGACTAAAGTGGCCACAGCACATCGATACAGTCGCTGAATCCAATATCTCGCAGCGGTTACCAAGAAACTCGTGCTCTAGATCACTGTTCTTCCAGATCCCAACCTTCGAATGTGTGGTCTTCTCTTCCTGGACTCATAATCGATCGTTGCTGCAATTTCATGTGATCAATCGAATAATAATATTTCGAACTGGTGTATCAATTTTCTTTCGATTCGAACGTGATACCATTTCGTTGAATTATTTTCTTCGATGGAAAATAAATTTTCTTATCATCGGTGTATTCATTCTTGGAAATTTTAAAAAATCCCGAATACACGTGTAATCTTTAAAATGTGAGAAAGAATTACTATAATCTCGAGGAATAATGTAAAAATGCTTTGGCTGAATTTTTCAAATGTTATAATAAAATTAAAGATTTCTGGACTACTACATTCCTTACAAATTATCTTACGAAATTCGCCATCGAGCAAACGATTCAATTTATCATATCTCGAGTTAGCGTTATTATTATAAAATACAGGCCGATATCGTCGAATTTCTATGCGATGGATAGCACGCGACAGATGTAGTTAAATGTCTGTGCGAGAAACGTACACGAATATGAAAAGCCACATTGCTGGTCGACCTCGAAACTTTTATAATCCCGTAAGGCTCTGGTAATTTCGGGCATGCAAATAATTCTGCAGCACGGCCGCAAACGTAAAACCCGTACTCTGACGATGATAAAACAAGTCCGGTTACTTTGCACTTTTCTTACGAAAAGAGCTACGAGATCAAACGAACTGTACTTTCTCAAAGTATCGCATTAATTACTCCAACTTCTGAAAGCGTTGGTTCTATCCTTGGAAAAAATACGAATGCGCCTCGCAAACGCTTGCCGACCTGTCTACGATGCTTTCGAGGAAATATTTCATCGAGCCAACACTTGAAACGAATAGAATAAATAAAGGAACGATAGCAGAGTATTTGATAAAGAAGAAAGAGAATTATTCTTTATGAAATATTCTTTTATCACGGGATATTATTATTGAAAATCGATTTTAATATTTCGTTGATGTTACGCGTAATTTCATTCCCATGGATTATAAATATTATAATATCATGGAGTAGAATATCGTAGGATAATTGCTACGTGTTCTCGTTATATTAAAGTAGAACTGGCATTAAAGGCTGTTCCACTGTTTTCCCCATATCACGGTGTGTAACAAAAGCGCGTATTCAAACACGATTGGCTCAAAATACGAAAACTAATCCGCCGCTTTTAGCATTTAGATTTCAATCGTAACTGAATTTGTTCTACGCTAGTCGAATATATTGGGTTGGCAACTAAATGACACGACTTTTGTCATTAGGTGGTAATGACAAAAGCCGCAATCACTTAGTTGCCAACCCAATACTACGCTGAAGAATCAGTATCCACGGTTCAACGAGCCAAAAAATTAAAGGAAAAAGGAGGAAATCTTGGAACAAATGGAACTTCATTAGACGGCGCAGTGGAAAAGATTCTCGGTTTGTCGCAGCCGATATTGAGTCTGTGTTCGGGCTATAGACACGGTGGAAAGGTTTTGGCGTTGGCAGCAGCATTAGGAAGGCGTGGTTGGTGCGAGGTTGGCTTTCTGGCCAACCGATGGATGCGGCACCTCCTGCGAGAACATGGCTTGATGCAGTTTTAACTACCTGCGCCGACATCGTCATAGGGATCCAATATTCTCCACGATTTCACCATCGCTGTCCTGCACGTGTCACTTTTGGTTGGTATCGATGGAATTTTAATGAACCATCCTCCGACTGCTAAGACGTTCTCTTCACTGATCGTGAATTAATCCGCTCAGGTAAGAGCGATGCGCTCGGCTGTCGGTTAAGCGATCCGTGGATTTCCACGGATAAAATTCCTTCAACGTATTTCAGCGTTTAATGAATCATGGAAGTTGGACTCGTGAATCGGCGTGTAAGCTTCAGACGATTAAAAGTGTATACAATGTTCGTTTCAACTTTCAACGTGTTTCATTAGCCACGTGCAATCGTTTAGTATTTGTTCGATCCTGGAAATATTTTTGATCAATTTTCAGGCGTTACATTTTCTATTCTTTATTTAACTCTGTTCGTCTCGTTCAATTTATTGGATCAGGAATCGATGTGAGGTGGAGTTGGATGTAAGTGCCCAAGAAAAACTCTCAATGTTCAACAATATATTTATTAACAAGTGTCTTCATTTGATCGCGTCGCGTATCGCTCTCGATTTCTCTAGTCAATCTGGCTGCCCGGTTACAACTCGACTCTATCGCTTCCTGGTTCGAACCTAACTGTCGATCGAATTCGATTCTTTTCTTTTTGTCACCCCTCAGTGTCTCCACTATCCCGTTTGTTAAGCGTCCACGACCGTTGCCACGTACGCCTTCTTCTCGAACATTCGGCGGAAGGACCGCTGGGATATTGATAGCTCATTAGGCACTTCGCTTCGGCGATATACATCGTTGCCAAGTGCCGTCACAGATGTTACATTCGCTAGTAGTAAATATTTAACAGTTTTGAAATATTCGCTGGTATTTAGTATAATTCTCTATCTTCCTTGTTGCACGCTGCTTACAATTAAACGTTGCAGGAATAGAAGATGTCTAAAGAGATACCAGAGTATTAAGAAGAAAGTTTTCGTCGCGTCGCGATTTACGATAGGCCGGTATTAGGGTCAGTTGGACAACTCTTGAAATAGCAAGAAGATTATAAGTGGCGATCCCGAGGAAAGTATTAAAACGAGCATCGTGACCGCTCTTGACTGGAGCGGTTGAGATGAAATTCGACTGCGTTTTAAGCAGCCTAGCAAGCAGGCATTAACTTAGCTCTATCTGATTATCAAGAACGAGGGTGAGGCGCGTTTTCGGAAAATCCGCCAGCTAATCCGAAGCGTTTCCGCGGATTACGGATGTCTTACACAGCTCTCGACTATACAGCTACTCTCCCTTTGAACCCGAAGGGAACGTGTTCTCTGTTCTTCGATGATTCCGAGCCGTGTAACTGCAAGCGCAGTTTCGAACTCCGGCATTCTCTTGCGAGTTTGTGCATCTCCACGGGAAGTTTCGAATTAATGTCCAACTGTTCCCTTGGAAACTGGTATTCTTCTCGATTCTCGCGAGCAAAAGCCATTTTCACCAGCTTGAGGGATGGACGGCTCGAAACCGGCGTTAAGCTAACTTCGAAATTTATGGAAAAGGACGAGAGATTGTTTATCGAGTTTCGATCCTGTCTGTGGATGTGCCTCGTTAAAAGTAACTTTGTGCAAAATGCACATTGAAACAATGTTAATCTCTGGTCTATGCTGCTTTCTATTACGCTGTCTTATTTTATGGAATTGTGGAATATGAACGTTTAAAGCCTCGTGAAGGTTTATGGTATCAAACTAATTTATGTCGAACTCTATCCCGAATCCTAAAAACAAGTTTCAATCATATCGAAAATGTTACAGTTTTGACGCCGATTTAATATGCGTATGAAAAATAGAATGTAATATACAATGTCTGAATTAACAACGAGATAGGATGGTTCAATTGAAGATTTTTGGATAGCAATACCCGTCTTTACTTGTATATTTTCAGAAATAAAAATGCTAATTACAATCGCAGGGAATAAACTATAAGAGGGTTTCATACGTTTTTTTCCTGTTGTACGGTATTTCCACGCCATTTAATGCGTTAAGTTGTGTTGGATTGTGTGTTTGCAACTTAAACCATCTAAACGTCACTTTCCTAATATCCTAAATGCTTGAAGTGAAAAAGCTTTCAACGTTCTGCGCTCGTGCGATTTTTCTTGCCCTTTTATCGCTTCTCAGTTTCTAAAATATCTCCTGTTTCGTTTCAACAAGTTTGCTTTTTGCTGCTATTACACATAAGGTGTAACAGCGTGTAATCAATTTCACGCTACAACGAAATAAAAACATATATATTATTCGGATAATCATAGCGAACATTGAAATACTGAAAAGTCTATTTCTTCATTTAGAAATTTCATCAATAAATCAACGATCTTGTTTTAAAGTCACAAACGAAATCGTTGAATTCTACACTCTACAAATTCTACACCGACTAAAATCCCAAATAAAATAAAAGTTTTTCACAAACTTTCCTTCGACTTCGATCGTCTCGTTAAATTAAATCCAACGTATCGTCCCCGGAGAATCTTCTGAACGTGAAAATCGCGAAGAGACTGCGAAATTTCGTAGCCTAAAATTGTTCACACCTTGAAGGGGACTGTCGACGTATAATTCATCGCCAAGAGAGAAGAAAGAAGAAGAGAACGAAAGAGGGAAAGGGTCACTTCTGTCTTATTCGTGTACGTTACTTCGGCTACGTTCATCTTTCATTCGACAGTGCACCATTTTCTTTTTCGCCTCGTTGTCCTCGTTCAATGATTTTTTCATTTCCTGCCCACGGAGATACTCGAGCCAAGCACACTCGACAAACCCCTTTTTCCGGCATAAGAGCCATCCATTAAAACCAAAGAATATCGAGGGGAAAAAATCGCAGTCAGATTACCTCCTCACTGGTTTCTCTCCATTGACTTTCGCCTCGAGTGGTTTCTTCGGGAATCGAAGTATCGCAGTGACCGCTTATACCTCTCGTATTTTACACCGATACTTGCTTCTATAATTGATTACAGAGATTGTCGCATAATCCATTGGAATCATGGAAAATACCGAGGAATTGTTAGCCACGTTGAAGATTAATGGCACTTTCAGCTCTTACGTTCTTATACAGGACGCTCACGTTATTAAGACGCGAAGTATCTCTGATGTCGACTGATTCATGTAAAATAAGGCAAAGATTGATTCTGATACTCTTGGTGAGTTATTTATAGAAAAACAAAAATATTGGCAATATTCTGTAGAAATGTTGAATCTTAAATTATCCACTGTAAAAACTTCGATCCTTCTAGCGAGAAATTGAGTTATAATTTTCAAACTTTTTCATAAAATAATAACTCTGTATTATTGTCTAATTCGCGTTTTCGATATTCTTTCCCGTAAGAGAGAAATTGTAAAGTTATAAGGGCGGAAATATCACGAGGAAAATTTGTTCTCCCATCCTTTGTTCTCCGATTAATTTTATCTTACATATCGTGGTTGTTGCACATAAGCAGAAATATCGGGAAACATCTTTTTCCGCTTTGTATTCTTTGTTGCTGCGATTAGTTTATCTTGTTCATGGTGGTTCTTGTACAGGAAGCGTTGGTGTAAAGATTAGCCGTGCTTGCCTTGGACTTCAATCAACGAACACGCCAATATCCGATGCAAATACGGGGCTATTGTTTTTACAGAATCCATTCACTGTCTTTGTATTAGCAACCGTGGCAATTTATCAGCGGCGTAATATAACCTGCGAGCTTTTGTTATTCTATGGTGAAAGAGAAGCCTCATTTCCCGCAACAAATTCTTTATTAAAAAAGTTTGGGAACAAACGTACGAGCGGACAATTTCCCCTCGTCAGAAAGGTAATACACCATGGATTCATGGATGGCGTCGCGTCGCAACTCTTGATTATACCTGTCTTTTGTGCGTACTTTAATGTTTATGCACGTTGTACCATTAATTTTACTCTGTCCAATTTTACGTTCCCAGCCACGCTATTAGGAACACGTCGAGTCGAAAATGAAATAGCTTCTGTCATTTGAGCAAATATTACGATGAAACATGTTCGCGAAAGAGTAGAATAGAGTTTGTACTTTAAAATGTATATAAAATAGACGAGCTGTACGAACATGTGTATCGTTTTTATTAATTAATTTCGACGGTGTCGACAAAATTCCACTTCCTCAATATTTCTCGTATTTTATTTTTTCTCCGTTGTATCTTTTCCCATGTACCTACTATTCATGTATACGGTTTGCGTGTTATTCTTTAAAAATCATCTCTCACGATGGATTTTATATCAACGGCGTTTAATTGTTTAAATTTCATATCCATAAATTATTTTTAACGAAACACGCGTCAAACATAGATTGGCCGTTTCACGTTTTAAAATTATCAAACGAAAAATTGAATGGAAATTCTCTTTGTTTCGATAATGCGCGCATTTTGACTTGTTGCCTGTCGATGATATAAACAAGCTTTAAATAATTAATTCGTGAAATTCGCTGAGTTACAAAATAGAATATTGCGATCATAATTTTCACAACATTAATTAAGATTTTCGCCGAAATTTTCCAAAATTCCATTACCGATAAAGCATGCAAATATCAAGCTACGGCTCGGTGTAACAGGTAATTGCGCACAATACGTGTATTGCTTGAGCAAATGTTATTCTTCTGTCTAGGGAATTTAATTTATAGCGGATGTTCATTCACGATTCGTTGTTGGAAAACAAAAGCTCGATAAATAGGATTCTACATCAATTAGACGGATGCGAATTTTGCATTCGAAATACATATTGACAAATACGAGCGTTTCTCGTTAACTGTTTCCTTCTGAATGAAAATAAGCATTTTTCAGTCAAACGACTATTTTTCACTTTGATTTACCAAAATTTCCGATACTCGTAAATATCTACGCACGTAGAATAACGTGTAGTACAGATGAACGAATTTCTATGAATGTTATAAATTAAATAAATTTAAAAAGATACAAAACGAAACGAATAAGAAAGAATAATAAGAATAAAAGATAGATAAAAATAATAAAGGAGATGAATAAACAGAAGTTAAATAAATTAAAAAAGAAAAAGGACGAGGATATGTAGAAACGCAAACGAAAGATCTAGAAATTGCACCTCATTATTATCTCGAGGACTATCTGGCTTTCGTTTGGTTAAACAGAGATTAATCTAGCGCTAAGTCTAACGCAGTTTTGGCTAATGTCCAATTGAGTTTATTGGCTTAGCCGAAAGCTCAAGCAGATTTTAGTTAGATTTACCTTAAGCTTGCACGAGAATCGTGTTGGATCTATTAATTGTGAATTAGAATACGCGTTTATGTAAACATGGAATTTACTCGGCGCGGTATTCCAGCTACAATTAATGAGGATTTTTGCAACTCTCGAACAGAGGTTTCGGATTTGCTTGAGGAAAAATTCGTCGAATTACAGACGATGTTGAATTTTACACGGTTGACACCGACACGTTTGTGTAATTTAATATCCTGCACAGAAAAATACTTCAACGAACAAAGTGTTCGCGGAATGCTTTGATTTGCAGAATCATCGTAGCATAACTGTACTTTTTCCCAACCCAAAGAAAAGAAAACGTGCAGCTATTGAAAATCGAACGCCACGTTAACGTCGAGTTTCGAACCGCTTAAACAAGTATCGTGGAAGAACTGACGCGGTTATTACGAGAAAACACAGGCTTTCAACAGCGCAAAATGATGCCACAACAGGCGTCATCGGCCAATTGCATGCAATTTCGTATCCTAGCTGTTGTTGTTGCGTGGGCTTAATGATAATGTTTCGGGTCGTGTTTACATCTTTGGGTCCGGCATCGTGCTCTCGTGGACAGTCATAATTTTATATTCGAGCCGAGATCGCGTTCGCAGATAAATACCTGGAATGACCATGCCTGCCTGGACGTCTCAATTTTGTCCTGCAATATCTACATGATAAGTATCCGGTAAAATGCACTGTTCGCGTGTCTGTATATGCGCAATGTCGAAAAAGTTGCCCAGTTCCCTCTCATCCGATGAGGTGGTTTATTACACGTGTTAGTTTATTAAAGAGACGACTAATAAAATTGTAATAGTCAGTGTATATTAAAATCACTTTAAATACAAGTACAGAGATATTGTACGCTGGTCGTATGCCAGGCTATACTGATTCACTATAAGGACTCGTTACAATGACTGTCCTAGAGAGTACGTTCGTCTGTTTACAACTACAGTTGTTATTATAAGAACTCTGGTTGACGATTACAAACAACAGTGATAATATTTTGTCCGGAGTTGGTTTACCTTTGAACGTAGCAAACCAAAATAACGTTGACACTCCAAGGCACAACAATATGAGTCTCTTCCGATTCGTATATCGAGATATGTTTAATTTTATGTGCCAGACTAGGTTAGCTGCGTAGTAGTGACACTTGTATGTGAATATCAGTGTGTGGAAGTATGTGTGTGCGCGGCGTCTCGAAAACAAAGGAATGTAAACTGTTGAGTTAACAGTCTGGTATGGAAGAAGGTGAGGCGCGTGCAAGTGAGTATCGATGAATATCTTTGAAATCGTTTATCGAATAAATATATAACTATTCTAATACAAATTCTAAGTGTAAATTTAATGTTCCTATACCATTATTTCGGCAATTAAGATCCAAAATTCTCAACAATCGTATATATTCATCGAATGTTCCTACAAGCGTTCGAATACTTTTGTCGATATATTGTAAAAAGATTTTAAAAACGTGTCTAAACGATCGCACGGTCATCGTCGTCATCACATTTTGCCATTCAACCATTCGTTCAATTTCTCTCGTTTTCCAATTTCTTTTTACTTTCATTGATTGATTCGATCTTTCCCGTTTCTCCATTATACCGTTGCACACATTGAGAGACACACGACGAGTCTGTCGATTCGTATCGACCAAATAACCCGTCTACGCTCATCGATGCAAAATTCGCTGGTTTGAACGCCTCGTTTAACAAAACCTCGGTCGTCGCTACGAGGGAGAGATCTGGTATATTTCCTTCGATCAATTTCGGTGCACCCTCGCGAAACTGCATCACCGTTTCGTACCCACTCCCCCATTTAAAGTGTTCCATTTACGCGCAACGGGGAAAACAAGGGGAGCAAATATTAGAGTAAATTGAAAATTCTGTCGGCGTCCGGACGACAGGGGACGAGAGAGGCTCTTTTCGCACGGGATCGTTAATAATCAGGAACAGAAAGCCCGAAGACTCTGTTCCCCTGTTTAATTGTTACAGTTTAACGAACCGTGCGACCGGTTGCTTTTGCAACAGAAATACTCACGGCGTAGCGTCGCTGCCAGCGAGGCACAACAACGTAGAAATCGACGAAACTTGGCGAATAAGTGGAAGGAAGCGCAACTACGAGAGAACTGTTACGAATCGATCCATTGTAAGGTGACAACAGATCGGCGATAACTGCCGCTCAACAATCATCTTTGCGGCAAGCTACGTCTGTTCCATCGGTCAACTTTCGAACGTGTCGAGCGTATCTTTTACCCCATTATCGAACGTTCGATGCACCTTTTGGGAGTTTCGTTATTATTATTCGGCGCGCGTGCAATGTTGCATCATCTCTTGTAAATTTTAGTTTCCCAGAATATTAGACTCTCGTGGCTAATTCTAATCGTGACTAATTAATCTTCTAGATTGTCTAATAGGAATTACAATTTCGCCCATATTTCTTAATTACAAATCGTCATATGACCACCCGTAAAGCAACTAAAATTTAACAGAATTACTTGATAATTTGGCATCGTTTGATCGCCATTTCATAAATTCGATCGATCTTATCGAAAGACCAAGGAATTTCAAAATATTCCACTTCTGACACTAATCGCCCAACCAGCAGTTTGTTTTGCTCCAGAAAAAGATACTTCAGGGATAAAGCTGAAGTTTCAAGGCTGAAATACACTCATCCAAACTAAATTTCCATTTGCAGCAGTTCGCGGACGCTGTTCTTACCTATCTCGAACGAAGTCGGCGTAAATCTAATTAAACAAACTACGAACTCGCGTTGCCGAACGAATTCGGAATCTCTACCCTTGTTTTCTTCTATTTCGCGGTCGATCCACCCAACGGTATTAAATTTCGTTGGAATGCACCAAGATACGCAGTTTTATTCTAATTTCACTCCTCCGTTTTATAAAAATATGAATTTGTATAAATATCCGCAGTCAAGCAACGGACAAGGATAAGGTAAGAAATGCAAAGATCGTGACCGTGTCGTGTCCGACGAGCAGAAACGCGATAGTTATTTAACGCGAAATCCATTTTGCGTAACTCGATTCCGACGCCATCATCGGCTGAGCAAAACCGATTTGCCAAGTTTCGTGAAGGGGAGAAGCTTCGTATCGTGCTTGAGACGAGCTTCTCTTCCCTACGTTCGCGAACTACCTGGAAAAAGGGTGAATCGAGGGCTGACGATGCTCTCAGACCGGACGAACGATGATGAGTTGATTTACTGTCGTGTAAACCAACCTTAATCCCCGTCAAGATTTGTGGCCATTTCACCTAAATTACCGCTTCAAGCAGCTCCATCGGCTACCACATTGACCTTTCAGACGATCTAAGTTTTTCCCCCTGTGTCATTTCTTTCGTCGTTATTGATCGAACGTTACGTTAGAGATTGATATTTTCTCGAGACGAGATGATCGATTCGTTGGATTAATTTTCATGAATCGTAGTGAAATTTCATTGGCACCTGTAATGAGATCAGACTATGATCCACGATTATGTCGATAGAGTTTGAAAGAAATTTGAAAATGTATAATACGTAGAAGTTAAGGAACATTTAGCGCATGTAGGTATTTCGATCAGAGATCGAAAAATAGGCGTTGAAAAATGTTCGTAAATCATTATGTATTGTATTATATCTTTTAAATCCAAAGATTAATTTATTTCTGTATGATTATCGTATCATGGTGCCATTTTTCGTAGTAACGAGAATTTCCCAAATGTTTTCAATTAAAATCGTTTTTTAATTCGAAACTGACATTCTCGCCGATCTTTTAATAAAAGTGTAGATAATCACCAATTGCGAAGCGTTTCATTTAAAGCCTTCGTTGCGAACGGGACGTGAAATTAATTATTTTACTTGTCGTTTTCGGATCTATCGCGTGATATCAACGTTAAAACTCGTCGGCCTGTAAAACAACGCCGTGTAAGAGGAACAGAGAGATTTCCGTCGAGTTACAGGAATTTATTAAAATCACTGTGATCGAGATACCGATGCTATTACGCCTCCCGTAGCACGCTCGAATTTCAATTTTTTATTATTCATGAACAAAAATCGAGGTGTTTCGCGCGATTAATTATAGAAAAAAAAATCGCGTGATCCCTCGTACGATCCGTCGAAGCAATGTATTTACATCGGATTTTGTGTTTATCCTGTTTCGTCGCTGCGACAGGCTAACGAGGATGGGCAATTAAAATTAAAAATCAATAAAATGGTGGCGCGCTCGACTGTTCACGTTGGTTATTTCGTCGACGCGACGAAACGGCTGAATCGAGGAAATATTTATCAATTTTTGTCGATAGAGAACACTCGATTGTTCTTTTACGGTCGCGTTAATCCGTATGATTATACACGATACTCGTCGTTGTTCGATAATGACTAATTATTTGCATACACGCGATGATGTAATGCAGTTTCTGAACCTGCTCCTCCCCCCGCATAGAGAATAATTTATGTGGTTAATGCATGAGGTACGATTTACAAGGCGATGATAATTATGGTTGGATCCGCGCGACCGTGGACCCGCCAAAAATTTATACACGTCGGTTTTGCTTTAATATCGTGTAACGCGCGCATGATTAACTTCCAAACGGGGATTAAATATTTATTTATTTATTTATTTAACTGACGGTAAAATATATTAATAAATAAATATTATACGTATAAAATAATCTGTAAAATGTGGATTACATGGGGGATATTTATCTATGGAATATGAAAAATAAAACAACGTTTAGTACAAAGCCACGTTCAATTAAATTGAAAAAGCGATGTTTATCGAAATACTTTCAAAATATTCCTATTGTATTATCGAACCACGTACACGCTCCTTCAAAATATAATTTCTTTCTCAACTGACCAGCCGTGATTAATTCGCGGCAATCGAACGACGCTTGACGAAAAAATCATTTTCCCTCTTTCTTTTATCAATCATTCGCCGGAAACAGTTCTTTTCGGCCGCGGTCACTTTCCGAATATTTCACAGGTTACTAATTGCTAAAACGTCGAAGGGACCTTTTAACTCTGGACGTTCGTCATTAAACCATCAAATACGTGGCCACGATGAATGGCCAAATGGATCCATTTGGTGATCGCGGGGCGACGACTCTTTCACCAGCCAAGTCACGCTAGCCGCTTCGCTACGCACCATACAAAAATGCAATACGTTCGAGAGCAACTGCTCCATCGGTACAAGTAATGCATGGATTTCCCATGTGTCACGAGATTGCTCTATTTTCCCCGGGCTTGAATGATGTACCCTTTTCCTTGCTCGGTTGGTCTGGAAAAAGCTTTAGGGATTTGAAACATAGAGAACTACTCTGCCGTCGTACTCGATAGTCGTGTTTCTCCCTTCCATAAAGCGTCAACTTTTTTCGCTGGATCCTCTTTTTGCATATACTTGTCTGTCTATGCAATACCTTTCCATGCAGCTTATCAGCAAGGAAACAGGGCCAGCGATTTTTCCACTGGAATTAAGATCATTCTTATCGAGGAACGACGGAGACGAACAGTCTTCGGGAAAGATCTTTAATCCCTTCGTTTGTCGATCTTCGACGATATCGTAATCGGTGAAAGGCAGAGAAGAAGCACTTTCTCTCTTGATAGGATAGGATGAGTCACGAGAAACAAGGCACCCACATATCTCTATCACTTACTGTTTCACGAAGAAACTTATGAAAATTATGTTACCCAGTTTCAATGGGCATGCGTAACGACAGATTTAGAATGAAAGGATGATCTCGAAAAACGATTTCATCCGACGTCGCACGCGCCCCTCGAAATAGTATTACTTTGTCCGGGCAAGTTTTATCACACAACGATAAACAAAGCAGCCTGTGCATACGAATGCAATAAGAGAAAATTTAATAAAAAGTTGAAAAACTAGGGAAAAATGTCAACTCTGAAAACCATCGTACGACGGTAGCTTGACAATTACGCACGAACAGTCGGAAACTATTTCATTATATTCAGTAGAAAGAAGAAGCAGTCGAACAAGTTAAAGCGATATAAAAATTAGAAACGCGTAACTGCAGTGCGAAAATTATGGCCCTTTCTCGAGGACGGCCTTCACGTTGCAACGGATTGCCAGCAGTTAATATCCACGTCAGCGTATCCTTTAAATACATCCTTGCCCTGAATTTTAACATACGAGCCGCGTGCAGCGCCTGCACTTCGCTCTGATTACGACGAAAATCGAGTTTCGTCCTCTCGTCTGCAACTATGGGGTGAACCAGGCACAGGGAACAGGAACAGGAACACGAAACACGGCATAGTGGGTAGCTTCGCATATTTTGTAGCGACACACCGAGAGCGAAATTAGCAATGTTAGAGAATATCATCTAATACGAGAAGTGCCGGCTGGGATTAGTTCCACCCTTGCAGCTTGCATATAGTAGGTGGCCGCAGCGGTTTGCTCCGACACTGTCCTCGTGCATCCCTTTAATTCCGCTTTCCTTCATCCGTTTCTACTTTGTCGTATCTTCGCCTCGTACGGTTACTTTATTCCTTCCTCTTCTTTTTCCATGCTCTGTATTCCTTTCCTCGTATCCGTCTTTCCATGCTTCTTGCTCTTCGTCGTTTTTTACCCCTTGCGCCAGACAATTAAGAAAATAACATTTTCGAAAAGAAATATCGCGTTATATGTTTTTCTTCAGAAACGGGATACTCTTATTAAACGTACGATTCTTTTAATTTTTCTCCTTTCTCGTTTTCTTCTTCGCTGTAATTTTGCTTTAGTATTTATAATTGGAGCTCTTTATGCACATTCACGTGCATTTTTATGAATGGAGCTAAAAAGATGGAACTTGGACACACATTCCTTTCACACGCTGAATCTTATAACGAGTACTATACTTTGTAACATATCGCGCATTTTATGCATTCTTTCCTTTTTTAATTTTCCATAAATCTAAAGTCTGCTTGTAACCACCTGTAGATTTTCGTGCATGTTTTCGTGCACTAGAATTCATTAGAAATTACCAACCGAAACGAACAGAGAGATTAGAATTAGGTGTATGTCGTTCTATGAAAATCCACATAAAGTAGACAAAAATAGATCGATCTTCTTCTAACATCTAATTTTTCTTATTCTTATCTTCATCGCTCCAGAAACCAGCGTTGCCCTCGCGCTTCTACTTTTGTCCGAATATGTTCGTCCAACTAGCTCCGTCATTTCCTATCGTGACGCACACTTCATGAGGCGAAAATACACAGTCAAGAAAATTGGAAATCTGTGGGAAATTGTGTACACGTGAAACGGGTGCGGCGCATCGCATTTCCATATAACCGAGATTATCTCACCGCGTCCTTTAAAATTTAAAAGTCGTGGTTCGCGATCGGATCACTGGTGCCGACGATATTCCCGAAGAGTCGTGTACTACGTCTTCTTCTAAAAGAAATTTACGCCACACCCAGAAAATATGTAAGCGCAGATATGGCAACGATAAGAAAAAATAAATTTTTTAGTAGAATATAAATCTTCGTGAGTCCGTGTCGTGGCGACGTGCTCGCCGAAGACGAGGAAGATGTTCTACGTTAAAAAATATCGCGGTTAAACAATATTTACGACGTCAGAATTGGATGGCCTTATAAATTATTTCACCGAGGAAAATCATTTTTGCTACTTCTCTCAGGGAATCGTGCATTTTTTTTTAAATTTTGGTTATTCATCGTTGCGCTTGTCGCCATATTTTTCAATTAATTACTCGACCAGACGACTGAAAATTACTGGGTCAACGTGTGCACAACGAATTGCTAGTTTCAATTGAATCCATATTTAAATTAGTCAACCGACTGTTTCATCGTATGGACTTTTATCAATCGTATCATTACGTATCAAATAAAATGTCTATAATTTATGGTAAAACGATTACTTTTATCCTTTTATTAATTTGATTTTTTCTCGTCTCTATTCAATATTCTCAGGAAGGAATTAGGTTCGTTCGTTCGAATCCTTGGCCAGATAATGACGCTATCTATCATTCGTGTCACTCGCAATTGTTCGCAGAAGTCCATGCTTACTTCTTATTAAAATATACTTTCCGGAATTCTTCTAAATTTCCACGTGTCTGGAGTTGAATTTTAATTCTTTCGCAAATTACCAAGAATTATATTTTTACGACCTATTTTCAGCGCTTTAAATTCTCCTTCGTATTTCATAACTCTGTGCTCTTCGTTTTTATTTCTCTTACGTCTCATTTTGTTTCTGCTCGCGGTTACACGTGTTCCCAAGTAGGTCTCGCGATTCCCTGCTTTAACGCGACAAAAATAGACGGCAATAAGAATTCAGTATACAAAGGACGTGTTCACCAGTCATTTTTGGAAGGATTGACACAGTCATCGATACGCAAATTCAAACTGGCAGCGATTCATCCCGTCCGCTTGTTCCCTCCGCCCTTTGTCCGCCACGAGCATTTTCTTCTCGGCGAAAACTGCAGTTCGAAAGGAAGTATCTCGTGGGAACGAGCGAGCATGATTATTGGTGGATCGCTTTGTGTTTTTCTTTTCTTCGCGGTTCAACGTGTCTTGCTACGAGGGAACTTTAAACAGAAACGCGGCTCAACCTTGGGGGCATACTTCAGAATCGTTCGAGTCGCTTCGACAATGAAACTCTGTCGCGATTCTGCTAGACTGTCGGTATCTTGCCCTGCCATCGCTCTTTTCCCCTTTGTATGAATCGACATTGGTTTTTCGAAGAATTTGAATGTTCGAAGTAGAAGAGAAAATTAATCGCAGAATGAGCATCGAAAAATAGTAATTACGTTGGAATCATAAAAAAAAAATTTTCAAAAAGCTTTATACGACGAGTTATAAACGCTTGGTGACGTTGAATATGATTGTTGATCGTAATAATTTTCCGAATAAGACGAATATCTAAAGAAACAATAAAATACACAGATATATGATTAATACTTGCACTTAGGATACGTATAAGCGGTCAAGTAGAAGCAGACCGCAAATGGCCAGACGTACTTTGCAACTACCGTGAAACATCATTTCTAAGTTCTATATCACTTGGCTAAACAGATGTGTTCTGACACGAAATAATGAAAATTCTGATGTAGAATTGCTTGACGATACGTTGATTGTTGACAGGAAATCGATATTCAATAAACTTTCCTAAACGAGGCATCGCATAAGAAGCTCTAAAAAGATAAAGCAGGATTTCATTAAATTTAATTTATGGACGAGTACAGTGTCGATTCATTATGCGGGGCTGCAAAGTGCATCAGCCTCATAGGTGCACTGATGCACGCCACTGTCCACAAATCATCGCATCTGTTGCTGCGGTTTTCGGACCTCCGCGGCAAATGTAGGGCACGGGACGGTGAAATGGAGGTGTTTCAAATTAGATCGCGACGTCAGCCGTATAACAAATTGATGGCCGGAAAATCAAATTGGATTTATGTGCTTACGATAGTCGAACGGTGTCCTAATCTAATGAGAGCATCGAACGCGTTCGTTTACAGCGTGTGTTTTCGATCTAAAGAAGAATCAAGCAGATAATCTCGTGAATTCCCGAGCTGTAAAGGAAATTACGTTACGATAAACCAATCCTCGAATCGTAACGAAATAAATCTTATTTTAATATCGTTACTTGGTTTCTTTGTTTAATCGATCGGTAGCATCGCGATATCGTGGCTTCAACGGTTTGAGCGTATCGTTTCCGCTGATTGAAAGAGCTACTTTGCGAACTGTCTCTGTTTTAAGAAAGATTCTCACAAAGGAAAGCATAACGACTCTTAAGGATAGACTGAAAGAGCCTCGAGTGGCTCGACAATTTCTTTTGAAATCTCCTACTACTTTCCTTCTTCCTCTTTTACTTTCTTTTTACGGAGAGTATCGGAGAGTACATCTCGACGAAGAATACAGGAACATAGGAAAGATAATAAACGATAAGAATTAATTTTACGTGAAAGATTGACACCGTGGAATCAAGAGAAAAAAGAAAAATGATGAAAGATGCTCGGAGGAGAAAAAATTAAAGAAATAAAGGTGATTAAAAATGTTCGTTTTTAAGGTACATATCAAGTTCCTGATGGAACAATGGACGTTGAAAGGAGTTTCTTTCTCTTAAGGAAATCGCTTAGCGAGTTCTTCCACTGGACAAAATAAAAGCTCCTTCTTGTTCGTCACAGTAAAAGATTATAATCACGAATGAATAGAGACGGGATTTAATTAAGTGGTGCAAATAAATCAAAGCAGAGAAACAAAGTCGTTTCTGCAGTACCGCGTTTCTATACCTTTTTTCAACCCCCCGGTGAAGAAGTTTCATGATGATTTTTCATCGGTTACGAGAATGCCTCTGTTTTAAGCCCTACCGTATGTAATTTACGGTATTAATGTGTTTTACACGCTATATGTTAATCGCGACGTAGCTTTTCTTACGTGGACGTGAGTTACGTTTATGTAGGAGAGAACGCTTGTATGCAAAACCCCAGCGTAATCTTCAAAGGATACAGCAAACGCGAACGTAAACGTTATTTACGAAACACTAACCATAGAACATTTTTGTATTATGCATGTATGATATACTATACGTAACTTGCGAAAATTCCATTAGCATTGCAACGAGGCACGACTATTCGCGATTACATCGATAAAATCCGAAAATATCCACTTTGTCTCACGACAAATCTTTTTCCTCGTTACACTCTGATTTATTGCTCACTTGTCTGTAATAACTCAATCAAAAAGAACTGCGATCTTGTTCGATTACCAACTCTCGTTTCCCTTTTCCCTCTCGCAATTAACGCGTCATAGGAGGCACGGTGACTCTATCATCATCATACAAATTAGATCTAAACGTGGCCAGTTACATTTGCTACATAAGAAAATTCTAAACATCTAATTCGTTGCCGCTGACATATGAATTGACTAGATGGCAATGCGTTGAGGAAGAAACGAGGTCGAATTTCGTTCGAGGGATCATAAGCTGCATCAATCTGGCGAGTTAGGAACACGGCCTGTCTCACATCGAGCCGAACGTGGCCGATCTCGTGCACGATGCCATTATGATAATGCGACCGAAGAAATATGATAAACCGGGCGTGGCGCGAATAACGATTATCATATTTCATCTCGCCTTGACGCATCGAATAATAACTACCCACGAATTGTATCAGCCGTTCTTCTTACAGGCATCTTTCGTCATCCCTTGTCGCGCGCGGGACTTTGTTTTGCCGACAAATCAGATGCTCGTTAGTTTTTCTTTATGCAACGATATACCAACCGTGGTATAATTTTCAAGGCGATAAAGAAACGGAAGATTGTATTTGTACATACTTAACTTTACACAGAGAAGCGCTTGAGAGGAATATTAGAAAATACTTTAATTAAATAGCTGACAATTTGCATTCATATTTCTTTTAAAAACAGCGTTCAAGTGACAGTAAATTTTGTAAATCGTAGTAAACAGACAGTTTCTCAAGAAGAGAAGAAATAAAAGAACTTACAAAATAATTGTTCAGAGGATAGGATAAATTTTCTCCAAATGTAACGAAGAATATAAAATTTATATCTGTCTCTATACAATAAATTCACAAGGCAACGGTGCTACCGCCCGATTCGTGATTCAATTATAGCAACAAACTGCGTTACACTGTGAAACGTTCGCACGGATAATGAACCAATTTTCTCTAAAATTTAATTTGTTGCAGAACAGTCGCTCGTAAGCCTGTTTCTCGTTTTTCACTGCGGCGTTGCTCACGAGCATCGCGCACAAGAGCACGCGTGACTGCTTATAACGAACTAAGCCGAAAACCGAGGGAAATCCAGTTTTCTTTTAATGTGCAACCGCTTTTACACACTGCACTGTCGAGAACATAATACAGCTTACGTTTAAACAAGTATGAACGATGACCAATTGAAAAGGAACATGGAAACAGAAATTGAAAGCCCGCCTTTCAATCCACCCATTATTGGATTACTTTTTCTCCCAATTTCAAACATACTACGAGAATTCTGCTTCGATTTAATTATATCAAATGCTATCGAAACGAAAAACTTTAACTACAATATATTACACAAGGTAAACGATGCATACACATACATTCAGGCATATTTCTACTGCGTGTTCGATACTCTACAATAAACGGTCTTCTAATTCTCAATTAGCCGTCATCCACATAAATTCTTATTCTTAAAGACAGCCCCGTTGCAAACATATATTATATGTACACAGAAAGTTGAAATGCTCAATGATGCTCAGATGGATTATTAAACGTGTTGATTTATTAAAGATACGAGTGATACAATTGTGATAGACGATTATATTAGAATCACTTTAAATACAAGCACAAAGATATTGTATACCTGTCGTAATCGTCGCTCGCTCGATGCTACTGTTCAACTCTACGCTCGCTATTCGACTGCATGACTCGCTATTTAATGATTCGCTATACTGATTGTCCTACAGAGGCGTTCGTCTATTTGTATCGGCCGGTGGTATCATAAAATGTTCCAATGTAACTCCAGTTGACGATAACAAATAATATTTTGTCCGGAGTTCGTTTACCTTTGAACCTAGCAAACCAAAACAACGTTGACGCTCCAAGTCACAACAATACGAGTCTCTCCCGACTCGTATCTTCCATTGACTCATGTGCCGCTACAATACTTTGAATGAATCCATAACGCGTCTTATAAAGCAAACTGTAACTCTAACACCAGTTTGACAATGCAATTACTAATGGAACGTGGCAGTTACACGTTCTCGCTTTCCTAGTAAGCGTTGCTGTCTCTTTCTCTCGTCCATTTCCTAGACATTGGAGCTGGCTCAGGTACAGCTCGATACTTTCGAAGCTTTTTGCGCCGAAACTTTTGTTCATTTGCGATACAAGCGGACTGTAGGTAGTTCTCGTTATCCATTACATACCAGTACAATTACGGAAAGTTTCAGAAAAGCGATGGGGATGGGTACGCTGGTTCGAAAGGAAATTCCTTCGAAGCTCGCCCGTCTTTTTTCCGCGCTGTTTTAGATGAACGATCGCGCTGCAAGTTTCAGCCACGTTGTGGGGAGCAAATAGGGAAAACCGATTGGAAAAGAGGTAGCCGTGCAAAATGGGAAACGTAATCTCACGTCGTTTTGTTACTCGATAAAACGATACAACGATACACAGATATTTGTATCTACGTCTGTCGCTCGAAAGAATCTGAAATCTTATTTATGTTCCGTAGAATGTAATACCGTTATTATCTTCGAAGAATATGAAACGATCGAAAGTGTTATTTATAGAAGTATAAGAAAGTAGGAAACGCTTCCGTCAGTTTATTGTAAAAGTGTACAGAACGATGGCGGAAGATTAAGAATTTGAAATAAGAAGCCGTAGAAGTGGAATTAAGGTATAAAAAGTCTAATATAAAAGGGGCTTTTAGGAATTAAGATTAAAGAAATCAATTTCACGAAGTTGGAAAGCAGGACGAGCAAAGTCATAAAAGAAGTACAAAGAATATAAAAAGTATGAAATCGTATAAAATGTTTTCATACAGTGCAAGTTTCATTCTTCGAAATGAAACGTCTTATATGAGTTTTACGATTTTCTTTACGAAGAGTCGAAAGCACGAGTCGACGCAAGTATAAAAGCACAGCCGAAAAACCATGGTTACGCCTCTCCGCGAGCGTAATGACGATGATTATTATACCGTGCAACGAATCTGGAAATTAAAAATTAACGTCGTGGGATGACGTGCAATTTCAAGGTGACGCTGATATTAAATCTTCGTCGCCCACGTAGTCGATGAAGGCAGGCTTTTATTGCGCGTCTTCTTATATTAGTTGAAAGCGGACACGTATCCATAAATTTAACACCTCCCTTAACTCTCCTCGCAAGAACTCCATTCGCATATAAATAGCACGATATCGTCCACTACAAACGGCTACACTTATTGTCACTTCTTCGCTAAAACACTGTATCTTCGTTACTTCGCCGATTATATGCACCGTGAATCTCCGCGCGTTTCAATGAAATTATAACGAATGTTCTCGAAAGCGAATGCCACAAACGCGGAGGATTCACAGTACCCGGTAAGAAGTAACGTGTAACGCGGAGATTAAGAAAAATTATGGAGCTTCAACCCTGTTCCTTTGCGCGATAATTCAATTGCATGGCGGGCTGCAAAAAAATTAACTGCCGGGAGAAAAATTCAGGCAGACTTTGAAACAACGTCTGATGAAACTAACGGAATTTTAATCTCTTTAAATTCATCACGTTTCACATACGCGTTTTTATATAATAGGTATACTACGCTGTGAATTTTCGCCATATAGTATAATATATTCATAATGTCTAGTGTCTGTGAAAACCATCAGCGTTGCAATTCTTTTAAATTCGTCCCGTTTCGTGCGCAAATTTTCACCTGATATAATATAGCATGCCTTTGAAATTATTTTCATCAGAGAATCTAATTATTCTTTCTCTTGGTTCCAGCATCGAAACCGAACCTGGTCGTGGACATCGAGCCAAAACATCAGACTGCCGTGCGACTGGGCGAAAGTTTGCAAATTTTGTGCAGAGTGGGTAGACCACTACGGGTATGCCGTGTCGAAATACCTGGCGAAGAAGGTGGAATGGTGTTATCAAGGGACAACCGTCTGAGAGATGGTATCGAGTATTACGGAAGGCACGGAGGCCGGCCAATGCGGCGTTCACATTGCCAAGATCAAGGAAAGTCACGATGGAATTTTCAAGTGCACCCTGACAACTACCGAACGTCGAGCGGAGGCACAGGCATCTACGAGAATTATCGTAGCCAGTATGTATTATTATTTTCTATCCATTTCACTCTTCAAGGTCTAATTTTAATTTCACAACTCGCGTTAAGATTAATAATAAGACTAGAAGTAGCAGTTTCCTCTACCTCGTATCTTTCTTAGGCTATGGTTACAGTTGATATGAGTCCTGACGAACCAAACATCCGAAGAACGTTAGAGCTTCTCTCATAAGAATCTATACGTCTGATCGTTCTGGCATATTCGTCAATCAGTTCATCAGAAAGATGCAGTTACTCTTATCATAGCCTTATACGTTGGAAAGAATCGCTAAAGAATTCGTTTTAACACAAGAGTTACGGATAGCAGTTAAAACAGCAGTGTATGTCACATGCATCAGATGCTAATCCTTAATTGCAAAGGAGTCGAAGCATAATTAAAAGAGCGCGCGTAATTAATCGTCGTCGTTTTTACGCGTAGCCTGGAAATTAATGAGAAAATCGTTGTAAAACTTCGCGACGTTAGTTGTCTGAGAAAAGTATTCCCCCGTACAGGGAAAAATATTACAGTGTGGAATATACGTGTGCGGGAATTCGAGAGCTAATTAATCTTCGTTAAGAGAATTGCTTACGCGACGGGTTTGTAGAAGGAGGGGATGGTAGCGCGAAAGGAAATTACTATTTTCAGATAAAGTCGATAAAGATAAATGACGAAAACGGGTCATGATGGAGACTTGCAGATGTTTCGAGCGAATTTAAATAAAGATCTGCAAGTTTTCTCCTGCTTGAACCGTGGAAAATTAACGAGCATCGACATAGCTGGGCAATTTTAACGCTTGACTTTCAATAGAAAATTCAACGTTGTTCTTGCATCTAAGGAATAATTAATGCTTGCAACTGGATTTTCAGAACCGCCGAATAATCCAGAGCTTCACGCTAGTCCTGGATCCGATGGAAGAAATATATATAGAAAGGAGAAAAATTGGAAGTGAGTTGCAGCGCACCAGCCGGACGACCAGCAGCCAATGTTTCTTTGTTCCTTGGTAATTAGTCGGCGAAATAGAGGGATTTTTAATTAACTTTTGTCAGAGATTATTCCGTACTCAGTTCTGTGTCCCTTTATGATAACTAGACGACGAACCTATTGGCAACGAAGAAAGACCTACGATTTACGACTCGAACCTGGACGATAACTCACTGGCCGTGCAAAATGCATCGCGTAGCTTGGATTGACGGACAATGGAAAAATCCTTCGATGCGTTGCCAGCCACATTGCACTCGACCGGCCTAAGGAAACTACTATGCAACTGCAAGTTTTCTGTAAGCGATCGATTGTTCGAACGATATACGAAATTGCAAATCTCAACACGTAATGTAACAAGAAACTCCTTCTTTGCTAATAAAAGTACGAACACTTTCTAAACGTAAGGAGCTTAAAAAAAGGAATGAATAAAAATTCTAGTTGGAGATATTAAATAAATTCTAATTACTCAACCGTAAGCTTGCCAGCGATTTATTTCTATTTTTCCAAATTAAAAATCTTTCATGGGTATATATGGAGATGTTCGAAATATTTTATTTTCAGCATGGAATTTCTATCAGTGACGCGAATTACGACGGAATATTGAAATCTGTGGAAGATGCGGAATAATTAAAATAAAATTTTCTTTTTAGATCCTCCTCAACCGCAACCAACCATCGAGCGTTTTGGATACGTAGTTGGACGCCAGGGTATCGTGAACGTGACCGTTTACGCAAACCCTAGGCCGCATTTCAAATGGCGAGTGAACAATGAAATAATCACCGAGGGTAACCCAGACGAAAGCAATCGACTCGAAACCTCGACCGCTGTGGATCTGGTAAATTAACGAAATTTCTTATACCTTCCATCAAATTAATATCTGTACATATATCTTCTTCTTATTATTATGATCCATATCTATTTAATATGAAATATTATATATTTAAAAAAATGTAATATCGAACATACAACAAGATGGAGAATGCGATATTGTAATTATTGCAACAGACGTTTAAAAAATCAAAGAATCACATTATTCTAAATAACGAATACTATCGAAAGTCAGAGATACGTATGAATCAATACGAAACATCACGCATTAATTCGAGATTAGAAACGTATCGAAAGAAATCCGTACGAAACCGTCTTAAAAAATTTTCCACGTAAACGAGCTTCTATTATCAGATAAATAAATATTCTTCCACTTGGAAAGTCTGATAGACTTTACTAGTAAAAGATTCGCGTCGATTGTGTTCTCTCAATTCGCTCGATCGAACGAACACAGCATGAAAATTCTAGCTATAAATGTTAAATATTTTTTTGAACGTTCCTCGAGATGCACATTGAATTCTACGAAACAAAAGGTAAAGCTATACATAGAAATGAAGTATGTAAAGATTAATTCGTAAAAAGAGATACGAATCGAATTATCTATGAAGAAAATGATGGAATAGATACTGAAGCTGCTAGTAGAATTTGAGTTGCCAAGGGAGCTTTCTCGTGAAAAAACAGCGAAAGAGTAAATTGAGGAACGAACGAGAAATGGAGGAGAATACGAGTGAGGGTAATGGAACAAAGATTCCGCATTCCAGAGCATCGATTTTCACGGTGCACTTAGCGCTTTTTATACATTTGCGTGACTCGCAAAGTTTCTCGCTAATCAAACAGCTTTAATGAAATTCCGGCCGATTCGGATGCTAAAATTCGTGCAGTGAAATCTCGCGAAATAATTCGACTATCGGTATCAAAAACTGTCTCATTTTGTATAAAAGAGGCAACAGGAAAAAATAAGTAAAACTGTTGAATTATTCGTCTCGTTCGAAAAAAAATAAATTAAACTGATTTTCTGTTTTCGTTGTTGAAATAATTAAATGCAGAAGGCTTGGAAATTTTATAGATAAATTACCATTAAGGAAATTTTTTCAGGGACACCACAGCTAGTGAAAAGTTTAGCATAATAATGCAGCATACGAAATTAAACATTCAGCAATGAATTCATAATATTAATATGATCAAATTAAAATTCATCGAAATACGCGTAATATCAGTTGGTAGAATTTGGTCGGACCATAGAATGTCGGAGATTGAAATTACAGCGTCGTTTAAATGCAAAAGTGATCCTGGCCTCTGCTCGTTAGATAAACGAATTCGAAAACATTCCAAAAGTAAAAATGAAAATATCGATATCTTTATATTTACAATTTTATGACGGTAAAAATTAATCGCCTTTAGGATCAGAGAACGTTTGGTTGGTAAGAGATCGAGTAATTAAGTGACCAAAGAATTTGTTTTTTACAGGGAAGAGGAGCGTGGAGCGTGATCCTGACGATCGACAAAGCGTGCAAAAATCCGACACGGAGAAGGACTATATCCTGAAGCCCGTAACGACGAAGGGGCTTACGAATATCGTATCATTTTGTCGACAGCCACAGAACCCGCAGGTAAAACCACGGAAACGCTCAGAATTCAATTATCGTGAAAAAAAATCACCTAATCTCACTGTGCACCAAAGTAGCGTGCAAATCACGACGAACTTTTATCTGCGTCAAAGTGGAAAACGGAAACATAAAAGACGAAGAGAGACAAAAATGTCAAGCATTAGTCGTGTGATCGTAATATTAAAATAGATTTTTAAAAATATCAGTCATGCAAGCGTAAAACAAAAAAAAAATGCACGATCAACGATGTTGACGGGAGAAAAAGTATTAAATAGCAACAGAATTAATTTTCATTCGTATGGTCGGGTGAATATTGATTATTCGATATCGCTATAGAGAAAGACGATAAAACTGATTTGAAATTCGTCGGTAGCTGTCGATCATGCTGTTAGTTTTCACATTTCGTGTTTGTCACCATCATTTCATCCGATCAAGCATACTCACCATCTGTCTACCGATTCATGTCATATTCGTTGTCACTTTCACGCGCTAGTCAACGGCCGTCATTACGTTTTCAATTACACCGAATATGTACGAATTAGAATATTTTTGCGTGTCTTTTCTCTATTGTGTCCGTATGCGCTATGTATTTCTAACCATATCGATCCTTCACCGCATGCTTTCACGCAGGGCCGTTCGGTCACTTCTATGGTAAGCTCTCCGAACACATGCACGCACTAGGTAATGTCATTCTTTCAAATTATTATACGTAGTAAGTAGTCGATGTAGCTCCGTACGCGTGAAGTTCCATGAAAATAGTGGATTACGACACGTTTTGTAATTGATAAACTATGCCCAAAGCCGAAACATTTATCGCCATATTTTTACTACTAAGCTACGTCGGTTCACGATATTTTTTATTTTGTTAAATTTATTTTATCGGTCTGTGTATACTTTCGAATGAAGGGAATTCGGTGAAAAATTAAAGGAAAAAGAAATGCTAAAGAACAACAGCGATATTTTTCGAAGCGGCAGAATCGTAACGATCTTCTATTTTTATTAATCTACCAAACGTTGTTTGTCTCCAAGTAATATTTCTCTGTTTGTTTAAAGATCGTGCAAACACTGTAGCTGTAACATCTTATTCTTTTTTCTTTATTTTTCTTTTTTTTTTTTCTTTTTTCGTCGTCGCGATTTTCAAACCGTGTCATCAATTCATGCGAAAGTCACACGATAGATTCATAGAGGGATCACGTAAATGGAACTCCGCGCTACGGGATACGGTTATATATACAACGTTACGTTTGTTATTGATACCACTGCAAACATGAATGGCAAATCTGTATTTTTCAAATAAACGTGACTAAATTTTTATGCGATCGCCTTTACATGAATCAACGCTTTTTTGTCGATATCGAACACAGATTTCGCGTCACCGACCTCTCTTGCACATTTCTGCATTAGAATTATAAGTTTCATAGACATTAAATGTACCAAAGGCTTCAGAGTGCTTGTTGACTCTTGTTACATTACGTATATATGTATATTTTTACGTATATATATATTTTTTATCCAACACGAACATATTTACGCTCTGCTTTGTACATTCATTATCGATGAAACGCATTTTTTAACATGAGTATATACAAGACACAATGACACTTTGATTTTTATTCTAACAGATATTCAAGTTCGATCGACTGTGTCTTGGAAATGTTAAAGCTTCGTTAAGCTGGCTTTTCTTCATTTTTCAACGATAGAGGTGCATTCGTATTCAATTACTGGCGCATGATTTCTAATTCGATATTTTCTAATTCAATTTTCGATATTTTTAATATTTTTATATACGTGTGTCCTCTGCATTTGATCTTATTCATATTCGAACTCGAAACTTTGCAGACTACAATCGCGATGAAGATATTATACAAAAGTCGCGGAAATTTATCTCATGCGAAATAGTCGATGATAAGATTAGTTTAATTTGTTTGTATCGATAAAAACAAGTTGTACAACAAACGTCATTTTGACTTTCTATAAAATTTCAGGCGTCGATTTAGATGCCGGTTCTATCATCGCCATCGTTGTTGGAGCCCTGGTGCTACTTCATCGTTTTCATACTAACTTTTGCCCGTGCGACTGACGCTGGTGCTTCGCAGGTGAGTATCTATTTTTTCAATAATTCACACGAACTACTTCGTTCGTACCGCGCGATTCCCCATCCCTTTTGGCGATTTTTCGTGTACTTTTGTCACTTCGATTTGACAAGGATAATAACAAATATAATAAACGATGAATGGAAAGTAAATAAACGAGCGATGCACAGACTCGAAGGAAGATAAAAGTTAATTGGCTAAAGTCAGCCACTCGCGATCGAGTTACAGACAACGCAATAAGATAAAATCGATCTTATATTATTTTTGTATCGATGGATAGGATATTAGCGATATCTTTTATCAGCAGCGACTGTGTTATTTATACACTACATCAATTTTTTTTCAGCTGTCCTCTATATATCTAATTTTTCTTATTTGTGTTCCATCTCCTTTATCAAAATAATAGACATTTACATAATATTAGATTGTAAAGGAATTTAGTTGCTGAAATTGTCTGTTGGATAACTCGTACAAAACGATTTATGAAACTCTAGAAAAATTGAGAGAAGGTTTCTTAATAAGCACACTATAATAATTCCAATGAAATCATGAGCGGTTGTACGTGTGTAGGAAGCAAACAACCTTCGCTAGCTGTACTCCATCGTAAAACTATACATGTTTCTTAATTTATATCTCTATATTTGTATGTATACAAATGTCTTGTGTGTTGTGCCGCTACCGATAGGACAGCATGCAAGTCGGGCCAAGTAAAGAATAAGGAGAAACAGCAACAATTACCTTGCGATTCCGTACCTAGGCATGACACTGTCCAGGGGTAAGCCACCTCAGGCAGCAAACACCCCTTTTTTAAAAGTATTGCTCGTTCGTTCATCATCAGCTCGTCTGCTCGCCACTTTTCTCATATCCGTGTCAGACCATTTTAATCAACTCTCCTGACACATTCACATTGTCGTCGTTACCGGTCTCGAATTATCGTGGAAATACTCGATCCCTGCAATAGATTCCGATACGTGCCGTGAATTAATGAAAAGCGATGTTACGAGATGATTTGCCTTGGATAAATGTGTGTAACGAGAGTTAACATGCGATTAGATAATCGATATTAAATTTAATACAAATTTTGAGAATTTAGAAATCTAGAAACGAATCAAACGATTATGTTACTCTAGTAACCGTTAAGGCTGTTTCATTAGGAACTATTAGGATAAAAAATGAAAGTATGTAACTTCAAAATGCGTTTAAAACAAATACGAACGAACTTCAACGGCGATTTGATTTTTACAATTTTGTCGATTCCCATTTATTTTTAAATTCTGCTCGAACCAGTGTCACAGTGTACTAGAAAAGCAAAAAAAAAAGTGGTTAAACCGATAGTATGTAGAAGAGAATAAACAGAGTTAAAGTTCGATTATTCATGCCAGAAATCTGGCGTATAATCGATACTCGCGTGACAAATGAACAAATCAGAATTTCATTGTTCGGAATGATCCATTTATCGGTTTGTGAGTCGATAAACACAATTCTGGCAAAGATATTTTTGCTTAAAAGTTGCTATATTCCCAATCGATCGTTAAACATGATTTGATTAAAAAGATTTTTATATAAATCGGATTTTTATATTTCTTTAAAGTAGCAACACAATACCTCTGTATCTAAGATTCCAAAGAATCTAAAGATTAGAACAGATCTGAATACGATTCTTTATTAAAAATTTCAAACGTTACTAAGAGCAATAAAAAGAACCCGAAACTATACAGAATTATGAATATCATCGAGTCGATCTCATTAAATCATAAACATACATATTTCTGCCATTCGTGCATGCACATCGTGCTTACGACTTTCATACAGCATGTACTACTAATACGATGCCTAATTTATGCTCCGTTCATTATTATTCGCGCAGTGTTTTTCAAATTCTTCGCTTTCCGACCAACCAAAAGCAAAATCATAAATTTCTTCGAGACATGTACTAAGAAAAGACAGAAAGAACTTCGAAGATAAAAAATTCCTTTTCAACGGATATTTGGCTCAACTTCTCGATAAAAGTATTCCTGTAGCATTTAATTCGACACTTTGAAGGGGAAAAGCGTTCATTCGCGATCGAATAACGGCTCGTAAGGGAGAAGAAAGCTATTTGAAAAACACTGACTCAGGCCACGATTGTCTGTTGCGATACGTTGTTCAAGAAATCCCCGGCGAGAATTCCTCTAAATTCAAGGCCCGCTGGGTCAAATGAAACAGGAGCGAGTTTTTGCGACAAGCAACGACGAACAATCGGCGAAGGCAAGTGTGGTGACATTTGTTCGAAGTGAAACCAGACCAGACCCTTTATCGATGTTATCTTTCTTTCAATTTGCTTCTCCGTCGTGACTATATTTTTTCTTTTTGCCCAATTAGAACAGTGATTATTAATTAATTATATTATTAATTCTATAATCTGTTCCTAGATTATGACCGCACAAGCATGCTCGTCCCTTTTTTACAATCCAACCCCATCTCGAACCTTTCACGATTCTCGATGTTTTTACTATTTATCTTAGCTGATAATTAGCTGGTTACGTGTTGAAATTTGACCACGTTCACGTTCATTCACATTTACCTTGCTTGGATTGGAACATACATTAGTGCGATGACTTGCCTGTGAATGTTTATGATTATTAACCGCTCTAACGACCGATTAAATCGCGCTCGATTGCAAACGCCTGAGCAACGCGGCCACACGACGATGTACGACAAACGTCAATGAAAATAGACAATTCGATCAACAATTAATTCAGCTTTTGGATTAAACTAACGTTTGAGATTGAGCATTGTCATATCTTTTCGTATCTGACACTAAGACAGATAGAAAAGCAAAACTATTATCTATACTATTTCTTGGAGGTACGTATGACAAACGTCGAATCACACTATAAAAACACAGTAGAAAATTAATCGCTTAAAAATCATCTAAACAAGATGAGAAACTTTTATCGTGATGCTAAAGCGCAAACGAAAGAAAAGCTCTTATCTCGGCGTATAGCTCGCGCGTTTGCAAATTCCTCAAAAAAAAGACAGTCTGTCCTGCACTATGAGAATCGATCGGAACGTAGAGTAACGCGAAACGACAGAGACGCCACTAACTAACCCCGTGACAATCGTTCAGAGCGCAAAAATAGAACCGTTAATAAAACCAAAGAAAATACGCCACCCTTGAATAATCGAGTTAAACAAAACCGAAATAAAAAAAAGAAATACAAAAGAATAAAAAAAAGATAATAGAGAGAACAGAACAAAAAATAAAAAAAAGAAAGAGGGATCCACACACGCACTTTTGCCTTGACCGATCGTGGCGTTGCTTGTTGCAGCGAGGCGTCGGGGCGACGAGGAAGCTGCGAGCGGTGTCGGCGCCGGAAGCGAGGCGCACATCACCCCCGGGGACGAAGATGAAGAGGATCACGAGGACCCGCGTATCATCGATGAAAAAATACCGCAGGGTGGCCAGGAGAATCCAATACACGCGAGCACGGAATACGTGAACGGCCGCACGGACATCAAGGAGCCGAAAAAGGACGAGAAGACGGACACGCCTGTTTAAAGACCGATCATCCGTTTGACGGTCCATTCAACGGTCGTTCCTTCTTCTGCGGCGGAAATAACCTGCCACCCCTCGTTTCGGTTCGATAACCCCTTGCACGTCGATCTCCAGTCACGTGAAAAATAACATCTTTGGGATATATCTTGTTGCACGATACTGATGCGTTTAGTCGAGGTAATTGGATCGAGTCATCTTAGGGTCAGATCGATATTTATTATCGGCTGAAATTATGCAAATTATCGAGGACCGCGGAGGCGGTCATTAAAGTATACGATAATTTATGATATTACGAGTTTAATAGTCGATCGATAGCTTTTATTTCAAAGAAACTAAAATCTCTTGATTGATGTCAATTCGATCCAACGTATCTTGGGAACAAGAACACGCTATGTTTTTCAGTTGTTCTGAAACTGCTTATTAAATGATACAGTAACTCGGATTAAATTCACAGAAACTGCAAACATACGCGGAAAGTGCAAAGGGTTTGAAATTGACAGCAGAGAGGTACACCTGTCGTGTTTTCGTCCAAAAGTACGTACACGTGTTCCTCCCTGTCTGGTCATACGCGAATCTCATTTTAGTTTATCGAAACGAACTGCTTTCTTTTTTTT
Source organism: Bombus vosnesenskii (assembly GCF_011952255.1). NCBI lineage: Eukaryota > Metazoa > Arthropoda > Insecta > Hymenoptera > Apidae > Bombus > Bombus vosnesenskii. The sequence goes on along the minus strand of NW_022884330.1, from coordinate 3,218,816 downwards.
CGCGCGATTATTGCGTATTTATTTTACGTGACATAGTATTATTATTTCGTCGGAGAAACTCCGTTCGCGTGGCAGAGTATAAAAAAGAGAATTTCACGTTAGATCTGATCCATTTTTCCGTTCGCTTTTTCACTTTTCTACGATTTCCGTCTCGGATGGCAGCTCTGTTCGTAGCCGGAAAAACGACCGTGCGCGAATCGCGATCAACCACGATTCTCCGCTCGTCAACGATCGGGAACGATCCTCGATGCCTCGATATGCAATCGCGAAAGCGAACATTCGGTATCCTCAGTCGCCGTGTATCTTTTGTAAATAGGATTTCGCGACGCGATCCACCGTCGTCCAATTGGCGGTTTTTACGCCGCCTTTTCTTTCTTCTCGACAACACACACATTCACACACACGTCACATTGAGAAAAATTCGCTTCGATCGAGTTACTCACACGTTACTACTTGTACAACCACACACGTCGTCGTACGATCGTTAACTTTTCGAGGATCGATTTTTCAACGAAGCGGAAGAAAGACGAAGCAAGGGATTATGGTAACAGGAATCTCAAATGTTTATCTTAAGAATTTACTTGAAAGAAATTCGTTCGTTCTGTATCCTCGAGAAGTTGAAAGATCGAAGTATCGCTAAGGTATCATTGTTAGGTAACACGCGTTTGCGAGCTGTCCTCAGATTATACCACTTTATTCTAAGTAAAATCTTCGTAATCGAGTTTCCCGCGTGAGAGGAGGAGAACGCCGATATCCGGAGATCCGAGCTTGAGAAAGCAAGAGAGAGAAAGAGAGCTGTGTCTTTGCGGTTTGTCGTCTCGCTCTGACGCGAACGAAACCTATCGTATACTTGAACGCGATGTCTAGCAATTATTGAAACAAAGTGATTAAGCGTATGAAGATGAAAAGACACGGAGAGGACGAGTCGAGTTCTCCGAGTAGTGAAAAATGTCTCATATGCTAGCGCGAACAAATCAAATTTTGTAGTCGAGGTTTTTTTCTAAAGGACGCATCGACATAAAAAAAAAAAAGAAACGGGGCGGGAGGGGGCTATAGGAAAATCTAGAGCAAAAAGAAAAAAAGAAAGGAAGCAGGGAGAAAAGGTATCGTAGGTAGGAATTGCGCGTGCACGACAAACACAGATTTTCCACGGTTGGTAATTCACAATTTTCCTTTCGCAATTCGTTTTCCGCGAGTTTGTTTTAAACATATGCAATGCCGAACGTTTTAACGAATTACACGATATAGTAACAAACGTATACGGAAACGAATGAAAACTTGCCTGTTTCCAACGCGTTAAACTTCCGACTGAATTTTTGCAAAGCTCTTTCGGGGACGTGTCCCTTTCAACAACTCGGCGTGGTCGACGCGGGAGAATGAATTATCGCTGTGAGAAGAAATGCTTTACGTGCACGAGCAACGGAATCTATTAAAAATAACGCCGTTACCACGTTCAAACAGCAGAAACAAAGATAAGAGGAGACAAACACATTCCACGATGTAGCTTTCGTTCTTAGACGCGCCCACCCTTTTAATCCAGGACGTGCACGTGCTGACTGACACATGTGGATCGTATCTCGCGTTTTGTAATTTAGACATATTTTTAGTGGAGACAGTATTATTTGTACGTTTCGAAACGATTCACTGGCCCGAAGCGGGGCGTGTTCTACCACGATCTTTTTCACAGATAGATACGCGCCCATATAACGCGATAGTTTTTTCTATGTATAAACGCGGTATCGATATTGCACGTTCTATCGATCCTTCCAACGACTGTTCGAAACGAACAATCTTTATAATACTCTTAAAATACTCGGATATACCGTGACTCAGTAACAATGGTTACGCACGTTTCGCAAGAGAATTTTTACTTAACAATTGTTAACTCCTCGAAAATGTATCGTTGCTTTTTAATCTTCTTTTTACTGAAACTTTTTTACCACGATTTTATAACGAGACTCCATGTTAAAGGTATCTTTTACAAGTGGGATAGATACGTTCTTTAAGAATAAAATGGACACAAAAATTCCTATAAAAATATGTATAATTTAAAACATGTACTGGAAAAATGAAACAAAAGTTAAAAAATTATCCGAAGGGTTAACGCGATAAATAAATCACGCGAACACTGCCACGTTTTCAGTTCAGCCGGAAGTGCATCCACTTATCGTGCGTCTTCGTATCTTAAGATCGCAACAAACACTGCAAGCAATCTCACGGCTATCGTACTTTTTTACAGGAGAGTTTTTCAGCCAGAATTTTATATCATACAGTCACGTTGTCGATTCACCGATGAACAAAGCCCACCATCAGACGATGTCTGATTTTAAATGTAAAGAAATGACTTTTGATACGAATCTCTACGATCGATACGAATCATCTGATCATTGGATGTACTCGTAACGATGATAAAAACGTTCGATAAGCTCAACCAGATTCATTAGCGTCACAGTGCCCTCTGAAGGCGAAGGCAGACCTCGTTGGTTCCTTTTCATTCGCGACAAAAACAACATTTGCAAGTATTTTTCGCTTTAACGAGATTAAGGACGCTGTCCATTTTTTCCTTCCTCCATCGTGACGTCTGACGTCGGTTCTCGCGCGTCACCGAGCCTTCCATTGACAATCCTTTTCTTTCCTTTAGATGTTTCTAACAGGTTCGATCATTTAACACTTCTACACCTTCGCCTCTGTGCGAATAGAATTCAGAAAAAAAGGTCAACCGACGATAATCTTGACGGAATATTCATCGAGCACCAGTCGTTCTTGTAGACGAATCGCGTAAACTATCGATCGCGAATTTCTTGATTATAAGAGTACATACGATTCATCGAGTGTTAGTCCGCTCTCAAAGTGTCGTTTCTGGTTGAAGAATACAAAAAACAACATTGAAAGTTGATGGAACGATATACATATAATATAAAGTAACTACAGAAGTCATCAACCGCGACTGGAATACTTTTCGACTAGTGAGTTTTGTGATTTCATTATCATTCCCGTCGACAATAAGTGTTCTTTGTACTTTTGTACGGATAATCTTTGCTTAGCTTAATCGTCATCGAAAAAGAGAAAAAAGAAAATGAAAGAAGACACGCGCAAGAAGAAAGGAACGAACTTATGATTCTACGCTCGTAACCACATACACGTGCACACAATCATACACATATGTTGTACGACACTCGCAGACAGGAAGAAACAAGTTCACGAACGTAGGTGTCCACGGCGTCGTAAACATGAATTATTAAATTAAGAATAGTAGGGGAAAAAATAGAAAAAAAAACGTAAAAAAAAGAGAGAGGAGAGAAAGAAAAGAGAGGGTGAGAAGAAGCGAGAGTATCGAACCCTGTGTGTGTCACTCGTTGACGAAACATTTCCGAATTCTGCACATACACTCCTTCACTTTTTCCATATGCGATCGTGTTTTCACTTACAAAGAGGGATCGTCTCGTCCAACGAGTTCTCGTCGATCTAATTTACATATAAAAGGAATTAACGCCAATTTGAACAGTGGGCGTCAAGTAATAAATTTAACAGACAAAAATTAAAGGAAAAGAAAAAGGAAAGAATCTACCGAAGAAACTGGTCGGGCGAAGACGATCGAAAAAAATTACATGTTGTATATATTAAATATATATATATATATAAAATAAATAAATATATATATAAATATATTATAAATATTATGATACGAGATTGAATATAATAGTAATGAATATATTATATATTCTGTGTCGAGGGCACTTGGCTTGCAACTCGTAAATATTAACTGAATACTTATTTATCCACTTGCACTCCAATTGCCGAGCGACCTGTCGTTATCCGTGAATTTTTTGAGAGGAAGACTATTATCGGGCAAAGAAATAAGGTTATATACAACTTAAGCGTGAGTTTTAACGCGAAAGAGAAGATCATCGTTCGATCGTGAATAGAGAAACGCGATCGGACGAGACACAGTGCGGGAAAGAAACTAGAGCGTTGGATTATTTAAAAAGTAAATCGATTAAACGTGGATGTATCGTTGCCAATTAAGTACTATTCTGTATCGTATTCGCGATGTCGAAGGTTGTTTGTGCCGTTAAAGAGGCTGAGCCGCATCCGTATGTCAATGTGCCGTGAGCAACGCACGTTCCGACACCTTTGTTCCGCTAAGTCTGAGGACAAACTTAAGGAGAGGAAGGGAAAACCTGATATATCTGTTTAAATTGAGTTATCGTACGCATTCTTTCCATTGGTTATTGTACAAAGAAGTCACTTTATGCTGCCAATTAATTTATAAAAGTCTCGTCTGGTAGAACAAATGGGCGTCCTCGTGCGTTCCCAACGAATCACATGTAACTATTGTGGTATATATTATGCGTACGAACGATTAAACGTATTAGGTATGTGTAATAGAGCCTAACGTAAAGGGAAGAAACACGCGTCTAGTTAATCTAAACTCATAATAGACACGCGAGGGGATGATTCGATGATACGTTCAAACGACTAACGAGACCAGGGCCGCCGAATTTTTTATACACACATACAGCGTAGGTTATATACGATTTTGAAGCATTTACCATATTCATATCTGAAAAACTATCTTTCCCTTGTGATTCGTTGTAACGAAGGCAACCATTTCTTACAAGAGAAAAGCAAATGTTTGAATTGCTCGAACACGAGGATATTTCTTATAATTTATGAAGCATATCTTTGGCGATCTCTTCTGATTCTAAGAATGTTTAAAAACGTGTGCAAAGTATAAATTCCTGCGAACGCGTGACAGTAACGTTAAATAAAAATGAAATATCTTGTTTGAACAAAAATGGACGTCTTATGATTTTACAGCGAATCATAGCAGAACGATATGACGGGAGTAAGAAAGGATCAGCACAAAGCGGATTGCAAAGGGCGAGAAGCCGAGTCGAAAATAATCACTGCCAAAATATACACTGAAAACCTCTGGAATCTTTTCCACGATAATTCGAGACACGAAGGATTTCTCCGTTTCGCTCGAATCCCCTCTCGGTCTTATTGTTAGTCCTACGCGCGAGAAACGAATTTGTCGAAGAACTTGCTACCGTACGTGCGGAGCAAAGAGAATAATGGCAGAGAAGAAAAGGAAAAAAAATAGACGGGCATTCGTTGCCGTCTGTGGTACAATCTGTGTTCGACCTGTTCGGCCCGCGTACAACGCGACTACGACAATGAAAGCACGTCGAAACGATAATCGATTAACGCGAAAACGATGGAAAAAGGGAAATAGGGAGTTTTAAGATATAAAAGAGGAAGTTTTAAAGGATATTACGCGCGGATATACGTTGATGTACAAAAAATTCCTTGCGGTACATTTTAAACGATATTAAGCCACTTATTTTGTAATTCATTTCTATTGTTCATTATTTGTAATGGTTAATTATTTAAATGCAACGATGATCATGTTGCGATTACACTCGTATACATACGTGTGTTAAGATACATATAAGTATGCTGCTGTTAGGTTATTGATATTGAATCTTTTTTTTTTCTTTCTCTTTGTAGAATCTAAATAAGATACGACCGATAAACGAGACAAAATGGCGAAATTGAAGATTTGTAAAACTTCTAATAAATTAACGACGAAGATTTTAGTGTAATATTAACATGAGAAAGCATGATCGTTGGCCATACAATGGAGTATATATATATTATATATATATACATATATTTATGTTAAGTCTAGCTATTAGATATGATTATAAAGATCACGAAATATTGACGATCGCGAATACCTGAGTATGGTGTTCTCTGAAACATTTTTAGAATGTGAATCATCGATAGGACGAGCACAAGCATACATTATAATATAGAATTGAAAAGAACCGATTACGCTCGGAAAATTCAGTTCTTTTGATATTCCATATAATTTGACGCAATGACGTTGATTTTATCAAAATCTTTTCGTGACGAGGGCCCAATATGCAAACAGCATCACAGCGGTGGAAACACTTTAAGAATACTTCAGAGATCACTAGTTTAAACGTTAAAGTTTAAAAACGAGAAGAGGAAAGGAGAAAGAGAAACAATTTAAAAAATCACTGTTTAACAAAACGAACAAAAAAATACGAAAAAGAAGTAACAGATAAAAGACAATTTGAGATTTTGAATGTTATACGGTCGATAAATAAAATAACGAACACACAAATCTACACCAACACAGCCGCATCTCCACACTTACACTGCGACCATATGAGAAACGAATACGAGAAAAGAATATGAACATTTTGTATCTGTACTTGTAGATACAACGCAATAGGCAGAAGTAAATCTAATTAAGAATTCAAATGAAATTAATATATAGAAGAGCTGTATGTAATTAATTGTAAGTTCATTCATCGCTATGATATTATACTTAGGTATTATATGATTTTTGAAATAAAACATTTGTTTTAAATACACACGAACGTACACGAGAATATGCCATCCCGTCATCGCATCGTAAATAATTTTCCAATTCGCGTTTCAATTTCGTTAAACCTGCATCGGTTTCACGATGAAATTGTAACATCGACGATGAATCGATTGAATTTATTTCAAGTGCATTCATATTTCGAGTGTTTTTCAATTAATTTGTCCATCGATCAATTATACTTTATTAATCAGGTCAAGTGAAACTATTTAACTTGGAATTAGAAATTCTAATTCGTGCCATTGTTCCGATAATATCAAGATTCTAATTAAGCGAGATCTGAATTTTCGTCGATTATTTACAGGTAACACGACATCTAGGAACCTTGGCGAGTCGTGAGTATAATTTTCTACAGGTTTTATAGTGGTTTCCCTCTAGTACAACGCACTTCCAGTGTTTCAATATTCTACACCAAATTCCGTAACTAATATTCTTTTTTCTGCTGGTGCTTCCTTAGAGTAGAGATACTTCGATCGTTTACTTGACACTGATATGAAACTGTATTCAAATGAACAAGATAGATGAAAAAAATTTGTTAATTAAGCCGTTCAAACGTAGTTACATATAATTATGTCTTCTACTTCTTTAAACAAATAGAAACGGCTGAAAAACGGTCGAATAAAAAATGGACACGTTTGATTATCCGTTCAAAGCAAATTTATCTGTCGGTATTTACCATATTACCAGGAAATCGCACAGAATTCAAGACTTCGCGGATCCGGCAGCAAGCGTTAGTCTACTTCGTTTTGAGAAATCGAAAAGCGCAGACGAAACCGATAGGCGAAGGCAAGCTTTTTTTTCTACTTCTCTCATGGAAAAAGAAAACATGGAATTTCAAGCTTACGTCAATATCAAACGTGGAATCATCATTTTATGGAAGATACCGAGATAATTTTCATTGAATTCGCATGTAACAAATACCTCGTATATAATTCATGTCACGTGTGGCAACAACGATTGTAACGAGGAAAAAAAATTATTTTATTGAAATGATAATTACACATAAACATATATTCCGATAAATTTACTGGCTATATAATCGCTTATTTTTATGACTTATAAGAAAAAGATCTTGGAAAAAAAATAATATAAATAATTATAAATTCTACATGGAAATTGATATTAAATCACTTATTTCCTTCTTTCTTTAAACTTAATATTCAAGAAAAAATTGCTCTATACTACTACTGGTTCTGAAGTAATTACAAGTTCTTCAAGGAAATTATATCGGAATAATTAAAATTGTCGCCTATTATCATATAATTTGCGTGTCTGCTTAATCATTTCTCTTTTTTCCCCCCTTCCTCCATATGCATGCTTATTACTAATCAGCTTTAACTGCACCCTCTTAATTACATTTAATTCTTACAAATCAAAAATTTCCTAATACATGACGTTTATATACAACAAAAACTGAAAGTTACTTATTTAGGTTGTATCTGTCTGTATTACACAATAATGAATAAGATGGAAATCATTTTTGAACAAGTGAATTTTGAACGTATTAGTTAACAATCAATCTGCTTCAGATCTTTAACATGCACATAATACGCACGTTTCTTCATCTTTGTTCATTTGTTTTCATCAACATTTTCAAAAGGATATGTTGAACGTAATCAATTGGCTGGTTCTGTCTTCATATATAAAGATAAAACTATATTTTAAGAGATGGTATTTATTAAGTGATTCTTTAAAGCTTCATTAGCGATTCATAAATCATCTGAAGTCAAAGAAAAAGGCGCATCGTAATCGAATACGTGTGCATTATTCAACATATAATGCTTGTTTTCGACTCAATTATGTCCTTGCGATATGCAAATCGTGATCACCAGATTCGTTCCGCTCAATTAATAACGCCACTTTATAATTCCATGAGCCGTTTGTCGTTATTAATTTTTGCGCCAATTCTTTTTGAAGAAAATATAAATAAGTGAAATAAGTTTATAACTTTCTAGAAATTACACTGTAGCTTATCGGAATTTCACATGATTACAGAATAATCACTTCGAGTATTTGTTTTCTTGTGTTTGTTTCTCTGTCTACTGTCTATGTAATTATCGTCTCACAAAATTTGTTTCGTTGCTAAAGGAACAAGGTAATATAAAAATGTAACAATTGCACAAATTTTAAAAGGGAATAAATTGTATTAATTAGAAGTGATACGGAGAGTGCCGGCCGTTACTCCAGAACAGAAGTCGATGGATCTCGAGGTGAACGGAAATCGAGAATCAGCTTGTCCCGCCTCTTTAAACGCAACAAGGACAAAGTGTCTGGCGCGGACACAGACACCGTGAGAACTGTCGTCACAGTCGATGATGAAAAGGTGACTTCATTCTCGAATATTCTTGTTTCAAAACAAACGTTACGTTTATCCTAATCGTTTCTATAAATTTGATCCCTTTTACGTTTTTCCTAAGTAATAGTAGAAGCTTCGACAATGCAATAATTTCTATGATATCGATACTTTCTTTTAATTTTACGTTATATCCAAATTTAATACAACAGACGATAAACAAATTAAGAAATCACTGACATTCAATTCATTGTGTTATGTCAAAAGTTAATTTTAAGTATGAGCCTATTTCCTATTGAATTTCTAAAAATATATACTCATTAATTATATTACGTATACATATATGTATAGTTATTTTAACAAATTTAACAGTTTACCATATTTCAATTTAAATTATTATCGCAAAAAAGTTCCTCACGCTTAAAATAAATTTCCATGTAAAATTTTCGAAATTTCCCAAACAACTACAAAGCAAGTTTTTGATGAAATTGATAAAATTGTTTAAATTCCGCAGCTACAACCTGGAATGCCGGGTGCACAAGAAACTAAACTCAATCCTACCACGGGCGAAGGAGGAATAGTTTATGCAGAATTGGACTTGACGCAGCAACAACAAAGCGTTCCACGTCGTCTAAACGAGGACAAAACGGAGTACGCCGAAATCTTATACACGAAACCAGCGACAGAAGAACAGCAACAAACACCCAACGAGTAAACTCTTCGCTCGTTCGTACAAGAAGATGCAACTTTTTACAAAATAATCAAACGTTTACGTTTTTTTATTGTACCCATTATTAAACGATTTCGATCCTTTTCAGTTTACGATCTAATAACGAGAATATAAAACCATTCTATCATCTAGAATTTATATATTCTCATTTATTTGTAATACGGTGTAAGAGCATACGATGGGAATTTTTTAGTATGAGAAATGATAATAAAAAGTGATAATCATTATACGTCAGAAACGAGTCTCACCGTGCAATTACATTCGGCTGAAAAGGATCCAACGTTCTACTTATTATTTTATCATTCCCTCTCTTCTCTTGCGAATTATTTCGTAGGTTACATTAAGATTGATAAGATTATCAAAATTGGAAAGGATTTAATGCGTAATTATCTATCGGAGGAATGTCGTTCTATGGTTAATAAAGGAAGATTCGATTTTTCATAAATTTTGCGAATATCGAAATGAAACTACATTTTTGGGGTGGAATTGAGGAAACTTCCAAAGACCATTGATAATTTCTACAAATCAGGAGAACAACCGAAATCGTAACTTCGTACTTACTTTCAGTTACTTTAACGAGTTAGTGTATTTGTAGAATCGTTAAAATTTTGTACTTTCGAGGCCACGAGTTCATCTGGAGTTAATTTACCATAATTTTGCGAAACAAAGAACCGGTCTTCAACCGGCAACATACTACAATCGTTTGTTACCATAGCCATTAGTGTTAAACCGTTTGCCTTCTAATACTCGTCCATTTCCTGTAGAAGGTTGAAAAAGGTATAACGTCCAAAGTTGAACAAGCAAAATGAAATACCTCGTGTGCAAAAATAAAATGGTCGCCGTAAAAATGTATTATGGATAATAATAATTTATGGAAATAATTTATGGAAAGTAAAAAAACGTCAGGATTTATATGACTTGATGCAAACAAGTACGAAGGCGTTCGACGGTCAACATTTCCGCTCATTAATAAAAATCAATGGACCATTAAACGTTAGTCGTAAAATAAATTACGGTCATTTTTCATTGCTTTTGACTAAAAGATAGGAAAATATAAGAATTTTACACTTGCAACTACTAGATTGAAGAAGCAAAAGTAACAATTTACTTGCACCGTTTTATCGGAATATGTAAAATTTCATGAATGCCTCTTCATACGTTCGGTCGATATTTTCCATGACAAACAAAAAATCTTCGATGATTGCATCAAGTTCTCAAAAATCAAGTGCATTAAACGCGAAAGAAAGTCAGAGATTTCACGTACTTAAATCTTCTTGTTAATATTTGTTATCGCGCATTTAAATGTAATCTAAATGTAATATTTGTATCGTACGTGCTGTTCGTTTGAAAGTCGCTTGAAAAGTTCGCTTCCTATAAACTGCTGTGAATACGTGCAAGATGCTAACGAACTATCGAATCTATCGAATTTTACGAAAGTTGAAACAGAGTAAAATATATAAAAGTAAATGTTGATAGCTGAAATAAATAACAAATTTTGACTCTATACATGTTTTGACTGATTTAGGATGCACAATATATTTTACATTTTATATATAAGATATAATTGCAAGTAAAATAGTAATTTTGGTGCGTCCATGTCATTTTGAATCATATCAAACAGAAAACGAACCAAGCTGCTTTAAAACGGTGTATACTGCGTTTGTATATTGTGAATTTTTGTATGCTTGAATGAGATATTATATATTATATAAATTGTTTTAATTTCATTTTGTATCGATAACAAATATCTATTAATGATCATCATATGCGACAAATCATTATACCAATTGCGTCGCATATTTCAATATTGATTAACATTACAAATATTTGTATAATTTCTTATGAAAGTTAGTTGTATTTTATCATAACTAAAGAAACTCTTGATATTTGTGTCATTCTAAGCTTAAAACCTGTGTCATTATCATTATAGAATAAATTTTTTTTAAATAATATACATTACTTATATATCATTATGTTGTAATTTTGTTGTAAGTTTGTAATTTTAATGTTAATTGCCGTCCATCATAGAATATTCTTCTTACTGATTTGTACCTTTTTTGTCAAATAAATTACGACTTGATCAATGTAGATCTCTATCTAATTATTAAATAGTATGTTATTAAAAATATGCTTCTATCCATAAGATAAATATTTCTCTTCATTTTCTTGAATACTTATTTCACAGTAACTCTGACTTGCAGAATTTTGAAATTTTAAAAAATTCCACATCACGGAGCCCAAGGTGAACCACCTTCATATTTTGGATTCCAAATTGGAAGATTGTAGGATTACAAAGGACAATAACTCAATAACTGTTGAGAAGTCATAAAGAACTAGATGTGTATCTAAATCAATTCTCTGCATCTCTATATTACATCCCAGACTGCATAAACGAGCAAGTATCTGTAGAAACAAACATGGTACATTAAACAGCATAGAATACGAAATTAAATCATACTAAATTTTTTACAATATCTCTCTATGAATATTTTATTAACCGCAAATACCTACATCGAGACGTAAATTCAATAAAACATAAAATATCTGATGTTTAAAATCCATGTAATTTATTAAATCAAAATCAAAATCAAAATCAACAACACAATACTCATTTACTTACAAGAATTTAAAGACGTCTCATCAAAAAATCATTAGCCACAAAATAATGTCGACTACATTTAAATATCACGTAATAAAACAACAGACCTTATAAAATGCTAGAGACTAGGCACTAACCTGGCTTCCTCTAAAATCCTTGACGAAACAAATAAAATAAATTACCCAAAAACAATAATTCAGAATATTGTTACAATTATCAGTGCATTAGTCGTCTTCCGCGGTTTCAGTAGCTTCCGTTTCCGTAAACGTTTCATCTTCTGTGCCCTCTGTCTCTCCCTCGGTGTCAGGAGAATTCTGCTTCACTTCCATTTCCTCCTCGGTGATGGGATGAATGTCTTCTACAGGTATTCCGCTATCGCCGGCGGCCGATCGTTCCTTTGCTATCTTGGGAAGTCGATGTTTGTAAGTTTTATAAACTTCGCTGGCCATGTCCGCGGTATGAGCACGAAATTCTTGACGAGTAGCGTCGCTAAGAAAACTACGCGCGGCGGCGCATTCCAGCGGTCTTAGCTGTGGAGCAGGTTCGCCAGTGAAATCTACCACTCTTGGATAATCGTCACAAGCTGCCAGCAGGTCGGTAATAGACATTTGCACGTGGCGAGTTGGCTCGAATGAATCAACTACCCGTGCCTCGCACTGTTCCGGCACATGTTGGATCACCCGAGGTTCGAACACAGGCGTAGATTTCTCCAAAGGAGCGGCCTGGCCGAGATTCAGATGCCAGGTGGTACTAATGAGCGTGCTGGTCATGTTATCCTTCTCCAACACTGGCTCTACCGAAGGCAATTCAGGATTCTCCAGTTCGTGGGCTCTGCTTATGCCCATTTCAAGATTCTTGCGATACGTGAGATAAGAAACCCCGTCTGGGGCCGTGTGAGCGCCTGGAATAGGCATACCAGGGTCAGTGACTTTCCCTGGAGTAGTTCTAATAGGATCCAAAAAGACCTTCCTCTTCGCTTCGCGTTTCTTTCCTTCAACAAAGTTAAAGTCCTCCTGTTCAAACGTGAACATGATAGGAGTCAAACGGAAATCGAGTCTCTGATTAGTGTTAAGCATCTTGATCACCGCGTAGACCAGGGAGTTCATGTTCTTACAACGAAGGACATAGATCGCTCCATGGTCCTTGTTGAACAGGGGTGGTCCGACCCAACAGGGATCAGCGACGTAGTATCCATCTTTCGCCGCGAGGGCTGCTAACGTGATTTTGTTGCACTCGATGAGAACGTTCGGTGACTCTTCGAAAGCTTTCTGCAATGCAGTCGCGAGAGTCATCCTATTTCGAGCACCGTATAAAATTCCACAAATACCATCTCTGAAGTCAATAGTCCACAAGTGGGGAAAGATCTTGAAAGAGCTTTGTAAATTGAACCTGTTGAAATGCTTGGCACATTTTTGGATGGAGCTTCTTAAGCTTTCCGTATAATAAGAGTCTCCGCAGATCACGGCTGAATCCAAAATGGCCGGACCCCATCTCGATGGATGACTGAGATACTGCATGGCCAAGACAGCCACGCAAATGGCTGCCTGATTCTTTCCAGCCCGATCACCGAATCGGGAATCGTAAGAGCCAATGGTTCCCCAAACCGAATAGATAAGATTAGACACCTCGACAGCGTAATTGTTCCAGAATTGCTTGACGTTTTTCTTTTCCGATTCTTCCACTTGTTTTTTCTTCTTGGTATTTGATTTTACGATGTCCGGGGCGTGTTTGAAGTTCCAATGATAATCCAGGTACAACCACATAGGATCTTCCTTGAACGTTTTGAACGATGGCACGTTTACCGAGTCCACGTGCAGACGATGAATAAAGAAGCCTGATGTGTCTTCGAACTGATTAAAGCACATGTTTCTCACCATTTGACAAATACTGGGGAAGATACACAGACAAGCTTTACCACCGTTTGAAACTTTCCTTCCTTTTTCATTGCACTGGTAAGGATCTAAATAGTAATACGCGTTCGTGGCTCTCGAATACCAGAAACCGTAACAGCAGTTGGTGAAATGCAGAATTCCACTTGCGTACGTTTTAAAATATTTTCGTAAATGCTTCCTTACCTGTGATGGATGGGAATAAAAGCGATTTTCATTGTGTGATTTAATTAAAGTGTTAGATTAGTACGTACACTGGTTGACAAAAAAGTATTTGAACACTTGTCATAGGAAACTTTTATATACATCGTATGCGTTATATAAATTATTTTGAAATTCCATCATACAATTCGAATACACATAATATACCTATTCATAAAAAGTTTTTATAAATTCGAATACTTTCGTAAACCATTATATGAAATGTTTTTTCAACATTGAATATTTGCAAAATAGGATAGAATTGGAGGATAATCTTGGGAAAACGACATTTCATACGCGCTAATCTAACGTAATAAATAAAACATAAATTTGCTAACCTGAACGTAAAAGTCGGTTCTCAAAGTTCGAGGGTTTAGCGTAAGCGTTACCAAAGGAGATGCACAGTCGCGAAAATCGAAGATTCTATTCATCACAGTAACATTACGCAAAATGTGTTCCGTATGAAACTTGGGCTCCGAAAATTCTCTATAAACTGATTCAGCAACCTCGATCACTTTATCTATCATTCCTGGCATGGGACTCTGAATGATATCTCTTTTCACCATCACCGCTAAAGCAGCGACAAAGTAACATCTTTTAACTCTCGGTTCGGTCACAGTATCTCTATTGTTCAGGGCAACCGTTCCCTGTATAAAGATCGGTTTATTTGATTCTGGCACGGTAGGCCTGAATATTGCCTCGAGATCGTAAGGTTTAGCTGGCATTCTATGAATTTCCGCCAGCGAGCTGGTTGGCATCACTGGCTCATGAAGACCTTTTGTATCGTTACAGTCAGGATCAACTTTTTGGGCATAAGAAACCGTAATTACTCTCATCATAAAAACCGTCTCCTCGGGTTGATCAATCTCCTGAACGATCAGCTTCAAAAATTCCTTCATATCTATAGAAGTAACGATCCTCAATTTTTTCGTTCTTCTAATTGTCCACCAAGCAAAATGATTTTCATCCTTCTTTAAAACACCCATATGAGAATCACCGCAAATTATAATCGCGCCTGTGTAGTTGAATGTGTCGAACACTTTCTGCAAGGACATCGAGAGATTCCAACCCTCGATACTGTACAGGGTTCCATAGTGCAGAGGTACGAACACCACTCGAAACACGTAATTGGCTATCTCAAACTCGGGTAATAAACCATCAGTCATTTCACTGACCGTTGAATCTTCCGCGGCCAACATGCTGTCGAAAGTATAGTCGGTACTCGCCTCGAACAGTCCCTTTATCGTCCTAACAGACCAGGTAACTGGATCGTGAATCAACGACCAAGCCATGATGCAAAGATCCAAAGGAGTAGTGATTGCTGTATGCGGCTTGAACCTTTTTTCATAAACTTTCCTCCTGACCAACAGTTTTATCGCCTCGAACTCATCCTCCACCTTCTCCGATTCCCTTACAGAAGATTTTTTAAAAGGTGCCAATCGTGGAGCGGTGATTTCATTTTCCAGAACGTCTACGTCGAACATCGAGGCGTTATAATGTTTAATAGGAGCGAAACCAGGAATCGTCATATCGTATACGAGACTAGTTTTCGATTCCTGTTTCACCCAGTCGGCCGACTCGATTAGAGATGCTTCTGATGCGTTAGTGGATACTTCCATTTCCGAGGGCTCTTCGATGCGAACTTCTTCGACTTGCTTCTCCACACAATGAACCCACTTTTTTCTTCGTTTCTTCTTCGCTCTCTTTCTCGTCTCCATGTGAGCTATACATATCGTGTATATTCGATAGGGTTTCTTAATATTTTCACCGACGTTAGCTTCGATCTTATCGATCATCGCGCTCATGTTGCAAAATTCCATAAGACAGGAGTAACCTTCCTCTGAAACATTACCCTTCTCGTCACAGGGATAAGGATCGTACAAATAATATCGATCGTTGGCCGTCCAAAAGGCGTACGAGCAATTGATAAACACGATGATTCCGGTCTTATCTTTCTCGAAGAAATTGTCCAGCACGAATTCCAGCTCGTCATCCTCGCAATTTTTAGGATCCGCGTAAACAGCCTGCTTCGTGATCACGTTGTAAACCGTATCGAGAATTTCGATATGATGGAACCATCGATATGGTTTATACCGTAGTTTCCCGGTTTGTTGATAGATCTTGTCTCCGAGAAATATGAGTTGATCTAAAATCTTCCCGGAGAAACGATCTGGATCCAGTTTGATCTTCGCCAGAATACACAGCAGAGCGGTAAAGAAGCAAGATTTGAAGTGACAGATTTGGACTTCGTCGCGATTTTTGAAACATATGTTACCATGAAGTATTCGGATTCCATCTTGCGTCAGCTTAGAATGAAAATAAGTAATATTCATACAATAGTTTATAATAATTATTTCCTGTTCGATATTTACTTTAAACGAATCATTAAACGAATCACTTAAAGAATGGAGCTTACTTTTAAACCACGCGAATCTTGCACAGACCTTTTCTTTTGATTACCCACTGTGTTCCTTTTAATCGTCGTCGTTTCAGACTCCATCGGTTTAGTAAGTTCAGAAATTTTGGTCTCCATAACTTTTGGTTCTGTCTGCTATCACGACGACGAAAACATCGTAAATAGATATATAAATTTCCATTCTATAATAACTATTTTAAAACGAACCTGATCCTTTGTTTTAAAGTCAGGGAAGAACAGTTCTAACAATAGATCCTCCGTATTGCAGAGAACCTTCTCCATCAAAGCATCGCCTTCGTCAGCTTTGCTCAACAAACATTTACGTTTCTTCTTTTCAATACAAGTAATCGTCCTCTTCTCAGAAATCGGCGTTTTAATAATCGGTCCGAGTGGTATCAACGTTGGTCGTATACGAACTCCCACAGGTACTTCCGGTACAAGCTCTTGAACATATTCTTCGGCCCTCCTCTGTTCTTCCTCCAACCTCCGTAGATCTTCTAATCGGAGAGCCGTGGCAAGATCTTCATCTTGTATATACATGTCGTTAATAGCTCTCAGAGGCATCAGACAGATTGGCAAAATTCTAGAGTATAAATATTTTTTCGGAGACAGTTTAATCATTTTTGAAGGTTTCGCTTCCTCCAATACCCCTGACGGTACGATCATCGTCGACTTAGCCAAGATAATCATAGAAATTCCGCCTTTCCTTTTTACATCTAATCTGGAGTCTATGGAGAATCTCGATACTAAAGATGGAATGGATCTTTTGGCTCGTTTCGCTTCCAAAAGCTTCAATAATGTTTTACTAGATGGCATAACGTAAGGAGGAGGATGATTGTACTTTAACTTCTCTAAGGCTATCTGTTCGTGCACCTGGTCAATGGTTTCTTCGTTTTCGTCAAAGACCTTCATGTTGGACGTAAGTAAAATTAGGTTCAAACGATAGGGTGCATCAGGTTGATCTTGTTCCTGAGCCTCTAGCAATGGATCGATTAAAGGCTTTTCCTCTTCCTCGTATAACTTTCTCACAGGTCTCCTACCTTCTTCCTCTTCCTCCTCCTCTTCCTCTTCTTCGCCCATAACCTCCACGTCTACGACATCTGGTTCTTCCTCAACTTCCTCTGCCTCCTTTAATTCAGCCTGTAACCTTTCTAGATCGTCGTCCGTGATCGGTAGAAATCTCGTTTTGAATTGCTCGATCACGGCATCTTCTGGAACTATTATTTCCTCCTCAGTAGCATAAAGGCCAGGCTGTATCGAGTCCAGTCCGACGAAGTGAATTATAAAGGAAGGATCGTTGAATTCCAACACGCCGTAAAGAAGATCGGTTAATTCGTTCAAACTAGCTACTACTGCAAATGAAGCCGGATAGTCGCGAAGACGCCAACCCTCTGTGTCGCTTCCGTATGGATTGAACATGAAGAAGTTCGGGCCCTCTTTCCAAATACCATACATCAGTCTCTTGTTCTCCAGGATTAATTCTGGATATCGGTTGAAGTAACATTCGAGAGCCTCTGCAAGATTTGCCAAAGGACTCGCTTCACCTTGAATAATTTTCATCTTCGTCTTAAAGAACACATCGTTCTCTCCCATCTTTATTCTTTGGGGTAACATCGTCATATCCAAGTGACTTGGTTTAGGTAACAATTTCTCTTCAACTTCACCTTCTCTCTCTTCTTCCTCTTCCTCTTCTTCCGCTTCTTCTTCAACTATTTCTTCGGGATCTCTCGTCTTAGGACGTCCCTTTCTAATCCAATCTATAATCTCGTCGAAAATTCTGTTGCTGACGTCGACCAGTTGATCGATATCCATGTTTCGCCACTTGGTGGGATTCTTCAATCTTCTATAAGCCAAAACCGCGAGAGCTGCTATCAGTCCTTGCTTTCCCCTCGACCATTCGTCAAAATTTTCGTCCAAACAGTTCTTCGACCCCTGAAGGATCAAACGATTAGGATTTATCACTTTGTAACCCTTGACTAACTTCACGACTGGTTCTTCAACAGGCTCTTTCTCTTCGATTATTTCAGGACCTTCTTCCTCCTCTTCTTCTGTAATGTCGCCAGCTTCCGCCCGCAATCTCCTTATATCTTCTTCTTCTTCCTCTTCCTCTTCTCCCCAAAGTTCTTCCTCTGGCTCCTTCTTCTCTTCAGGTGGCACGATTACGTAAGTCGTAGGCTCGTCATCCGTCATCATATAATTCTCCGCGTCTGTTAGCAGATCTGGAACCT
This sequence comes from Bombus vosnesenskii, assembly GCF_011952255.1. Taxonomy (NCBI): domain Eukaryota; kingdom Metazoa; phylum Arthropoda; class Insecta; order Hymenoptera; family Apidae; genus Bombus; species Bombus vosnesenskii. The sequence continues at coordinate 3,200,039 of NW_022884330.1, read as the reverse complement.
GGACCTCCACGTCCCTCATTTTATCCACATCCGGTCGTATTCTTGGTTTCATATCGACCACTTCGTTCAGCTTTAACGCGTCGTCCTTGACCGTCGGTAATGGCGATAATGCTTGCGGCCTGCGGTTCGTACCTTTCTCTCGATAGATCACCTTCTCCAACGGACCGCCAGGTGTGGTTCCAGTCTTCACGTACAGGACTCGGACCCCGTGGATCACAAAAGGATCTCTGTCCCTACTACCCGTGTTCTCCATAATGGTCTCCACCACTTGATTTATCGAGCTGTTCATCGTCACACAGGCAGCTTCCCCAGGATTCGCTGAACCATCTATCTCAGCCGAACTACTTCGGAATCCTTCTTCGTCACAGGCAAAGGGATCCATGAAATAGTACGTGTCGTCGTGTCTCCAAATTGCATAGAAGAAATTCTTTATCTCGAGCAGACCGGTCACTTGAGTCTGAAAAAACTCGCGTATACCATCGTCAATCCCGAGTTTACCTTTTTTCTGTCCGTGACCCGGGACAACGTTCGTTCGAATCTTCACTTTCGCGGAGTATGCTCCGAGAATGATGTCACCCATGATATCATCCAAACGAAGCTCGAACTCTTTATCATCCAAATCTTTATCGAGAACGCGTACCAGATCGACGAAATATATATTGGATTGATTAAAAATTAGATCGATCAGAGCACTGGTCCACTTATTGGCGTTTACCAGTCGCGAATAGACCAGAGCTGCCAGAGCTATAATCAGGAATGTTCGACTACGAAGTGGGGCTGGAATTACAGGATGTGTAACGTGATAAGAGCCTTGGACCACAGCTCGATACTTCTCCTGCATTTTATAACCACTCGGTCGTCTTTGTGCTCTGTGATTGGCTCTCTCCTGCTTCTCAGCATCCACTGGTTGAGTGTAATGATCCACGCCACTAATCGCTATCGCGTAGAGAACGAAAGGCTCGTTCTTCACGTTGCTCTTCTCGAGGATAATAAAAAGAAGTCCTATTAGATCCTTGACCAAAAACAGCTTAGCTATTCCACTGACTCCATCACCTGCTGGTTCGCAATTCTCTTTCCTTGGCTGACCATCGAACAGATTATAATACTTCGAGTCTTTCCAAATCGCCACGTTCAATACTGATGATGCCAAAATACCAGCGTTGTAGCGTTTGAAGAATAAATCCAAGGCTTTGACCAGATGCAATTCCGTCACCTCTGTGGAGCGAAATTTGCCAGCGTATGCAGCCTCCTCGATGCTGACGTTAACGGTCAACTTGCCTTGCACGCATAGAGTCCTCTTTAAATCGAGAATCGACAGCATTCGTCGATCGTCCGTGTTTATGTCTTTATACGATTCACAATAAAACGTATCTCCATCTTCGATAATCTGATCGATAACCGCCTCGTTCCAACAACGGGATTTATAAACTGTTGTTGTTGCAAACGCCGCGATCGCTGTTGCTCCACCCTATCATCGAAATAATAGGTAGCAGCGATAAGTTGCGACAGAAAGTCTCTTGCACCGATTAAGATTGCATCTTTGCAGGTATGTTAAGTAGATAAAATTGCATAAACCCTGCGATTTCGTTGAATTTGATCAAAAGAAAGCTCTTTCAAGCGGAAACCATTAAATGAGTAGATGAAGATTGTGATAATTTGTTTTAAGTTGTGCAAGTTTAATATTATAACTACACAGTACGTAATACTTTGGTCATGAAATATTTAATAATGGTAGAGCCTAATAGTTAAAATGATTATCTTAAATTACAGATATTATTTAATATCTATAAAATTATTTTAATTGCAGATATACTATTAGATGAACATGACAAGACAATTTTTGTTGATTTTGTGATTCTGATGTCATTTGGTGGCAAGATTCCTGAAAATAACTGACAAATGTGTGAAATTTTCTGCAAAATCAAACGAGTAATGATTTTTTAAATGTTTGACAGGCTGCAAAAAGACATGTTTTATTCTCTGATCAAATAAATGGATAATTTTGGTTACGTGGAATTGATTATCGAATTTTTAAATTGCTTGTCATGCTCTTCTTTTGTAGTCTTCATATGCTACCAATATTTTGTCAAAAGAGTTTATAGATCTGCAAAGACAATCCGTTCAACGAAAGTAACTTCGGTGAACTTTCAAATTCCTCAAGTGTGATACAGCTAAGTTTACGATGGTCCCGAAAATTTTATTTACCTGATGACCCCTGGACAATGGTGAAAACTTTGGCATGTTAATATGAGTCATCCCTTCACGAACACCATATCTAACGCAGGTTGGAAGCTCTGGCCTGATCGCGGTCAGGGAATACGTATCATTTGGCAAATCGAGATGCAAATTTAGGTCTTTGTGCTGCTCTTCGAGGTCTTCGTCGAGCTCATCGCTACTCGGTGCATTGTCATCGGCGGCTCGAACAACATCTGTAACTCGACCGATAGCATTCACAGTTTCCGAAGAAACAATCTCGTCGCATTCTGCGAGTTGCTTCAGTTTGTGTCTTTGTACTTGCTTCTTTCGGTTTACGTCGAGCCCTGATTTTGATTTCAAATCTTTTTGAACCATTGCGCTTAATTACCAAGTTACTGATTTATACAATGGAATTTGAACGATTCTAAGACAGTAGGAATCATGAAAGAAAGGTTGTAGCATTTTAAGTTCACACTTGATTTAGCATATAATCTACATTTTGTTAAAAAAATTGTATCAAATAATTTTGTGCATTTACACGATTATTTCTAATAGGAAGTGATAATATTTTAACATTTTCAGGTACTTTCTACGTTACTTAAAATTTTGCCATGCTTGGTAAATTATCTGTCAAAAATTATACAAAATATAGTATGAAGTTTACTACGTACGGAGATTGCATACAATGTTACGTCTATCTCAAACGAAAAACAAGCGAGAAAGTTTAACGTGGTTCTTCTAATAAATTCATAGACCTGACAAAATGCATTCACGTAAAATCCACACCAGAGGAACCTTTTAAAAACTCAACATGGATTTACCGTAGCCAGTTGATCATGATTATCAAAAATCAATCAGAATATTCCCATACAAAGATGTAAATAGGCGCATCCACCTATCAACCCACTTCTCAATACAACACACATTGAACTCTTAAAAAGATTGGTATTTTTATAAACTTACCTTTATATAAAATATGGATCTTCGTCGTAAAGCCGATTGTCGAAAATACAGAAAATGGAAAGAGGAACGAGCAAAAGAATCAAAGGGGACGACGAAAGAAATCAAAAAACGAAGACGCAGAAAACTAGTAACCGATTGTATCAATGAAGGCGAGATAGAAGAAGTTATGCCTAAAACCGTAATGAAAGTGAAATATCGAAAATGCAGAAAAAAGAAGAAGAGAAAGAAGTCAAAGAAATTGATTAGGAAACTGGTTAAACGAGTTTCGTTCGCAGAGCTAGTGTTAGGATGTATAAAACCCTCGATAGAAGAGAGGCAATTCCTTCTTAATCCACGTCATATTGGTTGCCTAGGATTTAGTGTATCTAAAATGGATATTACATCGGAAAGCCCAGGTAAGATGAAAGTAACGATCTTTTGAATGTAAACATCGCTAATTAAATTAAGTTACAAAGGTACTTTCATAGTAATTTCATATACAGAGCTGAATTCTTCTTTTAAACGACATGCACTCTTTTCTAATTTTTAACACATTCGTTCCTATCAAAGATATTTTGCACATTTGTTCAACCGCTAACTGTGCGAATGCAAATCATTTTTGCAATAAACTTACTTTATTAATACTTTATACCACCTTTTACATTTTACATAAGACTATTTACATTTAATCGTTCCTTTGCAAACTAGCGCAATTACGTCAATAATAGTAATTAAAGGAACAGAAATAATTTCAATTCTCGTTCATATTACGCATTTCTGTGGTAGCAACAAGCCAGACTTACATGAGCCAACAGAAAAGCCGCGGAAGGAAAAGAATCTGTAGAAAACCCTGTACGGAAAGGTCGTCTCGTAGAGCCTTAGGAGAATCGGAATCAAAAGACAGTGAATGCGACAGCATTTGTTCCTGCGATAGTCGCATATGTCTTGCAGGTATCGTCGATATCATTAAAGAGAATAATATTAACGTCACACTAAAAATCAGTATTTATTTGCAAAAAATGTATTATACTGATTAGGTGTAAAGTTAACAGCAAAGGATAAAGAGGAGATGAAAAAGTATCAACGCGAAGCTCATCAATCCAGTTCTAAAACAGAGAATTAATTTCCTTCTCCCAATTGCAGCCATAGAAACATAACAAATGAGAAAAAAATAAAACAGTCAAGGCACAAAGATGGTAAATTAAAAAAAAATTGACAAATCATAGAAACTAATTAACCGGATTGAAAAAGTGTTTACCAGAATACATTAGCAAAAACAAATAACGAGATGAATATAATGTTCAAAAATACAATTTGATAATAGTCGTCCTTTACACATCTTATGTACGCGTAACGATACAACCCTAGTTGATGATCCGAAAGTATTTCACACACCGTATACGTAAAGGTAAAACGAGTTTCCACTAGCTTCTGCTGAGCAGAAGATCCTTCCGTGAACCGTTTAATCCGACTATACGGTAAAAGGTACGAATGACCGGGTAATTAGGCGATTTGCACGACTTGTTCACGACAAAAGAATGTTGCTTATAATCAACATCAATAGTCGATAATTATCGACTATTACTAATAAGCGGACGAGGCTGATACATTCTAACAAAACTGAAAGCAGTTACAGAACTACAGAAACATGTCTGCTACTACTGCTTCGATCAATAATGAGATTGCAAAATAGAAATTTATTGTTAACAGAACAAACCTTGAAATATGTAATGGAGAAATGGTTCTAAAATCCAGATCTAGTATCGAGAAAAACATAATATAGATTGAGATTTCCTTCTTAAAAAGTTTGTAAATAAAGAAACCAATTTATTATCTTCAATTAGAAGTTAGAGATATTGTATTTAACAAGAAAGAAGATTTAAAATTGAAATCTTTATCTCTCTTTATTCTTTATCTCTCTAAGCATTGAATTGGATTATACTTTGACTTATTATTTTTATATATATATATTATCCGCGCAGCGTATGCAATACACATGTGGCCAAATTGAAAAAAATACTAGCAAATCGTAAACCGGTTGAGTATTAGCACAGTATAGATACAGAAATTTCTAATTAGTTCACTAATCGGCGTATAAAACGGCGTGGTTATTTATGCCACTAACAAAATTAAGTTGTTAAGTGACTTGGAAACAAGTTTGTTGCAGCGAATCACCCTAAGTCAAATAACAGACAATATGTGTCTTCACACAAACCATCTTATCTGTTAGTAGGAGCAACCAACAGTAGTTATCATTCGATGATTTCAACCCGATTCGAAAAAGTCTGCGATAAATTGAACTATCTTTGTCAGTGTGTGAACGTTTGTCGTCGAAGACGCCCAAGACGGTACTAAATCTAAATATTTAAAAATTTCCGAAATTCGATGGTGATCGGACTTAGTGTCATCACAGGAACGAGATTAGACACATGAAAATGTTCTGCTACGCCAAGACACCAAGGTCAATTTGTAAGTAAGAAAATTATAACGTTTCATACGATTAAATTGCCGCAGTAAAAATGAAATAATTATTGCAATGCGACATTATTGACGTTACGCTGATATCTTTTATTAAAATTAATAAGTGGACTATACTTACCGCAGAACATTAGCAAGCGTATAGATTTATATCTCCCTTATTATGTGGGATAACACACGTATCCTGAAAGGCATTTATTTATATATTCAATGCTCTAATTATTTATGATAATTCCGAATATAATTACCATGAAGGCAAGAAACATATTACCTTCAATCGTCGCTGGATAACAATGCATTCAATTTGAACAAGCATAAAGTCCATTGAAAAAATATCGCACAACTTCGTTTTTATAGAGATGGTATAGATTTCTCGAATAAAATTGCAGACCTACTTCCACAGAAATTTTATAAATGGAGCTGCTTTCGTTTCTTAGATGATTTAACGTTATCTTCCTGTCACCGGATCGAGACAAATACAAGACGCGTCGTGACATAATTGGGTTCGTACAATTCCTTTGGAATCCTGTAACAAGAAAAGAGCTTCTTTTTCCTACAGGTTCTCAACCTCTTTCGCGACTGCCGCACAATCGCGACACATTTTGGATGACCATGATTCATTGCTATTTATTTCGATTTATCGCTATCGCTCAATCTTCTATTAACGTCGTTCGTGATTTCTCAAATTACTTTCCATAGATTTTGACAGTTACTTGAGGAAGAACACGGTAAGTTACGGTGTCTATCGTTTTACAGACAGTTTAAAAATTCGGTATGTTATCGCTTAGACGTAAATGCAAAGAGTTTGTGTTGCTATTCATCTGTCATTTTGACAAATTTAGGAGTTCTAGCGTCAACCGAACGTGAACGAAACAGTGGTTATGCTAAACGCGATTTACGCATACCGTGAATTCACGGGTAACAATTTATTAAAATCACATTGTTAAGCAACTTCCGTGTAGACATAACAGTCTTACGAGTAAACGTTGCGCATTACGCCCGAAAGCGATCGCATTTCTTTTGCAACGTTCCACCTTACACTTCCATGTAAGTATATACCATGATCTTGCCTCGAAAGAATATAACACCATAACGAACACACAGGCAAATATCGTATCCGTTAAAAGTGGCTATTAAGTTTCGAAAGATCAAGAAAATATACATTGCGCGCGTCGATATATTGGAAAAATATAACCAGGGAATATAATAACGTAAATAACGTAATAGGGACTAATAATTAATAGGTTTGTTAGCGTAAGTAACGAACGTGAAAAACAAACTTATACAAAAATGGTGCAAACAAACAGTGTGATTTATCTATATATCTTATAATACGTAATATTTTCACGCCATGACTAATGGTAAATCGGTGTAGCAAGAATGAAAAAAATGTCTCAGTATATAACTTCTGATATTAATCGGTTTGGTGGAACGAAATTTTCCTTCAGGGAATGAGTTGTTGCAATTCGATGATTATGGGATATTAGAGATGTAGAGATTTATTATTGAGATATAACAATGATAAAGAGTAAATAGTATAGTCGGTAGCATAATGTAACATACATATGTGTAGAAATCACTGACAACTGTTCAGGCTTGCGTACAAAAGTTATTGTAAACAATAGTGAAATTACTAGAAAGTGTAGGATCCATCATGCTTTAACGTGAAAATATTCTTGACGCCAACGATTAGAATTATTATGAAACGCCAAACTTGCGAAAATAATCAATAAAGATATGTCACGAAAAACAATGGATGCACGTTCAATATACAATACAACAATACAGTACAACAATACCTTCTGAAAAGAAAATTATCAAAAATTTGTTATTTCGATATTTGTTGATATAAAGCACGCGCATGGTGAAACAAACACGCACTTGTTCACAGAGTTCCGTATAGATTGTTAAACGCGATACAACAGTGCGCTTTCTGTATAGCGAAATTGGTCGCTCTTATGCAATAAAAAATAATCGTATATAAATTTTTTGTAAATCAAGTGAAATGTGTACATTTTTACAGCGATCTGTCACTAGGTTCTTGTGAACAACCTCGTTTCATCGATTATTTTAGCTCGGTTCCATTCTCTTATGAAACAAATTTGCATACTCAAGAATTTCCATAAGACATACTTGCATGTGTAAAATTATATAATTTATATCTGACAACATTGAAGAAGGGAATAAAGTACGAATAGTATAATTTCATAAAACTTGTGTTATGATCGGATGTAATAAGACGAGGAGCAATTAAAACATACTTTATGGATATACTAGAAAACAGGTATTTCCACAAAACGTCAGAATCGGATATGTATTATGTAAATCGTACGTGATATGAATACTAATTTATTGTATAACATATCAGTTAATTATTGTCCCACGTGATAGTCTGCGGTGACAATCTCATATGTAGTGCCGTGCGTTTTGATCTAGATCACGAAATCAACGATCTCGATGCGAGCTAATTTTCTATCCACAGAATAAACACAATATTTTCATACATTGTGTAATCCTTAAATTACGCAAATTCATTCTATGGAAAGAAATAACTTACCAAATACCTTTGTTCAAAATACAAACTCTTTCTCATTCAACATTATCACTAATGAGAAATAACTACACGACAGGTGCGCATAACTGAAAAAAATAAGAACATATTTTTCTTAAACTATGTGGTATCGTGCAACGTGTAAAATTATTATACAATTAACAGGTGGAAAAAATAGATGAAATAGTTGATCTGTTAGTATAATAGTACAAAACCTGCTTAGTTTTCATTCTTTTTTATTTCTAACATATAATATTTGCAGTTACGTTATTATCCTAGAACGAACATGATTCGCAATTTTACACAAACTGCAAAACGATTGTTTATCATTAAGATACACCTTGAACGACATTTTCCAGATCTCGTTAAGTTTGTGTTATAATAGATATTTGTAAGAAAAAAAATCTGACGGCAAACTAATTATTTGTTTCGCAGAATCTATATGGATTAGCATTAAATGCGTCTGTGATCAGATTCCTCGACTAATTAGAACTTGATCGCGTTTATTACCTGCTTAGATACGCCATATTGATTAAAGTAAACAACGTAACAACCTATTTATAAAGTACAAATATCATGCTACTGTACACTCCAAATACAGTAGCATGATATTTGTACAATACAGTACAGTCTAAATGATCACGTATAAATTTTTATATTTACCACATTTATTTAATTAGACATATACCGCGATATCAACTGAACATACGTTTTTATTGTACGAAGCATCAACTTCATTCACTTTGGCGAGTCCCTAAAGAATATTCAACTTATTACATAGAACATCCATTGTAATAAAAATTGTGAATCAATATACAAATAGGGTAGTTTCATAGAATAAATAAGATATAATATTCCATATATTTCCAAGAAAAAAAATAAAATTAATCCTAAAATATGATATATTCAAGTAGTTCAACAGTAAAATATATGCTTATATATTCAGCAGATTTTTTACATGACAGTTGTTTTTAATTTATTTTAAAAGTTCCATTTCATTGACCAACTATCATTTAAATTGATCCTCAAGTTGTATATTCAACCTTTTTATGGCTATTTTTTATTCAACTACTATAACCGAATGTACATATATTTGGAATATGCGCCTCTAAAAAGTACTGCACTCTGCGATTCCTTTTTAAAACCTAACAGTTTTTATAACGAGAAACTGGTTGAAGAGCAATCGAGATATATACGTAAATAAGCACCAAAATCACTTTAGTTCCTTTTTTTTCATAACCACTAACGTCACGGGCGAAACCCTTTTCTCCCGCTAAACTTGGTATTTGCATCGTTATCTTGCCCAGCAACCGAACTGGACACGAGCAAACTTCAAGTATGCAAATAGTAACCAATCGGAATTTTTCACTACAGAAATGCGAAGGAAAGATTGGCTTTTAGGACCTGCGACGAGTTGCTTTACCTTCTGGGATACTGGACATATGAAAATAATTTGTAGATTCTTTGAATAAAACATCTGAAATTAGACGCGCCTTTATTATGTCGTGGGCAATAACGCATCGTACATTTTTTATCTTGAGGATTCGATGTTTCCCGAAAATAATTTTATATGGATATATGCTGTTTGGGATAATTAAAGAAACATTAATTGCACAATTATAAATTACAATATTTCTTCCATAAACTTTTCGATAAAATAACAACACGAATTTAAGAAAACAATTCACCGACCAAATTAACAATTAATTTGTAGTTCAGTTTAATTTAATTATCCTATATACCTAGACATCCTTATCTGCATAATGAAATTTATTATCTGACTCTCGTTCGCTGTTGAAATATTGATTAATTTACACATAGCGTATGTAATATTATTTCGAAATTATCGCGAATATTGCATGAAAAAACAAAAGTAGATAAAAAATAAAGATATACATGAAGTTTCTATATCTCTGATACCGACCTAAACGTTTGGTAAAAGTGGTTGGCAATTAAATGGTACCAGGTTCAGCCCTGTATATGGTTTACACTGCATTGCACTTACGAGGTCTTGTTACATAATAATATCGTACGTGCAAGAATATGTGAAAACCTGCCACTACTATTCCAGATAGAAACGACAGAATAAAATACGTAACATAAAAATACGTAAACTGTTCGATCTAACCTACAATTTAACCTAGACCCGACCTAATTTTCGCTACGAATAAAAATAACATACATTCAAATATGAAATCGTGTTATCAGTTCGCTGATAAGGTATATCGTGTAAATAGCACAAATAAGCACAAAACTTCGGTTACGACGGAGATTCACTTAAATCACCCCCGTTTCTCGTTTAAAGATACTTAAAAAATCGATAACTTGTGCTCTAGCCTAAGTAGCAAACGTGTTGTTACACACTACGTATGATATACAAACTATTAATTGCGCCACAATTCTAGTAGTATAATTTATGATATCCCACATTCGAGATTTCAAAGAATGAATGATCGCAAGCGTTTAAAGTCTTGAAAACTTATTAATCACGAACTATTAAAGCGAACTAGCAAGTAGCCAACTTCAATAAACGGAAAAGGTGCAATTGCTCACAACAATAAACTACGCGTCGCGAAATGATTTTGTTCCTTTTTATTTAACAAATTATATTATATTTATAAAAACTACCAGAGATGCACTTTATAATTAAACTATCTAATTAATTTAATAATTAATTATAATTAAATTAATTATTCGGAATTTGTAGGATTTTCTGAACGAGACATTGATTGGTAATAGGCAATTAAAAATCAGTAACTAAAATATCTCTATACGATCGTTTCACTCAAAAGCTTTCAAGACAATTCGGTTTTTACAGCAATTGTATTAGCATCGCGTACCAATGCAAAATATTAGTAATACTTTTATCTGCTTTTGTTCTTCTCATTTATTTTATCGTGCTACGAGTGGAAAACTTCAAAGATAGCCCACAAAACGAATAATCACAGTTTCTAAGTAATCAATCGCATACTGGCATATTTCTTGTCCATAACATGCAATTATTTATTGCGTCTATCTATCTTGTAGTTGTTTCCTTGATTGAAGAAAAAATTGGCAGTAATTAAAGGAAAATGTAACAAACATTGCTTTTTTTCGCACTACAATTAGCAATAAGCGTCAAATGAACGTGTTTCATATTAAATTCGTGGATCATACGATTTGCGTCACGTCTATCGCCGGAATAACTTCAAGATTTCCGGACCTAATATGCAAATTACACAAGTAATTTGATATACAAAAAACATTAAGAGAAACATTTTGCGCAGGACTGTAATTTAATAAGTAACATGTTACTTGCATTGTAAGTATTTAATGGCAAAAAGTCAAATCTTATCGAATTGTCAATCTCTTCAATAAGATAAATATTCATTCTGTATTCTCATCAAAAGTTACCCGAAATTCAAATCACTGGATTAATATTTATAGTATTAATATTGATAGAATAATACTGCAAAATAAATTATTATTTAAAATTATTTAAAATTATTTAAAATTCATGATTCCGTATTAAAATTCTTGTGGTATGATCGAAAGTAATCATCATTATCAGAAATCATAATCATTGTTACCTTACGAGGATCTAAAAGAAAAATTAAACTGATTACGAAAGTTGTAAAATGTCATTCCTCTCCTAATATATGTACGTAATACATAAACATTAAGATAACGATATTAAGATAAGAATACTTCAATAATCCACTAAAATAATAAAGCGTACTGATTTATAAGTTTTCCTTTATAGATATGGTTATCAATTGTTCATTACTGTTCGTTTCATTGACCAAAAATTTCTTGTATCATCGTCCACCAATTAAAATCCACCGTTTTAAAAGACAAAAGGGTGCAGGATAGAATCAATATCGAAGATGTATAACAGAATGTAGTCCTTCGTCATTTGCTTCTATTATCGTTGCAGTTCTAGAATACAGATAGAATTCGAGCTCTGGTAATCGTTAATGCTCGATTAATAAAACAATACGCAGAATTATGTACGTTCCAAAGCAATGCCGCTATCTATTTCGTTTATTCACAGAAACGTACCTTGATAACCGTATTAATTTCCGTAATATTTCCTATTGCCAGGGAATACAGATAAACGTATGGTGAATCGGTGTTATTCACGATACTATTATCTGAATTGTTAATTATTTTACCCGAAAGCATCAATTACTTATAAATTTAGAATGTTTTATAATATTAAACTGCATTAATCGTACATCAAGTTTTGCAAATGATGAAATAAACCAGTAAGATGTAAGGACAACAACCATTAAACTTGATCAAGGGAAAAGTAACTGTACAAAATGGAATGGAATAATGACGAATTATTCCCCGCGTACAATTTGCAGCCTGGTTGTGAATTGTAGTACAAGGTCTCAATCATATTACGAGTAAAAAAACATAATAACGCATTGAAAGCGGGAAGATACAGAAAAATATCAAGGAAACGGATGTTCGATCGATTTCCCATTCCTTCATATTAATGTGATTCTTAATTGAATGATAAAAACAGCCCGTTGCTTCTAGTTAGAATTAATTTCATCTCGAACGAAAAGAAGACGAACTAATGTAACAGGGTAGAAACAAAGAAGAACGTTGGTATCTAGAATTTTCGGTACATACAGTAAACGTATGGAAATTTTTATTGGAAGAGTTCAATTCGAAAGAAGCACGCTTGCTCGTGACTAATTATTAATCAGACGACGTTGGCTACTTTAATTTTTGGTTTCTTGTTTGATTATGATACATATATGCGCGCAAGGAATATTCAGTAAGCGAATGTACGCCACGGAGCTTCTATCGATCATCTTCTCAAATCAAGAAGTTTTCTAAGTAAATTGCAACGAGACAGACCGAAATAAACAATAACGATGCACAACACCTCAGATATTCCTATTTCAATAACTTCAAGAATTTCCACTTTTATCTTTGCTCCTTTCACGTATAGTCTTACGAACGTAGAATGCTCTTTGTCGAGATTTATGGCATACATTAACATTGATTCAAAGATTTAAAACGATTAACCTTTGATACCGATTCCCCTTAGATAGATTGGTAAATGATGTAATAAATGTAATTATTGAATAAACGTTGAATATATGTGTTACCAGGGTATCGAAGATTTAAAATTAAAGCTATTTTCCTGGAGCATTGGCGTGTCAGCTTATCTTCGTTTTCTTACTTACGATGCTATTGCTTTATCTGACGCGTAGAAACTTTTCTTTGGAACTGAACTTACAGTCTGCGTGATTTCTCTATCCAGAGCATAGATAGAAACTCTGACCCCAACCAGTATTGAAGAGGTGGAAATGTGACGATCACAAAAATATCTCCACCGAGTTCACGCATAGCCCATCATCGATTTATTTTTAGCTTATAATCATTGACGATTCTCGACTACCATTTCTCCTTTTTGCCATTCTCCTTTAATTTGTGGCTAACTCTTTTATTTTGTCTAATCTTAGCCTTTTTCATTTACCATTACATAAAGAGTTTATATCCGTTAAGGTAAGCAAATGAATGAATTACTTCCAAGGAACATAAACGTAAAAGAATTACACTCACTCTTGAATCATAAGTAGAATCGATTTCGTAATCTATACATTTCTACTAAGATTAAGATTCTTTCTTATGTACGAACATTCATGGAATGATTAACCTTGAAGTGCACGATGTATTACAGGTCCTTGACTTCAGCCATATATAAACTTGTTCGATCGTCTATTTCAAAATTTATCCATGGTGAAATACATATCCTACCACCTTTGGTTTAATCCTATCTTTTATATGTACATATATATATATATATATACACACCATACGTAATTGGATACCAGCAACGAAACGACATTTAATTCTTACTGTATCCTTGAAATGTAATTATTGCTGATCATGTGCAAAGGACCCAAAAGATCTTCAAGTGTTACGTATTATTAATCATGTTTATTATTTCCTCCACTGCGATATTTAAATGTAACAATGTACAAATAAAAACTTGCGACTTTCATGTTGGTTAACGTAGTAATATAAAATAAATTATAATTATAATAGATTAATAATTATATGAGTTACTATAATAAGGTAGACAGAACAATGACATAATTCACGAAACTTTGCCTGCATGTACAAGGATACACAGCATTACACGCCGTTATAACCAGTTATGAGAGTGCTTTATTTCTTTCGTTAAAGAATTTAAGTATTCTGACATTCGTGCACGCTGTGGCGAAATTTTTTTGAAACTAAATCTTTGCAAATTAGCCCATAAAAGGTTAAACGAGTAACCAACTTGGACTGAAAGTTTTGTAATTCACATGAGATCATAGTCACAAACGATACGTATAATTGTAATCATTTATTTATTCGATCACGGGTCATAAACTTATATGAGTATGATTAATCAACTTGATCAACTGAAATGCATATATACATGCATAAGTGCATGCAACATACAACAGCATAGATACGACAGACTATTCCTTTCGAAAACAACCAAACACAATCTCATAGAAAGTTTAATATAAATCTAGTTTACCTGAATTTTTATTTTGTCTGAATTTTTTTACAGCAAAAAATCCTTGTCTTTTATTATCAACATTCAATAATTCATTTCAAGTAACTGAATAAACAATTCAGCCACAGGACAGTGTCATGACTTATTTATGTAAATAGAAATTCCTTTATTCCTTGACGTTGATGAATGTCTTCGTTACAACGTGTGGCAGTACTTTAAACTAGATTATAAAAAAGGTATGTCCACAGTTGATTATTGACGTATACATGTAGGATATTATTTACATCTGATAGCGTGAATTTGCAGAAATCTGATCAATAAAAACTTTTACCGCGACGCTATACATCATTATACACCCTGTAAACATATTAATCATTCGATCGAGAAAAAATTCCTATACGAAACGGTTGTTGTCGTTTAGGAATCCGACGAGCGGAAAGATTCTTTCGAATCTCATCTTTATGAATCCTTAATCGAAAAGAAGCCAGTGGAATTCGTGATAATATTCCCGCTAGTAGAAAATCAACCGAGGCGTCAAATAAATTTCTTTCGAAACGAAGATTATCTGCGTTTGGGTTGATTCGGAACGATACGCAACATTTTGGCAAACTTTTTCCTTCATTCTCAGAACATTATGTTCTGCCATAAATGAGCGAATGCTTCGTTTTGTTTTATCGTTTTTGTAACATACACGAGGAACTCGGAGACGAAATGGAACAAGGACGGAGAAAATTTTTGACTTGAGAAAATTGCAGTAAAAACTGCATAAAGTTAAATTTTAAGAGAAAAATCTTTATGTACTTTAAGTAAAACAAATCCTACTATTTTTCCTGATCTCGTAAATTGTATCATTCTTCGCTAAGTTGCACGCACGATATCAATTGCTAAACAAACATTGCCCTAATGACGCCATTGTTCCACAAATAAGTGAAACAGTAATTTTCTAGCTCCAATTTCCTCGATTGTTTTTACCGTTCATACTAAATCTGGTATATACACTAACAGAAACCTAACCAACACAAGAAAATCAATTTGTAATCTTTTCAGAAGCGAGACACGGGAAAACGACCCCAGCATACAAACTGCCTACTTCTCGAACTATAGAATCTCGAACAAATCGCGCATCGAATAGCTTTCCCCGCGTTACGAACCTGCCCTGAACGATAAAGAAACGGCCGGACATCCCCTGACTGGCATATATGATCGATCGCAACAATATTCCATTGACCTTTGATCAGTGCAACCGAGTGGCACGTTGTAAGTGTCGCGCTGCATTATCCTTCACCTCATCTTTCTCAAGCAACAACTGATCTTTCCTACCTGGTGGTGGGGCACCTATACGACTTGCTGAGTGGCCAGTACTCCACGTGCTACGAACCGCGAGTAGCAGGTTGAAAGGCAAGTGGGGGTCGAGAGTGACTTTAATACATTTTTTGAACTCTGCTGTTCCATGGTTTCGTCACTTTTGTACAGAAGCGCACACGGTTCGCACCGAGACCGAGAGAACAGTTGATTGTCGACCGAGAACGATCGAGTGCACGATTCTTCTGACCATTTATGTAGCGTGACGAGTTAGAATCGTTCAGTGATCAATCAACGATCGTCCAAATCGAGCTATTCGTTGGTAACGTTTTCACGAATTCAAATCGTCGAATTTCACGAAGAAGAATCTTTAATCGACTCGAGAACTGTCCACGATCGACTATTGGACACCATAGTATCGTTAAAGTTATCACACAGTGTGACTGAAGGAACCGTTATATAGTGTATTGAACTTGAACTTTATTTGAGTCGAAAGTTTGTTACGTGGATGTTGATTCGTTTCTACATCTGATTTGTTCGAATTTTTTTTTCGTGAATTCTCTGTCAAAGAACTGAAATTATTATCATGCAATTTTCGTAACACGCCAAGTGAATTATATATAATACGAAATCTCTCGTGCGGGTGCCTTTTGTTATGGACTTTCTTCGCTAACACAAAAGAGATTGTGCCTACTGTTACGCCATGAAGGAAATTACGATGATATGGAGCAAAATCACCGGTCGACGCTACTCGAACGTCAACGCGAATCAAAATCAGAGCGACTCCAGCGAATCCGAGGAGATGGCGATGAGTCGGAGGGCAAGCGATTTAAGAAGAAAGTCTTCGATTGTCATGAATCATTTCATTAATACGGCTCTCTCGGTGCATACGCATAAAAGGCCAAGTCGATGGAGAAGTAAGTAATTGCTTTTAAATGCGGAAATTGTAAATTCAAAAGCTGCACGGTGAATTCGTAATTGTCTCTTTGTTAAGTTTCCATTCGACGGGACGAATTTATAAATGTTCATATACTATAGTCTGAATTGTTGATTCGAAAATTAATTCACGATGAATCTTTCTGTGAAAAATTTATAAGATAAGATAAAATTAAGTATTAAGATAAAATTTGTATTACTCTCCATTCAAGACATTAAATTTCATACAATAAATACGTTTATATCGCTGATAATGACGATGACGAATCGAAGCTGCAACAAATCAGGCAATTACAAATCTACCATAAAACGCCAATTTATAGAATTTCCTGAAATTATCGAGTGTATCTAACTAAAAATACGATCGCAGTGCAAATGATACGTATTTATAGCAAATATCAGTGAATTCACGCATTCACGGTAAATTATGCATTATCATGGTGTTATTCGACAAGTGGACGCAACATCAAGTAATGCAATGAAATGGAATGGTATGACACGACTCTTTTTTATAGAATAATTATAATATATAATAATATAATAATAATTACTTCCTAGTATAAATCTATAATCGTGCAACATCTTCATGCCAACGTTTCAGTTATCGCCTAAAATGATCGAATTACCGTATCTGATACAGTTACACGTGAGATTCGTGAGATAGAATTCGCCCCCGGCTATTTATGCTTCAATTATTCTTTGTTCATTTTTATTCAACGTTTTATTTATTACGTAAAGTCACATCAATTCTAATCCTTTACTTTAGATAGATCTAAATAATCGTTGTTAACAAAGAGGGAAGCTGTTTATTGAAGAAAGAATTATGTTAATATCGTGGAGCTAATTAAATGACAGAAGAATTAAGAGATCATAAAAAACAGTGCTTTTTACGCTTCGTATTGTTTTTTGTCAATTATATGCCTTGTATAACTTTTAAAAATTTCTGTCACTCATTCATAAATTACACTGCAATTATTCTGGACGTTACTTTCTCATGTAGCTTCTGACTCCAAAGATTTCTGGTATCTATTCATAGATTATATTTATCTAGAGGAACGATAAAATTAAATTTAGGACATTACGAAGTTTAACAACCCCGTTTCGACATTTTTTAACATGAGATTAAATGACATTCGGACTATGGAATACAAATAAAAAATTATAAAAATTTGTCTACGAAGTGAGTGATATACCACTCGGGTAGTTTATCAACGAATTTACTTTTGATATCGCTATCGCCTTTCATTTCTGTGTCAAATGTCAATAAAACATTTTATGGTTATTAGTAAATTGATAATTTTATAAACAGATTATATGTTTAATGCGTTGCAAATATACGCTAAAAATCATAATCTATTTTCGCCATATATTCATCATTTATCTATGTCCTATTAATATTGTACAGCTACGTATGTATCATTCGTTTATTAGAAATGAATGAAGAATAATGCTGTAAAATTACTATTATTGCTTGAAAAATTAATGGTTCTTATTTAAAAGAGTGAAAATAGCGAATAGTGTAGAAATAGTGAAGATATTAAACCAATTTTATGAAAAGTTTTCAAATATCTTAATAGGCAGATTAAAAAACATCAATTAAAGACAACAAAATTTCCATAATGAGTTACAGCTAGTACAGGTTACAAGTTTTAATTTGGAACATGAGCGGTTCTCATTCTCTCTTTATTCGTTTATGATAGCCGGTACGTGTGACAAAGCAATCGCAATTCCTACTCACTGAGAACAAAGGAAAAAGAAAGGAGAATGTCCGTCTCCATATGAAGATTTCAATGAAGCAATAAAAAAACGGCACGCGTACTTTATGCTAATAATGATTATCCTTCCTGGACACACGCGTCGGAGAATCGCAAGAACGTCATAGAATCCTCGAATATGAAAAGCTTCCTTCTTCGTTCAATGCCGTATAAACTGGTGTTTTAACAATACAAATTAAGGTAATCTTCTAATCAGAATCTTAACTGAATGCATATTCCAAGTAACAAGATAATCTAGCTTTTCCTCGAGAGAATAAACCTTCTGATGAATTACTGCAATGATTCACTAATGAAATTTTCTAACGACTTTATGTGGCTTATTGTCATTTGCAAATTGACCTGTAAAAAATTAATAAACCGAATGCTATTATAAAGTAATTTAATATACCTAATAATTCAGAAGAAAAAGAATGGCAAGAAAAATGAGTAAGCCAGTAAAAGATAAGTAGGCAATAACAGTCAATTTGTCATTCCAAATGGCGACGACTCGAACTTCTTCGAAATAAAGTTTTTTGAAATTACGAATTCTTGAAGATTCGAACGGATAATCTGTTCACTTTAAAATCGATGAAAACATTCAGAGTGCACTGAACGACGGTAAAATACATATCTGATAAAAAAAACAAGAACATCCAACGGGTCTTTATTTCGAATTCAAAACATTTACTCGTCACTCGTAATAGCTAGATCTTCGATATACGGCTCGATACACCACAAGAATCTATTAACATATATTTTTGCAGCAATATTTAACGTGACTCATTTCTTCGAAATCAGACAGCATAAGTAGTAACGTAACCAATATGTACAAAAATATTGACCACTCTCATCTCAGGGTATTAACATTTTTCACTGAAGTAATCGAGTTATCGAATATTTATCACATTCCCATGTAATACGTATTACCAGAAACTTACAAATGAGGCCGCGTTCCTCAAGAAATGCATCATAGCTTCGTTAGTATTAGTGTGCATTCATATCTTATCAGTTTGCCCTTAAACCTTTGATAAAGTTATCTGTAACGTTAGTGAATGGTGCATTTTTCCTGTGTATAGCTTCATTGTGGTTAAGATTACTTGTTGAATACTTATTTAAACTTGATAGTTGAAATGTCAAAACATTTTCAATCACTCAAGTTGAACTATAAACAATCCCTTGCGTGATTAGCGATACGTTTAATTAGAAAAATGTGTGCATATCTTATGTACTGTATTCGAGTGGCATAAAATGGTATTCCAAAATTGTTTTTCTACTAAACTTCTAGAGAACGTTTTCTTTCTTTAAGAAATAAAAGGTAACGAAAACGATGCAAAATGCTAAAGAGATTCACACAGGATAAATTTAATTGTTCTTGACAAGCACGAAAGATTAAAGATCTCTAAAGAAGCTGTCGGTAGCTTGCTTCTTTTCCACCAAAGTAAAAACTAATTTATACGTATTTCAAACGCCTCGATTCGGAGTTCTTATAACTTGGCAATGGTATTGAAATCGTTTATAAAAGAACAACCGGATACTTCCACCAAAACCGGTTCATCGAGACGAAAAGGGGCAAAAATAAAGTATCAGAAACTTCCAGACACCTCGCACGTATCTATCCAACAGCATGATAAACGATGCTTAAGGAATTTTTTAATGGTATAATCTATTATTAACTCATTAGCATCTATATTTACATTATAAAAAATAAAAAAAGGATGGATGGATAAAAATAAAACCAATCGAGGCCGAAAGAGATACTATCTTATGATGACTGGGTTAATTGCATTAACGTTTGATTTGTAGGGTTATCAACACGTTCAAAAATAACGGTTATTATAGTGGTTGCTTCTCTAATTTGGTATTTTAATGTAGTAGGCAGTCTCCTGTCGAACGCAAGGTTATTCTTTCGTATCGCCTTAGCTTCGATAAACCTGTTCTTGTAACCGGTGCAACACAACATTGCCATCTACCATTTTCCCGATGCGGTTTAGCAAGGTAGATAATAAAAAGAGTGACCAATTTGCTTGGTATGCAGGAAATTATACAAGTAGACGAAAAGATGAAAGCAAAATCGGAGAATGAAAAACCATTAACGTCGAACAGTATTCTCTCCTTAGATCGAGCTTTGCTTCTTGACGAGTTATTTTACAGAAAGAACTCATTCCGATCGTCTTTATCTATCATTTTCTTTTTCTTTTTTGATATTTATATCATACTTACAACTGGGTCTATTGAACCAACCAGCAGCAATAACAATCATATCGTTGTAAAGAAATGCGTTTCTTTTTTTACGATCTTTAACAAAAATTTACCATCTCTGACAGGCTATTTTATTCTGATACATTTGAATACGCATAAGTGCATTAATTGTGTTAGGAATTCCTATCGCATTGTAGAGTAGTCCACATAAATCGGGATGTATAGTAAAAACATTCATTTGAAATTCAAAAAATATGAAAACAAGAAACAATCAAATTTAGAAATGCTTAAATTTAAAAATCAAATTTCCACGTGTATCTATCAGAAAGATATCTATTATATCAACGATATAACGTTAACAAGTTGTTGAAAACTTTTCAGTTGTTTCCTAAATTCGCTATTTCTAATGACAAATACGCTGTTTCTCGCACTTTCTATATCCTTTCCTGCCTGTTATTTATCACCTTCTTTTTTTAAGCCCACCATCAACCCACTCACCCCTCCGGCCCTGTTTAGTACATTACTACGGAGGAGTGCTCGGATTTCTCAACCTCGCGAAAGTGTTCGCCTTAATATTGAATTAATATTCAAGAAATCTTGCATACATCATAAGAATAAAAAATTGAACGCCGATAAAATCAAAAATCGAAATATAAAATCAAATAAATCAATACATAAAATCATAAATATAATAAATAAATAAGTAGATAGATGAAGTGAAGGAATAGCTATTATTTACCACCTGATAATTACATTAGGAAAATATATGGTACTACCTCTATCTCATAAATTTATCGCATTGCAAAGTACGTCCAGTTCATTTACATGACGTTTGCGCAAGGTGGTTCCACTTAAAAATACCAACGCGAGACTTCGTAATTTGGTCGTTCGTTGCTGGCATTTGATGTACCCATCGGAATGTTAATTCAACGCATGAGAATTGACGATTTTTACTCACTGAAAAAAGTCAGATCCTAAATTAAGCGAATGGAACGTGTCTTGCTAAATCTCTCACCTAAGGTCACACGATGCACCTGCTGAAGACACGAGAAAAGAATAGGAATGATGAATGGTGGAAGGCATGAAATAGGGGATCTATAGAACTTTTCAATTGATCGAACGCTTGTGAAATAATAGAAAGGGGAAAGATCACGGTAAATGAATTCTCGTAATCTGTCATTACGCGAATATTTCAAAACTACGAAACAACGTTGTTACGCATGCAGATGAATTACCACTTTCTAGAATTTTACGATCTCCTCTGATACAGTGAAAACAATATCCTCAACATACCTCTGCAAAGTGCTTGTTTTTATCTAGCCATTTTATCTAGCATTTTAGCTTAACTCTTAGACAAGATTACCGAGTAATACTTACTGCACATTTTATGGGAATTCCTACATAAGAATAGAGAAGAATAAAGAATATAAAAATACGCACTATGAAAGATCAAAATATTGAATACACGCGCTAATGAATGCTGCAATCTGAATGAAAATTACATATGAATGAAAATTATGAAGTTACGAATATATTTAGAAGTCTCTCAAGTGAGTGCGTAACTATAAAGAAAATAAAAAATAAAAGAAGACAAATGTTATAAAGACGTACGATGCATTCAGAATCGCGATCTTGATCTTTCATTCAAGTGGCGATTGCATAAATAAAATGGAGGAGAAAGATGACAATAAAAGTACCTGCAGTACGAAGTCGGAACCTAAGAAAGGTAGACTCGGCACGCAACTAAAACATTTCATTATTACCTTGTTCACATTGCGAACAAGGTTCTACAAAAAAGAAAAATTCGCACGTGCCATACCTTCGTTGGATTTATTTACATTACACAACTTCGCGAGTCGCGACCGGTATAAAAAGATCCATAAACTATTAAACGAACGATGCTTCAGGTTGCTTTTGTCTCAAAGTGCATTGTTCGTTGCAAGCAAATGATCGTATGGAAGTCATCAACCAGCTAATCTGACAATAAATTGTGTGCAGTCACACGTGCAGGCGTCGGTTAACCGATAATGCTATGTATCTAGTTAATGAACACGAGCTCGCATTTCGCATTGACGATAAGTGCCGTAATTACGTATTAATCAATGTACAAGGAACTAATTCGAAAATGAGATCAGATTGAATATTAATATAGCTTTTTGCTCTAACCGATAGATAATAGAATCTTCGTTGATTCCACTAATATGATACTATAGTATTTCATTTTTATATCAATTTTAACACCAAATCAGTGAAAATGACTGCTATTAAATTTGCTGTTTTAGCAATTACTAAACACATGCGAGTATACGTTAATTTTATGGAGATCGAAGCATGATTACATATATGTGCTTATTAATTTTTATCATATTGCTTAATGTATACCTTGCTAAAGAATAACTACGTTTTTTTATAAAAGTAACGTGTAAGATATAATAGTAAGTGAAGTCTTGTGATTAATAATCTACAATTTACGTGATGATTTGTAACATTTTGTTGGAAGATTGCTATAAGACGGCGTCGTTGCCCACGAATAGATATGTATTTTGTAATTTCCTGTTCCGTGTATGGAAGCTAGATGTTTCGTCAAAGTGAACATCCACAAAAGAGCCGCGATTCCCTGGATATAAAATATAACGAGACACGGGGCAAATATGCACTTTCTATTGGATGGCGTATTTGCAGTCGCGTCCCGATTACCGCCGGAAAATTATTACCACATCGTGCCGCACTGCCAGCGATCTTGCAATAGTCGAGAGCAAAACGATTCCTTCTACGAAACCTATAGGCCTATAGAGTATTTGGTAATCTTCGATCACTCACCAGAATTTTAGTATTCATATATCGAACTTAGCGGTGTTCGCTACTTTGAAATGTCAGAAATAATTTCCAATCATCAACGAACTCGATGACATAAAATAATCGTTCCTCTACGTAAAATCATTTTAGGAAATCATTCTCATTTCTTTATGATGTTGGAAAGGTTCTCGTGCACACGCTTATAATTAAGTACTTATCGTTAGCTGTCTTTTTCTAGCTTACAATCGCCGCGAGGTGTTGATACTCGAAACATCTCATTAAATTTTCATCTCCCGAGAAAATGACGTATGATCAATCCGCGTCTCGCTACTTTTATTTTTACATTTTCTCTCTTATCACGTACTACGTGACAATTGCACGGCGTGTTGCCGGAGATAACATCGTACGATGTATTAATTGAGCGATTATCTTACGAGTTGAAGTTATTTATACTAATCGATTATTTATAACGATCAATTTCTAAGTCTAACCTGTCTAATTGCCATGATTAGCTGAAGTCTCAAATACGTTACCGAACGATTGAGGAACAAGATCTAATTTCATAATACTTTACAGATATTTGGACAGTCTTACACTTAAATCGTATTCAAAAAATTCAATATGATTGAAGACGACCTATATCGATCGACAGGTATGCACGTCCTTCGAAGGAACGCACGGGGTTCGATATTTGCGATTGTATTTCCGCGACACATTAGTATTCCTGGTGATCTACGAAAAGATTACTTAACGGTTACCAAAGCAATCGGTTACACGTTCATCGTTTTTCGATGAATACCATGGGTGTGTAACGCACAGACAGTAATAGTGCGTACAATTACGTAAATCAGGTGGTTCAACTAAGTCAGTCTCGTGATCAAGTTCAGAAAAAAAGAAAAACAGGAAACAGAAAATGCGCAGAAATTAAAAGTAATCAAAGATCTAGACGATCTTTATCCGTAGGATTTTACATATATGCGATATATTACACGTGGCCACTAAGCCATTAAATTAGCATATCATTTGCACGCCTAAATCACTGTCTAATTGTTTTCGTCATTTTCTACTACAGCTACTTTTCCATCGTCGTTTGATTTGAAGATAAGAAAGAAATCAAAGCCGCGTAAACGTGATCAAACAAAAATAGAGATTTATGCAAAATCCAGGGCCATCGAGTCCTTCGTTCCTAATCTCGAAAACAATCAAGCCTTACGTAATCTTCTTTTCTTTCGCTCGATAAATAACATGTATGCAAATTCCTGATATATCACAATATACCGTTTAAATAAATTTATTCCGCCAAGGATTCCGACAACATCACGCTAACACGTAAATGCTTGACGAATAAATAAAACTGAACAGATCGTTGATTATCGTGCATCGATGCTTCGATCTCTGCTCCCTTCCGTGAGAAAATGAACTTTTTAAAGTGTCCCTTTCAATATCAATCCATTAGTATTTAAGAATGTTATATTAGTATTATATTAATATTATATACACTGTATATTAATATTAAAGAATTAATATCTTAATTTAGATGATTTCGCTTAGGCATGACGAAAATTATTTTTCATCGAAAATTATCATTATCGAGATGCAAAAGAAAATATACAAAATAACTTTTAATTATTCGTTTGTTAAATTTTTCAAATTGCCATTTACAATCAAATGATTAAAATATCGACCCAAAACTAACCAGAAGTATAGTTAGAGACCTTAAACATCGAAATCAAGTACATGTTACAACCTGAATTGCATCAGCAGATGCACTTTAACCACTTCGTAAGACTGAATAGGTGAACATTTGCGTAATGTACATACATATTTTCCAATTGATATTAAAAATATTCACAATCGAAATAAACATCAGTTTATGAAAAAAAAGTATAATACGAAGGTAAATTCCTTTAAAAAGGACGCAAAACCTCGAATATTTTCTTCGAGGCCTGATGAATATTCTCTTAAAATTCATCGAACAGTTTCATGTGCACAAGCGACAAATTTTAGAATGAATTCTCGTGTATTCCAAGTACATATATCTCATGCAAATTCGACAAATTGTCGTCCGTTCGCGGCACGTAATATTTTGAAACAAGTCGGAAGTTCTGGTCCTGGACTGTATAATTCGAAGCTCTTGAAGGATACGATTCTCTAAAAAATTGAGGGATTCATACCATGACATTTGTCCGCGTTTGTTTTTCCCCGAGCGAGCAAGAGAATACTCGATACTTTTAAATTCTAGATAAACAATATATTCGGACAATATTCATTATATAATTACACAATTTAAAATTAATAAGTAAAAGGATGATGAAATGAATAAAAAACATAATTTTAAAAATGGTTACATAATTCTCACAAGCCTAATTTTCATTCGACGATAAATCAAGACATAGATCACTTTTTATAATGTCGATTCCAACATACGAATCATTTTTGTTGTAACTTCACCAATCGAAATATTGCACTGGGGCTCGTAGCTCGATCCAAACAGTGTTTTTCACAATGTCACACAAAATAGGAAAAGCGGGTTGCTGTGAAATTACGTAAGACGATCTAGAAAAAAAAGTTAGATGATCGTACTTTATCCAGAAGAGTCACGTTGACGCAATTGATTACCAAACAGGGGAAAAAAGTCTTGTTTCAGCCGCAAATGATGTATTTATGCACAAACCGAAAGTTCGCTTTCTACATTCGACAGGCATTTGCAACTATAATTATCTAAATTTAAAGAAGTCACAAAAGAGTCTGTCAAAACTTTTCCATCAAATTTTATTGTTATTTTAGTTCAAATTATACATTAACGACGAATATAATAATATATTTTAGTCATGATACTGTACGTATTCAATAGATCTGTATTTTTTGAAATTCATTATAAAAACGATATAACGATTAAGAAATTTTCACACCTACTATGTATCCCATGTCGACAAATGACATGATAAAACGATCCAATCAACAATCTTATCATCCGATGGAATCAAATATTAATTATTACGAATCGAATGCTCTAAAATTCTCACTCCGTTAATTTTTCAAAACCGTGCAGATATTCTCATGCCGATGATTTTGGGATTCTTTGGCATTACCATCGGCTGTGTTCTTATGGCGCTCGATCCATACGAAATAGTTTTCCGCGCGAAGGTGATGTTCAGCCCCGGAGGTGAAATATTCGAAATATGGCGAAGACCGAATATCGAACTCTACCTGAAAGTCTATCTTTTTAACGTAACAAACCACGAGGAATATTTATCTGGCCAGGAAAGCAAGCTACGATTCCAGGAAATTGGACCCTACGTTTACCGGTAAGTGTATCAAGTTATTATACCTAAATAAAACTTAAGTGATTTAGAGAAATTATTTCGAGCACATTAAGTATATACAGTTAATTTAATTATAAATTATTCAATTCTATAATTTAACCATGACCAGTATTGTTGAAAACAAATTAAAACTGCAATTGGAAGATTAAAAAGCTGTAACGTTCTTGTTTAATTAGATAAAATTTTCAACAGACTATTTTTTAAAGGTGCTACACGTAAATATGAAAATTTTCAGTCGTACATAGATATTTAATTTCAATTTGAAAGCCTCAATATCTTTCTTTAATGTCGTAAAATAATTGATTTTTAGGGAATCGTTAGAGCACAAAGATATTCAGTTCAATGACAATGGTACGGTGCTGGCATATCTACATCACCCGTTGCAATATATACCACATATGAGCAATGGGACAGAAGAAGATATAATGATATTACCGAACATCGCCTTATTGGTAAGCGAAACTGTTTAATTATATACTTTTATGGGAAGGAGAAACTAACGGATGAGAATGTTTCACACAATTACCAAGACAGTCTTATTTAATGTTGATTAATCTACACCAGTATGTACACGTGTATGCACGTTGAATCATAGCGAAGAAAATCTCGAAAATGAATGAACAATTTCGGTGGTTTTATTAATCGACATATGCGATTCGATAAATATAAAAGCTAAATGTCAATTCCATCTGAAATTTTTTAATTTACGCATTTTCGAATTTAAAAATCGTCAAATTCGCGGATATTTGAATTTTCATATTTTCATGACGACTACAAAAACCTATTAATTTACAGAATGCAAACAAAAATATATATTCATAAATATTTCCAAAATTATTAATATTTCATAATATGCATATGCACAAACATCGGATAATTCACTCAGTTAAATCTGTTTAGCTTCTATTCACTAACTGTTCCTATAAAGAATTTCTATAAGGTGTTCCTATAAACCTATATAACCGCATATAACTGACACACACATACTAAATCATATGATAACCTTTACCAGGCTCAAATGAATCAACTACAACTAATCATTCTCTACACTTCAACTTAATTAAATTTCAAGGTTACGAGTTTACTTAATTACATTGTGTTTTAGCATATTTATTCAGCACTTGCGCTTTAGTATATAAATTCATCGCTAACAGAGTATAAATGTATAAGCCTTATGAACCTTTATGTACCTTCCTTTAATCTGATAATCGCATAATCATAGTTTAAAATGTTAAGAAACAAGTAAGTCATCCATCATTAATAATTCAATTGAACTTGTAGTACTACCGTGTTATATTTTTAATTGTATCAGCAAGTTCTCAGCAAATATCAAAATTAGAAAACAATCTTTCAAATAAGATCATTTGATTATACTCGTTTTCTTTATTATGAAATGATAACTTTATTGCAACGTAATTGCGCAGAGAAATTATTATTTGTCAACATAGAACAATATTTGATAAGGAGATATTTAATAGTACTCAGAATCAGTAAAATTTCAAGAGCAAGAAATAATATATTGATAAGTTGCATCCAGCCGTAGAATAGCTGCCAATAGGGTCAATGATTCATCAAGCACGATTCCTTTACGCGTATCACGGCTAAACTTCCGTTTTCTTCTCTTTAAAGAATTCTTCGTTGAAATGAAGAAGAATATTTTTTTCTTAAAGCAAATCCTTTATTAGATGAAAGAAATACCATATCTTACAATATTAAGGATAAGAAAAGAAGCACGGAACAGGTTAATGTAAATAATTGGAATGGAGATATATTCCATCCCAATCGAGTCTTCGTCACAGAAATTGAATAGGATATTCATTAGAAGCAGAAAGCTCAAGGTCTACCGTTAAAGGAGGTTACAGGTCATCGTGACAAAAAAGACGGAAGTATTATATAATATTGTGTTTGAATTCTGCATACAGAAAGAAAGCTAATCATGAAAATTGCATGTTGTTCAGTAATGCACGATTAATTGAATCAGTGTATTTGGTATTATTCGTTGATATCTCCACTTCTATAAAAACATACAGATACTCTAGCAAGATTGTGGCGTAAAAGAGTACCATATTTGATATATGTGATAAATAAAACTTTGGTTAAGTAAAGTGGTCCAAGGTGGTTCACCAGGAATCGAGAATATTCGAATCTATTCATTTCCTTTAAAAGAATGTCCTACTAAAGACACGAAAGCTAAAGGTAGAGAGGTGGAATAATGCCGTAGGGTAAAATACTCAATTTTAACTGCAAAAAAAGTCTATTCTCTCGGTAGAAAAAATGTCAAGTTGTAACTAACAACGACGTCGTAAAATTTTACAGCTATATCATGTTCCATTACAATGAATACTAAAATTCAACTTTATATGTGTTGTTTATAAAAGAACATTTCCTTGAAACACAGAAAAATACCGGTTGAACGAAATATTCCGCGTGACACATCTCTGTTTCCCTAGAATTGTATTGCATTCGAAAAAAACCGTGATCGCCGACGCATACACGGTAAATTTCCATTCGACGCACGAAGACATTCTTGACGAATGCATCATATTTAAAGCAAGAAAGCATCAAGTACTTGAATCAAGAGAATGTTTCACCATACATTTAGGGTGCTTTTTTAAGGCAAAATTTATACAAATTGTTTAAGAGAATTAAACATTTCATCAATAGATTTCTTAGCTTTACGCAACATAATAACATACTTCGTTCGATTACTTGCATATTGACAATGACTTTATAAGAAGTGAAGTAATTCTAAAATATTGAATGTGCCATTAGTGGACTGGTAATAATCAAAAAAGACTAAAACGTTCAATTAAAAACTTATGCATATTATTGCATGATCATAAAAACTAAACAAACATTACGATCAATCTAACATCAGTTATTATCTTTTTGCATTATTTGTATCTTCCATAAACTTTTTATTAACAAGTTTGTATCAAAGAAAAACAAATAAACCAAATAATAATAAGATCCAAAGAATCCAAGAAATGCAATATTCTCATCGTACACAACGCGTTTTATGACCAGTCCTCTCCAGTGACTTAATCATCAATTTCCGTTATTGCAAGTACGTCTATATCAATGAACACGGATAACAACATCCTCTATAGTGTCCGGTTCTAAATTATGTTCTTAGAAACATCAAAAAGAACGATTGTTACGTACAACAACGAAGAGGGAAAGCTAAATGTGAAACCGAAAGTGCAATTTCCTCTTCAAGAACATTTCAATAATTATTCATAGCAGTCAAAGTATAAAGAAAAAATTTATCAATGTATATTCGTGTGTAGCACATGTACCAGTGCGCATGCATACAAATGTATATATGTAGTAAAAAAAATAGTTAACGCAAAGCGAGATCTTCTAGTCGTATACATAGATCGGTAAATGCATGTAATTAAATGCAGCCGCGTGAATGAACTTTCAGACAGAAAATGAAGATGAGGGAAACCCTAGTTCGGTACGAGGACAAAACGAAACGGCATAATTAAGTCGCCTAACAGAAGATACGGGAATGAATAATGTTCTCTTTAACATTTTCCGACAACAAGTCATCGTTAATTAACTGTAGAATACGTCGACCATGAAAAATCACATTTCATAATAAAGAAGATTAATTATATCGCGACACAAAAATTGATGAGCTTACAAATGGAAGAAAAGAAAATAAATAGCTAATTAATAGCGAGCTTAGACTGTTTCATCGCTAACATTCACAAATGTTTACACTAGCGTCAAATTTATTTATTAGAATCCGATTATATGTATATCTTGATAATAATCAGGAAGCTATTTTATTCGACTCTTCGAATCTTTATAAAAGGATTCAAGTGCAAAATAATTTTTCACATTTTTATGAGATAATTCTCTTTTTTTCATTTCAGAGTATCACAAACGTAATGAGGAATTCTGCCTATCTAACCAGATTAGCATTAAATCTACTAATCGTTAACACGAATTCGTACCCTCTTGTACGAATGACTGCTAAAGAATTTATGTTTGGCTACAAATCCACTCTTGTTACACTTGGCAATAAGATGATGCCATCGTGGATCAAATTTGACAAACTAGGTCTCATTGACAGAGTGAGTTTCAAATTCTTAACAACTTTGTCTGTTCAATTCTTTTGAAAATTTATTAATTCGCAATTATATTAATAAATTAATTCACAGACGATTATTACTTTAAATTTTAATCAGGTCCTCTTGAAAAATATTAACTAACAATTTTATAAGCTTCTGGAAAGTCGCTACCCTTTTGCTAGGTATCACTTCGAATCTCGACTGTACATCTGTATTTTGCAGAGATTTTAGTGTTTCCTTTTTACTACAGATGTACGATTTTGAGGGTGATTACATAAACGTTTATACCGGCGAGAAGGATATACGGCGGACAGGTTTGATTGAGAAGTATAATGGTGATGTAAATTTGCCGCAATGGACAGGAAAATGTGCAAATGTGAAGGGGGCTAGCGATGGAGCAAAGTATGCAAATTACATCGAGCCGAACGATACCGTATTATTCTTTAGAAAAAGCCTCTGTCGCAGTGCCACCATGGTAAGTTGTATCTCAATGCTCGTACACGTTAAACACTTGAGAATTACGTATTCAAATAATTTCATAATATCTTGTAATATATCTTCGAAGGATCCTCGTACTACTTTGAATTATCATTGACTTATGAAAAGAAAGTTATTATCAAAAATATAGTAAATAGTATATAAAATATTAGAGGTTAAGTAGATGTTTACTATCGAAGGGTATAATAAGCAAGATTAAAACATAATTTTACAGACACGAATTGGAGAAAAAACAATAAAGGGTTTGCATACATATAAATATACATTCGTCGAAAATATAATGGATAATGGTGCTTACATTCCGGAGAACAAATGTTTCTGCCGCCATGGATATTGTTTAAAACCTGGCTTAATTGATGTCACCGACTGTTATTACGGTAAAATGGTTTAAATGATTATAAAAATAGCATAAAAAAATATATATTTTACATTGACGAATATTAAAAATGTTTCAAAGTATGGATCGTATTAACATTAAATCAAAAGGTGTCGTTAAATTTTATTCCCATCACTCATGCTAACAGTATCAATTAACATAGTCAAAATAGACAGATTGATAGTTATAGTTTGATAGAAAAAAGATCCATTTAGGGAGATAAATTCCTATATCAATCGTAGATATACTCTAATTGCTTTAATTACCAAAGAAGAATGAATAATTCATTCATACTAGTAAATATTAAAAAATTAGTAGATACATGAGTAAATACACTGTGTAATAATAAACAATCGATGACATCTTCGTACAACCATTAACATTAAGAATATGGAGTTAAAAGAACGAAAAGAAAGGAAATTAATTTATATATTCATGTTGATTACTTACCTTCACAATGATGCAGGATTTCCAATTGCTCTCTCGTATCCACACTTCTACAAGGCCGATCCAAGTATCCTGGAATCTATCGAAGGGTTAACTCCAAACCGTGATGCTCACGAATCTTTCGTATATATTCAACCACAGTCAGGTCTTCCGGTAGAGTTTGCTTTCCGTTTTCAAATCAACATGGCTTTGCAAAATATCGGACATATGGCCAGAGTAGAAAAATTCGAAAACTTCGTCTTACCATTACTGTGGTTCGAAATCGTAAGTACTGAAAAATATCGAATTGCAAGTATCGAACATATACCTTCAATATCGAATATATCAATAGCATTGATATCTCGACATTCGGATTTACCAAATAAATTTAAATAATCCATGATATTGTCAATATAATATAATAAATACATTATAAATATAAATTTTGTAAAATTTCCCATAAAAATATATCTAATTTTCAATATATTTTTTCCAGGGAATGTCCAAATTGCCAACATCGATGCTTATTCGTTTCTGGTTCTACTTAAATTTCTTACCGGTTTTTCAAAGTATAATGATTTATTCTTCGTTGCTCATTGGCCCTATACTTATAGCTCTCGGTGTTCGCAAAATCTTCGTACATCCGAAAGAATCAATGTTGACTACCCAATGGTTCGGCTCTCAAATGAAAAACAAAAAATTACAATTTTTTAACAGTAGGCGAATGTCGTGTAAGATCGACGAAATGGATACTTATTACAGTTCGTTAATTGAATCAAAAGAAGAAAGCAAAGAATCCGAACTAACAACGGACTTACCAACTTTGAAAGAAGATATCGTGTAACCATCAACATCCGGGAAAACTATAGAAAGAGGCTATTTCCCGCGTAAAATTGATGTTCGAAACCAATGGGAAGCATACAGATTATTTTCAATCTCGAGATACTGCGGTCGATACAAACGAAATATCGAATTCCACATCGATAAGTAAGAAAATATGTTTATCTTCGATATTTCTTAAACTGGTTATAGTATCGTAAAATTGAAATTTTATTTATTTATTAATGCACTGTGATCTTAGAATGAAAATATAGTTGCATAGTGTATAAAATATGAAATAATTGATAACCTTTTTCAAATGGAATCGCAAAGTGATAAATAGTGACATCTTGTTAAACAATTGTAATTTTACTGATTAAACGACACAATACAAACGGTGCTAATTCAGAAATTATTAGTTTCTACTTTTACGTATAATTAACATCTTTTGTTATTGGAAAATTGTTGATGGGTGCAGAAATTTTTATTATTAATATTTTGGTGATGGTATTTTATATTTATAATAAATTTCTCAAAGACCGGTGCACTTATAGATAAAGAAGCACAAGAGGATACAATAATTTGCATAAAGGGGTTTTCTAATTTTATATAGATAATTAAGTGCATTAAGACTGATATTATAGACTGGTATAGTGATTAAGTGATTTATAATACATATAATTATTAAAAGAAAAACATGAGGTAGTTGGTACTTCATTAACATAACCAATCATGTTATCATATGTAATATAATATACAAAAAATATCAAGTTTGAATAGCATCGTTTGTAATTAAAATTGAAATGGATTTAGGAAACGGTAAAGGGGATTGTGGATTATTTGATTTTGTATATTTAAAACATATTTATTGATATAGTAATAGAATTTTATTATTAATTACATATACTAAATAAATATATACTGCTCTTTTGTTAAGAGCTGTTAAAAGTATTATATTATATTAATCATAAAAAGTGGTAAAATATACATATTATCATCATAGATTCTTTTTTATCAATGATAAAAAAGATCCTTATATTTTTATTATTAAGTGCAAATTCTGTCATTGAACTTCAATATAATTGGTTGATACCATATCCATATGATATGATATAATGATACCAGATCGCAATGTTATCACATATTCATTTATTTCGTAATTTCACGTATGTACAATTAAATTTGTGATAGTCTTCCATTAGTTTTAAGTAATTATTAAGACGTTTCTAACACTAAGATTTGAGTTTTCTAAAGAAAATTTATAATTCTGAGATTAGGACTACATTATTCTTAAAATATGACCAAATGTACTATTTCCCCTTTTATATCAAAGTATTTCAGTTCTCTACTTGTAAATATTGTTCAAACAACATTAATTACGAATTTTCAACATATATAGTATTCACATTGTGTATAAATTTTTGAAGTTCCCATAACATAAGTATGGATATTTCTTTAAATATTTCATCACTCTTGCCTCATTTATAGATCTAAATAATAATTGTAGTGAACTAAGGAAATAGTATTCTTATAATATGCAAATAAATATATTCCTATAAATCATGTTTAGCTTTAAAACAATAACAATTTTTTGTATACATAAATTCTATTTCCTTGAGTTATATATTCTGCACAATTTAATGGGAATAATGTTATGTTCTTTACAAAAATATTGAATTCTTGCCAGTGAAATGTTAATGATACATATAAGTATTTGTAAGAATTGCTCAATAAATAATGTTTTTAACACAGGGCCCCAAATTTATTTTGTAATACAATGCCAACATATTCTATAAGCAAAAATAAGAAACTGTAAGCATAGGCTCATAAATACTTTATTAAAAACTACAGCGGTTCGATTCTACAAATACAAAAATTTCAATAAAAAGATACATTTAATGATACACTTAAGAAATTCGAGTTTTAATTTACAATTACAATACCAATATAAATATATATGATGAATAAAAAATTTTTCTTAAATCAAATTATGATTTCATATCTATACAGGTATATATACAAAATTTGTGTAATTGTTTATAATATTCAAATGGACACTTGTGACAAAGACTATTAATTCTGTGTCATATATTTTGCAACAAATTGTTGTATTCCCTCTTTATCTGAAACATTTACCGTCAATTCAAAGTAATTGAATAACATAAAAAGATGAAAACTTTTTAAAATTGTACATTACCAAATATTTTTTTTCCAAGGAGAGTATAATGCATTTCTCTACATATTTTTGAAAATGCCGTTCGATCAGGGATACGTTCAGATGGGTAATACTTCATTAAATATGATTTTAAAATTTTTACAGTTTTAAATTGTGTAGCTTTATCTGCAGGTACAAGTTTCTTTTTATCTTTATCTGTGTATTGCTTTAAATGGTCTTTTCTATCACGTTTCTCTTGCAAACATTTTTTTATTTCTACATGTTCAACTATTATGCTTTCCTGTTCTGACATTTCTTTTCTTTCTATATCTTCTATTCTTGTAAATATTCTTTTATCTTTAATGTCTTTGGTTTCAATTTTTTCATGATTAATTTTATTATTTTTATCGCTAAAGATTTCATTTATTTCAATGTCTTCAGTATTGGTAACCTTTTCCTCGTTAATTACAGAACATCTTTTTTCTTCAAACTTCACCTTTTTATTCAATTTTGTATTTACGTTACTTTCAAATAAATTTACATCTTTACGTTTCTTTTTATTTTGACATTTTGATTCTTTTTCAACCTCGATATTAGTACTACCATTACTCCCATTATCTTCTATAACTACAACAGAATTTGATTTTGTAGATTGCAAAATTTGCTCATAAACTGA
This sequence comes from Bombus vosnesenskii, assembly GCF_011952255.1. Classification (NCBI taxonomy): domain Eukaryota; kingdom Metazoa; phylum Arthropoda; class Insecta; order Hymenoptera; family Apidae; genus Bombus; species Bombus vosnesenskii. Next base: position 3,164,013 of record NW_022884330.1, on the reverse strand, counting down.
TTTACTTGCGGGAGATGCTTTTTTAGTTTTGGGACTTTCCTTTGCGAGTTCTTTCGAAAATTTTCGTGACTTTTTATTGTGATCCTTTAGTAACATTTCTTCGTGAATCTTTCGAGCACATGTGAAACCACTTAATGCTTGAAAGTCAGTAGTCTTGTGTTGTGTTATAGCTTTTTCACTGTCTTTTTTTGTGAGATAACTATTTTTAACAACCACATCTTCAGTAAAAGAGAAGCAATTTTTACTAACATTGTCTTTTGATTCTATCATATTGATATCTTTATTATCGTCTTGTAAAATACTTGCCTCAAATATATTTTTCTTATTAATAGGCTTGTTTTCCAATATTTTTTCGCTTTTTTTTAGTTCTAGAGCAGTCTTAAATGTAGGGCATAAAATATTTTTATTTGCTTGTTTACTTAACTTATCTTCTGTGTCATGTTCTAAATGACTATTATTTCTTTCTTTATCATATTCATTAAAATATTCTAGTCGCTTATTTTGTTTACTTTTTGCGTTAAAATCGCGTAAATGTTCATGTAACGTATTAGAACTGGTACATTTCCGTATCGAAGAAATCTGTATTTACCAAAAACTCAAGTTATTAAACATCATAAATAAAGTATGAATGAATTATATAAAATGCCAAATTACATACCAATTTATACATATCAAATTTATATTTATTTGCAATTTTACTGCTGCATAACTCTTTATATTCAAGATCATATGCTAAATCATGCATATCAGTCTCTTGAATTTGTCCTTTAGATTCAGGAAAAACCGCTTCATAATTATCCAGTAAGGCTGATCTCAATTGATTGTAGAAATGTTCACGAATTTGCACAGCTAAACCTTTTATTTTTATATCAGTACTTTCAGGTGCACGTACATGAGATTGTTTAGCATCTTCACGATTTTGTTTTTTTAACTAAAGTAGGAAAAATACAGATAAGAAAAACGATAAAAGAGATATAAGTCTACCCTTTAGATATATTTACCTCGTCGCTTTTATTATTATTTCTCCGAATAGCAAACTGTTTTTCAATTAATTCTTTTGTTTCCCGTTTACTTTCAGCTAATAATTTTTCCCTTGAGTCTAATCTCCCTCCATATTCATTTTCACTGTAGATAAAAATAATTAAGACTGAGATAATTATAATTTAGTAAAAAATATATATAACCGTAACATTTTAAAGTATATTACTTACTCAACATCATACTTTGGTAAAGCAATACCATCTAAATTGCTACTGGACTTAGGTTGAGATTGTGATCTAGTTTGACACATTTCAAACTTTGATATTCTTTCTTGAACAGCATCTTTCTTTTTACATACATCACACCTATCTTTGCATGGAGGTGGATTATCTCCAAAATATTTAGAAAACACGGCATGTCTACATCTGTAGAATCCATTAAACCGTACTTAAATCTTTGTATATAAGAGGATATTCATAGATAATATAATAATTCTTACTTTGCTTCAAGACAGTAAGAAACAGCTTTTTCAAAATTTTTCCAATTTAATTTTACAAGCTCAGACTTTTTTCGCGTAATTTCTTCTTTAATAAGAAATGCAATAGCTGAATATTCTTTATTACTAAAATAAATCCTACAAAATGCTGGTTTACCATCCCTGCCAGCTCTACCAGATTCTTGGTAATATGCTGCTATATTTTGAGGAACTGTCCAATGCACTACAAATCTGCACATAAAATTACAATATTACTATCAAATGTCAGTAAAAGTGACATACACTTCCTATAAAATAAAATAATTTACCTAACAGAGCCCTTGTCTACACCCATCCCAAAACTACATGTTGCTGCAATAATAGGTACTTCACCAGATGTCCATTTATTTTGAACCTCATTACGTTCTTGATTTTTTAAACCTGTAGAAATAATTATTAGATATTACTAGTTATTTTATCATTGTTAGTTTCATGAGTATTAGGGATAATAATAACATTTACCTGCATGATACGCTAGAGCAGGTATACCAGAACTGGATAATTTATGTGCAATTATTTCAGTTGCTTCTTTTTTCCTACAATAAATAATGCCACAATTTTTTTTGGCCTGCAATTAATTTTGTTATATACGTTACATATTATGTACTTATGTATGTTACCTAACATATGTTACATATATTATAAGTTTATCATGCACAATAACTTACTTTTGGAATGGATTTATCTTGGGAATCAAGAGCTTCTATAACAAAATTTCTTAAATGTTCAAATGGCTTATCTAATATTTCTAAAAACCATACATCATAATAAAGATTAGGTCGAAATACAGGAACTGAGAATATGGCAGGGTTTTTCATATTTAAGCATTGGAGTATATCATCTTTCACCTATAATAATATATTTCACACTATTTAAATTTTAAACCTTTGTAAATACCTTAAGTTTATAAAGTATACATACTTACCTCTTTTGCAGCAGTAGCTGTTAATGCAATTATGGGAATATTAGGACATAATTTTTTAAATTTTCCTAATTCTCTATAACTAGGTCTAAAATCATGACCCCACTGACTCAAACAGTGAGCTTCATCAACAACAAAATAAGATAATGCTTTTATTTTGTTCAATCTTGTTATTGTGGCCTGTAGAAAGGTAATTTGAATAATCAATTAATATGCATACAGCCATTGGAAATTCTATCACAATTGTAAATTAGTCATTTACTTGAAAATGTTGCTGTGCGCCCATTTCAGGAGTAACATATAATAATTTGATTTTTGGAGAATTAGATGCCAAATCTTTCATTATTGCATTTCTTTCTTTAGTGGATGTATTTGAATTCAATGAGTTTGCATTAACTTTCTTACTTATTAAAAAGTCAACTTGATTCTACAATAAGAAAACATTATATGATAGATTCAGTTTGTTTTTGGATATTCTACATTTCTATGTGATGCTCATGTATGATGCATATTTGTAACATATATGTATATATATATATACCTTTATTAAAGCTAGTAATGGTGAAAAAACAATTGTGATTTTATCTTCTTTCATTAAAGCTGGCAATTGAAAACAAAGTGATTTCCCAGATCCAGTTGGCATACACACAAATACATCCTGTTTGGCTAAAAATGTTTAATTTATTGTAGTTGATTTATTCAGAAATATTAAGAATAACAACAAATTTTAATGCCGATAAAAAAATAAGTAAATTCCACATATTTGTTATTTATAAATGACATCAACCTTTATAAACAGCAGTGGTTGCTTGTTTCTGAATATCACTTTTAAAATCATCATAACCAAATACAGACTTCAGAACAACTGACAGCATTTTATCCCACAATAAATTAAATTCTTTAATCGTAAAAGTGCAGAGATACAATTATTGCTTGTACATTATACAAAATAATTCTTTTTAGTTTTTATCCTTGTAGACTAAACTTATAAATACGCTACTTACAAAAACCGCCATGATTATGAGTATAGATAAAGTCACTATAAATACTAGAATACTATAGCCCATTCAACGAGACCAGAGTAAACTTAAACAAAATATGACGTTGTGACTCCAATTATTGGCTGCCGACTAGTGAAACTCTGTCGACGCTAGTTACTAATCACTAGTCGGCAGCTATTGCAGTCGTAGCAATCAAATTTTAAGTTTAATGCCTCGTCTCGTTGAACAGACTGTATATGCATACGTTAGAGGATTCATATGTTCTTTTATGATAATTTGGTTTGGCAATTAAGTGGTATGCGGATTTTGTCAATAGGTGGTCTTAGCACATTTTTTTGTTTTGTCAGCGTGTTCAAAGCACCTAACCTGTATTGCGTTTATGTTGTTTGGACTTCCACCTTTAATTTAGTAAAAAAATTGTATCGATTAGTTATTTAGTTTCGTTTTTACCCCAATTTAAAAATGAAAGAGCAAGACGTGCATTTCAGACATATTTTATTGTATTATTTCCGAAAAGGCAAGAACGCATCGCAAGCACATAAGAAATTACGTGCCGTATATGGGAATGAAACCTTGAAAGAATAGCAGTGTCAAAATTGGTTTGCCAAATTTCGTTCTGATGATTTTTCACTAAAAAATGTTTAACGATCTGGCCGTCCAGTTGAAATTGATGAGATCCATATCAAGGCCATTATCTATTCAGATCGTCATAACACAACGCGTGAGATTGCAGAGAAGCTCAATGTATCGCATACACGCATTGAAAAAAATTAAAACAATGAATTTTCTCAAGCTGATGAGGGACCCATAAATCGAGTTTCTTGACATAGCCAAGAAACTCGATTTATGGGTCCCTCATCAGGTTAAGAAAATTCATTTGACGCAACGCATTAGCATCTACGATTCGCTTTTGAAACGCAACGAAATTGATCCATTTCTGAAACGACTGATTACTGGCGACGAAAATTGGGTAGTTTATAACAACATTAATTGGAAAAGATCGCGGATGATGCAAGATGAATCAGCCCAGACGACACCAAAAGTTAAGATTCACCAAAAGAAGATTATGCTGTCAGTTTGGTGGGATTATAAAGGAATTCTGTACTTTGAACTTTTACCAAGAAACCAAACGATTATTTCAAACATGTACGTTCAACAACTCGCCAAACTGAGAGATGCAGTTCAAGAAAGGTAGCCCATTATGATAATGCAAAGCTCCACACATCTTTGGTAACTTGCCAAAAATTATTGGAACTAGGTTGGGATGTGTTGTCACATCCACCATATAGCCCTGACCTTGCGCCTTCAGATTACCTATTTCGTTCCATGCAGAACTCCTTAAATGGTAAAATTTTTAATGACGCTGATGTAAAATCACAATTAATTCAGTTTTTTGCTGGCACAAATCAGAAATTTTATGTACATGGAATTATGACACTACCTGAAAGATGGCAAAAGGTCATCAACAAAAACAGACAATACCTAATTGAATAAAGTTATATTTTTAATCAAAAATTTTGAATTTTCCTTCTTATTTAAAATCACATAGTTGCCAACCCAGTAAATAATAACTATATTTTTAATATTACAAAATTTAATAACAAAATATATAAATTATTCTATTATACATATGTAGTTCTATGTCATAAAAATTTTGGATTATAAAAAATAAAATACATTTATACACATAACTATGTAGGATTTTGTAACCTATATAATAATAAATCATAAAATTCGATCCACTCTGGGAAAGTTGCACCATCTACAGCTTTTTCAATAACTTCCATTACTTTTTGAACAGGTTGATTCACCCTGTTAGTAATAATACAAACGTTAATAGCCATCCACAGTCAAAATATTAATTGTAATTGATATACTTACCAGTCATTTAAGATTTCATTAAATTCATCAATTTCTGTCCTCGTTTGCGTATTAATATTTTGTGATAATTTCAAAAGTTCCACTGTATTATAATTATTCTCCTCATATGTTATTGGGGGTATATGAAATGTATTTAGATATTCTTCAGTTTCTAAGGATTCTAATTTTTTATACATGAACATTGAAATTAGATTTTTATAACATTCTATTAAAGAATATATAGGAATTTGAATCAATGGAAAATATGACGCAAGATTTGAAATTTGGGAGTTAGTAATTGAAACAGATGCTTCACTGAAACAACTTTTCGTATGCCTAAAACATTTGCATAATATACAAATCAATTTACAATTTTTATTTTAGATTTAGAAATAGAAACTAATGAATTTTTACAATATGGAAGAAGTCTGACCTGTAAATTCCAATTTCTCCTTTTAACATGACTTTCTTTAAAGCATTAAGATCTAAAACATTATGAAATATATCCAATTCAGTAGATAAATCATTTTTTAACATTGTACAGTCATAACCATCATTTCGCATTGTTATTATTTTTTGTAACTCCGCATTTATTTTTTCTTCTGTTTTCATGAGAAACATTGGTGCAGATTTCAAAAGGTTTAACGATTGCTGTATATCTTGTATACATGTTGCCTAGAATTAATTTAAAATTAATGCAAAAATAATCATGTATACATATACACACTACAATAATTATAAAATGTTAACATACAATTTCAGCACTAGTATTTTGAATTTCTAGAACTAGTTGTGTTAGATCAAATGCAAATGTGTTACTTTCATATAAATCATCCCGAATTTTATCAATTTCTCTTTGTAAACTTCTTTGCTCACTTTCTAATTTGTGCACTTCTAATGCTAATGCTAACCACTCACTTATATCTGAAGAATTATTTGAAGCTGTCTAAAATTAGAATTAAAATTAACAAAGTTAATATTTAATATTTAATTTTTTATATTTAACTAATATTTAACATACCTCAATCTTTTCTATATATTCCAAAACATTTTGTTGATGATTACTTGTTCTTGCATTATATAATAATCGTTTGGAGACTATGGAAATATGCTGTCCATATGTTTTAGCAATACCAATATTTATGTGTTTTCCATTTGGCTCCACTGATTTCATATTTTCTGATTTAATTAATATATCCAGATCTTCAGTTAAGCTTTGATATAAATAATGCCATAATGTAGATACTTCAATGTGACTAAGATTACTTGATACTATATCCCACACCTATAAATATAATCTAAATAATATAGATATAATTGTCATTGTCTTCAATGTTATATAGATACATACTTGTCTTTTATTTGCTCCGGTCCAAAGACTTGTCACTACATCTGACATTTCCATTAGTACTTTATGATCTAAATCTTTGCAAGTTTGTGGCATTAAATGTTGACAGACTAATCTCATATTATTACAATCATGAAGTTGTGTATTAGTTTGATCATATTTCATCTGAAGTAAATCTCTTCTTGCTCTTATGACAGAACACTTAGATGAAATATCTCTTAGTTTTTGGACTAAATAAAAATATTTGTTAAATATATATTCTCTGTCATATTTTTGTTAATAACATACCTTTTTGCCTAACTCTAAAATCTTGTTGTTCATATTCTTCCTCTAACTTAGATATTTGATCCCTTAAATTATTTTTTTCTGATTTTAATTCTAATAAATTTTTCATACATTGAACAGCTTTATTAGATGTTTTCTGTTTTAAATGATATAATAAGACATTTTTTCTTATTGTTTTTGCTTCTTTAGCACTAAATATAACCTCAGCTAAATCATCCCACATCAGTCCAGCAAGGCCTGAGTACAACCTATCACAAATAATAGATAATTTAAAATTGAAATATGTATATAATCATAATTTAAGTAATATCATACATGATCAAGAATAAAGTTATAAGACACATTATATGTAAATAAAAATAAATTTATAAAATTTTATACAAACATTTGTTTTACTGAATCGTTGAATATTGTAGGTGGACATTCTAATTGATAAATCCATGTAAATACATCCATAGATTTTTCCATAATTATAAAACGTTAATTATATCCACAATAAAATATATTATAGACATAACCGAAAGAAATTTAATTGGAACTACACCTTTACGTCGAACTGAAAAGTTAATATAAATGTAATTTTACCCTGAATTTTGAAATAGATACAATAAAAATAAAAAATAAATATATTATTTAATATGCAAAACCTAATAGAATTGTAAAAATAATTTCTAACTGTTTTCAGTGTTATATAAAAATAAAAAATTTGTTAAAACTGAATGAAATTTAAGTTATTTAAACCGTTACCCGTAAGATCTTTACCAAACATTTAATTGATCATACATTATTTTGTGAGTATAGAACAAGTTATATGAATTAAATAAGTATGAACTACTTCACAAATCACTAAAATAACGTATAAACAAAAATGTGTAGAAAAATTAATTCTTTTTTCATTCAAATCTAGTTAACGGCGCAGTATTAGCCCCAATTTTTACGCCCATAGACAAACTGTAAGATAGAAAATCATCTTGCTACTTTTATGCAATTTCCAACGTTATCGATTCACTATACAAAAAATTTATAGCATCTCTGGTAGCATTAGCAGTGATTGAAATTAAAATTAAATCCGACAAATTATTTATTTCACTTATTTTACTATAAAAATGTATAAAAATGATTTATCTTAATCAATACTAAATGTTTTGCAATCCAAATTTTACCATAGACTTTATCATTTTCGACTATTGGTCTAAATACGTATAATTTTTAAAAACACTGACGAGGTATAAAAAACACTATGAATTTTTGGAGATTGGTACGTGATATCGCCATCTTAATAATTTCCATCGTCGAAATAGCGCTCATTATCTAAATATTTGAAGAACGTGAGAATCGCTTTTAGCTTTTGACTCAACAATAATAAAGACATTCTTGGTGAAATACTCCACTAGATTAAGTGATCACTTGAGCAGAAAAAAATTCACAAACAAGAATGCAGTTAGAAACAGTAAAAGGGGACAACTGTAATGTTTCAAATGGATCTTCGAAACTTATAAACTTTATAATCCTCTTAATCGAGGACAGCGATAAGAAAAGGATCTTTTGACAAGGTTCTTCTCGATAACGCCTCCTCGATCAAGTCACAAATCTGAGAACGTGGAGGAGGGAGTCCACTGCACATTCTCTATTGGAATCCTTACAAGATGCCTCCTTGAATAAGGGAACTATCCTTTAAATTGAACCTCCTGAATTTTACATTTTGCTAAATCAGGAATTGTAACGAAGAAACGGAGAGATAGTCTCGATACGAATAAGATATAGAGCAATCTCTAAATCTATTTAATTCTTATTTATTTCGATAAAGTTGGGTAAATATAAAAAAGTCGATAAATACTGGAGTTTAATACTTCAGTATTTTAAAGCATCTGTCTTTTCCCGCGAACTTTTGTTTTTATAACAGCTCATGCCATCTAAGGGACAACTAGAACATTACTAACTCTATCTGATGTGAACTCTATCTTGTGCCTTATCTATGGTGTCGCTACCAAATCTATAGTTAGTGCTGGTAATCAACTGGTTATGTATGGTTATGTGTGTCGCTGTCTATCGATGACAGTTTTGTGACATCTATTAAAACTGATGTACCGATAAACACAAAACCATGAGTGACACAACAAAAATTGAGTGTAATTCTTATATAATTATCGAATAAAGGTAAATTAGTTGAATAAATTAATTTGTCCTGGTATTTATTCATAAAGTACTTTTTAAAATATGTAGTTTGTAATATATATATATATATATATATACATATATATATATATACACACACACATATACATGCATACATACATACATACATACACATACAATAGATATTTTGCTTTCATTGATAAGTAGATAATCATTTAAATAACCCGAAGTATCAATAAATGTATAACAAAGTACATATTTTATCTTTTACCTTTTGTGATAGTCACTATTTTATGTTGATAACAAATCTTTAAACCTTATTTCTTTTATTACTCATTATTCTTTATTACTCATTAGTAGATAATATTTTGTTAACTGCTAACAGTATCATATGTAAGGAGCAGGTACTAAATATAGTAAAATAATATGTTTACAGAGATTACTGAATAAATTATTAAATTTTTTTTAATTAGTCAGTTGATTAGGTTATGTTTACAAATTTTTTTTTAAGTTTTTGATTCCAATTATGTACATAATAACTTTTGAATATATATAAAAATTGAACAACATTATAATGAAAGAAATTAATATGAAAGTAGTAAGTTATGATAAATTATAGATTATATTTTCGAAATTCCAAGCAAAGCATTTTAAGTATATTAAACAGAAATATTTGTATTTTCACTATTTCTATAAATATGTTTGTTTTATGGTTTCAGTGATTAATTACAAAATGACTAATATTTCTTGATTCTGTAACAAAGAAACAATATCACCATGGAGGAGAATGAACTGTATAATGTTACAGTTCCATCTTTCTCTGGAATTGAACCAGCCTTTTGGAACTATTCTGATCATGTCATCCTTGATGACCTTAAGATGGATAGCAGTTTTATATATTTACTTTGTTCATTAGTATCTGCTATTTCATGGATTATTTATATAGCTTACTATAATAGCAGAGTCATTGGTTATATATTAACAAAATTATTAAATCGATTTGTTATTAGGGATGGATATGTTAAAGTAGGTAAGTCCCTAAAAAATACTAAGAATAATTTATTTTATATTAATATACATACCATTATAAATTGTGATATGTACTGTTTATTTTTAGGCTCTTTCACTTTAAGTGCACTAAGTGGAAAAATAATGTTTCGAGATATAGTTTATATCACAACAGACTATAGTATCAGAGTACAGGATGGATGGCTTATATTTCGATGGTGGCGGAGTTATGTTCCCAAAGATGTATCTGAAGGTATTTTATATAGAAACAATTGTATTATGTTTGATTGAAATTATAACATATAAATTTGTGTTAAAGTTTTTAATAAATTTTCTTCTAGATCTTTCACATTCTGATACACGACTTTCTGTTATGTTAAATGGCTTTGAATTGCATGTTTATAATCGCTGTCAGCTATATGCACAATTAGAAAAAACATTTGGTCTTACACCACAAATGTTTCCTGATGAGGAAAATCACAATGTTAATAGTGATGATCATGATGCAGAATCATTTAGTAATACTACTCATGAAACACGTCAACAAATAAATGCAATGGATGTTTCACGTCACGTTGATAATATTAGGAAAAAAGAAGCTCATGTTATAGCTCGAACATGGAGAGATTTAATACCTGTTATTAAATTAGATGTTTGCACAGTTAGTACATAAATTAATTGATATTTTTCAATATATCTTCGGTTGCTGTTATTTAAAGTGTTCTGTTATTTTAGGGCAGATTGGTATTTGGTAATCGGTTAATACCAACAACCTTATCAATAACTGTGGAAGAAGCGCATTTTGTATATTCTACGAAACCGGCAGCATCTCGATACGATCATTTCATGCATTTTACAAAATGTAAAGCAGAGAATTTCAAAGTTATTTTAGCACCTAGTCCAAAGTATACAGGAATGGTAGATGATCCACCTAGATATATGGGTGAAGGGTTTGTTATATTAAGTTCAAACAACATAGAAGTTTATTACTACATGGATGAACCTGGATTTGTTCCTGAACAGCCACAAATGATTCAATTAGTAAATGGAGATATGGTTGAAGCTATGCCACCAATCTGGGGCATTGATATTAAATGTGGAAAGGGCACTGATTTCAGTTATGGACCATGGGCTGATAGACAAAGAGAACATTTATTTAAATTCTTTTTCCCTAATGATTACCAACCATTGAAAGTTACAAAAACCCCTGTTACTGGAGAGAAAAGACAAGTTCAATCATTTGATATAAGATTATCAACATTAAATGAAGCTACAATTGATATACTTTTTAGTAAAAACAGGGAAACAAATGCAGTTCATATAAATGTAGGACCTGGATCATATCTGGAGATCACTATGCCATGGATAGTTTTGCAAGATGGATATACTACAAAAATAACAGGTCAACTGTTACACTTGGAAGCCACTACAAGTTTGCAATATCGAAGTTTAGTTGAAAGCGAAACGCTAGAGTTTGGTGTTAAGTGTCATTACCCAATAAAATGGAACGATCATCAAGAATGGATGTTAAATTTAACTGGATGTAAAGCCACAGCTAACTTAGTTTATTCGCACAAAGAATTTTTTCAAGATATGATTAATGATTGGGCCAGTAAAGCCAGACCTGACATTTTACATTTTGTACCTTATACGTGGAAGTTCAATTTATTGTTAAAAGAATTTGAAATAATTACATTATGTAATGAATATAATTGGATTGATTGTTCATCACAGAATCAAGAAAATGCGCACATTGCTTTTTGTGGGGAATTTTTTGAACTATCATTTGATCTTCCATTTGTGGATTATTTGCCCATTACAATACCTTTGCGTTTCTGGATTCAAGGTGAAAGTGTTGATCTTTCGTTTTATCTACCTGAAGTCAATACAAGTCGTACAATTTTGTTAGCTTTGAATAAAAATGCAAAGATTATGACACGTGATGGATCACATATATATTTGTCAGAATTGAACAAAAACAAAAAGTGGAGAAATGTTTGTCAGAAAGGAGCAGGCTGGGTTGACTGTTGGTCTGTACCAATTGTGGCATTAAGTATCAATTATACATATCATCCATGTCCACCATTGGGACCTACGCCACAAGCAAATATAACAACACCAGAGAAAGAAGAAATTCTTTTATCTCCAATGAGAATTCCTAGATGCAGGAAATCACCAGGTCTTCATTGGACAAGAAACGGTAATCAGAAATTTGATCCACAGTCTATAGCTCCTGATAAAGTTAGTTTAGATCTTGAGATTGGCCCATCTATATTAATTTTATATGGATCGCTTTTAAAAAATTTTATGCACTTAAAAGAAAACTTGTTTGGCGATTATCAAACGTTTACCGATATGCAACAGAGTCGAACAAATCCTACATCGATAAGTACAGAAAGAAGTAAAGACAGAGATGTGCAAAATAGTAGTGTTGAATCTGTAGAAGATGAGGATGCAAAATCAAAACCATTTGATCCAAGAGATTATCGACCATTAGAAGTAACTGTTGGAATTACTATGCATGATATTCAAGCTCATTTAGTGAAAAATTGTGGAGAAAATGATCCTCCTTGTCCAGTTATACTTTTGGAACGATTTGGATTTGAAATGAAAAAGAAATATAAGGAAACAGAGCTTCAGCTGCTCCTATCGCCAGCGATCGCATTAGTCACTGATAACGTCGTTCGTTCAAATAAAGAACGTCATTTAAATCAGGGACATTTAATGTTAAGTGCATTGCAGGTTAGGGGGCATGCAATGTTCAGTAACGAAGGAAGAAGTTTAGATCAAGAGACTTTGGAGTATGCATGGTTAATCGAAGTGCAATTAGGAAAATTGACTGGGAAAATGAGTTCACCCCAACTGCATCATCTTATTATATCTTTGGAAACATTTTTATTAATGGTAAAAAATAATGAAAACAGTTTACGTCCTCCAGATCTACCACATCATTGCCATCATGGTATTCCACCTTTACAATGTCCTGATAGTGATGTTGACAAACATTACAGGTATGCAATAATTTTTAATGCTTGTAGACTTAAAGACAATAATATTATAATATTGTTACAGATGTCCTAGTTCAGAAGATATAAAATATAGAATGACTAGAGTAGCAGTAGATGCAATTGATTTATATTTTCAAGAAGTAGGAACTACTATCCATACCTGGATATCTCCAATTCGCATGTCAACCTGTAATCTTCATGGTCAACAAGTAAAATCTGGGGTAACTGGTGTTTTACCAAGAATATTAATAAGACAATTTGTATCAGCTGCTGATCATTTTGCAAATACAAGTAATACCAACACAGCTGGTAGTGGCAGATCACATAATAATGCAAGCAGTCGTATGTCAGGTATGACAAATATATGTAACTTTAGAAATACAAAGTTAAAGATAATGCTATTTGTTTTATATATCTTAGGTGATGGATCTGACATTTGGTTAGAAGTAGGATCTGTAGCTTTAGGACCAGTAATCTTAGAAGCTGCTATTTCACTTCCAACTCCTGAACATAATTTACATTTAATACAAAATAAATATTTAAAACTACATGATGAGGCCACAAAACGTTTGTGGTTTTTATGGCCTCGAGAAAGTGGTGTGAAAGCAACAAGATGTGGTTGTATAGGCGGCTGCGCATTTTTTGGAAATAATCGAAATGGGTTAAGATTTTTTAAACCAAGCTACCATGATTTTCAAGATGGAATAAATGTTGCCGCATACAGGTACAAATCTATTAATTACTCTAGTAATTATTAACTTATCGGCGAACTACTTGTTACTTTTTTCATATATTATCGTAGAATTAACGAATCCGGAAAAGAAAAAGGATTTGGACAATCTATATTGCACAACGGTCAACTGGTGTTCCATACATCACCTTATAATTTACAAGATGTATCTTTACAAGATTATCCTGTTACTGGAGTAAAAATAACTGCCACGCAGGATGGATCACAAACCTCGAGAAAGGGTGTCGAACGACCAAGGTCTGTGACAGATCATAATAAAGATTCCGGTATCGAAGAAACTAGTAGTACAAAATTAATTACTGCATCAGCAAGTCCATTCGCATGCAGTGGGGAACGGAAACTACTGGGCAGAAGATTTTCGTATACATCGATTCGGTAATCTTTGGAATAGCTTTGAAGCAGCTTTTTAATAATTTGATTAATTTCTTTAAATATTGCATGATTGCACAAATACGCTAAATTTTGAATTTACAATATGCTCATTTATATTTAGAATAACTATAAAAATAATAAAAATTCAAATAAAAATTTTGCGTAATAATAAACAAAAATATAAAAATTATATATCATTTATGCTGCTATTTGTTAATGTAATTTTTTAATGTATCTTATGTTTCAGTGGGTTCTGTCTCCATGAAAATTTTCTGCTTCATGCAAGCTTATCTTTTTAACATAGAAAATATCTTATTTTTTAATATTTATTTCTAATATGCTATATTTAATAATATAATAGTAAAAATAAATATAAAAATTGCTACCAAATTTCACAGATTAGACATTTAATTTTTATTTTATTATATATTAATAAATTTTAACTTTTAACTTTTTATTGCAGTGGAAGCAGTGTAAAAGATGTTCCATATTCTAGATTAGTTGACGCGAGTCCTGTTGTACAGCTACCGCAAAAATTAGATTCAGATTCAAAATTGCATACAGAACGCAGCAAATCAATCTTAAGTGTTCCTGAAATCGAAACTGCTCCAAAAAGTAGTGTGTCTGATTCTAAATTAGCGGTTGACTATTTCAATGCATCAGATGTAGAACCATTTGAATCAAATAGTCCACAATCACTACCAGTAGTATCTACAGAAATAAATTTCTCTGAATCGATGCAAACAAGCATAAAAACTGTTGATAGTATCAACATTTCTGATTCTCGCCACTCATTATATGTAAAATCAGAGTCTGAAGAAAAATTAAAACAAGAAGTGAGATTAATAAATTAATATAATTAAATAATATTTTTAATTATATTTTAAATCTTCTATATGTTTACAGGTTCAACGGACAATATCTATGTCTTCAGAAAATCATTCAGAAGCTTTTTATTCTGCTGATGAGGACACAAGTCACGGTTTGAGCGGAAGTCGCACATCAAGTTTACGTCAATCTATTGTTGGATCTGGCTCAGTATTAAATCGTAATGATAGCATGAAAAAAAAGTTTTCATCAGACTTGTCTATTGTAGAAAGTTCAACAAATGTGAATGTTACCGTATCGGAAAAAGCACATACTTTAGAGAGAGCAAAACCACAGGCAATAAGTACGAAACGTAGTCCTAGAGTAAATCGAAATACTAGCTTTCAAAACGAAACTGATTCAAACAGTGGAAATGGTGGATTACGTGATTCATCCGATAGCCATTCTGTTTCTTCTACTAGTTTCATATCAGCTGTATCTTCGCAAGAAGATGTTACTCTTGTTAATTTACATATGCAAGTAAATAAGCCAATTGTTGATTCTCCACTTCTCATGTCAAGCTACGTTAGCCATTTAACTCAGGTAGTTTGAAACTTGTGAATTTTAAATTTTCAATGTGTCTGGGAGATGCAATTTATATGGGATATACAATCAATTTTAGATACGTTGTTCAAATTGGAGTCAATCATCAATACCAGCAGGAAGTGCTGCATTTACTACACCACTTTTTCAACGTACTGAAGATGGTAGGCTAGTTTATGTTGGTGGCAGATATGTACCGAAATTTGAAACTGTTGCTGAAGGATTTACTTCGCTAAAAATGATTACAAGATCTGATGGTTCACCTGTAGCCAACTCATCTAATAAAACTCCTACACATCCATACCTTTGGGATAATACAACTATTAATCATATGGAAGGTAATAAACAGTAGCTTTATGTTATTAATTACCTTAAAGACATATATGTATACCTGAAGATTGTATTGTTATATTAAGGAGAAGGAGATCATACAACTCATAACAAGGAAGAATTATTAACTGTGCAACATGAAAATGGATCACGAACAACGGTTATCGTAAAATTTAAGGGAGATGTAGATATCATGTTAAGTCCTATGATACTCGAATCGTTACAACGTTTCATTGATGCTATTATACCAACATTAGCTACTTTACACCCACTAACTATTCTAAACCATCTTCATCATGAATGCATTGGAAAGGTTGAAGATGCTAATATTTTAAAACAAGACCAAAGTTTATCTTATTGGAGTCAAGTACAAACTAGTTCAAAACGATCCACTGCTGAAAGAAATATAAAAAATGGTCAAGGTGATGATAAACGTTAGTTTTATTACATTCAGTTCCTTTTGTAATGCATAAATGTGTATTTGTTAACATTCATACTGTTTAATAATAGGTAAAATTGCATTGCAAACAAACGTATATGAAGAAAGTATTATGACACAAGTACAGGGCAGTATTATTTTACCAAAGGTGATTAATAATTTACAATATATAATTTTTCTATGAAATATTTTATTTGTATATTAATGTCTAATTTTAGATGAGCATAACTTTGTTGCAAGCCTCGGTTGTTGAAGAAATTATATCTTTTTCTGCTCTTGAAAACATTCGTGATTTAACATGTGTATCGTTATTCGCCATCTGTTTTGATGATGTGACAGCAAGATTCTATATTGGAAAACAAGCCCGAGAAGTAGTTCAAACATTTCATAAACCAGTTGTATTGCCAAATCAAAAGAAAGTTAACAAAATTAGCAAGGCATTTTTACCTGGGCATCAAACTGCTGCTGTGGTTGCAGATATTGGAAGTGGTGAAACAGTATACATAGAAACCTCTGAGAAACAGCAAGAAGAAATTGTAGTTACACTAAATATAGGTAAATTACATAACATATTACTGTAATAATTGTAAACTATTGTATAACATTAATTTAAATAATTGATATAATAGGGAAAGCTCATTCACAATTACGCAGACTTAGAAATGAATCTTCAATATTAAAAGATGCTGTTATAACAGCAATTCCTGCTCATTATTCAAGAGTGTTATTCACATGTACTAGAATAACTTCTCCACTAAAGTGTGTTGATTATTATTTACATCAATTTACAGATGACAAAGAGAAAAGTGTATGTTTTTTATCTTTTCTAATTTATTCTTAGTACTATATATTGTCTAAAACTCATCAGAAGTGTATTTATTTCAGAAACAATTTGGATCTCCACAAGCAACAGAAGAATTTACCCTCGGTAGCGGGGAAGATAGATTGGGTTTTATAATGTTTGAATGTGGTTTAGAAGGTGTCAAATTGAAAGTAGTAAAAAGATCTCAATTTGAAAAAGGAGAAAACGGAAACGATAGTAAAAAGGTTGATGCCGAAATATTTTATACGGATAGTGTAAAGAGTCAAGAAGAATTAGACAATGCAGCTGGTATATTCAGTTTTGTAAATTAAATGATTCTTAATAAGTATTATATATCTACATTATTTATTATATTACAGCTTCTACTGCACCTATAGGTGATCCAGAAACAGCTTCGACAAACTTGCATAATGGAGCACAAATAAATACTAGTGCAACATGTGCTAGTCTCGCCTCAAAAGCAGGAAATGGAAATACTGTTTCTTGTATTATAGAATTAAAAACGGTATGGTTTAATTTTGCAGCACCACCTCGTACACCCATAACAAGAAAAATTGATTATACTCGATTAGATTGGAATCTACTAAGTACTGCATCACCTGCTATAAATGCTTGGATGAATCCTAGCAATAAGTTTGCAATTCGAATTGTACATATGTTTAGAACTATGTATCGAAGATCAACTGCTATAGTTGCTTGTCTCATGGCAGAAGCATTAGATGTTCAAGCGACACACATGCCCACTAAAGTATGTATTTATTTATGTGTTGTATGTTTAACTAAATTTATTATATTTAGCAAAATTGTTATTATTTGTTTTATAGAGTCGTTACGGAAGATTAACCCCATTAGCAAAAACACTACAAGAAGATCCATCTTGTCAATTATGTACAATTTTACAAAATTATGTTTTATTAAATGAATTAAAAAGCATTGAAGCTAACTTAAAGGAGTCAGATTTACCTTTATTATCAACACTTCGACAAGTAAGTTATATTATAAACATACTTTAATCTTTTTTAAGCTATTTCATATATGCATTCATCTATATATTATTAGGGAGTTATAGTATTGAGCAGACAATGGAAGAATGTTCTCTATACTCCACTATTATTGGAACATAATTACAAAACCAAACATGTTAAACCATTGAATGTCACATTTGCAGTCTCAGACCCAGATGAGGTATGGATATTATTTGTTTTTATACTTAAATGTCTTTATTAAAAATTAAATTAGAATGGGAATGGAATTTCATATAACTTTGTTCCTTTTATATTTCTTATATTAATATTATTCCTCAAACAATTATTAACATTTTACTTTTCTAATATGTAATATTTCTCATTTATCCTTTATTAGGCAATAATTTTAAAATATAATTGTTCTTATATTAATAGCATTATAGTACATCAAAAAGGAAGCTTTCTATTTCATTCAGAAGTTCATAATATATTTTATAGGGAACATAATTTGGTAGAGAATTTTTTTTTTCAGCAAATAAACACGGATGTACAGGATGATGATTGCAATGTAAAATTCAGTAAGAATTTTCAAAATATATTCAAAGAAGTAGCTCTAACACAATATCTTTGCAAACTATTTTTATATAAAAATCTACTTTCACTTTAATAAATTTATACTTACATGCTTTGTCTAATAACTATTAACTCTATTTTAATGTAATACAATGTGCTAATGTAATATAATGTACTTTGCAATGATGCATATGTGTTTATTAACAGAACTTATATATGTATGCCATGGACATATGTATTTTACTTAATTTATATTGTGTTTAAATAAGATAATGTTCATCTTGCCTTGTAAGTAAAAATTAGTAGTATTTGGCAGTATGAATCTTAAGTGGTGGAGGTTTCTTCAGGGCTTATGCAATATTTAACTGAAAATATTATATATATGTAAAAATTATGTTATAATTTTAAGACTTCCTGTGAAATTCAAAACTTCTGAAACCAAAATCTTCTGAAAACTATTCTCACAATTCTTTATCCATTAACTATTTTATATTTTGATTTATTGGAAATTAAAACTTTGATATTTATTTCATTTATCATTGATTATGATCAAATAAAGTATTTTGACTTTCATTATTGAAGATATTAAATAAACATTTTGGACTTGACTTATTCATGTACAGGAAAATTTGCTGACTGATGGTGAGGGTAGCGCAGGAGAAGTTGATGATCAGGAAGTCACAGATGAATGTGCTATGTTAATTCACACAGACCATATGCACAAGCATACACATGCCAAGACTGGACAAGATAAAAGTACAGGTACTATAAGTTAAATTAAAGCAAGGTTCTAATCATATAATCTATGAAGATAATTGGTATAGTATCTTTTTATTGATATAACTTTATTAGATTATTTGATATTTTGCAAAACTTCAATTTAATACACCTGCAGCTTTTAGCATCTGCTTTAAATCATAATTTTAATAATTGCTTAATATCTTAATCTGCATTCTCATATAGACACATTATAGTATGTGTCTTTAGCATTAGTGATTGTGAAGTATTCACACAACAGCATTAATCTTCTATTAAAAACTTGTATGATATTTACATATTAATTACGTATACGTGTATAATATGTATAACATGTGCTTGCTTATACTACTTTTGTCCAATTTTCTCTCTTCATTAATATTATTATCAAAATTCTTAATTTACATGTAGGACAAGTTATTTATTTTATAATTGTTATTTAGATATTTAATATCAAAAAACTCTTGAAATCAAATATTTATCAAATTTTTAAGTATACTGGTCCTTATTAGTCTTTGCATATAAGACATTTTTCCTACTTAAGTTTTAATTACAGTCTTTAGAATACTATTTGTAGAAACTGAAGTACCAAATACATTCTGTAATAAATATAGCACTATATATATTAAAGTTACAATATGCTTCTTCAAACATATATTAACAGTATAGTCATCAGCTTTCTAAACAAAAATCATGGCTTGATATGGAATGACCAGGTATTTGTGGTGATGGTTTGACGGTTCCTGTAAGTTCTCCTCGGGGAAAAGATACAACCCCCATAGCAACACCGGATCCAGGCCCAGATTCACTAACCTCCCCTTCTCCACCAGTAGTTCGTCTAAAGAAAGGAAAATCACTTCAACCCACGCAAATGCCTGCTAGTACACGAGCGAGTATTGTTTTTCCATTGCTTGCAAGTGGTGGGTTATTCAATCAAACTCGGGAACCAAATAATATAAGTAAGTGCAAGACGATTAAATGATTATGTACAAACAGTCTATACATTAGTATGATATAAGTAAATTGGAAGTTTATTGATGAAAGGTTTATCTGGACAAAGAAAGTAAAAGATTAAAATGGTTGAAATGAATATTCTAGTGAATAGACTGTTTTGTTTGCAATAAATATATATCATTAATTTTCTTTGTAGTTTGTATCGCCTTGCTCTTCAACTTTAACACTATATGACTAGCACTATCATATCATATCAGTTTGTTTGTTTCTCACGTGTATTGCTTTTTACTTCATTGTAGCGCTTATTAAGTATCTATCTTATATTTGTTTCTGTTTATCTAACTCTGAATTTCTATTCCTCTAACAGTATTTTGTGCTTTACTTTCTTAGTTAATGTGTTGTACTTTTTTAATAGCATAAAAATAATGTATATACAAGTAGAGTTTTACATTAGGTTATGGCACATTGCGAGAAGAGAAGACACCACAAATTCACATTTCCCATTCTCATCAATTGGGTTCTAATCCAAGTATCTATTCTGGAGGTGGACATGGTAGTCAACATAGTACTGGAAGCTTAGATCAAGTTACATCTCCTACAAGTCATCATTCCAATAAACCTTTAAATACTGGTGAAGATCTGTATAGCTGGATGGCTAAACAACAAGAATTTATAAAGGATAATGATAAAAACAATTTAAAAGGAAATTGGGTAAGCAAAATCTCCTATTACACATAAAAGGTTCAAGAAAAGATATTTATAATACAATACATTTTCATTACTCCTATCATCTCAGGTCTTTCGTGCAGAGCAAAAGTCTTTAAAGGTACTTCAAGTTTATTGTAGAATTGAATGTATTGCCTTTAACAAGCTCTATTTTATATATTACTATATGAATTATTTTAAGAATTTTTATTCTATTTTTAGGGTATACTTGTTTGTTTCTTTATTTAATATAATGATTATATGTTTTCAGGATTCTAAGATCAATACAATGACAACAGATGACACAGAAGATTCTGATGTTCAAAGTGGTACTCTTCTTTATCCTATGAAAGATTCACTTAGACTTTTAGATGCACATTTAATTTTTGAACCACTTCTATCTTCCTTATCTGTTATGCCACAACAAATGTTATCTGCCATTGGGTCAGGAAATATAAACAATGTATCTTCCTTAGACTCGTTAGGATCAAATTTATCTCTAGTAGGGAATATGGAAACTATGCGTATTGACATAGTTGTCAGTGAATTTGGAAAAGTAACAGATAAAAGAAAGGGTATGTAAAAAAGAATATTTGCTTGAGAATCAATTTCAAATATTGTTCAAAATGGGAATGATCGCGAATTTAAACCAATGTATTAGGTAATAAGTACCAAACAAAGAAAGGAAATTCGAAATTTCATTTGGATATACCACCAGAGACACCAGCATTTTTGTGCGAAAAAATCGGCATTGATATTGATGTTAAGAAAATGGCTGATATGGCGGTAGATGATATGATTCAGAAGCAAACTGTATTATATATATCTCGGGGCCAATTGAAGAAACATACAAGTACAGTTGTGAACTTTAGTTTAAATATACGATACATTAGTCAACAAGTAAACATGCCTCTTCTCAGATTATTGCATCAAATTAGTAATATGTATCAAAATGTTAAAGAAACACAAATGGAACTAAAAGAACAACAACCAGAAAGTAAACGAAACAATAATTTAATTGTTAATGATACAGCAGTAAAAAATGGATCATCTTCAAGTAAATATTATTTTGTTTATTTTTTATTAACTACATGCTTAAATATGAATGTAACATATTCTTATTTTTTAACAGCATCTGATTTACAAGAGCAACTTTTGTTAGAAGGTAAAAAGATAGATGTTCCATTACTTCGTAATAGTTTTGAACCCAATCTTTCGAAAATTATATCACCTGGTGCGAGTATTCGATCTCGACCGCAAAGTTTTGCTCAAAAACTACGTAGTACAGGAAAAAGTGTAAAAGGATACATTAATTTGAGCGAAGGAGTAATAACTCCCAATTTTGGAGCGAGTCCAAGTGGATCTGGTTTAGACAAATTTTGTGTACTTCCCGATAAATGTAAAGATACAACACATTTAACGCCACGATGCTGGAAAACGATCTACTATTTGTTGGATTTATATGCTACTCGACCAGAGACTAAGACTATTACACATCGTTTTTCCATACCAGCGGACGCTTCAGAACATTATAAAAGTGGTCGAAAATATGAATTATTAAATGAAACAAAAGATGCAGATATTGAGAAAGGACTGAATGCTGAAAATAGTTCAACACCTGTGCCACTTCCACGAGAATTAAGTTAATACTAATTTAATTTATTTACTTATAATACTTATAATACTTACCTTAAAACTAAATTTTATTATTAATTGTATGTACATAACAATATATTATAGATATTGTTACGGGAGAACGGACAAGATTAGTTATTTTTGGAGTTGCTCGAATACACAGGACCAGATTATTAGCTACTCTCAGTGGATTGAAACTTGAAGCAGAAATAACGAGTCTTCATGCAAGTTTTACATGCCGCAAGAAATCAAGACCTGCCAGCTTAGAATGTAGCTTGACTGGTCAAATTGGTAGAACAATGATTGTTTTACTAGAAGGTGTTGCACCTAATCAACAAACGGTTGTTAGAGTAACTGTGGGCAAATCACAAGCTTTGTATTCGAGTATTAGCAGACGACAAAAAGATAAGAATAGTGGATTACTGACTGTCGGCGCTGTCAACATAGATATTCCACAACATCCAGTAGCTTTACATGGTATGATGACCAGAGGTAGTAAACAATTATCATCGACTTTACAAGTAAATATATAATTTCCTCTTTTATAGTGATAATAATGGTAATTAAATTCGTTATAATCCTAAATAATAAAAAATGTTCAGGAACTTAGGGTAACAAGAACATCCTCAAGAATGTCCAGAGGTCAACAACAGGACGAGGTGGATACTGGAGTACCTGGTAGTCCACATCATTATGCGCCAGCACCATCAGTTGATTTAGAAAAACCACAAGTTGTATCTAGTTTGTTAGAACCAATCGTAATGCAATTTCACATAATATTTCAAAGTTTGAGTATAACAGCAGCGCTGTTACCATCTCTACAAGCACAATATAAAATGGATCAGGTAACTAGTTCTGGTATAACTGGTAGTAAAGCTAAGTTCACGATAGATCTGCCTCACCATACCTTGAGTTTTACGACGAAACTTCAAGTGACGGAAGCAAATTTACCTTCCGAAGCTAGCATTGAACTTCCCAAAGTACATGTATCTGCAGAATATATTCAAGATGGTAACAGTAACATGAATGATAGTAAATTAGCTGGTTAGTAATCTAATATTTTACAGATTTGTGTAATACATTTTATGATACAGATATATTGAATTTCTTGTAATTTGTAGATGGTGTTGTATTAAGACAAGGCAGCTATCTTAGTGCAACGGCAGATATCGGTGTTTTTGAACATTCATTGACTACAGATCTCCTTAATCATTTAGTATTCGTACAAAAAGTGTTCATGAAAGAAGTAAATGAAGTTGTACAAAAAGTTTATGGTGGAGAGAAACCAGTTCCTTTGTGGTTAGAAGATGAAGAGCCAAGTAATGCGACTGTAAAAAGGATATTATTTACTTTAATTATTCGCATTAAGGTCAGTGTCATATTAATATCAATAATTTGAAATTTGTAATATTTAATATTCTTCGTATTATATATAGAGGATACAATTGACGGCAACAACCCCAACGAATTCGGCAGTTCGACTGGAAACTGGAGCTGTTGAACTTCAATTATCTAATAGAGTACAAAATGTTTCTGGTGCTACACAACCAAATCCATACATGAAGCTATTTGGGAAAGCACAAGTTGACATTAATTTAAGTCTTGGACAATTATTAAAAAATGTTTTATTTGAAGAAGCAGAACCAGAATTTCAGCAATTTGCCTTTTTTAATACCAGAGTAGGATTAAGAAACGCTTTTCAAGAAGAAACGGCACAAGGTGAAGATAAGGAAGTAGTATTAATTACGCTAAAGCGTCCATTAATATATATTCAGCCAATGGCTATTGATAAAGCTATACTTGTTTGGCTAAATTATAAAAACGCGTACGAATATTGGAACGAGAAGAGAGCTAACTTAAATAAAGAGGTTTTGACCGCCACACAGCAAGTATTTGAAAAAGTTCCATTTGGTCAAATAACGAGTCAATTAAGTGCTCCTCATTTGGGGACATTGTTTTTGCAATTGACTGTAGATGATATGGGTATTTGTTTACCACTTAATCCCTTGCCACCCACTTGGGGTATGAACAGGGGACTGTATGATGGCGAATCAAGGGGTGCTGTAGTAGTGACATTAGAAAATACAAGCATATCAGCATGCAGCAGTGGTAGCTTAGTTAGTAAAGCAAGGTATAATGTTATTATTAATTATTCAATTCTTAATAAACGTTATGAACGAATTGATTATGAATACATTATCATTTTACAGATTTATGGGTTTGTGCTTAAGATTTGCTGATGATTTTGAAACTTCCCTGGATGATTGGAAACCAGATGTAACTGATAGTAGTATAATGAATTTATGTATGGTATCTGAAGGCACTTATGAAGTATGTAGTAGAACAATTGCACAAAAACAAGATAAGTCTGGTAATAAGAATAAAACTTTATTTGTTGTTTATTCTTTTGTTGGGAATGGATAATGCAATGTAATTATTTTCAGATAATGCCAAGTGGATCTTAAATGTACAATGGCAAATGGAAGGTGTCGATATTCATCTAGATGTTAATGTAGGACAACAACTGTCAGCACTTGGACATACACTAACAATGTTGACTGGTTCTGAAGAAGATGATATTCATGTACCTGCAGATTATGATAGCGATGATGCAGATCAGCCAGATAATAGTACTAGCCAGGTTAAGAAAAAAGTATGGTTTAATTATATTTATTTCATCCTATAGTACTTTTTTTCGGTCCTTTTATTGGGTAATGTATTAGAAATTAGATATCAATTATTAAGACTATTTTCACAGAATATATGATTTTTTTATTTTCTTATATCCATAAATTTTTTTTATTTAAAGCTTCATAATGGTATGTGTATTGTTCATTAATCGAATTTTGTATGTTTGTAGGAGAGTATACTAATGAAGAAATCTAAAAATTGGACAGACAGTCTACCAGCGTTTGTTTTTGATCCTACGCTTGATGCGAAGAAGAGATCAAAATTAATAGAAAAAGAGATGAATGAACAGGCAAAAATTATAAACGATCTACGGTCACTGGGTGCTTCTCACGGAACAATAGAACAAGAAATGAAGCGTCTACATGAGTTGGAAGCTATGGTTTTTAAAGATTTTAGAAGGTATAAACTTGTGAAACGCATTTTAGATTGCTATGAAATATAATGCAGTACATTACTAAGTACGTAAAAATAAAATTTCTATATAAATTTTATAGAGATATGATCCAGAAGCTAAGGAGACAGTCGGTTAAAGCTTCAGGAATAAAAGGAAAATTAGGATTGGGTGGAAAACCGAATACGTATCGATCGCGTTCGTTTATTGTACCTTCACCAACACTCGAAAATCAGCTCGAAAGTCCTGAAGATATGAATCTAGAAGTCAATTCAGCAAATTCCGCTAGTTATGAAAGTAGTCCTAGAAGCGGTCCAAGCCGGTATTGTATATTTTCACTTATAAAAGCTATATTTTATCTTTGTTTCCGCAAAATTTTATGTGGTGATATATATTAATTTAAAGATCTGCCTCCCTTCGTGTAAGAGGACTAGGCGGACCACGTGTTACTTTTAGTGACACACATACAATGGGCAGGTATGTTTATCAAATAATTCTAATATATTTATTACCACCATTTTTAAAATAATGATGTTATGTAGACAATCATCGCTTCCGAGTGCTGGTTCTGAGTTAAGTTTGCCAGAAGGAGAATTAGAGTGGCCAGAAACTATTGAAATAGACGGAGAACGAGTTGAATTAAGAAAAAAAAGCAGAGATATTAGTTACACATCGAGTTATGATAGCATGGAAGGAAAGTATGTATGAGCATGTGATATAGATAAGATATGAATACAATATATTATGTTTCCTAAGTTTTAATTTTCATAGCGCACCACTACTTGATTCGTTTGGAAAAGAACAATCCTCATCAACTTCGTCACCGTACATAACACCTCAGAAAACTCAAGAACCTAATATAGACTTTGAACTTGATGTAAAAGTTCTAATTAATAGTGGCAAATGTGTACTCCACACAAAAGATCCAGGAAAAGAAGATGAAATTAAAATGTATATATATTTATTAACTAATTTAATGTTTATTGCGCGTGTTTTATGCATTTGATATAAATGAATATCTTTTTACAGTATGAGTCGAATGAAGAAGGAGCGATCGTGTTCTGGAGGTACATTTGAATTTCAACCAAGCAGTCCTAGTAGTAGTAGGAAACATTTAAGTAGCAAAGAAAAATCATCCACTGCAAGTACATCTCGACTACGATATTTACAACACACGAATGTACCTTTAGTAGATTTAACAATTTTTCATATTCCTGGCTTAGATGTAAAGGTAAAAATATGTTGTTGCATATATATATATAAGATGTTAAAGGTACATATATGTACACATATGTACACGTGTTTTTGTATTTACATGTTCTAAATTAATTTTTTTTAAATAAATTTCATTACAGGTACATTATGAATCTAAAACACTTCCAGAAGAATCTGTGTCTCCCCGTGTATCATCAGACAATAGCTTGCTTAATCCTTCATCAGTAACTGCGTTTAAAAAGTCTAGTACTAAGAAGGCTAGTTTATTTGCTTGGATGACTCTTCAAAGTATACCAGAAGAAACTATAATAAGTCCACATATCCTTGAATTTTTGGAACAAACGTTAGAACCGATTCCAAGTAAAACCCATTTTCATAGCAATGCACAAACAAATACAGTATTTCCATTGGAAAATGCGGAAAGCACATCTTGGGCTGCTACTGCAGCAAACAGCAATTATGTTTATGCGAGTTTCCCTGTCGATGTGATAGTATATTTTCATATGCAACCTTCTACATTTAGGTAATTTTCAAATAATTTTATTAGTTTATTTATAATTATTAGTCATTATAATTTTTCATCATTTCAGATTCTCTTGTTTACCGGTTTCTCGGGTGGAATGTATTTTGCAATTGCCGTCCCTTGATATAGTGTTTTCGTCCAAGCGAGCAGAAGAAGAGCTCATAGAGTTTCGAGAGTACAAATCTCCAAGTACACAACCTACTGGAAAAGAAGCTGGTTCAGCGATTGGTGGATTATCAGTTACTGGATGTCTTGCTGATTTTTCTGTTTATATTTTTCATCCTTATGGTGGTGGGAAGAAAACTGGGTTAAAAGAAGCACAATGGTCACCTTTATCGGATAGCGAAAGAAAAGATTCTTTAAGTATTAATGTCGCATTTGTAAAATTTCATATGTCAAGAAGTCGTAAATTAAATTTTCAAAGTGAACAATTGAAGAAGATGTCAGATACTAGTCGTGCAGTTATTCGGTTTTCTAGTATGTATCATTTCTTCTTATATCCAAATGTTATTTAACACATGCCAAAGGGATTAATGAAATATTTCTACATAATTTTTCAGCAATTGTTGACATTGGATCTGCTTCGTTTAAATATGATATGCGAAGATTAAGTGAAATATTGGCTTTCCCAAAAGCGTGGTATAGACGTAGTATAGTACGTCGATTATTTTTAGGAGATTTAAGTTCAGGTACAGCATATTCTGAGGGTGACGGTAGTCCTTCTCTGAATCAAGAAGAGGCAGTTATGGGTAGCTCTTTATTAAAACACTATGATCGACACGGTACTGATGTACTATCAAAAAGTGCTCCAGAACGAAGTCCAACTTTGAATAGGGATAAATTAAGATTGAGCTTAGAAAGTGATATACCGAAACATGCAAGATTGAAAGGTACTTTATAAAATGTTTAACAATCATTTCTAATAATTTTTAATACCAATATACATATGTTAATATTAGATATCGGTAGAGGATGGAGTTTTACTTCTGATAAACAAACGTCAGAGCTAAAATTAAGAGAATCTGCATGGGAAACATTAGTACTATTTGCCATAAATTTCACACGTTTGAATGTTCACATGAACATGGGTAATGTCATGGGCAATGTTACATGGATGACAAAGGATTTTAGATCTGATGGAAGACTGTCTATAGGTAGCACTGGACATAAGAATTTATATATAGGCATTGGATTAGGAGGTTCTAGTTTGGATGCAAAGGGTGGTATTGTTGGTGGTGTCATTGAATTGAGTGAAATTGATACATACAGTATGTTATTGATATTCAAATTTATACTAAAAAATATATTAGTTTTACTAATTTAATTGTATTACTTATGTATGTATATACTTGTAGTACACATACGAGAAGAACCTGGTATAGAACCTGATCATACTGTAGGTTTAAAACTGTTTGCATTAGAATTGCGATTGGATTATATGGGAACAAGTGTATTGATGTCTAGAGTATCTTCACTGGATGTTACATTAAGGGATGAATGGAAAATTAATCGCAACAATAATGGAGATGCCTTTATGCCAACGAGAAGGTTATTTTATATCTATATTTTTATAATTACTAGTTAATAATTAAACAAATCTTTATATAATCTTTTATTTAAATATCACTCCTAACAGACCTGCGGTAATTTTTATGCATGGAGACTTGGGTTGGGATCAATTGCAGATTATGATTAGTAAATCTACAACAGCAGATCTATTAAAAATGTATTATAAATTAGATGAGTTTTTCAGTCAACAATTTAAAAGTAGTAAACGAGTGTTTAGTTCCTTACAACCAAGACATCAAAGAGTAAATAATAGTAGCTTTAGAAAAAGAACTCAAAGAAGGAAAATTACCAATGAAGGTAAACCTACATATTTAATATAGTTGAGCTATGTGTATTTCAAATCAATATAATGGAATTATTTCTAAATTCATATACTACAGGTCCATGGAACACAAATCAAACAACTACAGTGACGGATGCTCGTCATCACAGACATTGGCAAGGTGTATTAGCCCAAGTAGCTGGTCTGCAGTTAGGTAGTTTAAGCTTTTCTTTACCACCAACAGGAACTGTACTTGGAGGAACAATGGAACTTCATGGCTGCAACATTAGTTTAGCGTGTTTCCATGGAATTAATTTTAAAAGTAAAAGTTGGGCACTATTCTCACTAAAAGAACCATGTATTAGTTTCACTACTGAAGCTCAAGAAATTCCAAGCGTTGAATGTAAGGAATATTTTATATAAGTATAACTGACTAAAATTTGTGTTTTGTTCAAAATGGTTTAATAATGATATTTTTGACAGCCCCAAATACACGTGATGTTCATGTTGTGCAAACATTGACCATCAGTTTAGGCCAACAACAAGAACAACATGCAAGACATCACTCTATGGCTACTGTTTGCAGATTCAGTCGTAGTGTATTATTCCCACCACAATTTAAATCATTGCAAGAATGGTTTCATTATGCGTTTGCTAGTAGTGAAATAGATGGTACGCTATAAATGTATTGAAAATAAATTAATTTTAATAGTAGTGGAATATAAATGAAAGTGCTTTAATGTCTGTCACTTTAATGTACAGCTGTAGATCGGTTTCCGTGTGTTGAAAGAGAACGAACAGACAGTACGTCTGATAGTAGTAATATAACTCGTGGGAGAAGTACATCAACAACTTCTGGAAAATTACAAGAACATTCTCATGGAAGAGAAGTTATATTTGCTCTACCATCATTGCAGTTACATCTAAAAACGGAACATCTGCAAACCGCAAAAACTCCAGTTGTTGTCGGTACGTAACATCTCTATTTACTGTTATCCAACTTAAGTCAAAATATTTAAGAATTCTAATGATATAACAAAATATGTGTCTGATGACACATGTTTAATATATAATACTATTGTATTTATAAATATGAAAGCTGCAGTAGGAACTTTTTCTCTTTAAATTATGTGTTGCAACTGTTTCCTTTGTATATTTTTAGGAGCACCTAAACATATATTATATAGTAAGTATAAAAAGAGAATTGATTTATATAAAACTTGGTAAGAAGCATTCTTAATTTGGAATTAATAACATGGGTTGATTTGTACACTATGCCAGGTTATTAAATGCTTTATTAACATATAGAGTACTATATTAAAAATTATTTTGCATGAAATGTTCAATAAGTGCTAAAGACTAGACTTAAATTTTTGTAATTGCTAATCTATATGATCAAATTCATATTAAGTATGCATGATCCGCACAAAATAAAATTATTAATGAGGTATTAATGTTTAAATATACATTTCTTACAATAATGAAGTTGTAGTATATAGTTTTTATTAATATAAAAGGATAAGACTAATGCCGTCCAATATTATAACAGGTTATAATTCTATAAACATTTTCATTGTGAAATATTATATTTCAGTATTATATTAGAAAAGCATAAAGGTTACAATCATGTAATGTAGTATAGAATTCATTACATAAATTAGATGAATCTGTAATTGACGAATTTGTATTGACACATAGATACATAGTTTTTGGACTATTTAAAAAGTTATATTATCATGTGTGTTAAAGTATATCATCATGGAAGTATTAATCCATATTCTAAAATGCAATGTTAAAATTAGTACAAGATGAATATTCTATAAAATTTATTATATAAAAATCGCTTTTTAACAGGTGAAAAACCACTAGTTGAATGTAGTTTCATAACGGAATTTGAGGACCACATTTTTGTTACGGTAGACGCAGAGGCCTTTTTCTTCCTTCATGATTTAATTACTTCATATGTAAAAGAAAAAGAGAAAGTGGTAAATATATCTTATATCTTTTCGAAGCAATTACATGTTATGAAAATGTATTTTCTCAATCGCATTTGTTGTGTAACCATTTATAGAATATGGGTGCACGAGCGCACAGTCCAGATCCTCAAGAAAAGAAAGGCGGAACTTCAAACACTGGCAGTACTTGCGCTACAACAACGATTACTTCCGAAGACGAGAAGAAACGTAAGCAATTTGATCCAGCAGAAATGTTCATAAAAGATTGGCGATCGTACAGGTGTAAAACGTGGCATGTTGAACCAACTGTAAGGTAATGATGACATTTGTCATTATTTTACTATTAAGTTATGTGTGACGTAATCTTTATTCTTGATACCAAAGGTTACTTTCGTGGGCTGGTAAAAGCATTGAGCCTTATGGAATAGATTACATTTTGCAAAAGTTAGGATTTTCTCATGCTCGTACAACGATACCAAAATGGATTCAACGAGGTTTTATGGATCCTTTAGACAAATTACTGGCCATTCTAATGTTAAGGATGGTTTTAGCCGTTCGAGAAGAATCGTCGGAAGAGCAAAAAGAACATAAACGAGAAAAATAATTAACACAAATAGAAAGTGGAATCGTACAATAATCGTCCAACATAATAATGTCCGCAATTTTTTTGCGCAAATTGGTAGGCGGTAATATCAATAAAATCACTGTTTCTTTATATTGTATAAAGTGAACGTTGAATAATATAAATTTGCTAATAAAAGGATAAACTATAGTGATCAGATCAGATCAGTTCAGTGTAGGAATCGGAAAAAACTCTTACTCGTGAAATTGATATTTTGAGAGTGCATGATTAAAAGGACATTTGTAAGAAGTGTGTTAATAATGTGCAACATGTAATCAAGCAATTGTATATTAAGATATATAGATAAAGGTTTATCATCATCGATATTTCGTTCGAACGTGTTAAATATTGCACAGAATGCCAAGGGCACAGCAACGAGCGTTAGGAAACATATGTGTATTAACAGCGTTCAACAACGCTTCGTTATATTTTCATAAAGTCATACAAAAGAATTTTTGTTCGAGGAAATGGAAATTTGTCGCAAAAGCCGTTCGCAATCGCAATCTATATATATCATCGTATCGATATGCGTTTCGAGTACGACGTTTAGTATATCGGAAGTATTTAACGAGTTTTCAGCTTTAGAATTTTATAAATTACGTATTATGTGTAGATATTAGCGTTTTAAGCAGACTTACGAGCCTAGATGAAAACTGAAACGATTGTACGTGTTAGAAATATCGAAATCTATGCATGGAAGCAGAATGCTTTCCTAGCTTGAAACTTTGCAGCTTTATTAGCACGTACTACTTTCAAAAGAATTGTCTTTCTACAAACTGCTCACGGGATTACGCTTAGATTCTTGAAATTATTTTTTTGTAGTTATAATCTGTATTCTCTTTTCCTGTTCTCCTTTCTTTTGAATAGGAGGGGAGGATGTTAAAACTTATATATAGTTAATCGATACCAGTCGCGGCATTTTTGCTCATTTTTCAGGATAATTTACGTGAATCCTATGCATAACGATAATTTATCTTTTAACGTACGGCGGAATAAGGTCTTTGTTTAATTCTACAATCTACGAACCGCTTTTGTGCATATTAAACTATTACTGTAATGTAATGTAATATATTTTTGTGTATACATCGCCCGACTTTTTTCGTATAAGTACATATTGATATATACATATATACATATTGATGCCAACTTGTAATTGCAATGTGCACTTTAAAACGATAAAATAACAAAAGTGGTACATATTAGACTTAAGTTGTTACTATAGGATAATGGATTTCAATGTATACATATACTGTATTTTAAATGAAATGTAAAAATCGGTTAGAAATGTAACGTAGAGGGTATGCAAAGAACAAATAATCGCTGTATCGTCGTTCAAGCGTCTTTTTTCATTCGAGAGCGTGTACACGTTATAGACCCACCGATGTAATCACAAAAATTAGTTTCTTCGGTTCAGTCT
This sequence comes from Bombus vosnesenskii, assembly GCF_011952255.1. Taxonomy (NCBI): domain Eukaryota; kingdom Metazoa; phylum Arthropoda; class Insecta; order Hymenoptera; family Apidae; genus Bombus; species Bombus vosnesenskii. The sequence goes on along the minus strand of NW_022884330.1, from coordinate 3,130,571 downwards.
TCCTAGAGCACTATTTAATTTTAAGTGCAAATTACTGCAATTTAATCACTTGCAATAATTAAGTTGATCAGCCGAATTTTTCTATACATAAAATTAAATGCATATTTAGCATATGTCGATATATTTCTATGAAATGTGGAAGAAAGCAAAACGTTTTTCCTAAATTGCAAATAGTGATTCTGAGCTTGTTATTGTTCGCGACCGCTGATATCGCAATAATACCTATTTACTACAGAAAATTTGTCGTAAAACATATGTATATGTATATTATGTACGTATTGAATTCGTATCGTAATATATGTATAACTTTATATGCAAGTTCCGGCAATAACGTAATTCTATTGAAAGTATTAACTTCTTATATTGATACTATAAGACTTTGACATTTACAATGTTAATAGAAACTTTCTACATAGTTAATAGATTTAAGTAAGATTATCGTGTATATTTGCACCTGAAATATTATATAGTTGAATTGACTTAATTAAAAAAATGTTCAAGTAACGGAAAATATGTTCCTTTAAATGTAATATATAGAAAAAAAATTTAGCAAATGTAATAATCTCTTTAGTTAATCCAACGTATCGAACGTTGCTCGTTAATTGATTTAAAAAATATCAATTTTCACCGGAACTTGTATCGCGTGCGTGTATATTTGCTCACAGTTACGACTTTTTCGCGCGTGACATTCTCTATTTAATAAAAAAGATATATATACATATATGTATAAAGACTTCGTAGATCCAGCCAGTACAAGAATAGTGGATTTTACATTACAACACTAGTATTATTTACGAAAACAGATGGTGATTTGTATAAATATTTTTTATTTATTTCCATACTCGAATGATAAAAATTTGCTTCGAGTAAAGGATATCGAAAGTTACAAAGCAACTGAATCAACAGTTAATTTTTCAGTGTACTAGAAATGTTTCCGTTCATTAGCCAAATGTGTCAGCGCGTAAAATAATGTATCTATAGATGTGAAATTGGTACATGTCCAAATTAGAAGAAATATATTAATGTGCCTGAGATACGATATGTTTAACATCTCTCCCCGTAGCATTTATGGCGTATAGTCTTTGTTCATTTCGACGTATAATTGCTTTTACTGAATTGTCAACTGTTGTTCTACTTTCTTTGTACATTTGTTATTCTATTTGAACAAATCAATAAAAGTATTAAAAAAAAAAAAAAAAAAAGAAACTATCGCTATACGTACATGGATTAAAGTTATCGAATTTGCAGTTCCTCGATCATGGGAGTATTTCAATTATTTCCTTTACTTGAAACTTACGTTTGTTAATTTATTCTTTTTAATTATACATCGTCCGTTTCTCTCTACTTCTTTTAGCTTTACGGACCTTTCAATTTTTTATGCGCATCTAAGTAAAATAGAATAAAACATGCTCTCAGCGGATTAAGAAGTCATTAGAGACTATTTAGTCGCAATATATCCTTTGATGTTATAAATATTCCATATCGAGATAAAGGTCCAGATAAAGTAAGCGCATTCTGAAATTGCGCAATCGGTGGAGGGGACTCCACGACCGGTTCCCGACCGGGGAATGTGCACGCGGTTTTTTCTCAATACTGCAGCCTGTTCGATCATATCTATTTTGTCCAAAGATGTCAAGGATGACATTTCACAGACACCGTGAATCGGTTTTTTCGTCCCGACGACATTAGATTATATTATCGTCCAAGTTTTTCCAAGTTTCACATTTTAAAAAATCAACTCTATACGTGTACTCGGAACCGTGCTAGAATATTCATAAATTATTTTAGTGAAGTAAAATTTGGAACATTGAGCGTTAATGAGTTTTTAAACCATGAGAACTTTACAATTAAATTTCTCGATATTTTACATCAAAAGATTACGCGTAATACGCAGTTATTCAATAGTAAATTATTCAAAAGTACGTCAGCAAAGAACCATCTGCATCCAAAGCACTCGGAGAATTTTCTACTTAATCTCATTTCCTGCCAGATATCCGTTGAAATAATTAATTCGCTTAAAATCTAATTCGAATTGCAAAGGCACGCGAGGATTCAGCAAATTGAATAAAGTAGCATTCTACCGCAGGCTGATTCACTTGGCTCGATAAAAATTTCTCCCTGCGCAAAATCGATCTCCGATAAATCGGTTGGTCGTGTAATTAAGAAATAAAGGCAGTTGATGGAACAAGGCTTCTCGTGGCCGAATAATAATCGTGAAATCAGTCGTGAAGTAGGCGAGCCAGCTGGTTACATGTTCTTAACGCCGATTAATCAGCGTTCTTTCTGATAAGATCAATTTTCGTGTCACAGCCGCTTGTTTAACCCGGAACACATTTACGTTGCCGGTGTTGGACGCTGCGCGATATAATCGTGTGTAGTCGTTAATTTTTGCCATGGTAAATCGTCCCGTTGCGTGGCGCAACGAAAGCTTCGTTACGCGTCTCACAGCGCGGGAATCCTTTTCCGCGGGCGAAATTAAGGCCAGCCGCCCCTCCTCGAAATTCATGATGAACGCGAGGAACGCGTCGTTACACGCGTTACAAGGCGATCCCACCGAATGATCGATCGAGACGGCCGGCGATTTCCGATATCTCGCGCGACGTCCGGGAGAAATTTCGAAACAATAAACGGACCTCGTTGCGAAACCGGCCGAATTATAATTTGACCGGTTACCGACGTGTGCGCGACGTACAAATTTATATCGTCAGCCCGTTGCTTTAATGTTATGCTCGATCATTTTTCATTCCTCCTGGAAAGTTTATGGTGCTTTTAATTTACAGGCAATTGCCTTCTTCTGCGGATTATCTTTTTGTTGCGTATTCAGATTGCGAGTCATTGAGTATTAAAAGGAGGATGCTTCTTGCAAGAATCTTCTGCGATTCGAGTTTCGTAATTTCATCGCAATGAACAGCCACTATAGGCTATATGATAGAGGTATACAAATTTTAAACCGAGATTACGCTTGATACGATTTTTGCAATATTCTTATCGTCGTCTCATTTCTTCCGATGATCCTCGGGAGAGACGTAACTTCCGAAGTTCGCTATCTCACATTCACCAACGCTTCTGCGGACCTCATGGAAATGATGTTACGGAAAAGAAAGAGGAAAGTAATTCTTTGGAGAATCTTGCTGGCAGGTGCATCTATACATGCTACATATCTTATTGCACAAATGCATTTATTCCAAGATACAATCCTGCTTTTACATATTTCATGACGTTAAATTTAAATAGCTAAGAGTACATAGAATCTGTGAAGATTCAGGCAGAAGAAAAGACAAGGAACGATATCGTTCTTTAATTATTTCAAACGATACCGAAGAGTAAGAGCATTCGGTTGAAATGTGAACAACCGTGTCAAGGTAGTCTCAGAGTTAGTAGAACGCACTTTTATGGATAATCGTTCTTCGCCATTCTCTTGTCACGATGGATGGATCACAAAAAGGTTGCCTCGAGTCTCTACAAACGAGCTCATTTATTCCGCCATGATTTCAATGTTCGTTTGATTTTTATCACGTGCAAAGTCTTTTGGGTCTCGCCTGTATAAACAGAGCCTTCTTGATCCTATTCTCGGGATCGTAAGACAGTTAATCAACCAAGCTACGGTAAGTTGTATCGTTAACTATGTTGTCAGATAAATTTTGGATGATATGACAGAAGTCGTGAGAAAGTTATAGGAAATTGTATTAATACACACGAACATACACAAGAACGTTAACGTGATAAATCATTTATGTTTTATAAACGAAGGAAACTTCTAGACTGTCAGCTGATAAAGTTCTCAAAGTTGTGGCGTTTTAAGACGAGTTAGAGTCGGAGAGAGAGATAGAGAGAGAGGAAGAGAGTAGGATTTCTGTTATAGACTCACGAAAAAACTAACAAAAGGTGAATTCGATGGTTTTATCGTTGAGTTTTAAACTCTGACCATTTTCTAATCGATTCGTTGAAGATGCAAAATTCCAAAATGTTTATTCCTTTGTCTTAAATAAAAATTAATCCAGCGCTCTGCAACAACAAACAGAAACCTAATATTTTCTCAATCAAAAATTCGCTGAAAGCATTATTATAAATTACAAATACGCTAATAATGAATTCTTTATATTATACCGGAAAGAGGATGCTGGAAATCGCAAAAGATGCTTAGACGAAGGATTTTAAGATTCAATTACCGGTAAGAAGGATAATGAAGATAAATCAGTTCGAAACACAGTAGCCATTATTTAATTAATTACCGTTGCTCTCGCTACGGTTGCTTGCAGCAAATTTCGAAGTCAGAAAATAAAACGACAGAGTTAAATATAGTGAATAACTATGCTAGGTGTGTAGGAATTTGTACGTTCCTTGATAACACACCTGGTGATTAATTCGATCTCAAGCAGTCGTGAATCTTCATCGAATCCAACGATCTCCATCACGAAGATGATATTAACGATGACGTGCTCCGTGTCCCTAAACGATTTTGCAATAGTTCACGTTGTATCGAAGCCGGTGGGCGGTCCATTCTTTCGTGACATTAATGTACTTGATTCTTGGTATTATCACTGCCTAATACCTTAATGCCATTTCACGGAGTTCGCGATTAATCGTAGAGACATTACCAGTTTTTTAGTTCATTTAACGCATACCTAAAATTTCCAATTTCCTATTGACGAAACATGATCTCGCGAATTCACTTTGTAGCCGTTCGTTCCAGTCTCTAAACCTTTAATGGACATTTTGTCGTTGTACCGTGACATCGAGCATGGAAAATTGGCGTATAATTAAATTATAGGTGAAATATGAACAGAAGCGAAGAAGACAGGGCGGAGCGCTTAAAACAATTAGGAAGCAACGTTCAGAAATATTTTAAGAGATGAAATTTTTCAATTTTTAAGATTTTAAACGATAAACCATTAAACAGCCTTGATACGCATAAAGCATCGCTTTGTAATTTCTATATTAATTTTTTAATAAAATTCATTGAAATTTTTCGGTTGGTTTTGAAGGTTTTGCAACTGTTCGAAATTATATTCTCTTTCATAAATTATCGATAGTACTTTATAATAGAAGCGTGAATTCTATTTCAAAAGAAAAAGTCAAGACACCCACGATAGTATATTAGGTTTACGTGAAAAGATCGGACGTATGCGATTTTGTGAGATAAATTATTTCCGATTTCAACCTACGCGGAAGGATCCACCAAGTTTCTACTATTTACATAACACGGTTTTTTACAGAAGAAGAGAAGGCGTTAAAAGTTCCAAAATATAATACAACTTCGTGATTTCTATCGTATGAATAATAGAATTTGGTCAAACTTTCAAATCTTTGACCGAGATCAAGTCTTTGACCAAAACCATAAAATCAGAAAGGATATTACACTATGCGACAGTTAACCCTCCTTTTAAGTAAATTTAAAAATGTTAAAACTTAGAATTTTTATTTTATATAATGCATATATTTCTTTTCCTGACATTACGACCCTCGTGAATTTTACGGGTTAATGCCTTTCATATTTGAATATTTTCATAGAGAAAATCATTAAGATTTGTCTGCCATTCGTTGCCCATTTTTTTACACTTAATTATAGAAATTAAAAAGCGGAAGCGAACAATATCGATCAACGCTGGACGTTGATCAGGATCTAGAAAGATTTATGGCTTTCTTTTCTTTCGCACCTTATACACGCAGCAGCACAATTAACAACTCGCGTCTTTTGTAACGTAATTGTCAGACTACAAAAAGTATCCTTTTCTGGATCTGTAGACTTTTATCTACGTGCACTGGGAAGATTCTTGTTTCAAATTGCCCATTACGTGATCTAATCTCTTCGTTCCTGTTCGACAAAAAATACACGGGTACCGTACTATAAGAAAACATAGAGTATTTTTGTTAATTTGAAATGCGAATAAATTACAAGTAACAATTCCTTATCATCTGCCTAATCATCATTAGAAAAGAACGTCTTTCACTGTCCCCAAAAGTACCCTAGAAATTGATAAACGCGAATGTACATCTCTCTAAAATGTTTGCAAGAAAAATATTAAACTCTACTGGCGAACTTTCAACTCGATTTTTGAAATTCCACGCCTTTCGTGTTCTTAAAATAACAAAAAGGCACGAGCACCATAAAAGTAGTTCCCCGAACTTGAACAGAGGGAACGAAATTCGTTAAAACAATTTGCATCTTGCGGTTCTTGATAGCTCCTTGAAATTTGAATGCGAGCGAGGCGAAAGAGCGAGCTTTAACCGGTTTCGCGGCAGGAATCGTAAGATTTCGTTCGAATTCATGGGTCACCGGCCACTGACCAACACCGTGCACTGTTTTGTGGTTCCATTTTTACACCAGCAGCCAGTAGGAAACGGCGAGAAAGAATTTGTTCGCGGATTTTCCTGCACCAAACTGGTTTCGGGGGCAAGATCCTTTTTACGAGCCTGCCACGGCGTGGTTTTTTCGAACCAGCACCAAGGGCTTATCGTGGCACATGGAATGAGAATAAGTAACCCTTTCGCTCTCCCTCCATTTGTTTTTTATGGAATTTCTTCCGACTGGGTAGGAAGCTTTCGGGCGGTCGGAATTCTTTTCAAGATAAATCGAAAGTGCTGTGTATCGCAACCTATTAAGTACAGTTGCAATACAAATAAATTCCTTTTGATACGTAAAGTAGTTTGATAACGTTCGTAGAATAGTAAGAAGATTTAATTAAGAGATATCTTTATTTATCTTTTCATTGTTGAAAGAGTATAATAACATTTGTATCTGTGTCATCGAGTTAGCTCGATGGTTAGCTTGATGGTAAAATTAGTAATAGCGTAGAGACGAATCTTGTTTATGAAACCGTATTAAACTGAAACTTGCAAACTCTGTTTAACACTAGCAACGACTAGCTTTATGAGCAAACGTGAAAGTTCAAAGTGAAGCTACAAATTGTTACTTGATTCTGACGTTAGATATACATTGTTGCATAAATGTTCAGCATCGAAGATATCGAATGATGGAATAAAACGATTTACAATATTTTCGATGTTTTCAATCCATAAAATAAAAGAGCAACGACTTTTTAATTTGCAAACAATCGATACGAGTTAAATACGATACAAAAGAAATTTGTGCCATTAAATTGTGTTTATTTAATAATTAATTAGTAATATCAAATCTTTAACGTTTATATAGAAAAATATCAGAAAAGATCGATAAACGAATAGATTTGCAATAAAAATATGCAACTTTCTCCAACTGAGGAAACGGTGTCTGCGCATCAATGTCAAGGTTGGTTTCTGCTCTTGATCTTCGGATAAAACGTGACGTAACGTGTCTATAGACAAAGAAGAACAGCATCATAAATTTTCCATCCCCGAGTACCATCGCCAGAGATACGTAATAGAGACGATAATTAAGACAATCCAGATGCATAACGAAGCAACAGCACAATAGCAATGCTAGATGTATCAGCAACAGGTTGATCATTGAAATATTCTTGCCACGCGAATGATCGTTGATATCGTGTTTCTCGGACCAACATATATGATCTATTAGCGTTGTTAAGAACGAATACGTGATCAAATCGAACGATCATTGAATTCGTTGATTTGTTCGTTATCGATCCTGTAATCTAACTGTTATGTTTGCTCGTTTGGTGAAATTACCTTCATAGCGGTCTTTCTCTTATCATTATCGTTATCATCATCTCTCTTCACTCATCTCTAATTAAAATACGTACAAATACCTTGGAATTTCTACATACATTTCTCGGTTGATTTCAAATTTTATCAGTAGAATCGTGCCAGTTGTGTTTCGTGTCAGTGCTAATGAGATTTCAAAGTGTTTTATACAGCGTTCGATACGTAAAAGTTTCTCCATGGCAAGTGTTCAGATATTTTCCATAAACCAACATACATCAGCACTACAAATGTACATATACGTGAAAGGAAATAGATCGAATATACAAATGTGACCTAAATTTCAATTATTGTCATAGCTCGTATGTCATCAGCCCCCCAAGAGACACGGATACCAAAGCTCCCGTATTCGAGAACAAACAACCTGTCCAATAGTGTCCAATCTGCCGCTGATTTCGAAGTAATCGTTCCTCGACTATCCCACACGCTCGTGAATAACAGGCAAATGAAATTCAACGATTCCAATTTTAATCGATTCTTCGACGTTCGGGCGACCCGACCTCACTCCGTGGATCGCTTAAACATAGCCTTCCGCTGCCATAAAGATCGGTTTCGCGCATCCATGCAATCGGACAATAGGCAATTAATATCCACAAGGGGATCACGAGCGATGCGCACGAAGGTCTGACACCATTTCAATCTCCTCGCAATTATTCGCGCGTCTTCGAGTGTCTTTGCGAACGTTTTCGAAACCGGCCACGAATGTCACGAGACCACGACGAAGACGATCATGAAGATGACGACGAAGATGAAGAAGATCCGGCTGGATCTAATCTCGCCGTAACAATCGACCGAATCGCCGATTTCGATAGCGAAACACGACCGATTACGAAAGGTTGATGACACCGCGATTCTGCCCGGAGCGTTTCTTGATCTTTACCCGTAAATCTTCGGTTTAATGACGCGCAGTGTCGTGCGTACGCGATGCCTGGAATTATAATCAGATTCGAGGGCGTAATGTAGGGTGCGCCGTAGCATTAAACAGTTTTGGTGCTTTGGTAACTGGACGAGCAGGTCGATTAACCCTATAACCTTCGGCATATTTTTCAATAAAATTACACACGCGTGAACGTATTCTCAAAGTTATTAGGAATCGTATTTGAAATCTTCGTTTTGTAAAGTATGAAAGAATGAGCGAGAAGAATAATTAGGAGTTGTTTATCCTTCTTAAGTTGGCAGGTAAAGCGAACTGGTGCTTTTTAGAAGGACGATTCTTAGCAGCTAAAATACCACTTTTATAGATAGTTAAAATCTCATAGTGCAAACTCAAATTTGCTTCGTAAGTCTTATGCAAGTTCTGTATTAATTCATCAGATCCTTCCTTCGAGCGTTTCGCTTTTTAAAAATATTCTTTGTGCGTAATTAGTACGAAAGGATCATCGGTTGCATTTAATTTCCATTTGCAAAAATTAGCGACTAAAAGCTGTTAACTTTGACAAAGTCCGCGCCGCTATATTCCTTTTTTAAATCGTTACGTCATTTCTACGGATAGTTAGTAGCCGCGCTGTGTTTGTAAAGGGAAAGCTCAATTTGTTTTACAGTCGGTTTTCTTGTGTACCGTTCTCTAACGAATCGTTTGTATAAACGACAAATTTTACGATATACTCGTACACTTCAATTTTCGTGTCAACGAATTGGCCTTTGACTGTCCCTCTTTTTTTTCTTTTTTATTAAATTTTCAGCGAGTCGTGTTTCGCGTTGGTTGGGGTTGCGACGATTTAGCCTTTAACTTTTTAAATTCTGCAGTGGTGATTTTACACGAAACTATGTTTTACATGTTGCCATTAGAGCTAATAACTCAGTGAAAATCTGACTGTCAAATTTCTTGTCTCAGAATATGACACAAGATATTTGAATCAATGCCACGCTCAGTCATTTAAGCAATAAATATTTCAGCAATTCAATCGAGGCTTAATTTCGCGTGATCGTGATCTCTGTGGATCGATAAATACGTCGAATGGTGAACACTCACAACAGGTGCAGAAAGGTACGCCTGTACATAAATTAAGGTATACGTGAGCCCCATCGACAGACCAACAAATTAAAATGCTGTACACCGTTCCTCGATACACGTATTAATGACTTGACGGCTGCGAAGTTCAATGTTTTGTATCGATGTTGCTTGTACTATTAGTTGTACCTGAGCAACGAGCGGAGAATTAGAAAGTGACTATTATTCATTGATGTTCTCACAATGTAGTAGTTTTAACTCATAGATTTCATTCCTATTTATCACCAGGGTTTAGCCCGATAATCATTGTAAATCACTATACGTCAACGACAATAGAATGTTCTACTGTTTTGTAACTTGCATAAATACATTCAAGTGCTATATTAACGGTACTGAATACCATCTGAAAGGATTTATGAAACAAATTCTACATATATTATTATATTAATTCAAGATTTAGAAAAGAATAGAATTTCGTGAAAGACTAATTGATTAATCAATAGCTCCGATTCATAACGATCGATAATCTTCTTCATTCCGAATAGTGGCAAATTCTATCATATACACGCAATATTTAAATAAGTGCAACGGTACTTTTTATATACTCGAAAAAGAACTCGAGTTTCTTTCAACTTTCTTTAATTTACTCTTCCCCTAAATAAGTATACCATCGAATTTAAGTACTTCCAATTTACCTTGCTTTCCACCCTGAGCGCGTAACGCTAATGGACATCGAAGATGAAGAGAAATTTCGTAATGAATATTTGTTATTCAATCTGCTTCATATAAAAGTGGTAATAAAAAAGTCATAAAATCAACCATATGGAGCAGGTTTCAACTTAACCAAGTTCGTTCTCCGCATTTCATTAAAGTAAGTTCCGAGGAACGTCTCTGATCAAGATAACCAGCTAGAACTAATTAAGATTTCGCAGAAACGCAGTGACAGCGAGGTCGTGCGTAACAATTTCACGGTACCATAGTACGCGAACAAACAGTTCACTGGCTTTCACCCTAATATGGAGATGTTCTTGAAAGGAAGGACGTGTAGGGACACTTTGCAGAAAAGCATTTGACGAGGTCGAGCGTTTAACGCACATCACGACCGTGATTTGTTGTTACTATAAGCAGCCGGGCGTACCATCGTCACGGCAAAAAAATCAACTATCATTTCGGAATGGAATACTAGATCCATGTTATGTCGTGTCTCTGTTATGCCTGTTATATTTTTCCTTCGTTATGCCGTGCACGCGTTTCTTTGACGGTGATTCAGAGAGAAACACTTTGTTCTCTATGTTGCTGATTCGCAGCATCTGAATGAAGCTTTGTCTGGAGCAGATCCGTGAAGCTAATATTAAGCTTTCATGTGAAGTATGTACTCGGTGTAGTGGCCGACGACATTATTTCAATGCATAACATAAAACAGTCTTACGTATATATTGTACATGTTATGTAAAATATTTTGAAATTTCGTTAACGCTATAATGAAGCACGATGACGTCGTGACGAAGTTGGTAAGAATTGAAATCAGTCTGAAATATGTTACAAGATATTTATTACAAACATATATTTAGCAAGAAATTAATATTTAGCATAAGGATGACGCTGAAGACGATAAATTGTAGGACACGCCACGGATTGTATAAAAAACACATTTCAGAAATATCGGATAATCGTGGACCAAGTCGAAATCGTACAGCTCAAAATCCTTGAAACTCAAAATGCCTTTGAGTGTCACGAACGGATCTTGGATTATCTAAGAGACGACGAATTGTGACATCCACAATAAGAAGGCCATTGAACCAGTTAAGAACTAGTTAAAACCTAAAGACTTTGTAATCATCGACATCATGAACTTGCAACAGACCAACCAAAAGTTGTGGAGCTATGGCTACCTTGACTGACATTATGGATTACAGATTAATCAAAAATCCATGATTCTGATTCATAATTTTGAAGATAAGATCGGTTACGACATAGTCCAAGGCGAAGGGACGTCGAAACGTTCGACTCTAATAATAAAAAATTGAGATTTATCAGGGAAACTACTTTAGAATTGTGGAGAAACCGTCAAGGGGACATTGTTTCAAGGTTTCTGAATTGTCAACGTCTGTGCAACTTGTAGAGTTTCGAAATTTCTGAATTCTTATGCAACTTATGCTATTACTTTCTATGCAACTTATAGTCTCCAGATCATCAAGACATCCTAATTTCTGCATAATCAATAATGAACTTCGAAATTATAGGGCCAAGCATTTTGAAATTTGCTTATGTAATCGAGACCTCCGAGGCTTTTCAACTCTTGGGTGGCTTATAGAGATTATGTCGTGGACTTGGAGATTTCTTGACCTCGGGCAGGCTGGTAATTGGACTCACTTGTCTTTAAATTATAGCTTTCGTTCTCTAAGTTTTGGTGGTCTCACGGTCAGAAAGTTGGGAATGGTACAATAATGGTATTTTACATTCTCAAGTCTATGAAAGTCCTTCGGTTTCTGGATTGTCCTTGACGGATCGTATAGCGTTGTGTGCAGGGAGTTCAAGGTTCTTTAACTCCTCCGTGACCCGTGGCAGGCTTCTCGACAACGAGGTCGGGGTAAATCCACTAGATTCTAGATGGTCTACGATGAGTCCCAGGTTCCGCTAATTTCCTACGTGATAAACTATGCCGTTTGTACAATGCGAAAGTCGATATTCTATACTTTAATGTTGATATTTGCCGAGATTTTCAAACCTGAAACTTACTCGATCCGAATATAAATCATTTCAAACTAAATTATTATGTAACTTGCAGTTTTTAAAAACAAATTTGCAATTAGTTTCGCCGAATATTACACTAATTTCTTCTTAACTTCTAATTTACAGCCTGCTTTCTTTATATATTACACTTTGACCATAATACCTCGTTTCTATGATTTAAATTATATATTTATTACTTAATTGTTTGTATTAATTTTATTGTTAGTCTTAGCAGACTGATGAAATTAGTCATGTCCTTCGCGTTATGCACGTCAACCATTATCGCATATACTATTTTATCTGCATACCGACGTTGACAGTCAACATTTTGCTTTATCTCTTCTTGGTTCGAATAACATTCTTCTAACGTTTCGCTTAAATCTATCTTCATATATTTCACATTTGAATTAATTTCCTCTCAAATTCTCCTCGATGCTACATGCCTCGAGCTACTTGTATTTTAAAACAGCTTTCTCGAGAATCTATTTCTCACCAAGATACGGAAAAACACCGGCTACTAATCTTGATTAATTTTAGGACCACTCGGGTACCATGTTCTCGGCTTCATTATACTTTCAACGCATTTATAACGTCTTCCGATGTTTCATATATACCACGGTTCGTTATCGTCGTGTTTATCCAACAAGTTACATTACTTCAGCTTCGCATAATGATGCGGGTGCATTCTTAACATTTTTGAGATACCAAAAACAACCGGTCTCGGAACTCTTGCGAATGACGCGGATTGGAGTCAAAAGAGGAAGAGAACTAACGAACGAAAAATATAAAAAAGCATGAAGCCTAATTTGTTTGGAATTTGATTCCTTAATTTAAAACGAGATAGGAATTTGGGGATGCCACGAATTGGAATTATTAATCTAGATCTTCCAAATTTGATTTTTCTCGGAACGAACCCTTAAGCGAAAAAGTTCAATTCTATCATTTCGACTTATTATCGCATACAGAATAATCTCCTGACGATTGTTTCTCCTATCTCATTAGAATTACTGAAATTCGCATACACTCGACAAGTTTTCGGACTTAATTCTTCTGAACAGGAAGCGTCCAACGTAATCCCATTATTCCTGATTTTCGCCTTATTCTGACCCATAGAATCCCTCTGACTTCGATGGTATTACAAATTTAGGACCACGGTGTATACCGATTACCGATAGAAATCGACTTTAATCGAGTCGAATGAAGTCAAAGGTGGAAGGTAAAAGACTGATCGTCTGGATTCACGAAACGAATTAAACGAGCGATTCTCGTGGAACGTATCGAGGTCGTTAAAGGTTCTAGGGGAAAAGGTTAATTGTCCCAAGCCACCGCGAAGAATTCCGGAAGATGTTTGGCAACTGTGCCTGCCGAGGAAGCGAAAGTCTTATTCCTATTGGCCTGCACGAATCGGGGTTACTGGTCAACCCGCGAAACAACCGTTCGATGGCTCCAAAGCCGACCTTACGGCGTGATATTGAATAATACTCGCGTCAAATGTTCACGAGTTTAATCGTCGGTAATGACCGTGTTACGACAGCTTCCGCTTTCTACGATGCACGTTCTTTCCACGCCCTGTATTTTCCCTCCTTGAGCTTTCCCTCTTTTGTCCTTTTTTCCTGTTTTATTTCCATCTGATGAAATTGCCACAGAAAGATATCATCCTTCGTCCGAGTGGTCGTCCAAGTTTAGCGAACAAATTTGCGAATCATATATTTCTAGAGAAATGAGTTTGTTCAGAAAGTTTTGCCGTTTTTTTCTGTCCTTCATTACGAATTGCTGCCTTGTGGGCAAACAGTTACTGCAGATATTTACTGTGTGTAGCTGCAATGAGTCCAAGAAGCACTTGCCAAAAGCATTGAATATCAGCGAACCGAATGCATAAACGATTTTCCGCGTTACTTGTATATTTCTTTTTCAACATTGAAACGCGTAAGGACGTTGTTCGTTACCCGATGGTAAAAATATCCTAAGATTGAGAGACGTTAGACCTAACGGATTAAGAAATCTGATAGCCAATTTTCTGAATTTAAAATTAATTATCACGAAAGAAGGAACACAGCGTAGCAAGATAACGTCGTTTCTAAGAATCTTTAACGTATGATACATAATGAAGCGTTACTTTCTCGCCTAGACAAAGCGATTTATGAAACATCGCGCTTCACCTATCGATTTCACCATGGTCCTACGTGCATCAATTTCTAGCTTCGTAGTAATTTAGCCTCGACATTGACATTTCGAGGATAGAATTTGGGTTGAACGCGGCGTAGGCCAACGTACGAAAGAGCAGCTATCAGGTTCACCGGTCTGTAACTGCGAGGTCAATAAACCGCGCGCGTTCTTGCGGACGTAGACGCGGCGGCGAATCGGGGAATCTGCTTAAGTTTGTTAAAAATTCACGCACGGGGGTCAAACGTGTACGGCATATATCGTGGCTTGCTAGTAAGAGTATGTTTTCCGGTACGAAGTATTCAAACACCGTATCTCATGCGATCCGGCAATGCGCCTCGCCATTCAAAGCGAACGTGTTCCACTACGCTTCCAGAGCCATCCACGATGATCGACGATGGATAGACAAGATTTTCGTAAAGCAGAAAGTTATCCTGGGATCGGTCGTGTAGACAAGGGGTTGGTATCAAATTTCGTTGGAGGAGATTGATATAGTGATGTGGGATGGGTCGTTGAGAGAGAAGTAATATTGATAGAGTTTAATATCTTGCTTGTAAGGTAGTGAGTAGGTAGATAGATTAGATGAACAGATAGATACATATACATACAACTTGAAATAGCCATGATTGATAAACTTTTCTTTTTTTTTTTTTTTAATTAAGAAGGAAACCATGAATTATTTTAGTTTAATGACACGTGATCGATTATAAGGATTCTTGTCATTTGTTAAGTAGGTTTCTATGTGTGCGTTAATGCGTTAATGCAACAGTGAGCGTGTGTGTTGAATTGAAACTCCACTCGTTAATCATTCTTCTTATTAGATTTCGTTTGCCGATTTTTCTCTTCTTCTCGGTGAAGAATCTTGTTACGTGGTAATGAAAAGAGGTTCTTAAAATTTCGCACAATTTGTCTGTCACAATAGTTGACGTGTGAAATCACGGACGAATCGAAAATATAAATTTGTTAGAAGACTTTCTATTTCTCATCGAGTAGAATTAAGTACTTCGTTCTTTTGAAAAGCGTCGCGCCACGACTTTCACGGAGTTGGCTGAAGTTTCTGTAACTCCAACGCCGTTGAAACTTTTCAATTCATTCTTTTAAGCTTCCCCATTTGAACTTCGTCAAAATCGCGTTGTTCGAATTTTAATATCATATTAACTTTCTACCAGCTTCTTCTTTTCATTTCCTCATTTGTGAAACCAATTCTATAAGAGATCGAATGAAATCGTTCGAGAATTATGCATTGTCATAAATCTGTCTCTGAATTTAGACAATGTATTCTATCAAAAATATAAATAATTATATATTACATACAGGGGGCAGAGAATCGCAACGATGATTAAATCGATCAACACGTATCATGGCAAAGAAGAAAGTTACATGTAGCTTCGTTAATTAATTACGAAACTAAAGGGATGATACAAGAGTTGAAATAATTCTATTCTAAAACTAAATTCAAATTTTTAAAATCTTTACTTTCGCCACTATGATGTTCTGCCCGCTATATATATTGTCATATTGAATCATGTTAATGAACGAAGGAAGGAAATGAACAACGCGTGTATCTATCGCAATAAATTGCCATTCCTTCACGTTGATTGATAAAAGTTGAGTACATTACTAAGAAAAACCATGCATCCACTCTACGATAACAATTAAGATTACGCGTTACGTAAATCCGTTTCAACTTAGTTGTCAGAAATTTTCTAGTGTTCCGAGTCCGAAAGAATTTCACGGACCAAAAACCTTTTAACTCGATGACTACTACGATGACGCTCGATATTATCATAAATTCCAAGCTTCCACTGGCGACGAAATAAATTCCAACTCGTCACCGAGACTAATTCCACAGTCGAACAGGATCTCGAGAACACAATGATCAAAGATTTCACATAAATCTAGACGCAAACGGCACGTGAAATTCGTTGGCAACCATCGAAAATTCCCGCTAAGGATTCGTCAGCGGGTAAAAATCTCCGCCACTGAGCCACGCATTCCAATACGTCTCTTCCTCGACCTGTTACACGTCCGCGAGAATCCGCGAGGCGGACCAACGTAAAACAAAAAGGAAATACGTATGACGATAGATAAAATTCCCGTGATAACCGGCGCTCGAAAACTGCTCTTCATAAATAAAATCTCATCCGGGTCGAGGAGACACAACCTCGAGACGTGCAACGAATATCAAGCAATTACGCATTCGACCATAGGACGAGTATATTTCTCAACAACGTATCGATTATTTAAATAAATTTCGGTGTATCTCGGTTTCATGATGCAATGATAAACCCAGGTATTTTGAAAGAGACGGTTTCTGTAACCATTGCAAGACAAGGTAATGGGACAATATGTTCCAAGATAATTTTTAGAAAAAATATTGCGTTGTCATATTTTGAGAGAATTTTGCGATTTTTATGCAAATTCATATTTCTGAGAATATAATTTAAAGAGTAGAAGCTCGGTAGAAAATCGTTTCGTCGAGTATTACAGAAACTGCTATACTTTCAAACTTCCTATAATTTTCTGTATTATTATGGATACGTAAGTATTAAACAAAACAAGTTTAAATTAAATGGGTTTCAAGGATCCGATATATTCGGATAATTATGTATCGCAGAAGTCAGAAACATCGTTCGGTCGAATTCCGTGCCACTTGCCAAAAACAAGAATGTATTTAGATGCTATTTAATCCGATGATTTATAGATATATCACGAATGTACAACTCTGGAAGCAGGAATTTGAACAAAAGCTGGAAATTAACTGCCTCTGTTTTATTCGTCTGGTATTTTGCGCAAACGAGTTAGTTGTTACCACAGTCGAATAAGTTTTGAACACATCGGAAGATCCATGGCCAAATTTGTGGCTTGAAACACAACGGAAATTAACGGGGAAACGAGAGAACGCTGATTTCGAGAGCAATGGGGGGAACGATGGTTTGAAGAGGAAATTGGATAAACAGATAATAAAGATTATAATTGAACGAATTGCATTAAAATTAATTTTGAAATCAGTAAAATGTAAAAATCTAAGAATTTATAATTTAATTTATAAAACTCTGTTACTCTTCGTATCGTATTTGATCTTCTATAAAATCGATAAAAATTCCAATCGTATAATTTATGGAGTTTGTCTAGATAATACCCAATATATAAGACTATTTTTTAGCTGTCTATTAAAACTATTTCTCTTTTTGTACGAAGCAAACAGAATTTTTTTCTAATCGACATCAGAGCGAAGTTTCGTTCTCCGTGCTACTGAAATCGTAAACTACGACAAATAAATTGGACATACACTGGCTCATAAAAGTCCACATTTGAACATTTATTATAGACGACTTTTATGTTCATATAAAATTTCATTAACATTGTGTGGAGACATGACAGGTTATTCTGTCGCACATACAGTTCCTTAAATTGTCAGGAGTCGCATTCGATATCATTTTCGTTCGCTACACGATCGAACGATTCACGTGCACGATATTATTTTCTATCTTCGCAATGGAATTTTTGAAAAAGTTTCGATGGCGAGTATCATCGACGTGTTGCCGAAACATTTTTTCATAATCATTTCGTGACATTACGATACATCACGTATTGTATAAAAATACTACTCTGGCGCGTTCTTTCGAGCAATATGCACGTTTATTAAAGAGAACCGGAAAGCGAAATAGAAAATGCACGAACCTAAATGTTACATTGGTTTGTTGTTTGAATATTCAAAGCTCTTATAGAGTGTGACATAAACGACCATTGATACATTCGTACAAACTGTTCGTTGCTTGGCATTATTAATACAAACTTTCTTATGTTTAATTTGACAAAAATCAAAGTACAAAAAAATCATAGAATAATCATTCAAGTCAAAAAGTGTGTGGTTTTAAAATTTTAAGAGCATAGTTCGATTAAATCCTTTAAGAGCCGCTGAAATTTGTAGAATAATATGAAAGAGAAACGATAAAAGAAGGATTAAGAGTGAGATGTGAATTTATAAAAGAAATGTCAAAACTCAATAATAAACATGCAAATTGTCCACATGATTAATGACGCTAATTCCTAATAAGTAATTCCGTGAGTAATTTATATTATGTTCAACATTTTTTTATGTTTATCATTTTCAATATTATTGATATATTTGTTGCTGTACATATTATCGAAACGTTTGAATAAATAAGTAGCCAATAAAAATGTTATTACTGGAAACCGAAGAAAGCGACTAAATGAAGAAAAAATGATAGAAAAAGGAATAACGATATGCAGAAATATGCACGCTAATTGACCAAGTAATGAAATAAATTAACGAAGAATAACTTATTGAATGGTCTGAGTGACCGTGTAAGATGTTCATTGCCGATGACCTGATCTTCCTGCGTAAACGCCATTCCTGAACGGTGTTGTTCATTAAAACCTGAGATTGCAATCGATCGAAGTAACGGCATCGTTGGCGAGATAAAACGTAGCGATAAAATGTTACGGCAATTCGAATAATAAACAACACGTAGCACTTTAATTTTTGGGAAAATAATCCGCCCAAAGATTTCTCGCTTCTCGTTTGAAGCGGCGCTCGATTCTGAAAAGGTGTTGTGAAATAACGGTACCGATATCATTTTATTACTTGTTTTCCGGTCGTTCACTCATCTTTTTTCTTCAATCTCGATAAGAGAACACAAGCTTAATTAAGCAAATTATAATCAATGTATGTCAGAATCCTAGTTCGTGGAAACAACGTCAGAGTTTAATAGATTTTAACAGTGATTTACGTCGAAACTCGAGGGCTTTAGCATTTTGTTTACGCCACGAAATCCCGTTTAAGCATCTCACTTGCCGCTTTTCGCCGACGCAAACGTGGGATATACGTTTTTCACTCGATTAACCGTTATATTACGTTAGGTTGCCCGAAAAGTTTCGTTCGTTTTATAAGGAAATAATAGACGCACAGTGTTTCTTGTTTTATATTAGTTTATTGAATTATTCATGAACATAATAATAGAAATCTATTATCACCTTATGAGACGAAAGAAACATTTCGGACAACCTAATACATATACTGTCAGCGATTTAGGATATAATACACTCTTTTTCTTTTAAATTAAGAAACAAACATTTCGCTATTATGGAATTCGTCTATTGTGTAAAGACCGCAGTTGTTAGTTGCGATAATAAAGAAAGTCATACATGTAATTACGTACATATCTCGTGGAGATCTCAAGTATAAAAGGAATAAATCACGTAGCCGTAATAGTTTCTTCTGTAACTAAGATTGTTAACGTCTAAAAGATCGAGATTGTAAAGCGGAGAGAAAGAATTTGGACGAAGAACTCTCATGAGAACTCGCTAGATATAGAGATTTCGCTAGTTAGTACTTCGAGCGATTACAAAGAGATAAGTTAGACTGAACATCTTAATAAAATGCGTTTTGCGATACAAATATCGAGATAAATCCACCGATAATCACAATATCGGAAGAAGCGAAAACTTTAAGTACAACAGCAGTGATTCCCAGCGGAAAAAAAGATCGATAATAATGTTGTCGAGCCTTAAGAAGCTTCGAAGCGTCCAAATAAAAGTTTGACGAAACGGATCGAAAATTCGAAAACGACGACGACATGAATATTTGTAAAATTGTTATATTAATCGATAGCAATTTAATTACGAACGCATAATTCACTGATAACGATAAGAGCCAAAACAAGCACCTCGTTCAACTACATAACATCGACATTATCGATTTCTGCAAGCTGCAAGCTTACGTAAATAGCCGTGACTATCGTTGTTGTAATCTAAGAAAATGTTAGCAATCCAAAATCAACATACCGTGGCGTACAAAGACATTTACTGTAAACATACGTTTACAAGGGAATCCCAGTGACTTGTACACGCCAACATTGATGAAACTTTGCACAAACGTTCGTTAGACTTATCTAAGAATTTACTCGTATCCTGTTCGTGATTGTCTTTTACTTTAAGGAAAAAATCAGCCCTTTTATCCGAGCTGGTCCTTCTACGTAAATATTTACAAATAGTAAGCGACAATGATATCAAGAAATTATCGAAATAAAAGTTATACCGTGTCTTGAGACCTATAAATTTTTTGGAAGAACCATTTTCTTATGTAATTTCCTACACACGGAATAACTTTTATTTCAACTATTTTTTTACATCTTCTGTTGTTTACCACTTGTATGTAATCCTGTTGCGCGTCGTACAAAATCTTCTAATAAATAATATATTGAAAAGAAGCTTCTACAAGCGTCCAAATACTCTCGTCAGCGATCGTTTAAATCGTATCTTCATCTATTACCAATTCACCTATTTTCCCATTACTGAACAACATACGATAATCGTTGATAAATCATCGACGATGAGATATTCGACAGAATTTTCTCACATAACAGCGAGAGAAAGGAATTGCACGAAGCTAGGAATATCGTTTTGCCTGTAAAACACGATCAGTTGTGTAATTATGAATGTATTTCCGTAATTGTTTCGACTGACAACTGGCGTTGGTTAAAAAGGCCGGTCACGTTACAAAACTCGGTTTTGTAAACACCGTTTGTCATACGAATAGCAAATGAACATCTGCTTGAAAAACAGCTTCCAGGGTAAAGGTTGTTTGCGCGCAACACTTGTTGCACCATGGCGACAAGGATTCACAATCGCAGAGACTTTGGCCATTCGCAATCCATACATTACCGAGGAATTTGAATCCATTTCTGGCCGGATCGAAAGAGGAGCGATTGCGCTATCGATCAATGTAATAGATTGATCAATCGCTGGCTCATCCGGCCTTACAAGTAGCGCGTCCTCAACTAGTCATGACGCATCCCACTAAAGGATCGTTACCTTTGATTCTACTATTTCTACGGCTCTATTCTCGACGAAATAAGTTGATTTTCCTTTAAACAGGTTGCATTTATGATAATTTAGTACCATTCTGTGTTGTGTTTTTGCATCTTTATCTTCTTTTCTTTCCTTCCTTTTGACGACTGAAGCTGATGTTTGTTTAGCGGGGTGCAAATATGGGAGTGTTGAATATGTAAAGCGCCCGGTAGCTGATGGTACAATCCAGCAAGGAGCGATTCTACGTGAAAAAACAAGTTGAGAATGTAGAACAAAGATTTTCCGTACGAGGCTTCGTTTCTGAGGAAAACGATTTCGAAAGTATTCTCGGTGTAAGTTCATTTAGATGCAATTGTCCCATGCAAACGTAGAAAGAAAAGCCGGAGGATATTGCTTTAACGTTGTCCTAGAGTTTATGCACGGCTTAATTTTGAGCCATTTTAGAAGTAAAGAAGCGAACGAAGATACACTTCATTCTTTTATTCTTATTTCAAACCCTTTAAGAGGGTTTCACGATTTTATAGCCTGCGTGGATTAATTTGTATTCTCTTCCGTACGATATTCTCCTTTTTCAGCAGCAGCAAGAAAACGCACTCAGGATAATCTTGTTGTAACAGGCGCAGTGTATACAATATGCAGATAACTACTTTTTTGTATACTCCATGAATTAAGCTTTTATCCGGGCTTTATGCTCTTAAAGTGTTTTAAGATTTTAAAGCTTCGTTGAATTATTCATAAGCTCAAGGTATACGTTCAACAATCCTTTCTTTAAATAACACTCTCCATAATTATTCAACACTTGTAAGAATATTAACCTTCCTTCACGGGAAGATTAATATTATTTATCGCAAAAACGAAGCACCTTTGGATCTGAATTTTCTTCCCATCGAATCATTTATTTTCTTTATTAATAAGCTCAAGATATACGTTCAACAATTCTTTCTTCGAATAACACTCTCCACAATTGTTCAACACTTGTAAGAATATTAACCTTCCTTTATGGGAAGATTAATATTATTTATCGCAAAAACGAAGCACCTTTGAATATGAATTTTTTCCAATCGAATAAATAAATAAATAATATAAATATACCTTACATGTGCGTAATCCAATTTTCCTCTTCTGTAATTCCTCATCCAAAAAGATTCGCTCGTTTCTTAAATTCTATTCTGCCAATGTTTCGTACAATAAAGGACGAAGTCCGACGATGCATAACATCGCTATAAAACAATCTCATCGGCATCTTTCGCAATCGATCTCGCGACCAGGAAACGAAATTACAGATCAATAAATTAAAGTACATACTTAGGAGTTTCGGCGAGATATATCGATCGGCCGCGAGATTTCACATGACCAGTTCGCCCACACGAGACCCCGGGCCTTAACCTTCCCACAAACGGGCCACGATCTCCGCACGATGATAACTGGTCGCGAGACACCAACGTACGCCCCAAAATAATCTCTGACGTCACATCCGTGAATTCTTTTCGCGTTGAAAAATCACAGCGCCGTTCGAGATAACGCGAAGTCGTAGTTCGGACGGAGTGAAAAGATTCGAATGTAGAACGGCGATGAATTATTCTGGAATTTTGGAATTACAGTTAGTTTCACATTGGCGCACGGTCTTTAGAAAAACACCACCGCCTTCTCGTTTCGACCGCGTTTAAGCACATTTCTATTGGTTCGCCTGTTTCAGACAGTTTGATTGTTCAAAGAATACTTCGTGCTACGCTTCATCGGATGTAGGTAAATTTCACCTCTCAGGAGTTTGCCTTAACTCGTTAAGGACGAAACGATTGTTTATTACGGCCTTGTAAATATCTCAATTTAAGTTTCATAAAGTTGTAGAATCTAAATGAAATAAACTGAAAATAAAATGAATCGACCGAATCCTTCGAATTCTCCTTCGGAGTCACAACGTTGTGAAACGGAATTCGATAATGTAAATTGATCGAAAGTGTTGGAAATGCAGGCAGTGTTGCATTAACGCAATGTTGACGCGATGTTGTAATCCTTAAGATTCCTTGGATTCATTGATCGAATATTCAAATAGTTTCGATTAACGGTTTTTCATTTTTACTTTCCATTTTTCGCCTCGATATAAGAATTTTGTCTGTATGTATAGGTATTGGACACCAGTGGATGAATAAACGTCGACCAATATTTAATGAATATTTCTTTAGTCGAACGAAAGCATGTTTGTACCATTTTTTCTACGCGTTTGCAGAACTTTTAGAATACGAGTTCAGGCTTCAGATTTCAATACATTGGAATACAAGAAAACGCAGTTTTAAACCTTATCAAGTTCTTCCTCGTCTTTATTATTTTTTCTTTTAACGATGAAAAGAATAAACATCAATTTTCGTTCCATACAATGTGTTACATATCACATTAGAGTGTGAAGATTTTCAGACTTTGCATTTATTTATATATTTCAATTCTTACAAGCATCGTCTCTTTTTAATTTCGTAGTTAATTAAAGTGTAACTTTACTGTCTGTTATGTCGCGTTCTTATGATTTCAAAAAATACTACGAATTTTCTGTAAGAACGTAGGACATTACACTGGTCCCTCAATTTGTTTTGCGCGAATGAAAATCGTCTAAATAAAATCTGCCAGTACAAAAGAAAACATACGTACACGTATGATGACTAGCACAATGTAACGTATTTTCATTCTTATCTCATACAACACCTACCTGGCCGCGTAAATTAAGATCGCGCACAAAAACTACCGCATGGTAAATTGTAACACAATTACGTAAAAAACGTAAAAAAATGCCGCGTAAATTGCGGAACCAGTGTATTTTATGAAAATATGCAGTGCAGTGACCCGACTTACGTCACTCAGCCAACCATGAGATTTATTCAGTTGTATATTCTAATATAAATATTATATGCACGTACATGTTACATAATCCTAGTAACATACCGTATAACACGGATGCCAGTGTAATTATAAATATCTTTCACCGTTTCATCTACGCAACAAGAATAATCGTCAACAGAATTTTCGCTGATTATATTCAGTTAGCCTGTTCAATTGGCTGCCTAACGCGATTATATCACAACAATAACAGTGTCAGCATAGTGTCAAGGAAGTGGAATGTTAACGCGCGACTAGCAAGTCACGACGACGAGCGTCCCGACTGGTTCTCTTTCCTCTATTCCTGAGCGGGAAAGTTACGCGCGGTAGCGTGTCAAACCAGTTACCACATGTAAATTATACTTTGTCGGAAATTATCAAGAGGACTCACGGCGTAGAGTATCATTCTGTAGGACGTTAAGCAGCCAGAGAAAGTGATTTGTGTCATGATGAGGGATCGCGTGTGATTCACGATTAAGCGCGACTTCTTGCCAATTCGAATTCCGTCTCATTTTCTAGCTAATGTCAACACCAAGTATCGCGGAGAAAACTGCGAGAAATTTATATGCAAAAGATATTTCGTTGGTTCGAAAGAACGTATTACGAATGTCGATATCCAAAGTGTAGATGTTTCAATAAAATTTTATTTCGAGGTATGACTGGCTTGCGAAATATTTTTCCACGGGGACGATTGACATGATTTACAGGAAATGATTAACCCTGAAATGCTACACGTATATTCACACCTATTCATAAATATTAAGACATTTCCTGATTTTATATAAAATGGCCAAGGAAACGGCCAATCGACCATAACTTTTTATTCATTCATTCGATAGAATTTTGCGGAAAGCATCTAGGCGATTAGAGGGTTGGTAGATTTAACGGATAGTTTTCATCGTGAAAGAATTTTCATTGGTCGAACAAATTTCAAAGAAGTTAAGCTCGAAAGTTGACGGTTTCCGTTTGATTATTTATAACTTTCGAATAGAGAGCTCGCGAAACAGATCTTATCGTTTCATCCTTGTTAATTATTAAAGTCAGCTATGGAAACCAGCTATAAACGTAAATCAGTGTCACTTTGTGTACGAAGTCACAATTTGTTACTTGTCGTTTTCAAAGATAATATTCCCACTCCGTGATATTTATACGTATGCATATGACTGTGTTTTTGAAAAAAGATACAACCAACGAAAAAGTATCAGCAGATGTTGACAAGCTACATGCAAAAATTGATCAGTATCAAAAGATTTTGACAAGTATACTGTGGATGTTCATGCATATTCTCTGAAAGATCTCCACGTTGACATAAAGTAAATGAAGTTTAGTGTCTGAAGCTTCGATTATTGGATCATTACGAACAAATTCATCGTTTGAAAATTTCTAATTCACCACAAGTCTTTAACCTGTCGATAGTTTAGGCCTCAGTGACACGGATAATCTAAAACTCCATGCAAACATTTAACTAACTTCCTTCGTCAGGATATACATACTTCGGTACTCGAAAACAGCGGAAAACTCTGATCTCAAAAATAGCTTTCCTTTATGATTATACATCATAAATTGCGTCAATGGAAAGTTTATAAAAAGAGAACGAAAGTAATTTTGTTGCCTAACTAATATCGATTCAGGATCATATTTCCTTGTCAAATTTGTTCTTCGTTATTCTTCCTGCGGCTTCTTCGATCCTTTGCTTTTGTCACGATCTTCTCAGGCGCTCATTAATTTTCGTTAAAGAGGAATTGCCGCAGATAAGAAAGACAATAAACGAAATCAAAATGAAACCAAGTTGCGAATAATCTTCTAAATTTCGATTCAGAGTTTCCATCTGTTTAAACATTCTTTTGCAACTTTTCGCATTGCTTACTTCGAGAAAGATAAAAAGAAGCATCGCAGAAACGTAATCGGATACGAAATTCGAAGGTACGATAGTGACGCCGTTTGCAAGTGAAATTTAACGGTTTTTCGATAATGGGTAGAAGTTGAAATGGCTCAAGCTTTTCTCCTCCGAAAGACTCAAGAAAACTGACTGATAACTGCGCTTGCAGAAATGATTTTACCGCAGATGGTCGCTAAAGGAAATCACTTATTTAAAAGAAGACGATTCCTTTGTACATTCGTTGCTTACTTGGTCCTGTATTCCTTAACAATGATACCTCAGGCGATGGGAATTTGTATTAATCAAGATTCAATTTTCTTATTTCTAAAAGATCTGATGTAGGTGACAGCTCGTTTTTCTTTATTTATAAAATCTCGTTTTGTAGAGACGCCTTAACGCAGCGGTTCTTTCTTTGTATGTTGATACTCCAATGTAACTTTCCTTTGAACTACGTTCGAATTAATAAGATTTACTTTTCTAACTTTGCTATTGCGATCAAATTTGCGGACCTGGCATCCTTTGAATCCTCGTAGTCCTGTACGTCGATATCAATTCCGTATTTTATTTGAATTGTATTATTTCAGACGTACCATGTTTATTCTATTTCTAATATTTTGTTTAATAGAAATATGTTAGTAAAATGGAAAAATATATTTCGAAATTGCGAACAGTTTTTAAAAGCAAGTTACTCACAGCTCATTGAACTTATTGAAATATGATAACACGTGGAAATGGGAACTCGAATCGTAAAGAATTAAATAGCCATATGGATTTATAAAGGTTTTATGTATCGCGTATCTTAGTAATTAAGTTGGAAATTGCAATTGGCAGCCGTTACTATGGAGCAATTACTTACGTCTAGGGTTAATTATCCGGCACTATCTCCAACGTTTCGATTAATCAAACGATCAACGAAATTTCCAAGCGATTAACGGCGGTTAGCTGTTTTCTACGATGTGTCATTTCCGAATTAACTAGACAAATTGATGTGCTAATTTATGGATAGAATTCCTGTTGGAATGTGTCTTTTGACAATGAATCTTAGCACCGGTGAAAGTGACTGCGTGTCACGGATATTATTTTCACACGCAACGTTTGGGCAACTAAGGAACCAAAAACCACTTCCGAATTTCTTCCGAATATATTGACCAGATGACCAGTTACAGGTTTCAATTTGCATTATTAATAGTTTCGTTTACGTGATTATAGAAAGTTTCCTCTGTTTTTCAGGAAAAAATACTGCACGATGCAGCGATTAATTAAAAAGATCGTGTAACAATCTCGGATCGTTCGGCAATAAAATTTATTCCTCCGTAATGTTATTCAACCGTTTAAAATTTGTTTGGTACAAAAATGCAAGGATTAGTGGGGAGTAACATCGTAAATTCAAGCGTAGAATTTCAAAGGTAGATAGATATTGAATCCATGTCGAATCTCTTTGAATGATAATTAAAAACTTTTTAATTACATCGAACTATTAATAACGAGCTGCTCTCTTTGCTGATACCAAATTCGGCTAAAAACATTTTTAATTGGACAGACAAGTCTCCAGTGAAAAATGACGAAGCTAACATTGATTAATTAAAACTTTCTGTTCCTCTCGATTTTCATCCATATGCAAGAAATTTCTCAAATAGCGGAGCACACAAGGAAACCAAAATACCAAGTTCCTTACGTATCGTGAAATAATTCCAGTAGTTTTAATATCATTGGTACATACTCGCGGAAAATTGAAACGTTCATACTCGACAAATTCTATATTATATCCCAAACATCGTGCCATTTCACGAATGGAACTTTCAAACCTTTAATTCGAGGTTGGAGAACTCAACGAGCAAAGCAAAGCCCCTTTAGACTCGTGTCCGTGTCGTTATGTTGGTCTGCGTGATAATCGTATTCCGGGCAGGGTTTCCGATAGTTTTGTCCGGGTGAAATTACCAAGAGGAAATTAGAACGGCTGAGAGAGGTTTTTCGGCGTGTACGTGATAGTTGGTCGAACGAGGATGGGCGAGATGGAAATCTATAACAGCAGGTCCGCGTAAAAATTCGTATCGTTCCGTCGATTTACGTATCCGGCATGCAAAACACAGCGATCATCGCGCAAGAATGGCAACAAGCAGTAGAAACTTTTTAGGAGACAGTCTCCAATGCCGCTGCTTCGCTGTCTCTGTCGCGATCAATCGTGGATCGAGCTCGATCCTCCATCGTGGTGTCAGGCCGAATTATAATGCGATTTCGAATGTAGGCCAGCGTGAAAAATTTCAGTACTTTTTACCGGGCAAAGTGTATTGGTAAGGTTGCTGTGCTAAGTAGTATGAGATAATTGGGTTGATCCCTGTACTGTGATAAAGTAAGGGAGTAAAATAAGATAGGGGAGTAAAAGCATATAAGGGTAGGATGAAATTGTTAGGCGAAATTTTGTGTTAATTCGATAACGGGGGAAAAAGTTCATTTTCGTTAATTAAAATAAAAGAAAATACTTTTTATTTATAGTACTATCGGGGAAGGAAATTCATGACGAAGGAGCGAAAGATACAGGCCTTGTGAAGCTAAGCGATACATCCATCAAGTATGGTGAAAATTTGATTGATTAACAATGATACGACATGTTGAAAAGAGTTATAAAGATACGTATCTGATCCGAAAACCACGTAAAAATATAGCGATGTTAGTATAATATTACTTTTAACAGCGTAGTGGATTTTCATTTAAAAAATGTCGCTTGTTATATTCTTCGTAATATGTGTAAGATAATACGAAAGTTTTGATATCGTAGATCAAACGTAGTATTGTAAGAGAACACGAGAAAACTTGAGACATACGATACGGTATTTTAGAATATTTAGCCATGATTCAAAACGCTATGTAGTTCATTGGAATATTCTAAGAAATTAGACTGCAGTTAACTGCAACATTACTCTAAAAACACACGATAGTGTGTTGTTGATAATTGTGTAATAGATGATAAAACTGTTGTGTATTATTATAACGTGAAAGTTAAGCTTAGTAAAGTAGACAGATACGAAAGTGAAAACGTGTCACACTCTATATCGCATGATCAATAGTAAAATCGTGTGAGGTATTCTATGTCACAGCATGTTAGCATTCTGAATGTTTACTAACGTAAGAAAATTGCACGCGATGGGTTTTATTCAAAACATTCCGAGGTATGCCACGATCGGAGAAATTCACAGCTCGGAATAATCAAATATCTAATTTCACGGTTGTCGAATAAAGCAAACCGGACCCAAGAGACAGAGGAATTCTAATAGCAACGTATAACGATCAGGTTTAAAGGTTGCAAGCTTAAAGGAAAGGGAGGAGACGTGTCCCAGTGGCATCGTGTGAAAAAGCTTCGTATCTACATTAACCGAATTTCTAACTTAAAAGCAGAACACTCTCTGCAAGATTGAACAAACTTTAATATGTGATAGGAAGAGGACGCGATACAAGCGAGAAAAGAATTTCTTAATTATATTGCATATGCATATGTAATGTACGTACTGCCAATTACGAACTGTTCTTTCTCCAACGTTACCAAATAAAAAATTCCTACGTCTCATTGTCACAAGATTATTTCAAATCACGAAGAATAGCTTGCATCCTTAACTTTTCTCAAAAAAAACAGAAATTATGTGCGATACAATTTTGGCACTTTCGACATGATGGACCAAGTTACTTAATTTTAATTCGTAGTCTGTATTTCATGAACATGGCAAGATTTATTAAATAATTTTAACTTTAATTGAAACCCATAGTTTCGATCGTCTACGACTGAAACACGCCAGTCGAAGGAAGGTTAGATTGATAGCAACGAAACAAAGAATTGTGTTACAAAACCAACGTGTTCGAAAAATACCTTAGCGTAATTATTCAATACATAATAGCAAATCGCGGCTCTCTCGTTAACATTCAGGCAGCTAATAAATCATCGTCATAACGACATAATAATCATTGACTACATCGTTCGAAAGACATTATCAAGTATCGATCCTGTAAATTAAAATCAAATACCAAATTATCTGTCGACGATACATCTTCCAACAAAATGTCATTACTTCGGTCATCATAATATCGATCTGCTATCTTCAAATATGCTGAAAAACTAAATTCATTGAAATCCAATGATAATTGTTAACGTGTTTAGCTTTTGCAAGGAAAGCGTATCCGATCGCGAAGAAAGTGCAGCCACTGGCCATCACCGGTGCAACCAGTTTTAAAGTCAAGGTTTACGCTTCAAATTCGAGTTATGCAAGACACGCACACACACACACACACAAAAACGCTCGTGTCTTCTTGAAACCTTATACGGGGTGTCTCAGTAATTATGATACGATTTACAAGGGGAAGATTCTACGTGAAGAAGGCAAATCGATGATATACGATAAAATTTTCTGAACGACGTTTTGTTTTCGAGAAAGCCGAGTTTGAAGATTTCTTAAGCTTCGGCTCATTCCGGACTGCACAGTAACCAACAATCGACAACATATTATTTTACGAAAATAAGTAAAAAATGTAGAATAAAATTGGTCCATAGAACGGTTTCATTTACGAGAAAACGAGCTTTGAAAATTGATCGTTTGTAACTAAACCCTTGAAACTTTGTTTTCTTTAAGACTTAAAGAGGGCTTAAATGGAAAAATTTAATTCTACGTTTTTTCATTTATTTTTGCATATAAAATAATCTTCTGTTTGCAATCGGTCGATAATTAACCAAGTTCTTAGCCATATGCATATTAAGCAAACTTTTAAATTTGATATTGTCGAGAACGGAAATGAAGTTTTAATCGTATGAAAAAATGTTATTACGTATCTCTGATTTATTTTTTCACTGTGTATCTCGTGCGTTACATGAACCGTCATGCGGCGTATTATACGCGGCTCTCGACTCGCTAATTAAAGTACATCTGTGGCGAATGTTGGTAAAAAAATGGCCTCTGTCATTCTGGAGCTTTCCCAGCGATACCCTCGATAGCTCGTCGCTAACGTCATGACTCATTATGTTAGAACGTCAAGGAGCCTAATGTTTGGATACATCGTTATGTCAGCTTCGATGTTCTTCGTTGTAATGCACTCTCTCAAGAGCCAAACTGATCTTCAACTCCACTCTTTACATATTCTTATATTTCGTTACATTTACATTTCATTGTACGTTACTTATATCCAATTCTGCAAACACGAACGACACGCTTCTATAAATTCATCCGTCGTAGGAAGATGTCACAGATAAGATCGTAAGATAAATTTAAAATAATGTTTCGATATGACAGAATAAAGGTAGATTTCTCTCAAGTTATCTATATACAGAATCACTCGTGGGTTTTTAATTAGCTTCCTACCACGTATCTGTCGTTTCTATTAAAAACCGCTACAATAAACTATCATCAATCTTGATCTCCAACATCATCATTAATTTAGCTAAAGATCTAAAACGATACTTTTATCGTTACGACTTCTCATTAGACATGAAATACTATGATCAAAGTAGTCACTTATTGCCATTTTTGATGGCATTCGGCATATTTGCGTGAACACGAGACACGGAAGCGGAATCCAGAAATCCGATCGTTAATTGGTAACTGAACTGCAACAAACTTGAAACCCTTTATAGAAATGATCGTTAATGGAGGTTCTCCAGGGACACGATACCTGTAAGTATATCTCAATCGATGTCTAATTGATGACTAACTCAACTACACTTGAAGCTACCCTTTGTTCCATAGATATCCATTTGTAAGTTTTTCGTCGCGTTTTCTGTACAGTAGCCCGTGGCGATATTTAAACGCTTGTCATAGAAAACTTTGACGTATACGTTTTGCGTGTTACGTTTTAAACGTTTTAAAATTTCATTGACAACGAAATGAGTTGAAGTAGAACAGGAATAGAACCGACTCTCATAATTATATCGAAGTGTTCGAAGTCAATTTGGAAATGTATATATGTAACGTAAATTTAAAGGAAACTTTGCTAATATAATCATGGCAAACAGATCTTATCGCGACGATAATGGAATTTCAGAATTTTCTATATGATACGAACAACATATCGATAGAAGGTTTTTACGAGTGTTCGAACACTTTTGTGAGCAACTCGCTATTTCTCACGATAATCTTGAGGCCAAATTGACTCGGATCGTGAGACATTCGTGTGCAGCTGTATGACAAAAGTGCCTCCGGTGTAAAGCGTACAAAGCCTTCATCGAGTAGAAAAATGCGTTCCTGTTTACGCGATCTAGCCAATCGAAGGTCGTAAACGTGCAAATATCTTTCTCGGCCTTTCCCAATTGAGTACCTACGAAACTTGATGAATCGGATACAGTGAATTTCTCGAGAATCTTTAACGAGGTGATTCATCGTCGCGTCGCGTCCCACCTGCGAAATACCTGCACAGTCCTTGCGATCGCTGGAAAGGCCACGCTATGGACCGAATTACGAATTTCTTCTTTCCAAAGAGAATTCTGCGTAGTTCCGGGTGCTTTTACGTATAATCCTGATTTATTTTTACCGTGCTTTGTTCAGTTTTACAGGCGATACATACCATAAGTATCGTATGGATTTTTAAATTTAAATATTTTTGAAGAAAAAGAAATTAAATTTCCCACAAAGGCATAAAAATTCGCAGTCTAGCGGTACACTCTCAAGATACGTAGTAGATCGCAAATTTCTATAAAATCTACTAAAATAATATTAAAAATAATACACTCTTTGCTCTTCAAGAAGAAAGTAACACGTCCGTAAAGATAAACTGCAACGAAACTCCCGATTGCCACCCACATTCTTCCATGGCCGCTGGTAAAAATAACGAAACCGCCCCCGAAGAAAGGTGGAAGAAACGATTTACATCGCTCGACACTCATCGATCATCCGTCTATAGCACACCTCCTCGTTTCGACTAACAACCGCGAGCCTTTTTTGAAGGTACCAAAACAAAAGCAACAGAATGGAGGAGTAGGGAAAAAAGGAGGTGTTCTGAAACCATCAGCCATCCTCGGAAACCATCGAATCCCCCATTCCATAAGCATAACGATGGTTGGAGGATCGTGCCACGTTCCATGACTCCTTTTTACTCGAGCGGAAGGGTCCTGCAGATTCAAGACGAACAAGGATCGCTATATCGTGAGGGGGAGGGCAAATAGAGTGGGGAGCACGTAAGAATTATCCCTGAAGAGTCGAAACGGAGAAGAATGGGGAAAAGAGAAGACACCAAGAAGAGGATGGGCACCAAGTTGGTCGGTTGGTCTTGCCGACCCCCACCCTGTATATAAGCCTTCTTCTGCTGGCTACGTCTTCAGTCTTTCAGTTCGAACGGCACACTGCGTGTACAATACGAAGAGATCATCATCTGTACGAGACTGAGATCGTCGTGACGATGCCTTGCTAAACGGAAGCAACCGGTGCGTCAGGATGGTCGGCCGTGTGCGCGCCGCTTTCTTCAGCCTGGTACGTGTCCCATATACGCAGGACCACGAGTGCTACAAATTCTTTTCTATTCCTTTTCGCTTCTTTCTTCATCTTCTCTTCCTTTTTGACAGTCGAGTCAGTGAATTGCCGTAGTTAGGTAATTGTGAAACGGGATGTTGGTCAGAGAAACGTTACAACTCAATTTCGCTGCAAATAGAACGGTCGTGGATGTAGGTTCGTTGAGTTTGTCGAGAGTAGGCAAGGTGTTTTAGACGTTTTAGAGTTGGTAATCAGGTAGAAATGGATGAGATAATCGCGTGGGCTGAGTAGAATACCATTGACATGGATTGCTGCGTTTTGGTCCGATGGCCTTGTATGGAAATTATTTATTTAGCAAATCCTTTTACAACGTCGAATCAGGTTGGGCAGACGCGACGAGGAAGTGTCGTTTTCGAAGTTGAAACGAGCTGTTGGAAACGTTGATTGTGATTTAGGTGTAGTTCGAGAAATGAGTAAACTGTACTCTAATTTTGTTTGGGTGCTCGACGAGCTTGAAATATTCGGAACACGATATATTACTCTGTGTAATAACGCGATCAAACTTTTGATGTTTTAAATTGATAGCGAATATCGATGGAATTAAAATGTTATCAACAAGTTCGTAATCGCAACACTACAAATTGTGTGTATGATTTATTCCATGTTACAATTAAACTTTTAATTGAAGCTTCCCTTTTTTTCGCGCTGATATGTGGAACGCGGGAACGATATTTATTAACTCGACGCAATTTCAATATTGAGTTCATTCTATTCGTTTCATAGGTTGCACGAGAAACAGAAAACGTGTCCTTTCATATGAACATTCTGCAATAATTCTCAAATTCTACGTATCCATTGAAATTTGCGCACGTACCTTCGTCTGCAACAAACTCTTCATCGTGTCTCATTCAACATAAAAATATGTTTGGAATATGTGAAGAAACTTCTAAACGGTCTAATAATTTTACGTTATTAAACGATAGATAAATAAAATAGAAATAGTGGGTGGTTAAAATATAAAAACAACGTGTGACTTATACAATTTCAAATATTTCCTATCACGAAAGTAAAATTAATCGATCGCACTATCGTTATTCAATAGATTTCAAATTATATAGAAATTCATTAGCGTACTAGCCACGAGTTGATTGAAATTGATTGATCATTAGTCAGACTGAAATAAAGCGTTTATTCGCGAATAATCTTTCACGGTAGCCGTCACTTAAATATAGCGATGATAGGCGTTTACACCTGCACGTTCTCTGGGATGAAAGCAAAGAGATTCACGCCACGTCGCGACGAAGTACCAACGAATTACGAAATAAAGGCATACGTTTATTCGACTGCAAATAGAAAATCGCAACCAACAATCGGGTCGGCAATCATTCTCTTGCACTGCACCCAATGTAACGCTCGTTACTTCCAACACACTTCCGCTTATGTTTAGAAAAAACAAAAGAAAAATCAACCTTTAATCCTTATCAACTCGTCAAAATCAAAATATTCTTCGCATAGCATTTAATATTCGTATCCCGTTAGAATGATTTAATTTTTAGATTTCTTACTCTATATGTTACCTATTTTTTTTCTTTTTTTTGGGGGGGGAAATAATATAGATCATTTCCTTTATCGAGTATTCCTAGTGCAATTTCCATCGACTCTCACCAATTAAATAATTCTCATCAATCAAATAACTCTCATAGTATAGATTAATTAAAAACATACAAATAGTATTTCAATCATGCGCAGAAATTATTCACAGTGGTTGCGAAAACAATTTCAAGAATTATTTAATCTCGATCGGAAGCCTCTAACGAATTTTCAAGAATATCACGTGGAAATTAATTATTCCGCTTACGTGTACGAGTAGGGATTCGAAGAGGAATGTTTCAAGGTCATTAAACCTTGCGCAGATAACAGAGGTTCGGTTATACATTTGAAATGCGTCGGACGTAGTTACACGCGAATCG
Organism: Bombus vosnesenskii; assembly: GCF_011952255.1. Classification (NCBI taxonomy): domain Eukaryota; kingdom Metazoa; phylum Arthropoda; class Insecta; order Hymenoptera; family Apidae; genus Bombus; species Bombus vosnesenskii. Next base: position 3,095,075 of record NW_022884330.1, on the reverse strand, counting down.
AAGCGAATGACGATTGCACCATCATATAATATAATAGGCCGGTATCGCGATGGTCGATGCTCGTGGCGCGGAGTTTCATTGATCTTGGCACTCGCACGCCAATGTCGTTGCACTACATTTCATTCATAACTCTCAATGCCGCGGGAGTAACGCTATTATGCTCGCGTGTAATCCCGTGGTTCGTTCGAGCGTGACGCATAACGATGCATTCGAACGCGTATCGGTCGCCAGTCATCGAGATGACCCCTGCTATCCGACGCATCATTGTCTCTCAGGGTATAAATTATATAAGTAAGCTGCGACTACTTGCGTACAAACGATGGAACAACCGCGAAACGAACGATCGACGGTCGCGATAAAGACATCGGATCAGAGTTTTGGTATATGGAACGTTTAGGGACTCGTCAACGAATCGACGAAGAATCTGTCTCATTAACGTGCATAATTATTCGCGAGTTTTAGAATAAAAAGAGGATATTCGAGAGGAATACCAAAGATAGAAAGCACTAGTAGCTGTGGTATTGAATAAAAAAAAATTGTAATTTGGAATTTAATAGAAGATGAATTAAGAGAGATGGAACAAAGATTTGAAGAAATACTTTTCACTGAAATAAATGAAAAATCGATATCGTTTGTTTACGACAGAATTAGATAATCGTAGAGGTTGAAAGAATGGGATTCTTTAATTTAGAAATTAGATTCGATCTTTTCAACGATATTGATGGTAGACGGGCGATAACTATAGGGTTCTAAGTGCACAAATACAGAGGAGATGGATAGGTACAGGGGGCTGGGGAAAAAGAAAGGGCTTGTGAAATAATAGCCGGTCAATGGTTAGCAGAAGATCTGCTCATCTGTCGGGAGAACTTCGAATAAGGCCTCTTCTATCGAAAGTCTGGCAATGATTGACGACTACCGGTTGAACTATAGGCTGCTCCGGCTCTATCTTCAATCTCTAGAAATTATCTTCAGATGCAATCCGTTTGTACTGTTTACAAATCCGGCGAGATACAGCGTTTAACGCTTTGATACGGCTAGTTAAATACAAAAGCTCAGCTAATTTGTTCCGGTCCGCAGCTGCCCGTTTACTGCGCTTCTGCGATAGTACGTTGCAAATTTGCAAATTCGTCTGGCCGCCAATTTCTTGCAAATTTTTGACTCCCTGAACGGTGCATCGACTCTTCCACGAAATAGATAATCTTTATCTATCAGATATCTATTAACAGATAACCCCTTTACCTTCTTTGTACAGTGGTTCACGAAGGTATTTGAACACATATCACAGAAACCCTCGATGTGTATATCGTACGTGTTACGTAAAACGTCTTGATTAGTACTCTAACGAGACACGAGTCTCGTGGTTTTATCAATAAAGTTTGAAAGTTTATCAATAAAAAAAAATTAGCATTGACGAAGGTCCCCAACGAATATCCAGGTTTATCAATACAATGGTTAATTGATTACTTAAACTTAACTTTCGTGATCATTGCGAAATACGTGTACATTTGTACTTTAGTGAATATCTTCTCATTTTTACATACGTATATCCTACTTTTGCATTTGTTTCAAACTTAACGAACATAATCACGATAATCCAGTCTCATAACGGTGCTAATGAAATTTCACAATGTTTCGTACATAATGTATTCGGTGAAAGATGTCTACGAGTGTTCGAATACTTTCAAGAACCCGTGTATCTCTATTGAAACGTTACAAAAAAGGGTTTAACAAGAATTAAAAACCGCGACGTCTGTCAGACGAGTAAATTTTAATTAACCAGATGTAGGGGGAATTTTTTTGCGGCAGAGATAATTCCCTTGGCGAGAAGATCCTATTTGAAAGACATTTAAACGATGTGTAAACGTGCTGAGAGTACAAAGGGAGTAAGTTTGCACACGCACCTGGCCACAATCGTCATTTAATCCTGAATAGAATTGAAAGTTTCGTCGAACTCGTTGTCATAGTCACGAGGTGGTGCAATGAGATGTACCAGCCACCCTAAGGTAAAAGGTAATTTGCAAACGCGTTTAACTGCCGATTCGTCGTAACTGCCTCGCAAACAGACGGATCTTTAATGAAACGACATACGCGACGCTCGTCACGAGCTCCAACTACTTGGCTAAATAACACAGATTTCAAAAGGCTACCCTCTCACGTGGAAACTTTTCTAAAAGCTGATACCCTGAGGTAATAATTATGTTTTATGATTTATTGAATGCTTGATCGCCGATACGCTCACGTTCACAATTACCCTTTACCTTCGTCGTTAGGTCTTCTAGCTAAATATCATGCAATATCTTCCATATAATCGTAACTCACGATGGAAATTATTTCGCGAATGTACGCAAGATTCGATTGCTCGGGTCAAGAGTATAATCGTTGTAAAGTGTGATTGAAATTGAGCACAGCAGGTGTTTAAATGAAATTGCAGTCGGTTTGAAAGCACGGCGAGGAATTCTGAAATTAAAGTTTGATTCGCGTAGAAAATCGCAGCTAAAACGTAACAAACAATAAACCACGTTATTTTCTCTTAAATTTCTAGAGCTAAAACCGACTGAAATTGTTACTTCGGGCATCATTTTTTTTTCTTTTTTTTTTTTTTATTTGTGTTTAATTACACTGGCAGCTCTGAAAATTACAAAGCAAATCGAAAAGTAAAAGGATTTGCATGTGCCCAGGGAAATACATAAAGAGCAATAACGTGAATTGCAAGCGAAAAGCAAAATTATTATTTAATAATGCTTGCCTATATCGAAATTAAATAGTTGAAAAACCATAATCGTTCCTTTGAATGCGATGCGAAAGTTCACTAAATGCCGTACAACTTGTCTAAGAATTTATATATTAATGTAATCAGTAAAACATAATGTTGGTACGCGATGCATTAAGCAACTCGTTGCAACTCAGTTGTGAAAGACGCGCGCAAGGAACAATGTTTAAAGGTTAGACAGCAAGAAAGTCTTGTTTGAGGAGCACGTGTATCGGCCACGCTGATTTTGCCACAATGTCCTTTTCGATTAATTTCCCCGCAGGATTTTACTTGGCCTCTTATGTTTTCGATATGCAGAAAGATTGAAGTTACAAATTCACAGAGAGAACATGACTCAGGGTTTCAGAAAATGGTCTGTGTCCAATCAGGGAACAATGACATAGAAAGCAAGTGTTACAAAGCAAGATGGTAACGTTACGAATATGCTAATGATTCAATCAGATTTCTATTTCGGGTTTATCTGGGAGAAAATAGATAGAAAATGTGAAAGTACTGTGCAACGATCGAAAGTTGCATCACTGGGAATATTTTGGAACGGATACCACGGGAATAGAAATTTTGTTTTCTTTTTAAATAGTGGCAGATCCTCAGAGAGAGTTTTCTTCTGACAATTTGCTGAATATTGTTGCTTACTGATACAATCGATAATAATTTACCGATCAGATACTTTGGTGATTTTTAACCAGCTCATGAAAACCAGACAAACATTTTGTAACTTCCATATACATTTTCAAGTTCGTTTCAAACATTATCGATACAATCTTAATAGTCGTGTTTCACCATAGCGCTAACGAAATTTCAAAAAGTTCTATATAACACGCATGATATATTCGTGAAAGGTTTCTATAATCGAGGTAACGTCACCATTAGAAAGAAGCTAGGAAAAAATATTCTAAAACAAATATGAAAAGTATTCGATTTCTGGTGTTTCAATTAAAAAAGTTTCTTTCTATTCCTTTGTTGTTCAATTTTCCACGTGCTAGGCAGTATGTGATAAATTAATTCGCGTTTTGTCTGATTTTACATTAGAAGAAACCACAAAGCCGCAACAAACACCGTCGAACCCTCGCACACTTGTTGCCACGACCTCCGCAACGGGCTGACAATGAATCCGTGTAGATCCTATCGAGCTAACTTTCTTTTCGTAATCCTCCCAATAATGCAAACCGCCTCCATCTGGTTTCGGTAATATCCCGGTTGGCCTTCTGATATTAAATTGCTTTTCTCCCGCAACCGGCCATTGTTTCCACGAACAATTAGTACGATTACGTTGATGAACGAAGGAAAAGAAGGAGGGAGATTAAGTGTCGCGTACAGTGTCGGTTGCGAGACCACCGAGTTATCTTGATTTTTGGAACAACGATCCCTCGATGTTTCGAGGATCGGATAGAACGATTCCCGCGAAGCACGCAACCTGCGAGCATCCACGTAATCGATCGCAATACAAATCGTACAATACGATATCGATGTTTGAGCATTGCAATTCAAACACCATTCGGATATTATTGATATTAAGCAAATATTTAATCAAATTATCAAAATACAATATCAATCAATATATCAAATACAATTATTCATCAATGCTGCACACAACTTCGACCGATCGATGTATTTAAGTCAGTTGCAACTTATTTAATTGCATCTCTTTTAATTATATCTATGACTATTTTTTAATATCTCACCTAACCTACCTGACCAATCTATTTGAATCTCCTTCGATTTACTTGAACCGCAATGTCAGCCATTTAAACTCAACGAAACAATAGAAATGTTACTTTATCTAATATCGAAAACTTCTTTCATCCTTATCATTTAATCCCTCCCCTGGAAATAATCACTAAGTTCATTCCTCTTCTAATATCTATAAATCGATTCCTCTTTCTACGATTATCATTCCTACTCGAATTGCCAATCAATTCTTATCAATCTCGCTTCGGTCTTATCCTATGTGTTCAACGATTCGAGCTCGTTCGGCCATGAATTTCGCACGAACCAGGCCGGCTGAACTTTCTCCGAATAGAAAACGATCTGAATGATCCTAAACTCGGCTGTGCGCGCGTATCTGCTCGAATCGATGCGGCCAAACCGTAAGATAAACGATCGCCAGGCCAGAGGCCTGGCTCCAAGCGATATCGACGTTCCATTACGCAACTCGTCGCTGACTTTCACTGAATGCTATGATGCGCCGATTCGTGTTTCGCGACACAGAGGCCACCGTCCAGCCTCGGGCCGATTCATCACGCGATATACATTATACAGGGGTTGATCGGTTTTACCACCCCGTAGGCGATCGCGCATCAAATTATTAGGAAGATTAATTGATACGATAGATAGGCAAATGGGTCCGTGTGAAGAAAGAATGTTTGTTTTAATGTCAGATCTTTGATACAAACGTAAAACGATTTTAAAGATACGTTCGTCTTTTAAAGCAGAAGTATAATACATGCCAAGGGATGTGCAATTTAACGAGTGTTCGTTGTGAAAGATTTCAGTGGAACTGATTCAAACGAATTTCGTTATTTTGTAATTGAATTAGAAATGTAGGAATTTTTGGTATTGCGTAAAGATTTAAATTTATCCATGTAGGAAAGATAGGTGCTCGGAGTATCCGAACTAAAATTAAACTTTATTTTAATGTCTGATACACGAGCATATACGGTCGGCCTCGAAGATATTCGGATAGTAGTATAACTTTTAAGATAAAACAGCAGATAAAACAGCAAGAATGCTATGTGGTATATCGAAGTGTATAGATTCAGAAGGCAAAGAATTTGTGGCTTAGAGCAAACCGTTGTTTAAATATTTTAAAGAAACGTTGGGGAAAAAGTGAATTTTCGTGTCGCGAAAAATGTTAATTGTCTGATAGTCCTTTTGTTCAATAGCACGGTTTTATCTGTATTTATCTCGGGTACAGAACGTAGAAGTCAAAGTTATGCTAATGTTCGATTATTTTCAAAACCAACTGTATACACAGTTAAGAACAAGTGCAAAGTGTAAACAGCAATGTTAAATATAAAGACTCTAACTGCTGATGGAAATTCCTGTCTCGGGGAAATCCTTCCGATGACGGTACGATTTGTTCGATATATGCATTTTCTGTTTCTTCTCTTTGATTAGTGACTTAGATTTTTAGTGACTTGACAAAAAAAAGAAGAGAATCATGTCGAGTTACGTAAAGATATGAGTAACGTGTGGAACAGAATACGAGTAACGTAGGAAATGAATTTGCACAAAGAGTATCGATTTCTGCTAATTGTCCCTCGTTTAGTGGAATTTTTCTGTCACAGGATTATGAGAGCTTGTATGTAATTATTTTCTGTTGGAGCATGTGAACGAGAGATCGTTGCGTTCTCTTTATGGGGATCACGTTAAGACAATAATCGACTTTATTCTCTTCTCTAGTATCTTTCTACCGTGATCCAATTATTATTAATTATGTAGTTTCTCAAATGAGACATCATTATACATCTTCTTTCTCTTTGCTATATTAAGTATTACAGTACTACTATTATTATAATATTATCTGCAATATTAATTATTGATTTTAAATCTTCGTAACTTCAAAATTTCTCTTTCAAATTTTCTTCAGGAAATAATTATATTTCACTCTTCTCTTTTATTTAACTTTATATATATATACAATATATATACATATACATTGCTTCATGAAAATACTTGAACACAAAATATTTATGGAAAATTTTCATGTCCATATGGTATACGTTTTAAAATTTCATTAACACTGCAATGAGATAGCACTGCCAGGATCATATCGGAAAAATTGGAAGCAACTGTCAAAGTTTATATAAAGATTACATATACAAAGGAATTGTACAAGCGTTCGAACACAGGCTGTTCGCGAGCCTATGTCCATAAGTATGAAAAGTTGTAAATAATTAACCGACTTTGTTAATGAAATTTTCACCTTTGAAACAAACTATATGCATATTAAAATCAGACCCACGATACGAAAGATAAGATAGAAGAATTAATAATTAATAAGGATGTTCCACGCGAGAAGATTATAGATACACATATTTACGGACTTGTTTTTACGTCCCTTGAGTTTCTACCTGTCATAATGATTATACACCGCAAAAACGCAACATCTGTATGCAAATGACAGAGTAAATGAAAACGGAGAACGGGACGAGCGTGAATAGAGTAACGCGTTTCGTGGTACATACGAGCGATTATGCAATCGACGGCCGCAATCTTTTCAGCCGATCGTTCTTTTTTTCTCAGAGAGAAGAAATTGTAACCATTATGCGTTCACACGCTTTAATTAACGATATCTGTCGAGACTTAATAAGATTTCGAACATCTTACATACGCTTGTAATTTTCTCATAACCGTGTTACACGATTCTCTGTTTTCATTTTGCAATATTCCGGCTATCCGCCCGCGAACACAAGTCACGGATGATATCGTTGTGTTATTTCTCTTTCACAGAGATCGCCTGTGTGTACACGATCGAGCTTGTTACGAGATTGTCACGTGAAAATCGGTTTAAGCGATGTTGATATTATCGGTAAACGCTATCGCGCTTCAAAGCCTATTATTTCTTTCTTATACAAAAAGGTTTTCCATCGATCAGAAAATACTTGATTAAGAGAACGGATTAAAAACGTGGAAATGAAAGAATTCTTTTTAGACGAATTATACTTTTCAAAGCCCTCTAGCTTTTTATAACTTCACCTTTGACTTTTGGTTAAATCTACTCATGACGTTTACCCACGCGTACGTAATTTTGCCCAACGATAATTAATCTATATTTCCCTCCACTGTTTCGGTACAATATATCACACGAACTTGCTGCATGTTTAAACAAATCAGAATTTAACACGGCGAACGCATACTGTGCGTAAGTTTTGCGCGTAATCGTTCACGCAACAAAGGTCTTAGAGCCGCTTGTAAATAAAAGGCTACGCATATGGAAGTGACGAATGGGCACAATTTCTTACCTTGAACCACGATGGCACGACGTTCTGGTCCAAGTATCTCTTCGTTACTCGCGGTGTTCTCATTTTCAAGAAGTCGTCAGCCAGGCACTCGCGGCCACGATTTAAAAATGTGCTATTTAAAAACGCAAACACCAGTCACCCACTGAAACCAAACGAAACGAATTCGTGTTAAACGATCGTTTATATGCCTCAGATACTATTTGCGATGCTGCTTCATTTAACCACCGACTCGATTAAAAGCTAGCTTTCGTTTTCAATTTTCGATACTCGAGGTCGACCAGGAACGCCATACTCTGTCTGGCAATCGTACCAAAAATAAATCTGCACGATCCAACGAGTAGAAAGGAAATTAACGTTTCAATCACGACACGAGATATAGAAAAGATCGCGTATAATGGCCAATACTGTTCGACTTTATGCGATGCCGCGTGATAGTGTTATCAGAACAAGCGACCAAGTACGACTAACCGCGTTCGTTTTGCTACCAAATCGACTACCTCGGATCAAATCGGAATTTAATACGAAAGTCGAATGAAATTTTCCACTTTGATATTCCCAGTTTCCTACGCGAAGAATCGTTTCGCGTGATATTTAAGAGGATAGTTCGGGCGAGATGAGATTTCCACAAAAATGTACTTTTCTTATTTGCGTCGCTTTTCTAACGAACAGATGGTGTACGATGAATAAACCAAGAAAGTTTTTATACGTATAAATAATCGAATTTTTATAGCATTTTTTATGCCTGTATCCTCCAGTGTACCGATATATGAGGCCGAGTTATCTGATTAACAATGACTCAGAAAACGAAAGTTTCACGGAGGAGGATTCGTATCGAAGGTAATAAAACAGTTCGATACGAAACGGAACAAATAGAACGCGTAACGAAGCTACGAATTTATGAATTGTCGTGAACTTTTACGGTTGTTCGTCCGGCCCTTGACTTGTAATTCTCAATTATCAATCATCAATGTCATTGAGAATTTATTCTATTGACAGAGCCGTATGAATTTATCGCTATGAATTTTATGACTGATTGCATCTTCGCCGTGCGATGAGAAAACGAATCCCAATCGCCTTTCCCATTGTAAAGTTCTCGTGGAAAAACCAGGTAATAAACGGGTAACTATTTTGCCGCGTAATAATATAATAACTAATTATAGCGTGATTTGACGGGTAACAAATTATCGGCAAATAATTCATTTTTATTCAATTTTTTTTTTTACATTTTTATCAAATTTTTAACAATTTTTACAATTTACAAAATTTCCTCGTCGGAATTTACCTGTTTCGTTAATAAATTCGTTGTTTTTCTGCAAAAGGATATACGGATCGTTGTTGCTTTTAATCATCACGAAAGATTTCTTACTTTTAACGTATAGAATACCATTTTAAGGGATCGACGACCGTCTCGATCGGCCGGGACAATCCTCGTCACGTGGATATTCATACGGATCCACGTTTCTTCGCCTGAAAATCATACGTATAATTTCAGATGCCCTATTCGATAAACACCGCTTCATCTTTCGATAATCTGCATTCGTTTACGTGCCATTTCATCGCTGTTCCGTGGATAATCTCTAATACTCGGTTTTACGATGCTGACACCGCATCGAGAATTACAATTAGGTTTTTAACGGCAATTCATAGCGAGACTGGATCTATCGATTTACAGATAATTTAAGAGGTTTCGGATTATCATCTCGGTAGAAAAAATACATAGTTTACAGGACAAGTTATCGCAAAGGAAGACGACAGGGAAAATGTAATAACTTTTTGCTTGATAGCTAATCGAAGTATTTTAATATGAGACTAATCATTTTCAATGTAATCTTAAACGTGATTATTTATCGTTCTCGAGATACAAATACCGAAACTATCACGCTGCATATTTACCATATGAATATTTATTAAACAGTAGTTACTCGTAATAATATTTTTCCCTCGGGAAATAACTTCGCGCGCACCTAACATTCAAAATCAACAACAGCGAATCGCGATGAAAGCAACAGGGACGCAGAATAAACAATCCGAAATACGTACATCGAAACGATATTCGCCAATGTACACATATGTATAACTCTCTCTTATTCGCAAAAATTCCAACCACCTCGGACGAATTCGTCTTTCGTCCTTTAATACACTAGTGAGAAAATCGCTCCCTCCTATCGCAGCTCGTGTCTACAAATTCAAAAGCGTATGGCGTTCTATGAAGATAATTTTACCATATCCAGAGCACATCAACGAAAAGACGGAAAAGAAAAAAGAAAACAAAAAGTGTACTCGCGTGTCTCATCACGGCGTAAACGAAATTTCAACATATTTTACATGACACACGCATCGAACTTCTTTACAATTGTCCGAGTACTTTTGTGACCTGTGATTTCCTTAGCGAAACATTCGTTTCGATCGACCGGACCACGATCGATCAACTGCCTTTCGCGCGTTCTCGGACGTCCTCGAGTCCCCCGCGAAATCTTCACCGGTTCCCAATGTGGGTTTATGTCCGTGTGTATCCTGAAGACGTCTGAGCGACGCGACACGATGTTAATCTTGACAGCCGGTGAGGCGCGTAAACGCGGATGGTTACTGCCTGGGGTTCGATCCTTGATTTACCATTGTCCACTAAAATATCGCGCCGGCACGAATACCAGAGGGATTAACAGGCGACGTTTGATTCACGGCGCAGGGCAGGTCGAGCGTTGGCATATATTAACCTTTCCCACCACACACGAAGGACTGTATATACAGAAGGCGAGATATGGCGAAGAGATGGTCGGGAAGAAGAGCTACTCGGGATCTCACTTTCCCTTTTCGTAGGTGGAACGATACGGCTGTCTGACATCATCGATCACGCGGCAAAGAACGTCCTAGCAGGATACGAGCGATCGTGCCACTTTTCACAACGATCTAGGTCGACCTCGTGCCGAACAAGATGTTTCGCGATCGAATGCTCGCGCTTTCAGAGTCCAGACGACCTCTTCGTTTATTATTCATGGGTGAAACTACGTGGTTGTACGCGACCATTGATTTCTCGTACTCGTCAAGGAGGAGCGAACCTGCCGAGTCAATTTGCTTTCGCAGCCTGTTCGATCGACGTGGATTGGAACGCGGGGCCAGAAAGGGTTCGCGATTTGCAAGGCGTGGAAAGAAAGCGATACGCGTCACTTGTCAAATTTAGAAACCACACGATGTTATCGTACATCTCTCAAACGTATATTAAATCGTTTTTATATTTGACGTCGACTATCGTAGATGTTGTACGTTTTGGAATGTTTGATTTGACGCGTTGTCGCGGAAATATCAGAATGGAAATACGATCGGAGATCGATGGTACCAACGTCCTTGATACCATTAAGAATATGCTGGACATAGTTCGTATATGTATAAACAGTTTCTATAAATGAATATTTTCACGGAGATTATCGTTCGGTTGGTGATCGATGATGTTAGGATTTCTTAATAATAGCTGGATCGATAAGGTGAAATTCCAGAAAATGCATCATTCTTTCCATCAATCTTCTATCTAATCGATACAACGGCACATTCCTCGATCGTCGTATTACGACGCTTAGGAATGGAAAGCCTGGCAAATTTTATGCAAAATAAGCAAAAGAAAATAAACGTTTTTTAATCAGCTATTTTTTTATACGTACCGTCTTACCGCGAAGGCTCACGCGACCCATTGCTCAATGCCAATTTGTATCTGTTTCATTTCGTTATTGACTTATTACATCGCGTGCATAAATCATAGCTTTCTAGCTGAAATCAGTGATTAGAGCTTAGCAAGGTATCATTAATCTGATTGAATAGGACTGTCAAAAATACTTGCGAAGAATAAAGTAGCGTTTCAATTGCCTTTCATGTGGGTGGAACCCGTAACTAAGCAACCATCAATCATGATTACGAACATAAGTTGATAATTCTAAGCGTGTTTTAACGTCACGAACAAGAAGATGCGTGTTATAACAAACGTCTCTATTAACTGGCTACCCTTTCAAACGCTTTGATACACAACAAGTGTGGCTTGCAATGATTAGAACGTTGGGAAAATTCATAGCAAAAGTTAAGAAAGATTTATCTGAAATTAGAGTTTTGTAGAGAATTAGAATCTTGTCATCTCGTTGAAGTATACGTTTGCAACGAATGTCTTGTATTTTCTACTCGTAACTTCTTTCCCAGCCATTATATCTAACTTCGATATTTCTTAAACACCGTAAAAATGCTCGTAGACCAATAACCAGATCACACATAAATCGAATGAAAATTGGAAATCGAACGAAAATAATGGAAAGTCGTATTTTTTCGAACCTATAACGCGATTAATAATTCCTCTTCGCTATCGATCCGCAATAACCGATAAATACGCAAGCAAACAACGTGAATCTAAACTCGTTCGGTAGGATCGGCCGAGGTATCGCGCAGAAACTGCTTCGAAATTTCACTTTCGGTTGACACGAGTGGGCGTTGATAAACAGGACAGGATTCGCGTAATGGAATATTCGGATAATCTACTTAAACGAAAATATCCACTTTCAATTTACTAATTAAAGTTTTAATGAAAAATTATGAATGTTATTTAACGTTAAATAAGACCAGCGTCTCGTTTGCCTGGGATAGTTTTCTTTCGCATAAAGATAATCTGCTCTTATCCGTAGCTTCGATAAAATATAACTTTCGATCAATTATTCCTATTAATGAAAATCGCAATGTTTGCTTTGGTAATGAATCGACTCGTTCCATCTGATCTCTTTAACGTTCAAATTCTGAAAAATATTTCTGTTACGATTATACCGTAATATATTTTTACTTCGTCTCCGTGAAAGTCTCCATCGTCTAACCGATATTTTGCATTCCTTTAAGCTCCTGAAGCTTAGTTTCATTATACTCGGGGTACCTTTGTTCCTGTATCCTTTAAGCTTCACTAAGCGGTGCTTAAACAATTTCTTAATCGCAACGCGTAGAAACCATAATTTAATAACAATGTGTATAGCGCGAAGAGCACATAAAGCAGAAATATCTCGTTAAATCATCGTCCATACAAAATTAACATGTTAATTGTCGCATTGTTATCTCACTGTACCACCGTAACATCGTCGAAGGTAACGAAGCAGCTTCACCACAAAGTCGAAGGAAGTCCACTATCGCTACGACGAGCGTAGAGCAATAAAAATGATTCTTATAATCATTACGAATAAATCTTCGTGAATAAAAAGACATTTTTTGTCCTTTTACTACGCATATCACGTCCGATGATCGTTTAGTGGTTTCAGGGTATAATAAAAAAACGTGGGAGATAAAATGACGCACTGTGACTGCAATAGCGCCAATAGTAGTAATACGAACGTCCAAGCAGAAGCAATAAATTTGGACGATTTTTATCCTTTGACTGTGGCTTGTCGACGTAAATCGTACAAGCCTCATTGACCTCATTATTTTGAAATAAAATTTCTTCGGGGAAGAAGCACTCGTAGTGTAAAACGTTATAAGGATTGCCGACGTTCCTGAGATGTTTATCGTTCCACTGAGGAACACGATGATGTTCCATTGAAAGGTTACGCGACTTTATTTTTTAATTATCCTAAACTGCAACGCGAACGAAAAAGGCTTTTTTAGCATTAAGCACGTGGAAATAATTACAGGACTCATTAAGTTGACTTTTAGGGTATAAGAAGGTCAAACGTTATTGTTAGTGACAAAAAAAGAGCGAAATTAAGCATAGTACAACGATTTCGTGGTACTACCTTGTTTTATGCGTGTATGAAGGTGTTCGTTAAGGGCACATGAACAAAAATAATGCTCGTAAAGTAATAGCGAAACCTCCTTTTAGTCTTTTTTTTTATATGTATTTTAATAGTGAAACAGTATTCTTAAAATATTTTAAGAGAACAAAATTTAATCTAGATATTTCTGGTTTATATTAGGAAATATCAGAATAAAGAATGTGTATAAACTTATTGAAATTTTTAAAGTCAGAAATGAATTAAAGCCCAGGGGCAATAAAAAATTAGATTTTGTATGCCATTTTCAGCTATACCTATATAACTGATTTATGACGAAAGAAAATTTAAAAAATTGAAATATATAAATATGTTACCTAACTGATTGTTTAAAATCAAAAGGGAACTAATTTTTAGAATAAAATGTAGTTGCATGGTTTCAGCAAGCATATTTCTGAACTTCAAGCGGTCGACTTGACATTTAAGATGACGAGACGATCTGTTAGTGAATCTTTGCTAAGCTTTTAAAAGGTGAACAAGATTAGTCCAGCTAAAGTCCACCTAGTGAAAAACAAGTTGGCTAATTTCGTGCTTAATTATCGTTCCTGATTAATTGATCATATAGTGTGAGTTACAAGCGTATTAGAATAACAAACTGTATTATTTATAGCTTTCTACTGATTTATAATCAGCCTTCTAAAACCTAGTGTCATAACTATATACTTTACAAAATAAAATGCAAACGAATATTGTAATAATAAAACACAATTTTTTTACTAATTAATCGTAAATTCATCTGCAATAGGTGATTGCCACATCTCTGTTGCAATACACACAGCAACAAGGAAGCAGGCAGAGTAGAGAAGTAATATTGAACATCAGTGACGAGCAGAAAATTCAATACCTAAATCAAGATTTCTATTCGAGTGAGTATATAGTTATTGATGACAGCATATTGGAGAATCGTTTCGTACATATTTGAATATATTATTATTCTTCTTATCAGATGCATATAATTATGGTTATGAAGTAAGTCCCAACGGGCAATTTCATCATGAGGTACGCGGTCCAGACGACATCACGTATGGATGCTATGGATATATTGATCCATTTGGAAAGCTGAAAACAACGTTCTACATCAGCGATGGTTGGGGATATCGAGTTGTTCAACCAGGAAACTCGGTTGAATTGTTCCTTCATGAACACGAACATCACCACGAAGATGACACAGGACAACATCATCAGGAACATGATGATCATCACGATCATCATGGGGTGATTACAGAATGGGCAAATCTGTATTTCCCAGAAATATGTAGACAATTCGATGGAACGGGTTCAGGATCAAGCGTCATACCAATACCAGGTAAATCACTATTCATATAAATAACAAACAAACAAGTCAAGTTCGAAACCAAAACACTAACATTAAATAACACAAAGGCCCAAGCACAAACGGTTCAATCATAGGTGGAACACTGACATAACCAGGTAAAATACAGAATCCACCAAAACAACCGGAATACCCGAATAACCCTGGTATGCACAACATGACAGAATGGCAAACGTCGATACTGTACGAAACATACAACATGCGACGAAAGAATACTAGTACGAAAATTTTTAAAAGATCCATGACAAATACAAAAATTTCATTTACAGGATATCCCGGAATGCCGGAAACACCATCACAACCAGGATATCCAGGCAAACCAGGAACTCCAGGTATACCTGGCACGCCTGGTACACCTGGAACGCCAGGGCAACCCGGCTACCCTGGAAAACCACCACAACCCGGATACCCAGGTACACCTGGAACACCTGGTACACCGGGAACACCAGGGTATCCTGGAACACCACCCCAACCTGGATACCCAGGTAAACCCGGAACACCTGGCATTCCTGGTACCCCTGGAACGCCAGGAAAACCCGGCTACCCTGGAACACCACCACAACCCGGATACCCAGGCACACCTGGAACACCCGGTACACCGGGAACACCGGGATACCCTGGAACACCACCCCAACCTGGATACCCAGGTAAACCTGGAACACCTGGCACACCTGGAACACCCGGTACACCGGGAACACCGGGATACCCTGGAACACCGCCCCAACCTGGATACCCAGGTAAACCTGGAACACCTGGCACACCTGGCACACCTGGAACGCCAGGGCAACCCGGCTACCCTGGAACACCACCACAACCCGGATACCCAGGCACACCTGGAACACCCGGTACACCGGGAACACCGGGATACCCTGGAACACCACCCCAACCTGGATACCCAGGTAAACCTGGAACACCTGGCACACCTGGAACACCCGGTACACCGGGAACACCGGGATACCCTGGAACACCACCCCAACCTGGATACCCAGGTAAACCTGGAACACCTGGCACACCGGGAACACCAGGGTATCCTGGAACACCACCGCAGCCTGGATACCCAGGCACACCTGGAACACCCGGTACACCGGGAACACCGGGATACCCTGGAACACCACCCCAACCTGGATACCCAGGTAAACCTGGAACACCTGGCACACCTGGAACACCCGGTACACCGGGAACACCGGGATACCCTGGAACACCACCCCAACCTGGATACCCAGGTAAACCTGGAACACCCGGTACACCGGGAACACCGGGATACCCTGGAACACCGCCCCAACCTGGATACCCAGGTAAACCTGGAACACCTGGCACACCTGGCACACCTGGAACGCCAGGGCAACCCGGCTACCCTGGAACACCGCCACAACCCGGATACCCAGGCACACCTGGAACACCTGGTACACCGGGAACACCAGGGTATCCTGGAACACCACCCCAACCTGGATACCCAGGTAAACCTGGAACACCTGGCACACCTGGCACACCTGGAACGCCAGGGCAACCCGGCTACCCTGGAACACCACCACAACCCGGATACCCAGGCACACCTGGAACACCCGGTACACCGGGAACACCGGGATACCCTGGAACACCACCCCAACCTGGATACCCAGGTAAACCTGGAACACCTGGCACACCTGGAACACCCGGTACACCGGGAACACCGGGATACCCTGGAACACCACCCCAACCTGGATACCCAGGTAAACCTGGAACACCTGGCACACCGGGAACACCAGGGTATCCTGGAACACCACCGCAGCCTGGATACCCAGGCACACCTGGAACACCCGGTACACCGGGAACACCGGGATACCCTGGAACACCACCCCAACCTGGATACCCAGGTAAACCTGGAACACCTGGCACACCTGGAACACCCGGTACACCGGGAACACCGGGATACCCTGGAACACCACCCCAACCTGGATACCCAGGTAAACCTGGAACACCCGGTACACCGGGAACACCGGGATACCCTGGAACACCGCCCCAACCTGGATACCCAGGTAAACCTGGAACACCTGGCACACCTGGCACACCTGGAACGCCAGGGCAACCCGGCTACCCTGGAACACCGCCACAACCCGGATACCCAGGCACACCTGGAACACCTGGTACACCGGGAACACCAGGGTATCCTGGAACACCACCCCAACCTGGATACCCAGGTAAACCTGGAACACCTGGCACACCTGGCACACCTGGAACGCCAGGGCAACCCGGCTACCCTGGAACACCACCACAACCCGGATACCCAGGCACACCTGGAACACCCGGTACACCGGGAACACCGGGATACCCTGGAACACCACCCCAACCTGGATACCCAGGTAAACCCGGAACACCTGGCACTCCTGGCACACCTGGAACGCCAGGACAACCCGGCTACCCTGGAACACCACCCCAACCTGGATACCCAGGTAAACCCGGAACACCTGGCACTCCTGGCACACCTGGAACGCCAGGAAAACCCGGCTACCCTGGAACACCACCACAACCCGGATACCCAGGCACACCTGGAACACCCGGTACACCGGGAACACCGGGATACCCTGGAACACCACCCCAACCTGGATACCCAGGTAAACCCGGAACACCTGGCACTCCTGGCACACCTGGAACGCCAGGACAACCCGGATACCCAGGCACACCTGGAACACCCAGTACACCGGGAACACCGGGATACCCTGGAACACCACCCCAACCTGGATACCCAGGTAAACCCGGAACACCTGGCACTCCTGGCACACCTGGAACGCCAGGACAACCCGGATACCCAGGCACACCTGGAACACCCAGTACACCGCGAACACCGGGATACCCTGGAACACCACCCCAACCTGGATACCCAGGTAAACCCGGAACACCTGGCACTGGCACACCTGGCACCCGGCTACCTGGAACGCACAGGAAAACACCGGAACACCTACCCTGGAACACCACCCCAACTGGATACCCAGGTAAACCTGGAACACCTGGCACACCTGGAACACCCGGTACACCGGGAACACCGGGATACCCTGGAACACCACCCCAACCTGGATACCCAGGTAAACCCGGAACACCTGGCACTCCTGGCACACCTGGAACGCCAGGAAAACCCGGCTACCCTGGAACACCACCACAACCCGGATACCCAGGCACACCTGGAACACCCGGTACACCGGGAACACCGGGATACCCTGGAACACCACCCCAACCTGGATACCCAGGTAAACCCGGAACACCTGGCACTCCTGGCACACCTGGAACGCCAGGACAACCCGGCTATCCTGCAAAACCACCACAACCCGGATACCCAGGCACACCTGGCACGCCTGGTACGCCCGGAACTCCAGGGCAACCCGGTTACCCCGGAAAACCACCACAACCTGGATACCCAGGCACACCTGGCACGCCTGGCACGCCCGGAACTCCAGGGCAACCCGGTTACCCCGGAAAACCACCACAACCTGGATACCCAGGCACACCTGGCACGCCTGGACACCCGGGCAAACCTGGAACACCTGGCACTCCTGGCACACCTGGACAGCCAGGACAACCCGGATATCCCGGAACGCCGCCACAACCTGGATACCCAGGTAAGCCTGGCACACCTGGCACACCTGGAGCACCTGGAACGCCAGGACAACCCGGCTATCCTGGAACACCACCACAACCTGGAAGCCCCGGAACACCTGGCACTCCTGGCACACCTGGAACGCCAGGACAACCCGGCTATCCTGGAAATCCACCACAACCCGGATACCCAGGCACGCCTGGTACACCGGGAACACCGGGAACGCCAGGAAAACCAGGCTACCCCGGAAAACCACCACAACCTGGATACCCAGGCACACCTGGCATGCCTGGACACCCGGGCAAACCTGGAACACCTGGCACTCCTGGCATACCTGGAAAGCCAGGACAACCCGGGCATCCTGGAACGCCACCTCAACCTGGACACCCCGGCACACCCGGCACGCCTGGTACACCAGGAACGCCAGGACAGCCCGGCTACCCCGGAAAACCGCCACACCCTGGTAGTCCCGGCACACCTGGCACACCTGGCACACCTGGGACGCCAGGACAACCTGGCTATCCTGGAACACCGTCTCTGCCTGGATACCCGGGCAAACCTGGAACACCCGGTACACCGGGAACACCGGGATATCCTGGAACACCACCCCAACCTGGATACCCAGGTAAACCCGGAACACCTGGCACACCTGGCACACCTGGGACGCCAGGACAACCCGGCTATCCTGGAACACCGCCGCAACCCGGATACCCAGGCATACCAGGAACACCCGGTACACCGGGAATACCGGGACATCCTGGAACACCACCCCAACCTGGATACCCAGGTAAACCAGGAACACCTGGCACACCTGGAACGCCAGGACAACCCGGCTATCCTGGAACACCACCACAACCTGGAAGCCCCAGCACACCTGGCACACCTGGAACGCCAGGACTACCCGGCTATCCTGGAACACCACCACAACCCGGATACCCAGGCACACCTGGGGCACCTGGAACGCCTGGTACACCGGGGGCTCCCGGATATCCTGGAGCACCACCTCAACCTGGTACGCCAGGACAACCCGGCTTCCCCGGAAAACCGTCCCAACCTGGAGGCCCTGGCACGCCTGGTACTCCCGGTACACCGGGTATACCAGGAACACCAGGCTACCCTGGTACGCCGCCGCAACCTGGATATCCCGGAACGCCTGGAATACCTGGTGGCCCAGCACAACCAGGATATCCTGGTGCACCAGGAAGACCGGGCAAACCTGGGAAACCTGCCAAACCCGGGAAACCTGCGAAACCTGGGAAACCTGGCGTCCCAGCAATTCCAGAACAACCACCATATCCTGGTTCATCCGAAACTCCAGAAACTCCCGGCATACCATATCCACCGCCATATCCACCATCTCCGGAATATCCTGGCTCCCCTGGTAGTCCTGGAGCTCCTGGATTGCCTGGAACACCCGGAATACCAGGTAAACCTGGCAGGCCTAGCAAACCTGGCAAACCTGGCAAACCGAGTAAGCCTGGACATCCATCACATCCGGGTTACCCCGAAAGTCCCGGTTCACCAGGTAGACCCGGTCATCCTGGTTCTCCTGGTACGCCAGGATATCCTGGCACCCCCGGCACGCCAGGAACTCCTGGAATACCCGGAGCTCCACCAATACCTCCACAGCCAGGTTATCCCGGTATTCCCGGTACACCAGGAACTCCAGCAATACCTGGAACTCCACCAATACCTCCACAACCAGGTTATCCCGGCACCCCCGGTACACCAGGAACTCCAGCAATACCTGGAACTCCACCAATACCTCCACAACCAGGTTATCCCGGTATCCCCGGTGCGCCAGGAATTCCCGGAACACCCGGAGCTCCACCAATACCTCCACAACCAGGTTATCCCGGTACCCCCGGTACGCCAGGAACTCCTGGAATACCAGGAACTCCTGGAACACCCGGCACTCCGCCAATACCTCCACAGCCAGGTTATCCCGGTATCCCTGGTACACCAGGCATTCCCGGAACACCCGGAACTCCTCCAGTACCTCCACAACCAGGTTATCCCGGTATCCCCGGTACACCAGGAACTCCTGGAACACCCGGCACTCCGCCAATACCTCCACAGCCAGGTTATCCCGGTATCCCCGGTACACCAGGAATTCCCGGAACACCCGGAACTCCTCCAGTACCTCCACAACCAGGTTATCCCGGTATCCCCGGTACACCAGGAACTCCTGGAACACCCGGCACTCCGCCAATACCTCCACAGCCAGGTTATCCCGGTATCCCCGGTACACCAGGAATTCCCGGAACACCCGGAACTCCTCCAGTACCTCCACAACCAGGTTATCCCGGTATCCCCGGTACACCAGGAACTCCTGGAACACCTCCACAACCAGGTTATCCCGGTATCCCCGGTACACCAGGAACTCCTGGAACACCCGGCACTCCGCCAATACCTCCACAGCCAGGTTATCCCGGTATCCCCGGTACACCAGGAATTCCCGGAACACCCGGAACTCCTCCAGTACCTCCACAACCAGGTTATCCCGGTATCCCCGGTACACCAGGAACTCCTGGAACACCCGGCACTCCGCCAATACCTCCACAGCCAGGTTATCCCGGTATCCCCGGTACACCAGGAATTCCCGGAACACCCGGAACTCCTCCAGTACCTCCACAACCAGGTTATCCCGGTATCCCCGGTACACCAGGAACTCCTGGAACACCCGGCACTCCGCCAATACCTCCACAGCCAGGTTATCCCGGTATCCCTGGTACACCAGGAATTCCCGGAACACCCGGAACTTCACCAATACCTCCACAGCCAGGTTATCCCGGTATCCCCGGTACGCCAGGAATTCCCGGAACACCCGGAACACCCGGAACTCCACCAATACCTCCACAACCAGGTTATCCCGGTATCCCTGGTAGACCAGGAACTCCTGGAACACCCGGAACTCCACCAATACCTCCACAACCAGGTTATCCCGGTACCCCCGGTACGCCAGGAACTCCCGGAATACCAGGTATACCTGGAAAACCTGGTGAACCTGGCAAGCCGGGTAGGCCGGGACAGCCTGGGATACCTGGGGTCCCACCTGTCCCACCGCAACCAGGATACCCTGGAACACCGCCGTATCCAGAGGTCCCTGGAAAGCCTGGGAAGCCTGGACATCATGGACATCCCGGATCATCAACTCCAGGTATGTACATTTTAAATCTCCATGTTGAACTTAGCAAATGAGTAGAATTTCTAGTATAATAGAAATATTTGGTTCATTTTTTATTAATATATATTCCACTAAAATTATAAATTTTTTCTGTTGTTTCAGATCAGCCTCCGTATCCCCCATATCCAGGATATCCTCCCGGGCATGAAGGCCCAATTGGTGGTGTAGGTCCAGATGGTCCCAATGGTCCATGGCCCAATGGTCCGGATGGTCCTCAAGGACCAAGCGGTCCAGGTGGACCAGGCGGGCCAGGAGGCCCTGAAGGTGGAATTGGAGGAATAGGAGGTATAGGTGGCGATGGCCCTCCTGGTCCAGATGGTCCATGGCCGACAGGTTCGCCCGGCCCAGATGGGCCATGGCCTGGTGATCCCGACTACGTGCCTGGAGCTCACCCAACAATTCGTCCACACTACGAAGGACCAATTAAGATTCAATATCCCATCAAATATTACGAAGCTACGACGCCAACCTCTTACGTTTATCCGTTGTATGGACAGAAGCAAGTAGAACGGTTAACCTCTAACTCTAAGTTCGAATTGAAATATTTCAATAATGAAACTTCGAATGAAGGCTACGAAAAGAACGTTGAATCTACAACGTTTACATATCCAAGCAAGATAAGCGGTCCCATAGGAGTGAAGGATGCATATATAGACTCGCAGTTGGGAAATCGATCCCAGAGACCCGGCTATCAGACAGGACAAGTGAACCAAAATGCGGACGAAATTAATTCTTTGCTGCAAACGCAACGAAAGGAATTGCGTAAATACACAGAACAGGAAGACCGAAATAACTACGAAGATCTTAAGAAAATTGTATCGCCAATTCCTCAAACTGTTTACGACGGAGTGGGTGGTCCTACCACTAGTGCGAAGTACTCCAGCCGAGAAAGATTGCAACAGGGCTCTCGCGAGAATCGTAAATATCCGCAACAAGTGACGAAATTGAGCGAACCTGTGATTCGAATAGAAACGAGCCCCGAAGAAAATACCGCCGCGCTTATCAAACAGGTAAACCAATTATCCGAAAAATCTAGCGAACCGAGCTTCGAGTTCGCTGCGATCGGTGTTCAGCCACCGAATCCGATCAATATCAAGCCCTACGATCAGTCTGTAGGGCCAGACCCTGAAACCTGTCCCTGTTACCTTGTCGAGCCTGGAAACGATACAGTCAAAACCACCAGCACGACATCCATTCCTCTCATTGGTCAGCTTGGCTTCATTCCAGTAGTATTTGTACCATACTGTCCGGGCAACGACGAGACGGACAGCGAAAACATGAAAGACATGTTCCCCTCTGCAATGCCTGTCCCATATGCATGCGACACGTGCGGCTTGCAAACCGGGAAAATCGAAACGAAGCTTCTCAGCGTGAATCAGCTTGGCAATATAGAGAATCTTCGCGAGGCGTTGCGGCAAGCAAAACTTGGCTTTTTAAATGTTTCAGCACGGCGTCGGACGGAAAGGAGGGGGGCGAAGAGTCGGCACGTCAAGTGAAGAGTGCGATTGCGATTCACGGATTTTAGTTCGTCACTCGGCTACAGGGACAGCCGAGAATTTCCGCGGGAACGGTTCGTAAAACGGAGAAACACTGCCCGTCCGTCAGCTGCTGGACAGCTGAAGGATGGCCAAAGAGAGACACGATCGAAAACCAACGAGAAAAATCATCATTGTCTCGCAATGGGTAACCATAATCTGTACGTTCTTACAGGATTAGGTGGAAGCTGACAGAGTGAAAGTAACGGATCGTGGTACTTAGAACGATCGACTATGGTTATCCAGAGGTAGCGTACTGGCTAGCGTACATAACAGTTTTGCATTTTCGTTCTTAACTTTTTTCTCTTTTAACACGGATGATAATTTATGGGACAGTTTTTAATCATTAAACCTGGAATACAAGACGTTACTGTTTGTTGCAGCGACGGGGACAGCGAAACGAAACTGGAATACAGTTTCTAGAATCGTTTCCGCGAGCAGTAAATTATGTTTTATAAAAATTCAGGATACGTAAGGATTAATGCAGGATAAAGTATTCGATGTTTGTCATCTCACAGAGACACATACGTAAAGCAAACCTTTGTATTATCGTCGAATTCGAATGTTTCCGTAGTTCTCCCTCTTCGTAGTTATAACGATGCAAAAAATATCTTTAGTTTACCTTCTAGTTATAATATATCATCTATTATTTAATTTCAAGGATACTATTTCGTTTCGCTCGATGTTGATTGCGTAAAAAGTTATAAACTGTCTGATATTTAATTCTATTTTCGTTTAAAGATCTTCTTTCGACTTAATTTGTATAAACATCGTGAGAAATGGAATCATCCACTGTATTCTCGTGTTTAACGTATGCTTGAGGTTAAATATTGATCGTACAAGTGCTAATACGTACTATAATTTTTATTGAGCACGTACAGAACTGTCGCCACGGATAGACAAATTCTTAAGGATCAATCTTTTTCCAAAAAGTGTAGGGTTTAAGGTACGTGGAATACTTCACGCGAATAATTAATTAAACTTCGTATTTAACTGTACATGCTCGATATCTTAACAAAATAATTCTATTTGTACATTGGCTATAAGATACGTAGTGTATGTCTTCTTCCGTAGCATAGTGGTCGACGAAATTTTCAATAAATTATACATAATTGTACATATCGATATTACGTTCATCCAATGTTCCTTATAAGCATGAATCATGCATTTTTGCCTAAATAAAACTAATCATCAAACATCCTAAATCGATCTTATTTAAACGAAGACCATTAACATCCTTCAATTGTAAAAAAGACAAATACATTGAAAAACAAAAAAATTGCCTCCCTACTCTCCACGAATAAATGGATAGGTAGCTTTAATAACCGATCTGTATTTATTATTATCATATACATTATTCACGAAATATCAATCATAATAATACAAAATGACAATCTACCAATGTTAATACAGATTAATAGCTAATATTAATATTAATGAAACTTCGCACGCCACATACACAGTTAACCCCAGTATTGGCAAATACTGCTGTAATGATTGCACTGCATCCTTTGTTAAAAAGGCAAAATGTATTGTAAACTACGATACTCCTCGTTCTACTTAAGAGTAGCCTCTGTATCCCGATGGATTACCAACGTAGCTTCCATAATTGGTGCTGCGATACGGATCGTAGTTGCTTCTTACGTTATACGAGGATCCATAATTCGATCCTCCGTACCCACTATATCCAGTTCCATACCCATAACCATACCCATCTAATCCACCGTAACGTCCATAACCATCTAATCCACCGTAACGTCCGTAACTATCGCGTCCACCATATCCATAGTATCCATCGTCGTAGGTACCAGAACCGTAACCACCTGAAGCATATCCACTGCCATACCCAGCATAGCCCCCTAATGTGTTTCCACCATATCCTCCGTAACCTCCGTAACCACCGTATCCATAGCCTCTATATCCCGGATTGTACCCAATGTTTCCGTAATAGCCGTACCTGGTATCAAAAGATTAAAAAATCTTGAATCGTTAGCTGGAGCGAAGAGAAATAACGTGGCGCACGCTATCGATCAAAATCAGTGTCGTTAAACTGTCGCGTTTACGCTTTTTTAAAAGAACCACGTATTACTTGGGAAAATATTCATAGGAGGATCTGATCGAAATTACTCGTGGAAAAAATAAGGAAGAAATATAGAATAACATTTGTTCATTCTCGGCTTAGCTTTCGAAAAAACTAAATTTGAAAATTTATCCAGTGTACTTGAACATTGATCAGTTCGAGAATGGGCAAGGCTAAATAATCGACAGATCGTTCTACGCGCGAAAATAAATCGAAAGTGTAGAATAAAATTTTCCCGTGTGAGGCTTTATTTCCGAGAAAGTGGAGTTTGGACGTGTTTAGTTAAGAATCCGCTTAGTAAATTTTCAAATATTTTTTTCACGGAGGCGTGTTGAGGAAAAATCTTATTCTACATTTTCAATTTACTTTCACACGTAGAATGATCCTCCTGTAGATTATTTAGTTAGTCGCCTCCAGTTTACGATCAACCATGTTCAACTATACTCGATAAATTTTCAAACTCGATTTTCTCAAAAAATCATATCGTGGTCGCTTTTACACGTTATTTGTCCGTACCTTGTATACTGGAAAAAATGTTAAATATCTTCGAGTATTGGCCTACGGTTGTGTGACGTATAAAATGTGGAATATTGCGAATGAAATTCAATAACTTAGATATTAAATAATACGGTATCAAAGATACGCGTTAAATATAAATTTCAGGAAATTCGAAGATGCATCGAATAAACTTTCGAATCGAGAGTAAACGGGAAGAACTGCTACGTTCTCGACCGCGACTCTTTTGTTATGTTAATAAGTTATTGCAAATTCTTCCTAACACATCCTCGTTACGAATTTATTCATACTATACAAACCACTTCCTTAAAAAGTCAGCCACGTGACAGATTTATGAATTGTGCTGAAACCTCACCCTATATGGCCGCCCCCGATAATTCCACTTGGCCCACCCACTGGATAGCCTCTATAGCCTGGATTTAGATATCCCGAGCTCAAGCCTGTCCCACGATATACCGTGCCAGGACCATAAATCGAACCACCAAGATAACTTCCATATGGTCCGCCTCCACCGTATCCTGTAGGTTGACCGTACTCTTTGCTAAGGTGAAACGCTGGAACCAATGGAACTTTTAAGAAAATCCACGTTTTCGAAGGAGTAGCGTTAATCGATCATTGATACATCCTCGTCGATAAGAAATTTTGAATTTTTTAATAATAATCTCCGTACTCGTGTCGAAAAATTAATAAAAATATAAACGTGTCCATGTGTCTATATGCGCCTATATGCGCGTGTTTCATGTTTATTCGATAATCGATCGTTCGTGTTAACTACAATCGACGACAAAAAGCTATTGATTTCGAAGGATTTACATGCAAATGATGAACACTCGAGACGGCAAGAGAATGGTTATGCGAATTACTGTAATTTATAAGGAAATTGAGGTCGATTGTTATGAAATACTTGGAAATTCCTAAACGAAAATCCCGTCAGAATTCGTCGACTGCAAAAATCCTCGAAAGTACAAAAGTTTCTCAAATAAATGATATTGAAAGAGAGAGAGAGAGATGTTATCAGCGATGTCGTGATTTACAATTGTTTGATTACACTTTGAAGAGCAATGAAAAACATGTATGAATCGAGAAGATTACTTTATGGCTCACAGTGTGAACAGAAGAATAGATAATCAGTAGAACCTTGGCGAATGCTAGTGAATGGTAGAACGCTTTTTCACACATACACGTCATTCATCCACACCGTTTTATGGTGGCGGAAATGACGCGATGTTGAATGATGAGTTTATGAATCATCAATTACCGCGCAATGTCCACGGAACAAGATTTGCAAATTAAATCGCGTTTAAATTCAATTAGTTGCAATTGATGAAAACGCCGTCCCCTGAATTCAGAATCAGCGTACTATGATTTATGAATATGAATGCCATGGGCCGTGTGTCTATAATTACGCGCATCTATGGCAATTAACAATTAGATTTTGAACGAAATATCTTGCAATATTAACGTTTCATTCAAGTATCGTTCACTGAATTTCCATAGAATATTTTACGAGCATTCACAATTATAAATCTTATTGTAGCTAATTAAAAACATCGGTAATTATTGCACGGAAACGGAGGTCAAGAGATTCGTCGTAATCCTTTGATTTGACGTGCAGTTGTATCGCAATAATCATTTTCATTGGAAAGTGGATATTCACAGATTCGATGTAAATGATATTTTAACAAATAGACAGGATCAATTTAATTCAATCGATTCTTCAACTTCTTCGTCTTTATGTTTCTTTCTTCCTTTCTCACGCAGAAATAATAAAACTTGCTTCCTATTGCGAATGAAATCAAATGAAAAATCAACTGACATCGCTGCAGTATTCGAATAATTGGAAACACGCACGCGTCGCGTATGCAGATTCTGTTGTTCCGTTACGTGAGTCATTATATCAATGATCTAATGCAGAACACGGCGCCGTCGTTAGAAAAGACGCCGCCAACTGTCGAAGGACCTTCGACTACTCTTGTCGGATTAGCATGTTATTATATCGAATGTCAGTTTTTTACAATGAAAACCATTTGAAGTGCTCGATCGTGGGAACGGTAGTGACACACTTATTTAATACGTTGAAAAGGTTGGATAACGATCGATCATGCCTAGAAACAGTCGTAATTTCGTTGCAACGACGACAAAACCACGGGGCTCTTGTAATTATGCAGTTACGAGTATCCTTCTTTGAATGCACTAAATAACGCTAGTCTTCCTTTATGCTTCTTTTCTATTTTTTTTTCTTTCTTTCTTCTCTTTTTTTTTTTTTTTTTGCAATTACGCTTCTACGTATCATGGAACGAGATAAAAAAAAGTAGAATTCTAGGAACGATCGCTTAATTAACGTAAGCCATTCGAAATTTTGTTTAAAACGAGTCACAAAACGTAATCGTCTATAACGAAATAAATTAATAGAAGAACCGAGTAATAATAAATTAATAGAAAACTTACTAAAAAAATAGGCATAATAAATTTATAACTTGGTTAGGACAAAAATTCTGTTTTCAAGATTTACGTACCGATTCGTCTATGTAAGTGCACGAGAATTTACTGTAACAACACTTACTTCGATCGCTCGCAGACGCTGTTAAATCTTTGATGTTATTCTCGTACGATGGACTGTTCACCGGTGTTAATTTGCTGCTTAACTTTGGTTCCGACGATTCAATGGCACCGCTGCCCAGTGCAAATAAACAACCGAGAAATAATATCTGAAATTGAGGATACAATATGGATTAGCGTGATGAACAAACATGCAATACGCCACTAAAACGAATACTGTAGATGTTAAAAATAGATCGCGTAAGCTACATTTCATTATATGCGAAGCGATGGGTACTCGCGAAAAGAGTGTCATTCATTAAGACAGAATATCAATAAACGAACGTCACGACTCCAATGATTCTATGCGAAAACTGCAGGAAATTGAAACATCGCCAACATTTTGAGAAACTTGTCGAACAGCCCCAGTTTGATGATTTTTAAATATAAATACACATAACCGGCGCAGCTGTTTGCCTTAGCTTTCAAGTTGGATCGACATAATAGCAATATTAATCGATATCACCTAACATAAGCAGTACCGGCCGCTTATTACTATTTTATTTATTATTATTAATTATTACTTATTACTATTAATCCAATCCAGCTTGGAAACTAAAGCAGCGAAATATTTCTGCACGTTCGTAACTCGAAAAACGTGGCCGACCGTCGGTTATACGCATAGGAAAAAGTTGTTCAAAATGTTCAGCTTTGCAACATATTTCATCGGATAGAAAGTAGCAGCTCGATAAATTCGTCAGAATGATTTTTTTTTTTTTCAAATTTTCAGCGGTTTCCGCGCGGAACTTCTCTATTGATGTTTTAACGAATGACACCGTGCATTTGCGTACAACGAAATTTGCGTTGCAGAAATATAAATTATTACGTTCATTTGCAGGAATTTTAACACGGCAATTAGACGCACGTAAATACAACACATAAATGTAATCGATGTACAGAAATATCATCTAATAGGGAAACTTTAATTATTAAAGAAATTATCCTATTTCATGAAATATTGAAAAATAGATTTATAACAAGAATATCATGTGGAATATCATGTTAGCAAGTGAAAATTATTTATTTTTAGCAGATGAGAAAACGACTACTGTTTTCGTAACAAATGTTATTATACTTATGAAATTATGGCTAGTTTTACGACGATACAGTCAATTGTTTCGTCGACAGATAAATTAAGGGCGATTGCATTGCAATAATGAATCATCACTGTCAGTCTTTACTACCTGTTTGTAGGTAGAACATACGTACGTATTACGTGACATGTGCTCTTTTATCTAGCGAGATTCGTTCAGCAATTGAACAATAATCTTTTGTAAAACAACGAACTGTAAAAGTATTTATCAACAAAGTGGCAGAAAAAGAAGCTTGTAGCTTTTAATGCTTTGTTAAATGGTACAGCTTATAGTGCAGTATTTGTAACTGCAGGTAGTATCACTAACAAAAATAGAAAAAACTGTTGGAAAAGTTAGGCGTACATTTTTTCAAAGAATTTTCTACCATGTTCTTTCTAAACTTGTAACAGATACAATGTTAAAAAATTGTTCCACTAGATTTTTTCCCTTTTATCTAAAGTCCGCTCACTTCCCTTTCCACTAATTGCAAATATTGACAGAGAACAGCGATCGGATGTTAAGAAAAGAAATAGAACCGTTTCCTCTGGGTTATGTACACGACACTTGCGTGGTGACAGAAATAAGTGAAAATTTCAAATAGAAAATCCGAAATAATAGAAAATCCACGTCTCTATCATACGTGTTTTCCTTTTTTTTTTACACATGATCATCTTCAAAATCTATAATATTTCCTCCTACCACAAATTCGCATACAGGTACATCTCATTTCTAAATATTAAAAGATTCAAGAGTTGGCGGCGATTTTTGAAATAAAAGTAAGTAAACGTTTAAAATCCTTAGATCAGGAAGCAAGAAAAATTCGCTACGAGGAACAAAACGATATAAAATTCTGAAAGGAACTTTCCAATTCGCAGTAATTTCTTCCAACGTATACCTGGCACGATCATCGATAGTAGATGGCAGAGAATTTAAAAAAAACATACGAAATACCGAGTATTGTTTAAAACAATTCGATCGTAGATTTCAATTATGATACATACTTGGCCGGAGGGACGGATCTCCATTAACAAGAACCCAATTCCAATTCCAAACGGAAATTCAATCCCAAAAGACACGAGAACCGATCGATGCTAATACTTACGAGGGAATGGAGGATTCTCATTTTCCCTGTCGTTGGTCGAACGAGGAACGCTCGTTTACACAAAAAATACCCTGACTTGGACGAAACGTGGATGTGCTATGGTCGAACGACATGGCTGGAAACCTCTATATACGCCTGTTTCGCGTGCCCCTCCTCATTTTCTTGGCTGGGTCTTGGTTTGTTTAAGCTGGATCCTTACTCAGGAGACGACGACGTTGACAAGGCCGCTGTAGAAAAGCAGCCGGTATTCCGCATGACACGCCCGCAACTAACCCGATTCATGGGAAACCGCGTTTCCGTCTTTCCGAGCACCTAACATTCGCGATAATCCTTCGGTTTCGGCTACGTCATCCCGCCAGGAGGACGCGGATCCTTCGACTTCCAGTAAGTAGTTCAAGATCGATAGAAGAGCACGGTGAAGCATCTTCGAACGTCTACAGAGAAGGAACGAGACACCTGGTGACTCGTTGATTGTATCCCTTCGTGTCTTGATATCGTGTCGAGGCTGACGAACGTTGGGAAAATCGTTCGGGTATCGTGATGCGTAATTAATTTATCGTGCGTTAATTTAAAGTTCCTAATCATAAACGTTGTAGCTTGATGCTATTTGCCTGTGAATGTTACTTTCGGTATTTATTTATGTAAATGGGATACTGCAGTTTTCGATTGAATAAGTTTCAAAGCCGACAGATTATATCTGTAAGTTGCGTGGAAAATCAAGGTAAATCCATTTTTGTTTATTTTCCGATTTTAATACTATTTGACGGTTAAAGGGATTTAAACGTATAGGCGTATTTAAACAGAAAATTGAACAA
Source organism: Bombus vosnesenskii (assembly GCF_011952255.1). NCBI lineage: Eukaryota > Metazoa > Arthropoda > Insecta > Hymenoptera > Apidae > Bombus > Bombus vosnesenskii. Next base: position 3,063,757 of record NW_022884330.1, on the reverse strand, counting down.
AGTTTGCAATAAAAGAACGCAAGATGCCAAAGCCAAATGAAAACGCATAATTGGTATCATGGAATTGATCGATGGATCGAGTTTAAAAATTGCTTTTCTATAGAAGACAAAAGATTCCATTCATCATATTCTCTTCGATGAGCAACCATCTTTGCCTGCAATCGTATTAATTACGTTATGCCCGTTTATCGTGTATTTTCAAACAGAATTGTACTCGTCATCCGTTTTATTAATACGGTCAATATCCATAGCGAACACGGAAATTTGCAATTAAATGATTGCGATTAATCGCACGGATTGATCGCGGTTATTAATAGAATTATACCCTCGATGACCGATTAACTATCGGTCAAGCTTTCGTAAATTATTATTGTAATTGTAATGAGACGTTGTATTATCAGATAAGACGACAAAGTTAGTTTCTGTTGTCGCGAAATAAACTCGCGTTTAAGTTGATTATCCGAACGTCAACTTCAGGGCTACACTTCGAAGAACGCGCACCGGCCTCACGCAAGCATTTGAACATTTTGTTGACGTCCAGTCAAATAAATATTCAAAGAGTTACATTGACAATCCCATTAAACTTCGACGTTCGTTCGAACGAAAGGGACATTTTCTGTTCGACAGACGTCGCGACGTGACCGCGAGATCGACCAAGATATAGCGGTTCGAGAAGTTTCAAGTACTCCTTTGACGATATTATCGAGACGTCGTTCCATCGCTTTAAAATAAAAATTTGCTATTTCCAGTTCGATCGATTTAACGAGCTTAACTTAATCTCTTGTTTGCTGTCATCTGGATGGTTTTGAAGTAGATCCATCCATCATTAATATACGTTAAATAACACCGATAAACGTATAACATACGTTAATTAAATCGAATCGCCATTTCGTTCTTGTAGAACTAATTGATCGCTTCGACGAGGATGTTATAACGCGATTAAATAATTGACCGTGTCGCGAATAACGCAGAAGTTAATGAATTGTGCACTTAAAACGTACCATATTCTTTTTTAATTACAGAATGTTTAATATCAGATTCTTGCCATATCGTAGAAACGTAATATCGAGAATATTGCTATCTACTTCGCCGTGTTCGAGGCAGCTGCGAGTAAGTAAAACAGCCATACGAGGAGCAAATGTTGCTCTCGTTGAAACACAATACAGTTACTATTAGTTCGCAACGTACACGAAACTTCTATTTCTAAAAGCTGTTCTTCCCTCTGAATAATCCATTATCATCGATGTAACGATATCTGAAGAATCTAAAATTCAGACAACAATGAAGAACGAATGAAGCTTCGTACACGCCAACGCATAGTGTAATACTCTTGTGTTAATTGAAATAAAAAAAAAGTGCAACCTTCCGATGTGAAAAATTGCCCAAGTGTCTAAATGTAAATAGATGTTAATAAAACAAACGTTACTTCGTCATAATCTTGTCAATTTATCGATATTTTCCGGAAAGATAAAATAAATCTGTTATCTAAATCACGTGCAAGTTTTTCATTATTGATTGTTTGCTTTCTGCCAGAAAAGGTTCTTTCATCGGACTTTGATAGCGACTGACCTACTATGGCTCTCTAAACAAAGACATTGTTAGACAGTGTCCACAAAAGAAAGTGTATTACAACACAAAGTTTAACGTGTCAGACGCACCTTACGCGAACACGTCGTTGTTATACCATCAGCGCTCGTAAATATTTCGACTGTGACGTAATGTAGGCGTGCAATTTATACATAGACAGACGTACACCTAAACGACGACGTAGCACGTATGAATATGAATGACACCGGAATAGCTGGTCTGCCTAGCTGTTTGCTATTGCAGTACGAATTTATTGTAAATACCAAAAATGTCGCTCTCTGATTTACAACGAGATTTTAGAAAGTTTTTCTTAGTCTCGCTTTATTCTTTTATAACTATCGATGGCGAATGCCAGTTTCTTTTTAGGTGGGACCTTTATCTGATTGAATAAGATAGAAAATAATAGAAAGCGGGCGATTTCGCATTTTATTGTCAACGTGAAATGTAAAAAGATCATATGGTATTCGTAAATGGAAGAATTTCAAGCAACGTAATCGTCCTTTCCTGGCTGTTAAGAGTCCACAATTACAAGATCTGTTGAGAAAGCATCTTAGATCAGTTTCAGGTAGCCAGTTGAATGAGAATTAAGCAGCGCAAGTCCAAATTCCTATGACAATTAAACGCAAGTTCCACGTTTCCAACGTGAGCTCGTGATCGCGGTATATTCAACTCAAGTTGTACAACTTTGAGGTGACTCGACCTAAGCCATGAGAAAACAGTTTTATAGGTACGGGATGGCCCAACGAGAATCCCGCGATTGCAAAATAGTTAGATTTATCTGCTGGTCCAGTTCGAATCCTATGATCGTGGAATGGTTCGATTCAAAGCTTGAAACGAATCAACATTCTTTGTTAAAAGTCAGAGAGCAGTCCGGCAGATATCGAAAAGTTACTAAAATTCGAAAAACGTTGAAATTGTTTCGAAATTCGACGAAATTCGTTGCTTAAAAGTCTATTTTCTCCATTACAGCACACTCGTATTTATCGGTTTTCCATCGCAGGGATGGTACAATAAATCTAGCGACGATTTTTCTCTTTCCTCGTATTCCTCTCCTTTTTCGCCACCCCAGCATTGTATCGAGTTCCATTGCTTCCCTACATCCCTCGGTGCTGAGTGCGTACAATCGCGTAAAAATGTTATTCCAGCACAAAATGTTCGTTGGAAAATCTGTTAGTATCTCGGCAAAACGAGACAGAAATACTTAAATGAAGTATAAAAATTCACCTCGACTGACAAACGTATATTTGGCCGTATAAAAATTTAGGCAATTTCATCATTTCTCGGTGTATCTATTGATTCATCTACATAATCGTTTTGCACTGGCTTCTTTTTTTATATCTGATTTTTATATTGTTATTATATCATTATTATATAATTATTATTATATTCGAAATAGAGGTAAGGAACCAATACGAAGGATTTTCCAAGTAAGAATTCGAAGCATGTCTCGATTTCTCCGAAATAAAAGGGATACATTGATTACGTGCAAAGGATAAATTGCTACGATGATTGGTGAGAACGATCAATGCATGATAGAAAAGAACTTTTAGAAGGCACGATGAATATAATATCTGTGGAAAATTGAGAGTAACTGTAAGCTAAAGCTGTCTTTTAAAGGTCCTTAGTATCTCATATTTCTCATATTACAACGAAGCGAATCATTTTTAATAATCGTTTTATAAATAACAAACGCAATATAGGTTCGTAGCATTTTGTAATGCTGCGCAAAATCAAAGGGAATATATTTGTACCAAAGAGAAGACGTTCTTTCCTTATGTTATATTATATCATATAATATAAGATAATATAGCAAGAATAAAATATTGCAAGGAAATCATTGTAAAATAACTTGAGACGAAGAATCGATGAACGTCGAAAATAGTCCAATACAATTTCGTTAGAGACAATCTTTTCATTCTCCGGATAATACGTTGTTGTGCGGAGGATTATGTTATAGCGAAAGGCAACACGCGATCGTGAAATAGAGAAAAGTCTAATGTTAACTACGACTGGTTTAAAATAACTTAATTTTCTACCATCGTCGAACGAGAAAAACATTGTCTTATAGAATGAAAATTCACTGCTCGAAAATATAATTTTTTATTTAACGATACTATCCGTTTACCTAATTAATAATCTATCAATGTGAAAGGTAATTAGAATTTAATCACTTACGTTTGGGATGAAACAAATTTCACATTTAATGCTGAAGAGTCGTAGGATGAAATGATGATGAAATGATGAATGATGACGAAATGACGCGGTATAGAACGTAGAAGTACCAACTTTCCCTATAATCATTCCCAATCGATAATTCATAGCCTCTGAAGTGTTAAACAATTTTCCCATTGTACAGAAGTTTCGTATCTTCAATTCTATTAAAAAACAATCTTTTTTATGTTTGCATTTTTTTTTATTTACAAAAAACTGAATTAATAATTATAATACGAAAATACATTTTTTTCCAACAATGTTATTTCTCGATAGTCGCGTTGATTATAAGAAATTCTATGACACGTTTTATATATTATCGCAGGCCAGTTAATCAACGTCTAATCAAGATATCTGAGAATAACGGGATGATAAATGATGATCGGTTAACAAGCTTGTTACAAACCACGAAACTAGATCAATTTCTTGTGATAATATGTAAAACGATAAAGCTGTAATAACGACGCAAAAATTAATATTTGGAATGAAGGAAATATTAAAAATTACAATTAAAAAATTGTGTAACCTTCCAAACGTGTACTTTGACCCAGTTGCGGCAAATTAAGAAAAACGTTTACGATTTTTAATTTCGCGTTAAGAGATCGTATTCAGAATTTGCAAACATTTACAATTCAAGATGATGTATTTATTAACGTTTCTATTTACATTAATTAATTTTTTATCGAACAATTTTTGATTAAACAATTCTAGAATCACTGTCTGTATAATTGCCATTATATACGCACTAATTAATTAAAAATTATTATACAGCACTGTGTCAGCACTCTGTGTAAATAATTGCTCGAAAGAAATACACGTACTTGGATACACAAGCGGCTTAAAATCGACTAAAGCAAACGGTTCATTTTAATTACATATCGGAATTTCTTTCTTTTGTTAGCATATCGCATGTACAAGGCTACCATGAAATAGCTCTATGATAATTTTACTAATTAAAGGCTGCGCTATATGGGACTAAGCACGTGTTGTTAAAATTGAAGTCGAAACGTACGAAACATTTGCGAAGAGAAAACAATTCGTTACACTAATCACATTAATTAGCTGCAGCTCTTTTAAATTCATTTTCGTATGCCCGTACATCGGACATCGATTCACGATTAAACGAATTTAATTAAATTAACGAGTATTATACCAATGATAAATATGAATAACGATTATTATAGAAGTAAAGGTTTAATTTTTCGAACAGATCGTTTTCATCACGACGAATATGTTTTTCGGCAAAGGAAATTAATTATACAATGCAATTTACATTAAATTACGGTAAGTCAGTCTCGGTTGCTTTAGAAGTGTAAATTACCTCGGTTTAATTCAATGCACAGATAAGCAGTGTACGAATCTAATGAGATGGCTTTACACCCAAATTAGATACCATACTTGATTACAATGTCCTTTTGTACAAAGTATAATACTCAATTATTATCTGCAAAGTAATTTAAGGTCAGATAATTTAATCAAATTTGTAATATATCTCGACTAATAATTTTTCGTCTACGCTAATTTGATTTCAGGAAAATAGCACACATTCGGTCATTAAATATTGTAATTATTCTGAACGACCTTAATATACGACGTTGTAACATACGAGCTTTTCTATTTGTAGAATTTGTTATAGTCGCAAATTAGTAGGCATAAATTATAAATTCAGAATTTATATAATAATTATAAGTGCAGAATCTCCAGAAATTATAATATTCAGTACGTAAATCTTATGTGATATATATATTTCTTCAAAAAGATTAGAATGGACGTTACTGCTGTTGCTGTATACGTTTTTATTTCAATTTATCCTGATTATTTCTCGACAAAGTTACCTGTATCGCATAACATCGCATAACATATAAGTACACTCATAACCGTTACAGCAAATCAAACAACAACGATTAATCCCGCTAAACGATTTTAAACACATTCTCAATCATCATTTACACAAGGATACACGTTCATCGATAACTTACTCGCCTTTATTCGTTTCGTCGAACGTATACTACTTCTCTGTCGCTTTTCTGCTGGCTGATATATCAGGAACATTCGTTCTAATATTCCCTGCACTTCAGTTCTTAATTGTGCCAATTCCAAGAAAACTGATCAACCATTGGAATAATTCACCGCAGCCACGAATGGAAATTAGAAGCTCGTCTTTGGAGGCAGATCGAAATCAAAATTAAACGATCGTTAGTCAAGCAAAGGTAACGTCGAAAATAAAATAAAATAAAAATCAATGAACAAGATCAATGAAAAAATTGTAATCGAGCTGAAAATACAGCATGATAAAAAGGAAGAGACCCGAAACTCTGGTCGAAAGAGATATAATATAATACGAAATATTTAATTAGCATAGATACTAAACAACCCTAATAAATCCTTTCGATATAACACGTATCTTCGCATGTATTAGATTGTCCGAAAAGTTTCTCTCGTTTTATGAGGAAATAATAGACGCACAGCGTTTTTCGTTTTATATTATTTTATCGAATTACGGATGATCCATTTTGTTCTATCAAATTAAAGATCGTCCGACAGATTAGGTTTCATGTTTGCACAAACCAGATTTAAACATTAGATTCAGTTAGAATCAAACATACGATAATCGCTTATTATTCACGTTATAGTACCACGCCAGAATAATTTACTTACAATTCTCAATGAGAAATTGTAAAATTCTTCCAAATAAAAAAACAATGTTTGTATAAAGATGCGTTGTTGTAAAAGACGTAGAGGAAAGACACTTTTCGCACAATCTAATACACGGGTATCTATGAGCGTGCAGTATCATCGGTGAGCAACTTCCAGCAACACATTGGATATAAGACAGAATGGAGAATTAATTTAAATTCCGTTTTAAGGACTTTCTTATACTTTAGTATACTTACTCGTAAAGTTATCACTGCGAATGGAAAATTCATGTCATTACTAAAAAATATTTTTTATTTTTCTCAAACACCCTCTCCTTTCATCGCCCTACAGAAATAAATACGAATACAGTTTCTTGCGAAGTGAATTTCAACGGTTTTCACGTAGAGTCGTTCAACCAGAATTGACAGAGTGAGAGTATAAAAAGGCCAACCATACAGTGGTAACCGTGAAGTCGTAAACCCTTTCTTTTCATCGCCCTACACAAATAAATACAACTACACCTCGTTGTCGGTTCAATTTCGGTGGTTTTCACGTTGAATCTTACAACCAGGATTGACCGGACAACCCAAGTATAAAGATACAAAACGCATAGTGGTACAAAAGGGGCAATCGTTAATTGTTCAGAGCCATTATTTTCAGCGCGTACACAATAGCGAAGCGGATAAAAAATGGCCCCTCTGTGAGTTAAGATTCGTAGGAGGCAGCAGCGACGATCAACGGCGCAGGTTCCACGATGATCTCCTTCCACGAGGAAAAGCCTTGCCGAAGTCTGCCGCCCCACCGCAGGCACCCCCACCCCCTCGTTCACGATATTCCTCGTGAAAACCGGCCGCATTTCGTCGCGAGTTCTCGGAAAGCGCGCACACCAAACCAAACGATCCCGATCGCAATAACCGTTGTTACGTTGATCGTGAAAATCCTATTGTATCGAAACGCCATGGTAATTACGCGTGGATCAACAGCAATCGTTCGACGATCATCGCTGTACATTTAAAATAGAAGAGAAAGTATAATTTATGGCAGCTACGAGTGATTGGACGGAGAGAAGGTGGTTGGTTCTCTTACATACGTAATCTCAATTACCGATGTCTCATTAAAATAATATTTACTTATAAACGGTGTATTACGAGTAATAGTTCGAACGTAAGTAGTAAAGAAGGAGAAAATTTCAGATCGAAGGGAACCGAACGAAAGAGAAAAGGATCGAGAATCGCTAAAAATCGGTTGGTCCTTTAAATTTTCGTGTCGTGCAAGCTGAACCGGCGGACAAGTAAACTGATAGAGGGTTGATTCGTCGTTGTCTCGGATGAATCATGCACGTCGTTGTCTCGGATGAAACACGCACAGGCACGAGTGAAAGAACCTACGATCAATTTGCACACGTTCCAAAGGAATCGAGGAATCTGTCAGAACCCTTTGATCCGCTCTTGGTCGCAGCGCTCCGGCTGTCAACATCGATACGTCGAACGCAGCTGCTCAGGCAATACGCGTTGACGTCTGTTCAAACAGCCAGATTCCGATGTACTTAAGTCCTAACATACTGCTACTCACAGTGTATTTATAACGAACACGTGTTTTTCGAAGTCGTTGACAAACACCGTGACTTAATCAACCGATCGAACGATCGGCTCTTCAAGGAAGTTGAAGCAAGTTGAGGTTCGAAGCTGAACAACGTACCGTGGATCGTTCGTAATCAAGTTGCATAATAGCAGCATGCTGAAACAGCCGAGTTCCATGCAATTGAAACTGACGCCTGTAAACGAAACGATCGCAATACCTGTCCACGAAGAACTCCTTGAAATGTCTCAACGTCTCCGAGATTGACTTCGTCACCGTGACGCGAGATCGATTTAACAGTTTCGCTCTTTACGCGACGCCTTTCATTGTTTCACTGACTGTAAACCGCGTGTCCGATGTTTTGTAAATTGGTTGTCCATCGAATGTCGTGCGATGCTTCCTGGTTCATATCGACCGGAATATTTCGATCAAGCGGCGCGTCGAAAGGTCGCAGCAAGTGAATGCTATGTACGAGTAGAGAAGCGTGATCGCATGGATCGAATGGATTGAAGTCATTTCATGGGATATCGGAATAATGTCAAACTGATATCGGCCGAATTTTACGGATGATAGATCATAATCGTCGAAGTGGAAATAGTAGCGTCGTATGAAGCAGCATCGTACGAATCCTTGCTGAACGATCCTTAAGCAGATACTCCACGGATCGGTGAGTTGCATCCTGCACGTGTTCAGTTATCTTAAATTTGCCATGGGACTGAAATTGATACGAACTTAGACTCTTAAAGCTGTTATCTTCGACAGAATCGACAAAATTGTTTGAACGTGTAGCTGAATCGGCGAGATTAAAAGATGGAAAGAAACTCGACGAATAAAGACGAAAGTACAAAGAACGTTAGGATCTTTCGCGTGTGTGCAAAACGAAAATTTCTTTCAATACGTCTCGTTGGAGTAGAATGAAACTGTTTCTCAAGTATAGTATCTCGCGATTCTCACGACTTGTATTCTTGCACCGTAAGATTTTTAGATGTTTCTTGAAAAAGTAATCCAACGTTTCACTATCGTCGCAGCTAACTTCGTCGAGTATCTCAGGTTCCCATTCGCGATTACGTCGCAGCTCGCACGTTAGTAAACGCGACCTGTCGAATTAAAAAATAAAGAAGACAGAAGTACATCGTACACGTACGCCGATTAGAAACGCACTTTCAGTGATCAGAGATTTTTCCTTTTTCCAAAAAATAAAGTTACCATCGACGTTTGTCGAAGATGTAGTAGAAAGAAATACGAATCCAAAGAAGTATACGTAGTTTTGAGTCTCTAGACACATGCAGAAGCCACGTAACTTCTACGTTAGCTTTGCTGAGTTAGTGTAAGAGTAGCCAAAGAGCTATGGGAAAAGATTGTTTTGCGTTTTAACCCTTTCCACTTTGACGATGTTACGTGGAAGCCGAAACTTGTTAGTTTATATCGTGCACGTGAATACCACACGTGAAAAATATGATAAGTCCGTTTCTGTTGAATTTGACTTTTATGTAACATAGCGAACGAAGAGAAGTATTTTGATATAAAATAGCTGAAGAAGGAAATAACCTGATAGATTCAAGATATGCGAGTCTTCTAAAAATAAATGATAAATTCAAGGTATTCCGTGGGAAATGAATAACGTCAGTCTAGATATTATGTTAGCGTAAAATGAAAGTCTGTCAGATGTTCGGGTGACAAAAGCACGCATTTAATTCCAAAATTAAATGTGAAGATAGTTTCGATGTGCAATTGATCGACAACAAGTTGAATTAAATTGCATAAAAGACAGAAAACACGACTTGTGTTTTTCACCTGTGACTTTCACACGAATACACAGATATATACAACACATATTGAAGCACACAAAATATATAAAATACTTCAAGAACTTCACTTTCGACAGGTTTCTCGATTACTTTGGTGTTTGATTAGTACTTAACGTCGGGAAAATAAACGACTTATTTTCACTTTATTGCTGCAAACCAACGATATGCATCGTAACGCAATTAAAAACACGAGCACCGTGGCAATTTTTGCCCGCGAATGGAACAGTTCCGAATAACACTGGAAAGAAAGCTGGGCCGAGCTTCTGAAAGACACGTTTTTGCCAAAAAAATTCGATGACTCGGCGAAAACGCAAAACGGTGATACACGAAAATTATACAATCGAAGAAACACATTATTCTTGTACTTTTCGTACTTTCTTCAACGACTCTCGTCGATCTTCTGCGCATTTCGCAGAAATAAGTTTTTAAAAATATACCTTCGACAAGTTTATAATGACACGTCTAATCGTCCGATTTAATTCAAACGTTTGCCAATTTTTATCTTCTGTTCGCAAGGAAAAACATAAATATTTAATGTTTATTGCTAATAATTATTTTTTCCAATATATGAAAATAGTTTGCGTTGATAAATACTCTCCGTAATTCAAACATAAAACGCGTGCTTCACGTGTTTCTACGCGTTCGCGTGCTTCCACGCGATCACGTGTTTCCACATATTCAACATGTGTACGTTACACGGAAAATATCCCATTCGCTTTTTAACTATACATTCGAAACGTAGGAATTTGAATGATATGCAAGGTTGTGCCAAATAACATGTAGATATTATATATCGCTTGATACATTCGCTTCGATGCAATGCAAAACGTATAAATAATTAAGAACCAACGTGTAAACAATTCTGAAAAAGCTATTTGGAATGTTAAAAATTAACTGAGGCAGATAAGAAAAGGATAATCTCGATATATCTCTTAATTCTTGAGAGAAATTCTTGTTTACATTTCAAATTATAACTTCTACTGGAGAAGTCAGTGTTAAAAAGTGACAGTACTATCTAGTGAATTATTGTGCATTAATGATTACGATAATGTTAAGGCAAAAACAATGGTAAATATCTTGAACTTTTTCCATTTGAAGGGAATTTTAAAGCTTATTCCAACAATGAAATTGAACTTCATTCAGCAGCCACATTTTTACACCGAATAGGTAGCTTATACCGATTAGCATAATTTCCCATATTTCTCGAATATTATACCTTTTTTTCCATTCACTTGTTCTATAATACTTTCACGATTTCATTGTAACAACGTCACTTTTCGTTTTAAAGCATTAAAATGCTAAAATATTTTATTTTGCCTAAGCAGATTCAATAAAAATCCCTTTTCCAAAGATGAAAGAAGCACGGTAGCGTCTCGCGAAAGCGGAACTCTCCGAGGATCGCCAAGGAAATCGCATGAACGTCGAAATCTTTTCTTCTCTAAGAAGAAAAACTTCCGTTGGATTTTCATTAATGAAATTTGTCCGAATACTTTCGATTCCTCTCGACAGTCTTAATAGGATATTTCACTAGAAATTTTTTAGAAGTCTTCCGTTTGTCGCGAATCTTTCAAACGATCATACAATTTCAGACGCCCGTCTTATTTTCGATTTCTATACAATTTGCAAACGCACATGATGAATATTATAAAGGGAAACGTGTCGTTAAAACTGCACGTTATCAATCGACGACAAGGAAAACAATGGTACTATCGGAAAGCAATCGTGCTAACATCACGTTGCATATACGAAAAATACACACAGTGGCGGACGAAAGTATTCCTACGCCATTGGAAACGGAACAACATTTTTAAAATTCGATCAAAGGGCTTGAGTTTTTCTGAGAAGTTAGAATCGTTAGTTTATTAGATGACGGGTGAAAAAGCATTTTGAAAAATTTGCAATTGGCCAATATCGCGAGGAAAAAGGTAAAGCTCGCTCTTTACTTGTAATAAAAATTTAAACAATATATTCTGAAGATAGATAGCAGTTACGTACATGTTAAACATTTTATCGAAACAGGTTGATACGAAAACAAACGACAGACATCGAAAGATGTAAGAATCTTTAGATCTTAGGCCGGAAGTCGTGAAAAACTTCCACCACTTTTAACAGCTTTTCTTCGTTTTTGTATATTTGCGAGTCAGTCGTACTCTAAAAATATTGTTCTTCATTTTTCGAAATTAAATTTTGGAAACAACCCTCGAGCAAAATCATATTTTTCGGCAGGTAATTTAAAAAGTGCAGCCTGGGTAAAAAGATTGTTTTACCAAATAATGTAACGAGTAGTATACTTTGGATGTTTTTCGTATTTGTGTGTATACCGCGTATTCCGTGCTTCCTCGTAGTTTCGAATTTCTCATAAATAAATAAAAATCCGCAGTTTGCTAGCCAATATGGAGAATATTCGTTCTAAAAGGATATTCGTTGCAACTTTTATACAATTATAAGGGTTTTTCTTTTGGAATCTTTCTGGCTTACATATCAGCAATAATACAGCTTTACTTACGTCTGTCTGAGTTAGAACACGAAACTGCACCGACGTTATAACAATAACAGAACGTGCGAAACGAAAGATTTTCTCCATCTCGTGTCGTGTCAATCACGTTGCCATTCGAACGAACGTTTAAATATTTAACAAGAAACATAACGCGATCCGACACACTGAAAACATTTTCGCATATAAAAAAATATCGTGTAAATAATTTTATCTTCCGATCAGGTATTGACTCGCCACGCTATTCAAATCCATAATCATCGCTGCTGAAACGATGAAGACATAAACAACGTTAGAACAACGTTGAAAATCGTAAAAAATCTAGTCGGGTAATTAACTTTGTTCGTTCTTCGTATAGCAATTAGCAGCCTTTAGATCGAAAATATAATAAAATCTTTCTGGAATATTCTACAAAATTGAAATAAAATTGAAAATATTCTGCACAACACGCGTGTCACGAATAGGAAAACAGAAATTTTCCTTTGAAAAATCTTTCAACCTTTCACGTACGTAGCTCATCAACTTGTCACTGTGATGAATACGAACTGGTAACAATATTGCTAGCTCTTCCGTAGTTTAGCGCAACACAGTGTTCCAAAAATATATATTCTTCAAACAATCTGAAATGCCAGCTACAATATCGTTCACTCTTTCGTCCGAACGTAAATATGTACGTTCAGAACTCTTTCACGGAATTAAAAAAGATACGTTGACAAAGTAAACTTTCCCCGTTCAATGTCCATACTCTGCCAAAAAATTAAATCGAGCGAATGCAGATTTTTAAGAACGTATTTTGCAATACGATCTTTACCGTCCTTTTCGTCGTCATCGTCATGGCCGTTATTTGAAATTAAATCCCGCCAGAAGGACATAAATCAGCAACGTGTCCTTTTTTTATCGAATATTACACGGATCATCAGATAAATGTACAAAAGTAGCTAATTAGGTCGGTGTCGTGTTACCTTTTGTTTAAATGCCGAGATATCTTGTTTCGTTGTATTTTCGATGACGACGAGTCTGGTAGAAAATATGATTAACGGAGCAGCATAGAAGCAAACAGGTACTCTACTCTCTATCGCTCACCATCGCGCATTTCCGTGTCGTCTTATTTCTATATGCATTGATATATATGTATGAATGATCATCAGAAATAATAAGTCAGGCCTGCATTCCCTTGCCTTTCAAGGCAACTGATCTTTTCAGTTTTATATTATACTTTGTATAATATTTCTTTCGAAGAGTTTCGTAACTGTATATAAGTAAAAACCACAAGCTAGTTCTTAATTACAAATTTCAGGATAACGGTTAGAACAAGTACAAGATTAACTTTGATATTCTTCTTCGCGATAATTACTTGCGCGAGATCGATCAATTAAAAGAGAAATGGGATGATGAAGTTTCACAGGAATATTTTTCCACAAAGGAAATTTATAGGAAGGCGAATCGTGCGTTGATCGTTTAACGAATTAATGCGAGAGAAATCTCTGCGTCTGTGTCTGCTTTAGGACAAAAATTCCGGTTCAATTGAAATAAAATCCTTCGGAAAATAATTTAGAATTGACTGGCTGAGAATCATAATGGCATAGGATCAACCAATTGCTGATGTTCGGAAAATGGTTCTGCGTTTATTATTACGAATAATCCATTACATTCGTTCGTGAATAGAAACGTATCGTGACAGAGAATCGAATTATAATTTAATTAATTATGAAAATATAAAGGTACGATGCTTTTAAGTTGCTAAATACGAAACTAAATTCAGCTTCTCAAAGTTGCTACTTTCATCTCTGTCGGTTCCAAGCCGCCAATTAATTCTCCTACTGTCTGTGAACGACAAAGAATATTAACGATTCTTTGCTAGAGGAATAGTTTCTCGTCAATGTGAGCCTCTTTGTCATAAAATTTCCTTCTGTCAACCAAAGAACCAAGAGCTTCGCTTCGTTCGTTCGAAGAATATTGTTGTGTCCAACCCACACAACACAGACACTTATATCAAAGTGGTGTTTGCGCGCTCGCGTTACGTTGGCCAAATGGCATAATAGCGTTAATAAGCACAAAGTGCATATTGTAGCTAGGCAACACGGCAGTAACAAGTATTGTCAGTGTGCCTCTTGTGACCCGCGGTAATACAACGCTTCGCCACGGACCGATACTCGATCGTTATATTATGTGAGTCCGATACAACTTCCTATCGTTTAGCTCGCATTCAATCGCGTTTTCTCTTCCATAGCTCCTGTTCAAAATATTTTATTATACTGCGGAGTACTCGTATATTATAAAGTCGAGCGCGTCAGGTAAATCATTCGCTCGCATTTTCTTTTCTATAACTGCTATAGAAACATACTGTATTATAAAGCGTATTGTAAAGTAGTTAGATCTTTTAAAAAGCATCCGCGTTACAAATACGTATCGAAAGCGACGCATTGATTCCAGTCTGTATATTTTCTAGGGAAGAAACGAGAAGGAAAATCCAAATCGATGGCGAATGATGAGAAATTCATGGACTGGACGTTATTTTAAATTTTTAAGTCTGCAAGAAGTATTTTCTGAAATCTATTCGTGAGAGGGAAATATTCGACTGTAAGGTAGAAAGAGTCAGATGATATATTATACGCATTATCGTAAATATCCAAATAATTAAATACGAAAATAATTGCTGGAAAATCGTCAGACACCGATGCTGTTCTCAACGAACGCGCCTTTTACGCGCCTGACATCGACCCGACTGACGCAGGAAACTTAAACGAGAAATAAAGCGAAAAGCGACAGGGCGTAGACGAGAATTGAAAGGATACAGCGCGTATTGTTTGTATAAAAAACAAGGTTTTTATTTCCCTGGCACAAAATAGTATTGCAAACAGAGGTATTGTAGTATTCGCGCGATCTGCATTGTATAAACTGTTTTGAAATTAATAGGAAGGAAGGTTTTATTAAAACTGCCATTCAGCTCTGATTCTTAACGAATAAAGAACAGTGGAGTGCTGAACATCTCGCTACGGATGAAATGACAAGATTTTAAAAAAAGGACGATTCTCCCGTTCATTTCACTATCGTTTCACTATCGACGTGTGATATTTGCAAACAAGACGCTTTATTTCTATCACTTTCCTCCAGTTTCAAAGAAATTTCGCATGACAAATCGAGGTATTACAGGCTTCAGAGCATCCTATAAATCGCATCGTTTGTTTCATGTTCCCTCCCAAGGAAATACAGGCAATCTGACGTTTCTGAGACGTTTCTCATTCGCGATTCTTTATGGTTCTTCTTTCTCTTCGGCACAAAATTCTCGTACGATTTTCTAGCACGATTATTTAAATTCTCCGAACAACACCAAAATAATTCTTCGAGTCAGCCATGCGTAACGTTCACGAAAATATGCAAGCACATCCCTTTTTCCATCGTTTTAATTGGAATACCATACGATATCGCTGTAACATTTTAGAATGCGATATTGGTTATTGATCTTCTCGTAACTGAAGTTTCAGTTCTTATGAGTGAAGAGCTGAACTTATAAGAACTAAAGTTTAGTTCTTGTAACTGTAAAGCGAGAACTAAAACAAGATGAAAACGGGTATAAGTATGAACATACCTTGGGTTCACATTGTGGTTTTAATATTGTTCAAACAGATCGAATTACTTTATGACAGTATTATTATTATTATATTATCATATCGTTATCCGTTTACATATTTGTACACGCCTGTAGAAAGGAGATCGAATTTCAAGCATATTACAATTTCATATATAATAAAATATTGTTTTTAAAATGTTATACATGTTCTAAACGATATCGTCGATTGGACGGTAATTTGATAAACATACAATTTATTCATTAATAATTTCATGAATATTCGTTTCGCAGATACACCGCGCATACAATATATGTAATGTAATACAACATGACATTAACTGTATCAGCTGCGTATCATTTATGTAAAATTATCGTTCATCATGACATTAGTAGTAATTAAATGAAATCAATAAGTAGCGATATTAATCTTATGCGCAATTTCGAAAATATTATATTTATTATATTTTATGTATACTGTAACGAATGGTACGTTTATATTATCATTAATTTCCTATAGTCAGACTGCGTACGTTTATTGAATATATATGAAGCGTTTAAGGATGCATAAAATTACAAAATGCACATAATATGAAAATCCGCATATCCAATATCCAAAATAAAACGCACGTTGTGTATATCAAGTAGTTGAAACGAACCTCTACTTACATTTCATTTCTTTCGCTACTTATTTTGATAGAAATATGAACCTGCATGAACATCCACGGTTGTCTTATAATATAAAATTATAGAAAGCACGCAGCAGTATCAAAACACATTTAATTATGTCGTCAAATAAATTTTACGATGGGATATTGTAGAAGCAGATGGTACGATAGAACTTGAAACGCAAACGTACGACATAATTTCGGGGACAGATATCGCATCCACATCACGTATGGTAATTAGCATCAAACTTAGAACATTTGATTGTTACCCTGGCTGCAGTATCAACATACCACGCATATGCATACTTAATGCATCGTTAGCATAGCTCTTATACACGGAACGTAACTTTCCATAAGATCACAGATCCCGAATTCGAATATGCAGAAATTCTACAACTTAATGAGGTTTCGAGAGTTACTAACGTCTGAGCGATTTAAATTCAATAATTTATGTATTAAACGGTGTATGATTTAAATTTCGCAGGCCCAAAGACAAATTTCAGGTTTCAGCGTCGCTTCGGGATATTTGTCCCTTGCAGTCTAACAAGCATAAAATATTAACAACTCTAACTCTAATTAGGATTCGATGAAGGCGAGCTCATGTTTCGAAACGATCTTTCCAGGAATATCTCGCGCAATTGAATTTCACGATGTGAAATAAAATAAATAGAAGCTACCAGAAGATTCAACAACATCGAGAACATTTATTGCACGTTTCCAAACTAACGTAACGAACAAGTTGGAATATACGTAATCGCTGCTAACAACGTGCAGTCTCGTTTAGGCACCAACAATCTGAACAATTTCCATTTACGTTTTGAACATCGCGATATTGTAATTCCAATACTCGATAATGCGAAACAAAGTTATACTCAACTTATGTCGTTGACCCGCATTCCATATTAAACAGATAGCATTAGACATTAGGAAATGCAATTGGTCGAAACGTAGTTTAGTCCTTTTGTCGTTTCCATTGCGAATGTTTCGTGTCTTTGAGTCTAACCGAGACTGCGTTTACTATGGCAACTTAATCACTTGACACAATTTTCTCGAGTACTGCAAGGCATGTTATGAACTTTGTATGAGAATTTCTGGTTCATTTAGTCGCAGACATCGTAGATAAATTCAAGCAGCTTAAATTAAAATTTAAAAAATTCTACTGGTTCATTAGCAGACGTTCCAACTTAAGCGTGCAGAGTAAAATAATGCTATATAAAGCCATATTAAAACCTGTTTGAACGTATGGGATCCAACTATGGGGAACAGCGAGTAATACCAACATAGAAATTCTCCAACGATTCCAATCAAAAGCTCTAAGATTCTTAATAGATGCACCTTGGTATGTTACCAACGAAACAATACATCGCGACCTTAAGATACCTACAGTTAAAGAAGAATTATGCAAATTCAGTAATGGATATAACATAAGAATTAACAACCACCAAAACCCACTTGTTACTCAATTACTTGACACGACGGATCAGATCCGCAGGCTAAAAAGACATTACCCTCTAGATTTAAACATTAGATTCAGCTAGAATCAAACATACGATGATCATTCATTATTCACGTTATAGTACCACGTCAGAATAATTTACTTATAATTCTCAATGAGAATTGATTATAAACTACTTCCAAATAAAAAAAATTTAGTCGCAGAAACATGTATACACGTTAGTACATGTGTAATAGGAATTCATTAAAATAAATCATTGCAATTATAAACACGCGTTCTTAAATAAACTTACATATTTTTCTATTGCACTATACATTAACACTCTGACTGCCACGTTGGTCATATATGACCGGCCACGGTTTCTCCTGTGACGCCACGGTGATCATTGGTGAATGGAGCTCTTGAACTTTTTACAATTATAAAAATTGTATGAAAATTGACAATTAGGGCATTTTAAATATAACCGATAAATAGAAGATACTTTGAAATAAAAAGTGCTCCATTGAACAATGGAACGTTCTTATTAGAACATCAATAAAAAAAAAAAATGAGGACAAATGTTGCATCTAACGGTGCACTGTGTTTGCATCCATATCTTTGAGGGGTAATTTACGAATATTATTATAAACACAGCTTAGAAAATAATCGTAAATGCTGCTTTATAATCGTATAATTGAAGTTAGAAGTGTGCACATACCTTACTATTATATATAGAACGAGCAAATACTGTTTACTAATATCCTCTACACGTTTCAACAATATATTCTGCACGTTTTGCTTACGACGAAATAACGAACCCGAATGGTTTGTTGAAATAAACGAAGCCTTGTTATAATATGTGGCTATCAACTGTTACCAAGGCGCCACGATGGTCATCCGTGACCACCAATAAGATAAACGGTCCATTGGGGAACAATGTTGCCTTACATCGTCGATTTATTATTATTTTACCATTATATGCTTTGAATAATAAAAATACTCCCGTGACATCCTGAGCGAAACATGCGATTTTGTCAAAGTGTTAAGATAAGTGTTCGTATACGTGCAATTTTAATCAAAATTGATGTTACGAACGTTGCCTATAATGAAACGCGTTCGGTTTAAAGTAAAGAACAAAAATTCACAATATGGTGCAGGAAGAATGCGGAATTCAAAGATATCGCAATAAACGTTTGCCTGAATATCGATACATGTAGGTGTACCGATAGTGGAACAATGTGATCCGCCCATTCCCTTGACATTCTTCAGACACGTTCCTCCTAGCAAGAATATTTTCTTTTACGCTCGCGTACGTCATTAAATATTTATTTAAATTGGAAAAGTTCATCGTAGAAAATTAATAAAGTTGTTCCCTTCAAATCAATTTTCTGCATAAATATTGGTTAATTATGGAATCGTTGTCAAAATTGACAGAATAATCGGATTCTATCAGATAATAGAGGTAGCTGTTATTTTGACAAAACTTCAATGCTGTTATCTTAATAATATACGGTTTTGAAATTCAGTTAAAATCGAACATTGTTGAACTATTAATTGAATGCTAAAATCTTTATTACAATGCACACAACAGTTTTCAAAAGACTTCGCAACAATACATATCATGTAGCGTTGAAAAATTCAGACAAATACCTGAAAAATACGAATTTTTGAAACACGTTAGTATATTATTGGAAATCCCAACATTACAAAAGAGCGAGCATCGTTGTGATACTGTTAAAAAATTGTACATTTCATAGGATCGTAACAAAACGTTAAAATATTCTTCTTCCAAATTCCGAGAATATCGACAAAAATTATAGAAAAATTCCGACCGAAATTATTCCAAAGGGTAAAAAATACATCAAAAGAAGTTACGATGATACTGTAAATCTTGAAACATAATTTGAGAAATCTGCGACTGCTATAGTATGAAAAGCGTCGTATTTAATGAGGTTTCACGGCGTAACGAGCATTTTATGAAAGCTCGAAATTGCCCGACGAATGAAAATTATAAAAATCCACAGAAATTCAAGAAAATACGTTTACTTAACTACTATTCTCTTACTTTACTTACCGAGATATTACGTTAAATGCCATTGTTTCACAGAATTCTTCGTATTATCGTCCGTATGTTCGTTATATAATTCATGAAATTTCATCGTATCTTTTATATGTTTGATTGACTTGGTATTTAATCGAAAGCAATATCACAGTGATGAAAAGTTCATAAAAATGCAAAGAATAGAAACGTAGCTACGGTTTTAACCGTTGTAGGTATTCCAGGAACAAAAAATGTTCTCTCGATGAAGATAAGTACCAAGTACGCACGTTCAACTATTTTCCATGAAAATTCCAGCAATTTTATTTGTACACTGGATACAAACCCAGAGATAAGGGTGGAAAAAATTTTCGAGCGAACAGTTAACAAAAGTTAGGAAAATCGACATATTCGTGAGATTATTTTGCCTAACGGAGTAACCTAGTTTTCGACTCCCATGACGATGGAATTAACGAAGTTGACGAGGATGGATACTTAATGGCAGTTTCCGCTGTCAGAGGCATGAAAAAAATGAAACGTTGTTTCTTGTTGTTTCGCCTCAAACAAAGGACCCCTAGCCACCTCGTTAAATTCAGAATTTTACCAGCTCGTTTCGAAATACGACGGAAATTCTACCTCTACCAGAGAGTTTGGTATTATGAAAATAAATAAATAAAGTCGATTATGTTCCATCAATACTAAAAGTTGGATATTTGCAAACTTGATAAACGATCGCAGAAAAATTGTGCCCTTTTTGTAGGTCGATAAATCGTACGTACAACTTGCGCCGGCAGAATTTTAACTTTGCGTGTAGCAAGCAACATAAAATTCAATGAATAAATCATGCCCTCGATACTTTCCGCCGCTACGCTTGAGAATACGATTTATCGAGTCTATCGAGTTACGAGACCTGTCTTTTTTTTTTTTTTTTTTTTTCTTTATATAGACAGCTACGAATAATTTTTGTCAGAAAAATTAAAATTAATTAATTACAGGTATATGGTGTCGGTCACGATAAATAATTATAAAGTAACACGACACAAGATAGTTTGTTTGTGCATCGTGACATAATTGAGAACGAATTACAAAGTTGTATTCTTATTCTTGAATAATTTCTACTGAAATTATTGACGATTATAACTCGTGAATTGTTTTTGGTTTGTTGCAGATAGAATCCATCATCATGAATATCTCATGGTACGACGAAAATGAAGTAATAGAAAATATTTGGCAACCTACGTTCAACAACACGTCAACGATATCCCCGTCGTATGCGAATGGCTCGATATACGATGATTTTGGTACGGATTATGTTATTACTAGTACACCTCGTTATTGAAAGACTGTCAGAGGCCAAACTACCGTTTTCATCCTCATCAAAATTGCACGTGTTAATTCCAAAGAGCCGCGGAAACCTTTAATAACCGGAATGAAGAACGAAAAAGAACGCATCGTTGCTTTAAAAAAACGAGCATAAAATGGAATTTCGCATCGTGACATTCTTAATATGTCGGAGCGTTCTTTGAGCTTTACGTATATGCAGGTACAAGCATAAGTGTAGTAAAATTCTCAGAAACAATTTCGAGATCAAAGAAATTTCGTCGATAGAAAGTCGATTCGATAAACGAAGAAATTCGTTAGAATTTGATCGAGCATGCAAGTAGAACGTGATTTCGTCTTTCAGTTTCTCAACGATCCAAATTAGAATAACTCTTCCAAGTGATATGCAAATAGGATTAGTAAGAGTGTACACTTATAACAGAACGAAGAACGGGAACTAGCCGCTTAGTTGATCGTCGTGGATCGTTTTTAAAGGAATGAACATAGAGTTAAGATCATAAAATTAACGACGAAGGTAGAAATGACATTTTCCTTTATCAAATATCTGTGTTCTTTTATTAAGCTTTACTGACTCTGTCGTCAATGGTAATGAACAGAACTCGGTATAAAATAAAATTATTTAAGTAGCGATTCAAAAGCTTAAACTGGCTTAAAACTTATAGCTCGATAGCTGTAAAATTATTTATTTTACGATGACACGTAATACTGACACTTAAATGGAAGAGAATTTATTTATCATGAACGAAAGAATAATTGTGTTTATATTGTGTTGTATGGTATATAATATTTTCATTCGCATATTAAACTATATTAATTAATTACAGAAATATTGACAGAGTTATACATTTTATCCTAATGAAGCTAAATTTTAACAATGACTAAATGTGTTTTAAGTCATTCACGGTATTTGTTATTTGTATATTTGTTATTTGTTATTTACCGTTAAGAACCGCGGTCTTATTAGATGAAAATATTTCGTATATTCTTAAGCGATGCAAAGAGCCGGAAATTTCCGGCCACTGTTTGTGGCAGAAGTCCGTGGTAACAGTCCACGCAATATCCGAGTCGTACCGTATACAACAAGGAAACTCATTTTCATGCAAGAAATTTTATAACATAAAACGATCAACGTAGCATTGATTATTTCAATCAAAATATTTCATTTAGTCATATTTAATTTAACGCTAGAGACATGATAATGAATATCTTGTACATTAAAAAAAAGGCTTACTCTAAAAAGCTTCATGGCGTTAAAACTTTATGCTGTTTCATGTTCTTCTTTTCCTGCGAAGAATTACATTTCGTCATTCTGAAAAGAAAGGTAACAATATCTGATCCATTTGAATAACATATTTCCTTCTTTCCGCTTTCTACATTGAACACTCCAGTTTTTTTGATGTTTCTAACAATGAACAAATTGTATTCACTTGATAATCTGTTGATCGTCACGTTCAAGCAGTATCGACATTACAAACATGAATTGCAACTTCAAAGAACTGTAAATTGCATCTCCTTTGTGTAGTGAATTATTCTCGTCTTTTTCAGGTTCGCGCGACGCCGCTATCGAGATCCAAAATCCAATGTTTTTATTCATGAGGCTATCTCGCCTTTAAAAGTTATTCGCGAAAATATTCATACAAATATTCGTTCGCTCGCTTTGAAAACGTTAGTCTGAATAAAAAGAAACGCGCGCGATGAATAGTATGCCTTATCAGAATCGAATCGGAGAGATGGTTTTTGTCGATAAAATCGAGAATGAAAATCGAAAATAAAAATTCTGATACGATCGAATTGTGGAAGCTTTTAATTTATTTCTCTTTGAAAATATACCTCTCGGAGAACATAAAATATACGTATGCGTATCATTTAAGACCGCATAATATTATGTACGTGTATTATCGAGAGATTATTTTTATATCAAATGTCCGATTCGTTTCGATACAATTTAAGGATCCTCGTTAGTTCAAACGCCACTGATTGATTTCAGATGGAAAATACGAAGTTCCAACCGCCATACTCGTTGTCCTCAGCATATCTTACGGAACCATATCGTTTCTGGCAGTAGTGGGAAATTCTCTTGTTATGTGGATAATAGCTACATCCAGGCGTATGCAAAACGTAACGAACTTTTTCATAGCGAACCTGGCATTGGCGGACATTGTTATCGGTTTGTTCGCAATTCCATTTCAGGTAAGAGATTTACTTGATATGTAACTGTGTGTGTTCAGATAAAATCCGAACTAAAATATACATTGTTCTAATCACGAGAAATATTTCTATTAAGTTTCAAGCAGCCCTGTTGCAAAGATGGCTCCTACCACATTTTATGTGCGCATTTTGTCCTTTCGTGCAAATCCTTTCTGTCAATGTCTCGGTTTTCACGTTAACGGCGATCGCGATCGATCGACATCGAGCGGTTTTAAAACCACTCAGGTGCGTCAATCTATTAAAACGGTAGATTATCTAAGTCCTCCAAGTAGACGTACGCCATTCGATTCTTCTGACCATTGTTATTTATATTTCTTTTTCTCTCTTTTGACTCGTGTAACTTGATGTTTCACATTTAACAGCGCGGGACCAAGCAAACTGACCGCCAAAATTATAATCGCTGGAATTTGGTTTCTCGCCTGTAGCTTGGCTACACCAATGGCAATTGCACGTAGGGTTACTATGGTACGAGAAAATTCTATAAGTAAGTTAAACGACAGATCACTTGACTAAACTATCAGGGACTTGTGAATAAGAGACTTTCCATTTTTCCTCGATGTATAATACGAATCGTTCATTTTCAAAGTGGTGCAAGTCCATTTTGTGGAAAGATTGAGAAAACGAGGAATTTCTCTACACCTCAATACGGACGTTTTACTTACAGACAATTTATAATCTAAATCTTTCGTTCTAATCAACCAAAATTTAATAATCCATTTCCTGTAATCCGTAGCCTGTACAAACAATCGAGACACCAAATAATCGAAAACAAGTGACACCGAAATTAAACAACGGTATGTACTTTCTTTTCCCTGTTCTAAAGCAGAGTAGATTAAAGCGTAGAACATGGATTTTAAATAATTCGCTAACTTTAAAAGCGATGTGTGGGTCCGCTCGTAATCCTGAAAAAAGATACTGATCCAGTCAATTTCCAAACAGAACATCATTTACATAATGAATTCGCATCCAATTAAGCGCATAAACACGCGGATGAACTAGGTACACCTTTCAGCAAAAGATTTTCCGATCGATGTGAACGCGAACGCTTCGATACCTGGAAACAAAGGAAAATGAACTTACACCGCTTTGAAAACGAACGATCCATGTACGCGTAACTGATCGATCGTTTCTTCTAATTTCTAATTGACGTAGATGGCGGAGATCGCTACAAACCGTTCTGCATACACGTAAATCTATCCACCAAATCCATGTTCATTTATTCAGGATTATTGGTATTTTTGCAATATGTCACGCCGCTTTCGATTATTTCCTGCGTGTATGCAAGAATAGCGTTAAAACTCTGGGGAAATAAGGCTCCGGGAAATGCCGAGGATTCCCGGGACGCGAATCTAATGAAGAATAAAATAAAGGTACAGCCCTTTTTTTATTACTAATTAACATAAAATCTCCAATTATATTTTCGATTTTTATTATGGAATTTTCCGCTCTTCGTTCCTACAAACGCAATACGTCTACGCGCCGACGCTGCTATGTTTCTCGCGTGGACGTTTAAATAGAAAATAATTACATAAAAAGAGAAATAATTCTATTACAACGATAACGTATTCTCCTAGGTTCTCGTATTACGTGCGTATTTTACGTAAACAGCGTAGCTTCGATTTAATTTAAACGCACTTTCGTTGGTTTTATTTAACACAGTTGCGAATTGTTCGTTGCGTTTCAGGTAATCAAAATGTTGATCATTGTAGTAGCACTTTTCGCAATTTGCTGGCTACCGCTTCAAACCTATAACACTTTCCAATATTTTTATTCAGAAATAAACAAGTAAGTAACAGATCGTTATACGCATAGTTTATATGTAAAACAGATTACTAAGAGGCGTGATTACAGTTACAAATACATCCATTACATATGGTTCTTTTTCGATTGGCTGGCCATGTCAAATAGCTGTTACAATCCATTTATTTACGGAATATATAACGTAAGTATAGCAAGTTGTACGTTTCGATATCGTTCTACATCTTCTCAGTGTACGAATCTACTTTTAGGAAAAATTTAGAAGGGAATTTCAACAGAGATGTCCTTTTAAATCGCGAAAATGGTCAACTAATCCAGCAATCGATACCACGGATACGGATAAAACACAAAGTACAAGAACCTCCATAAGGTATTCTTTGAAGTATATTTCATATTTGAGCCGCGCAGAAGCCATGCTGATCCGTGAACTAAGACGTAGCAAAGAATAACAACTGTAAACGTTATTTATCAAAAACATGGAAATGTTTACTGAAACGATTGCTTGTACTATCTTTTCTGTAATAATTAAATTTATAAAGAAATAAGTCCCTTGGTTCTTGAGATACTTAATATTGCCAAATTGAAACAGGAAAATTGAATGGTAAGGGGGAAGAGCGAGGAATGTCCATTTATTTTATGACGTTCTCCTTGTTGTTCCCTTTACTCTTCGATTAAGAACCTCATACAAAATGGAGTTGATCAGTTTAACCTTTGAAGGGCCCAATTATTGTACTATTTCTATAAAAGATTCTCTTATTCATAGAAATAAAAAGTAACTAACTTTAAATGTCGTAGATACGAATGGAGGCGTACAATCTCCAATACTTATCCAACTGTATCATCGTTTCATAAAGGTATGTCAGCGAGAGACTCGACTCAGTCGTTTATCGATGATCACCAAAAGAACGTACGAAACAAAAAAGGGATTAATTACTATTTTCGTGGTGAGAACCACTGTTCGCACAAAAACGAGGAACTGTACGTTTTTTCATCCGGAAGACACAAACACACTCAAGACCTCGACACGGAAGAATTATGCCTATAACCTAGAGAGTTTAACGATTTGCTTATCGATTAATTTAAATAGTATTAACAACGAGATGTATTTTGTTCAAAGTGCAAAATTTGCACGATTCGTTTGCATATGTAATATGCAAACAAAGGTAAACCAATAGATGTAACAAGGTAGTAGTTCTATTAATTGATACTAATAGAGGATAATTTTTCCACATATCTTATAGTAACTTGTGAAACAAACGTCTAATTAATCGCGTTTTCTTTTCAGTTCTTCTAATCATTGCTCAAGTTTTTCTACGACTTAAATGTGATAAACATTTGTCTAGCATTTATTAGATTCCTAATGTGTATATAAGTACATATATATGTGCGCGTACACAAATATTAGTGCACCTTTTTATTTTCTTTATATTTAATGAATAACAATTTCTCAGTGAACTACTATGCCGTAAAAATATTCTTGAAAAATTCTAAAATCTTGATAGAAATACTTAGTTGTAACGAATATGCAACGGTGAATATTTTAAAAATAATTAGGATAATTGAAGAAATATTTTATTTCCTCCTGATTAATTTCTTTTTTAGGATCACAGTTATTAAAGTTTACAAAGAAGTTCCACGCAATATGTAAGGCTGTGAAACATTTATTAGAGTAACGTCTTTTTGTTACTGTTCATTATTATAAGTTTAAGCGTTTTTTTTTATGTAAAAATGAAACTTTTTTGCAACGATAATAAAATGCT
Organism: Bombus vosnesenskii; assembly: GCF_011952255.1. NCBI lineage: Eukaryota > Metazoa > Arthropoda > Insecta > Hymenoptera > Apidae > Bombus > Bombus vosnesenskii. Next base: position 3,036,666 of record NW_022884330.1, on the reverse strand, counting down.
AAATATCTCTTGATTGAATGATAATTTACATTTAAGTTGATAATTGGAAAAAGCATTCAAAAGTATTAAACATAAACATTATCTTTAAAACTTTTAAATAGATACTTTGAAAAGATATTAAAATTACAGTTAAGGTGATTATTAAAAAATTTTGTTGTAATAACAATTAGCTATATTTTTGACTAATAATTCTAATTTCCATCTCACCACAGATTAAAGATATATGACGTGTCCTTCAACAAATTACTATTTCATTAGTACATACATACATATTATGTAAAATTGTAGCAACAAACAGGGTAATGAAGAGTTTAGTCTCTGAAGTTATTTGTTCAAATGATCATGTACATAACAATGATAAATAAAAAAAACAGAATATTATTTCAACTTAATTAAATGTTAAAATTGATGTAATTTATCATGCTACAATAATAACAAAATGTTTCTAGTCAATAAATGAATTTTTGTTGAAACATAACATGTTACATAAAAAAAAATTTGTAATACAGAAACTTCTTTTCCTATCAAATAAAATGTTGCTGTATAATTTCAAAGACGTACTATACAGATAAGTAATTTTAATATGACACTTTTTGTTTTATGATAAAGAATTGTGAAATAAAATTCATTATTTTCCTTAAAAAATAACAATAAGAATTTACTACACAATCAAATCCTGTTTGCAAACTTCCTTATTCCCATACATTTATATTTTCTTGTAGATCATAATATCAGAGACAATAATATACCCAAGGTATCAAATACTTTATTATAAATATATATAAAAGTACATTCATTTAATACATTTGATTTAAAAACTACTAATATTGTATCATTATCAATAAAAAATATAAAATATCATTTATCACAAGATATTATAAAAAATAAAGTTCTATCTCATGTAGCACATTAATCAAAATTCATATTATTACGTCGTTCAATATCTTTAATCTCTAACATATCTGTTTTAAGATGCAATTTCATTATTTCCCGCCAAATGTCCATTCTATGTTGTTCATTATCAATTCCAAGTCTCAATAAAATATTTTCATTTATTCTTAACAAGACCCTTCCAGTGATATCGTGCTTAAAAAACATAAATGATATTGATCAATGTCGATCAATGCAAAAGTATATAAAATACAGAAACTATATATTTCCTCGTGTTTAAATAATTTAAATACTTACATATAGAAACTTTTCATGGTATAATTGATAATAATCACTGCAATGCCTCCTCAACCATTTTTGTACATCTAACACATTCCATAAATAAACAGGACGAGGTCTAGCAGTTTTGTTCTACAATATCCAATTCATTTACAATCAGCATAAAGTTTTTATACCCTTAATTGCTGCATTTCTTTTATAGACAATTGATCAAATTTCAATCATGCTAACAATGATAGCGCACCACAAGATAAACATACCTTTGGTTTATTAGTGGAATTAACAACCTCTTCTACCATTGTGTGCAAAATTCAAAATATAAAATTATAAAGAATACAAATAGAATAGGTTACAAAAAATTAAAAATAGTACGTAATGTATCCTTCTAATGATACAATCATAAAAATTGTATCTTATTTAAAAACTTGTTATTGTTATATTACACTAAAATGCATTGTAGAAAATATACAACATACAACAACTAAACAAAGTTAATTTAGAACGTTGCTCTTCGCTGTAAAATTATATTGCTTTTATCCATCTATCCTTCGTAATGTTGAGCATAACTTCTCCATTTTGTCACTATGCAATACATCCATTTTAAAGTGTAAGCACGCATGTATTATGTCACTAGAAGTTCAAAAAGATGCTAGGCTAAATTGTAATTGCTCGAAATTCATATAACGTAAAACTTTTATTTATTTTAATCACGGACAATCAAATTTTATTCAAGCTATAAATATTCAATGGTAAAGTATTGTCCAAAAATTGTTTTAGTTAGATTACTTGATTAATGTTTCGTAATATCTGGTAATATCAGATAATATATTGCAATGCATTTCAGTTTTTCTAATAAATATTATCGATCTATATATTTTTTTATGATTTAAGTCCCGTATTATACATTTGAAGATATATAAAATTTATGATATTGAAAGACACAATTTTCTACAAGTAATGTTTGAAATATGCGAATTACAGTATTATATTACCTTAATTCCTTCCCTGTGATATATTTCATTTGATAAACGTCACACATGCATTAACACTTAACATTAAACAAACAAATAGCATTAAATTAATAAAAATTCAAAGCGCGCGAGTATCACGATTCAAACGCGATCTGAAACTGAATGCCAACTTAACGTGAACGGAAGTACATTGATTTGACTTGCCAACTTTATTTAACGTCGTTATACATTGTTTCCGATCTTTCTCCAACAAGTGACGGAAGAAAATGGTAAGTATTTCTTATTTATCGTGTATAATTCTTTTAATTTGCGATATTGTGCATAGTGTATTTGTTTAATATATAATATTAATAAAAAAACTAGTGCGTAGGACGCAGTTTTACATAATATAATGAGTATTAACGGTGATGTATTCGTGAAATATGAAAGTGCAGAATGATTGTTGACCATGTGGTTTTCATATTGTGTATATTCGTAGAATACCATTTTTAAATAAACTATAATTTTTTCAATACTAAGAATAAAATGCACTGAAATCTAATATTTGTATTTTGAGTATTACATGTTAGGAATATTTGTATGTTTATATTTTATACATAACCTCCATGTGTAGTACTAATAATTTTAAACTTCAGAAGAAAAAGTTAGAAACGTAATTAACAATTATTTATCCACGTTAGTAAGCATCAATATTCCATATCACTGTTATTGTTGTATATTTCACTTTTCTATTTTCAGACTTGCAAACGCAGGAATGGTGGACGTGCCAAGCATGGCCGTGGCCATGTAAACCCTGTCCGTTGTACTAATTGTGCACGCTGTGTACCAAAAGATAAAGCAATTAAAAAATTTGTTATTCGTAATATCGTAGAAGCAGCTGCCGTGAGAGATATCACAGAAGCAAGCTTTTATTCTGCATATCAACTTCCAAAGTTGTATGCCAAGTTGCACTATTGCGTTTCTTGTGCTATTCACTCAAAGGTAGTTCGCAACAGATCAAAGGCAAATCGTCGTATTAGGACACCTCCAGTTCGTAATTTCCCTAGGGTAATTATTATTAAATTACATAGTTATGCATATTATTAATTTCATCAATTTTTTTGATATACATTCATTTTATCATATCTTTTTTCTGTTTAGGATCTGCGTCAAGGCCAACAAAACAGGAAATAAATTACTATGTAAATTTTAAATAAAATAAAGTATAAAATCGATATTAACTGTTTTTTATTTATATCATTTATTCTACAAGTTACAAGATAAATTATCTTAAACCTCCTATCATTCCTAAACAAGTCACTTTAAAAATTTCTTATTACATGATTCAAAATTATTATAATAGTAATGCACAATGTAAAAATTACACAAGTCAAATGTATTTGCATAGTCCCACATAAGATACACAAAGAAATACACTTTTAAGTGCAGTCTTAACAAAGGTAATACTAAACAGTACCTAATGTTTATTTTCCAAAATGTGATGTTAAATATGAAGTGAAACTTCATACCTACTGCCTGCTAATAATGCATAAAATTGATAAAAATATTTTGCATAGAATTGTAGCAAGAATTCCGCTATTGTTGCATTTTTGTAAAATTAATATACAATTAACAATAATTGCCCAGTACATCAAGGGAGGAATCATTTATTTGCTTCCTCCATTGCTTTTTTGAGCGTCTTTTCAAATATTTTTTTGGAATCGCAAAATCCTTGCTTTGTTTTCCCAAATGAATTTGGACCAGCAGAGGTTGGTGTTTCTCTTCCAATATTTCTCATCCTCATCCTTGCTTCTGCTGGCATTTCTTCAGGTTCATCTTCTTCGTCTGCATTGAATACAGAAGCTACTGTTGGCCTCTGGATTGGTGTTGCTTTTACAGTTGGTTTCTAAAATACAGTTCTCGTAAGAACAAATATATATATGCTTTCGTCAATTTATACATTACTACTTACTGATGTAGAGCCTAGCTTTATCTGAATACCCTTCTTTTGTTCTGTTCCACTTTTCTTCCCAAATCCAAATGCCAGCTTCTGTTTCTTGGCATCACTTTGATTGTAATTACCAGCCTCACACCGGTCATCTGATCTAATCGGTGAACGATCCCTTCCTCTGTCATCTCCCCTGGAGTCCTCTGCTCTGTACACACTTGACCCTGACAACGTCAAACACTGGCAAAGTTCAGATCAAGTTAAACAACATTGTATCTTTTAACCGGAAATATCTAAGCGGCATGCTTAGCACAAGTTTCTTGTAATTCCGAATAAAATTTAAAAACAAATGAAATCAATAAATGATGATGAAGAAGAAACAAGTGTGTATGTAACATACATATCCTAAAGTTATTTATAACAATACGATATACGATATATGTATATTTACTTGATAATCTTATTACATAAGGTTAACATTCAATCCGTTTTTATTATTGTGAAGCATCCTTTGGCACATGGTTGTAGGATGCGTGCACCCAAAAACGATACATGAAAAGTAAGAAACGAGATTTAGAAAATAAAAGTACGATTTGCACGTCTAGTTTTGTTCTAAAACTGCTTCGTAATAGATTTTCTAAATTACATATTTAGAATTTGGCGTTTCCATAATTAAAGATTGTGGGCTTGAAATCAATAACGAAAACAAATCAAGACTAGAACATTCATCCATGTTCTGCAAGGTACGAAGTAAATGTTATTTTACCAAATGCGACTGATACGATTATAAATAAAATGAATAAAACCTTTTCTATATTCGTCCCCTGGATTCCTCTTCGACATTTTTCTGATTTTCTTTGGACGCAATGCGAAATCGAGCGAACTGAAGCACTTTAACGACAGTAACTGCAGTTTACTTCACACTAGTGTACCTAGCTTAGCGTAAATAGGGACATTTAAGGAAATATAGCAGCGGCTAGTAATTTTCTTATAACAGTTAGTACAGGTAGTACAAAAGAGAGAAAACAAAATTTATTTAATAAAATACATCCTTAATGATTACAGATACTAACGTTAATTAGAATTTTTAGTTTGGAAATTATCTTAAAAATATTCTTTTCATTTATTTAAATTTCCTTACCAAATCTCCTTTTCATTGGTAATGCCTGGCGCTTCGTACTGTGTATTTGAATATGCGTACAATACATATAAATAAAGTATTTTAATCTTTGTTAATGTTAGTTATTTTATTGCATACATTTTTATATACAGGGTGAGTCACCTAAGGATTTAAGCTGAAATATTTTCGATATTATTAATTATATCGGAAAATGTTTCAGGTAAAAGTTGAATGGATTCAAAGGGAGCGTGTTTTAATGTTAGTTTTTTGTAGGTGGGTGCATGAAGGTCATGAGGAGGTTAACTTCGTTGAAATTTTTGTTAAATGGAATTATATATCCTTTAGTACATTAATCGATGCACTGGATCTTGTCTGTGTCTTACGTCTCTCCTTGTTTATCGTACGATAAGTTTTACAAGTTGAAATTGAAATATCTACTAAACCAGTAGTTTTTCGACACAAGTAGATCAATGTGTTACGTTTTGTTTGGCTCGTTTTGGTTGTGTTGCCGTTAATTTTTGAATTCAGATTAAATTGTAGTGTTGTCTGTCGTTTATTAAACTCCACGTTTCGGCTAACCTGCTCCACGCAGGAGTACTGGCACGGGAGAGGATTAAAGTTGGTGAAAATAAATGTTCGCTTAATCCTATTATATTATTAGACAAATATTCTTCACAAAAAAAATGTTTATTCGTATTCTAATTGGATATTGACAGAATCGTCGTTGAAATTTCGAATACTCGAAGTTACAATCGTTCGCAATACGTTTTCACTCTTATTAATTACAAGATTTTAATTTGATAGATTTTCAATAATTTACAAATTGACAAATACAAACACGTCGATTAACAAGACTAACAAGAACTGGGAACTAATGAAACAAAGAACTAAAAGATAAAGAACTAAAGGACTAAAGAACTTAAAAACTGAGAGCAAAACTAAGAGCTAAAGGAACTAAGAGCTGAAAAAATTAAGGAACTAAAGAATTAAAAGGCAAAGGAACTGAGAAATTAAAAGCTAAAGGAATTGAGAATTAATCGCTATGAACAAAGAAATTACTTGCCAAGAAATGGGGAACTGATCGCCAAGAACCAAGGAATTAATCACCCGGAACTGAGGAACTAATCACACAAAACTGAGGAATTAACTACTCTGAACTAAGGAGTCATTTCTCTTTCTTCTATGTCGCTACGCTTATTTATATTTAGGTCTACCGTGGAGGGGTCGTCATGTGACGGGTTATTCCGTGGGGGTTGTGAGGCTCGAATTTGGTTTCTATACAAATTGTTAAAATTTATTTAAATTTCAAATTGGAACGCTCACTCGCGCTATTGGTAGTTTTAGTCTACGTTACGGCGCGTGCGCAGCGCGGGACGTGACAAATGATTTTTATAGAGAATCTCAAGCTGTATTAGTGTATTACAAAATATAATTCCATTTAAAAAAATGTCATCAAACCCATTTAAAAAAATTAAGTTGACCTACACATTACTTTTACGTGTCCATCTATAAGAAAACTAATAACATCATTTATAATATACAATACAGCCGATATCTTGATTTAAACTGTTAGTTGATTCACTCTGTATATTGATTCCTTTTATGAATAATTGACAAAAATTGTTTAATATATTATTATTATATTTCTTATATCCACGTATTTCTTTTTATGAATATTTAAAATAATAAAATTATTACCATAATTACACATTGAAAATTTGTCACAAAGTTGTCGAAAATATATAGTGGCAACTGTAACGTTTATTTACAGATTCTAATGTAAAATTATAAAATTAATTATTTTGAGATAATAAACACTTTGTTAATTTATTAACTGACTTATTAATCTATTAGTTAAATCATTGAAAGTATAATAGAAAAAATAAATAAAGTATACAAAGTGATCGTAATCTTATTTTCCTCGTGGATATTGATATAAAACTGTGAGTATGAGATCAGTTGTTGAAAAGCCACGAAAGCAAATGTATTTCTTTAGAAAAATTAACTCAAACCACAGATAGCGATTCTAAAGTACATCTATAATTTTCAAAAATAGAACAAAGCCAAGTCGTCACGTCGCGTCAAAGCCGAAAGAAACATTAAAAGAAGGAAACGTTTTCCGTATGCTTCCAGTTGAATTTTTAGTTTATTTGCTTATTTAGTAAAAGAAAGTTCTCATTATTTATTAGTGCGAAAATTCTAAATCGCCTTTTTGTTCGAAGATGTTACTAAACCGAATTGGATTCTTACTGGTGAGATCATTATAATTTTTCTGAAACGTTCTTCCGAAGGAAATATCTTCAATTTAATAGTATTAATCTGATCTTCTACCATGATATTCATAATAATTACCAAATATCGAAACTATAAAGCGAACAAAGAATCTCGCTCAATAAATTAAGTACATATTTACAAAATTCGTAGATAAGATTAGACGTCAGAATTTATCATTTCAGTTTATTTAAAACTCTTCCGAATCGCTATAATATCTTCGGTTCTTCGATAATTTCCTTATCAGATACAGAAAATCATAGGAACGATTAAACGATGATATTCATATTCTGAATATCATCGCGTCGTTAATGTACACGATAATGTAGAATCGTCTCTTTTTATTTAACTGCTATTTTGTGGAAATTATAATTACTTGAAACCTTTTACAGCTTATACTTCCTCTCTCAATGACCTCTCCTACATACGAGACGACACAAAGTGACAATCCGCAACGTAATATACTTAAACTACATATTCGAAATAAATATCTTTCCTGAAAGCATTTTTTAACGAAGCTATGTTTCAGTGTACAAGCCGGCTCCGATTTGCAAGGATAAAACCTATTGCGAAAATGCATTGTATTATCCAACCGATATAGTGTCGAGGGAATTAAGAAAGAATCCGCATCTTCGAGATTACGCTACCGTGGATGATGTTCGTAAATTTCACGATCGGATTCATTGTCTTAGTAATTGGATATTATGACACGGGATACATGCAATTCTTCGACTTTTTTCGTCTTTTCATATTACCATCGAATAATCGTATCTGGTAGTGGTTAATAAACTACTATTCATTTCAGCTTATTAGCATAGAAATTGCACTTGGTTACATATATGCATGTACACGTATGTATTACAAGGTGTACGTTATCTTCATCGCACACTGTTACCGAATCTGTCTTACGTAATTATTTCTTTAGCGATGCATCGAATGTTCCTATTCTTTGGTTTGCTGTAAGGCACTCTTGTTCCTTAAAACTACCTTGAACTATTTCACTGACTACTATTTGCATTTCACGCTTTGCACATTGCCCCCTATGCTCGTTTCTCCTCCAATTCTATCTTTTTCTATCCTTTTTGGCCATTCGACAATTTCCGCTTTCCCTTCCGTGTTTCTTCCACGCCCAGACTTTTTGTGCCAATTTTTCTGCAAACCTTCCAGTTTTTAAATGTCCCTTCACTGCTATAATAAATGTTAGTTTTCCCCTTCACGCACCCAAAATCTACATGCTTTCTCCAAGCTGCCACACCTTGTTCCGTACTATCGAATAATAAAATGCTCTATAGTAATGTTCAAAAAGAACCTCATTTCCGATAAATTTCACACATTACAAGCAATTCACACTATGCCTCGACTCAGCGTGCTGGCAGTTTAGTTTTAGCTAATTACGATAATGGTACATTTTTTAATCGGTATTCACACGCTTTTATATGTAGCCTTTTTTTTTTTTTTTTGTTTAACAGGTAGATTCGTTACCAGGATACGAGAATGAACTGGAGGACAAACCACTTTGTTTGTCTACGGTAAATTAACAACTTGATCGATATCTCAATAATGTAATGTTATTGATATAATTATGTTGAAATCAAGATTTTCTTGGTTACCGTAGGAGCAACTTGTATTTCCTAAATTAGGAATAACGAAAAATTTGGAATGGAAGTATATCGTAAACCATGAAGACTTGGTGCAAGCTGTACGCATCGAGACATGCCTGTAAGTATCATTTTATGTCAGTTTCTGTTCTGTTCGGTTTACAATATGTACGAAGATAACAAAATTTATTCTGAAATTTCAATTTAATTTAATAATAGGGAGGAGAGCCAACCATGCAAAGTGATCGATGGTTTCGCCGAAGGATACTATACAAAGTGCAAACAGAAGTTCATATATCGCCAACTCTTGTCATTGACGGACAATAGTACGATAACCAACGATTACTTTGCATTCCCAGTAAATTGTTGCTGTCACGTCGAATTCAAAGTTGACAAATTTTTACATTCATTTAATTCTCATAAGAGATTAAAATGATGAGGGCAAATGGATGCCATGTTAAACGTGATATCAAGTATGAATATTATGGATATACATCCTATACTTATATTGCATTCTCTTATTACAAAACACGTGTAATGTACTTTAATAAACGAAACACGATGCATTAATAGCCAGTGCCATCACTTATAATAAATACTCGTCTTACTCGATTCAATAAAATTGCCTTTATGCGACCTGTATGGCTACGTTAAGTCATATTTATTTTATTTTGCCTTTTTCTAACATCACGATACATTAGAATCACAAGAGCATATCGATCAAAGTGCAAAAATATTTTATCAATCGTTTACGAGATGCGGAGCTCCACTTATCAATACAGATTGCATAGCAACATGTTTAGCTTTCTACATTGACAGATGCAACTATTTTTTATTTTATTCTACTTTCTGTCTAGTTAATGCTCATATTCGGCACACATTATAATTTCACTGGAACCTCTATTTTTATCATTAGCGAACATTCTAGTCTAACGCTTCACCTTTCACGAGCCTTTTTTATTCTTCTTCGTCTCGCCTCATATTTATACCGCCGCATCAACGTACAACGATTTCTCTCACTTCAGGATAGATCGTTTCCTCTCGTGACATTATCTCGCGGTGCTTCTATCTAATTGTCTCATACCATGTACTTACGTAAAGAGACACGACCATTTTAATTTGTACGTGGCTATAGATATAAAAGTCGATCGTCATAATTCTTAATAATAATTCAAAGTAACCGAGCCGTGCGTAAACGTGACACAGAAAATATAGATATCACGGCAGGATAATTATTGGTGAAATTAATTCAGAAAATAAAGAAATTCACGAGAACGTGTTACGCGCAACAAATTGTGTCGATCGATATAATCATGAGAATTACCTTGCCACGAATTAGATGACTTTCGTGTTTCGACTGCGTAAGAATAACCATTCATCGTGAATACCTATACGTGTAACCGGATACAAATAATGGTAGAATTCCGCCGATTTGCTTTGCTTTCTATTCGGCATATTCAGTTCGGAGTTCAACTCGGTGCATTAGACTAGAAATCGATAATTCTTTATACCATATCATATAAATTTCTTCTATGGATAGATATTTATTATTACAATTATCTGTATAACTATTACGTAATTGAAAATTCCCTTTTAATTTTATCGTTTGAAGATTTCTATATATCCCGCTACGTCGCGAAGTATTAAATGTCATTAAAATATAAATCATTTTCTATTCTTTTCTATTCTTCATCGTCGAGTTACCCATCGAATGCGTATCAACGTAAGCTTAACGAGGTTCTAGTTACGTCATTGCTTAAGCAGCCGATTATGTTGTTCACGTAGAGCGAAGCAGGAACAGGGAAAATATGAAAACCAATGAGCGGCCCGATGAAAATCGCGCTATTCATTATTCCGAGGGATGTACCCGCATTTCACTGAAATCGCTTTCATTAGCGTGCTTCGACTGGCGAACTTGAATAGGAAAGGGAACGCGCGTTCGCTTCTTCCTCTCCTTCAAGGTTCCCCGTTACGCTTCCCGAATCGTATTTCAGCATAATACAGCGTGCATGATAGGCTATGAATTTTGGACGCATCGTCTCTCGTCTGGGTGCAACGGAAGAAAGTAAACCATTGACACGATTGGCAAATTTCCAAAGTGCACGGCAAACTCGCGGAAGACACAGGATGACGACGAGGCGCAGACACGACGAATAGCTTTAAATAGAATAATCCTATTCGATGGAAACTCTATAGAATAATTGATAATTAGCAATATCTGTAGCAGTTCTAATTCTAATTCTCAGTTTCTAAATAAAGTCGAACAACGTCTTAATTTTGGAAAGATAATCATTTTATAAGACGAAGCTTCGTATTTACCCTTTGCTATGCAATATATTTAGAACTGAATTTACATAAATACTGATATTATACTTGTTACCGCTGCTATTAACGTAAATCATAGAGATAATGGAAATAGTTGCAGCATTAACGAGAACAATGGAAGCAAGAACTTAATGGAAAATTGATGTCTGAGGATTAGAAAATTTCACCAGATACGGATCTGCGGATCTCGATGAATCGGCGTAACCTTCTTACAAACGAAAGGGAAAGAGATTCGCTTCCAAATTTTGGAAAAAAAGAAAAACATTCTCGTGGTGGGCAACGCTCTCCTGTAAAAGCTAACAAGGTGGGAGTCGGTATAAAGAGAGGAAATACTCGATGGCGATGGCCAGTGAGTTCAGTGAGAGTGCCGTGATCCTTTTACCGATCTACCGTGAAAGTCAACGATGAAGGTACGCGTCTCAAGATCATTGTGCACCGAATTTCTTTCGGTTCATATGTGAAGTGCTCATTTTCCTGTCGAGATCTTACTCTTGCCTTTCTTGTTCGAACCGATTAACGGGCCCGTACCGACCTTGTCGAGAGGAAGACCTCAGAAATCCTGAAATAGAATTTACATTTGTGCGAATTAATTATACTTATCAATTTCAAAATTCACCACAGGGAAATTCCATTTATTCGAATTCTACTTTAGCAAAGAAATCTTAATCAATGCCTGAATTAAATATGTTCTTCTGCCGATTGAATCCGATTATCTGGACGTTAAACTTCTATCATTACGTGAACGAAAAGTCGTTTAAAGAAGGACTAGTTATACTTATGAATACTGTTTATGCTCCAATGAGTCCGGGACTCCGAACCCAATGGACTTGCATTGTTTTTAAAATTTCCTCTTGATAAGATCAAGATTGATGTTACTCCAGTCTGAAATTCCATTTATAAGATCGTTCTATAAGGTGATCTCTTTGCGGTTTCGCTTCCTGTGGCGCGGTCGAGGGTCGAGGCGTTGCGATTAAAATCCATGTGAAAGTAAAGGATATTTGTTCCTATTCATGGATACGTTCTTCCCGAGATGCACACACGGCAACGTAGAAAATTGCATTTTGTTCCCGCGCGTTCGATCTCGCGATGTTTAGAAGGTAAAAGTGTGAAGAAACGCGACGATCATTGTCATTAACAAGCGGTCGCTTACCCTTGAGAAATCGCGTTTATTCGTTTGATAACTAAAACTATCTCTCTCAACACAATACGAAATATCCTCTTGCGTTTTCCTTCGTATTATCCTTTCTGCGAAAGTGTTCCATTCGATTTTTCGTACGCACGATTTTTCCGCCTCAAATTTTCCATTCCATAAACGACACTCTACGAACTTTCTTTCAACGAAGAAAACGTTTCTCGCTGTTCAACGAACGAACATAAAAAAGTGCTTAAGCGTTCAGTTTGAAAATAAAAATAACAAAAATATGAAAGTTATGGCGGATCCCATGCGATACGAGTGGGTCCATCGCGACAGTGCGAAGAAAGTTAAAATCGATGACGAAAGATCGTGGCCAAGTATTCCTTTCTATCGATATAACAGGTATAACAGGAAATGATTTTCGCGATATGCAGATTCTTCGACCGGACAGGTACCTTTCTTTCCAAGGAATCGGATCTTGGTGCCCAGGGTGACGTTTTTATGATACGCCGGCTCGCTAGACGCATTTTAGAAATCGTGTCGAGAGTAATGCAACCTGGAGCGTATGGTAACTAGGTCAAACGTTGGCACCACCGAGTGCAAGGACAAGGACACCTTGATCACTTTCGTCCGGCTGAGATAATTCACATTCCCCTCGAGTGGTTAGGCCAAAAATACGGAAATAAGTTTCACGGTGTTTCTCCGGATTTACCACTTCAATACGAGTCGTTACAGAATCGTAAAAAAAATCTATTTCCATTGGATTTGTGGCTCGATCGAAATGTTCAAAACACCGGTTCTTCTTAATGGGCTAAAGAATTTATTTCGGAGGAAAACGTGAGTTTGAAACGCGAGTCGATGTTTCTACAACTTTTAGCGAAACTTGCAACGTTATTTGTCGAAGAAAAGGATGGTGCAGTCGAACGTAGACGAGAATGATTCTGCAAACTGGAATTTTTATTTTCAAGTAGCAGTCGAGCATTTGTTTATTCGATTTTCGCAAGCGAATGAGGAATGTAGATCGCTGGAGATTTCTACTGAATCTCTGCAACGAGCGCGAGTTCGTTTTGCTTGCAATTTATGATCGTACGGGACTATTTATCTTATTTTATTCGAAATATAAGAAAGAAAAATTCTTGAAAAATCTTTAGGCCATTTTCTAAAAAATCAGAGCATGGGCTATTAAGAAAACAATTACTGTGAAACTTGGTAAAAATTCGAGAGGCGCGAAGCTCGATTGGAACTTTTAGATTGAAACTTCTGGAACGGACAGACGATCGAAGATCGACTTTCGATCTGTATCGAGGTTTTTCATGCATTTGATTGACAACACTCGTCGTCAATTTCTTAGTTTCTTTTTCTCTCGATACAGTTTGCGAAACCAGTAATTCCGTCAAGATCGTTGATCGTCGCTGCAATCACATACATATACATATGTCTAAGACACGCGTCTTCGTATGACTTTCACCAAGAGCCGCTCTACTTGTCGCATTCACGTTCCAATGCTACATGTTTCACTGATTTATAAACTTACTAACATGTTACGCTGCGATGCCCTGTTAGGCATTGCATATACCATTGATCCAATATACCGTCGAAATATCCTCGAACAAGTACAGCAAGTGCAATCCTAAATACCTTTCGTGCGTTCTAATTGTCTTTTAACTCATTCGAAACTTGTTTCCTAAATACGGTAGTGCGCAAATGCTTATGGCGATGTATCAGCATAAACGATCGACTCGAATGGCCATCGGCTTCGAATGAGTTAAAAACGATAAAACAATATCGATAATCACGTTCCAATGAATTTCAGTTACTGTGGCTGTTCACTCTCGGCTGTTCGATCGTCGTCGTTCTATCGGAAAGCACAGCCTCGAACGAAAAATCGTTGCGAGCACGTGCATCAGCGCAGCTCGAGCGATTAGCCCCCTATCGAAGAACATCGACGGACCAAGGGACAATGGACGAACAGTGGCAGATGCTGGAAAATGCGGCCAACGATCCGGCAATTAACAAACTCAGCGACCAACAAATCTTGGAGATCTATCGACTTCTTCCAGAAAATCTACAGAGAGACGTGATAGATCGTGTTGGCGGGAATCGAGCTATGATCGAGATGCTGGCAAACCAGAAATACGTGGCGTTCATGCAAGATAGGATAAAGCGATCAGGATCAAAACGCGAGATATACGACCGTGATGGATACGAATCGCCACCAGACGGATACACGCACGAGTACACAGGATACGGGCATAATACATACGGAGAGCACGACGAAGGAAATTCAGAATCGTCTGGATCTGATTCTGGATCGATTCTAAAAGGATCTGGCAGCCTGATCGGTGGCATAGCCAAAGGTATAATCAGTGGCCTCGTGAGCGCGTCCAGCAGCGCTTCGAAAGGATCTTCCTCGATCTCGGCGCAGAGTTCCCAGACGAGTGCCCATTCGAGTTCGTCGTCGAGCGACGATAAACCAAAGCCGAAACCAGAATATGGACAAGTTTACTCGGTAACTATATAGACATTGGCAAGTTAAAATTAAAACGAGCGGGTTCGATTGAGATACGCGATCGCGATTAATTTTCTATAAGATGGATCGGTGTCGATTGCCACACATTGGCGGGCAATGAAAACGAAGTTTTCAGTTCTATATCGGAGGAAATGCTTCGTTCGTGAAAAATTCCAAACGAATTACACGCTGGCGGAAGTTGATGTATGCGCATAAATAACGGAACGAGCGGATATCAGCAATGCTGGTATTTGGAAACGAGATTATGAAGGCCTTCGTTGCCTTTATAGCGAATTTTACGTAATTAGCTTCAGGTGAAAGTGAATTCATCTGCGTAGAAAGTTCGTTTGTGTTTCGATATGACAACGGTTTGATTCGACGAAAAAAAGAAGGAAAGAAATTCCGAAATCTATGGAGCTTTCTTTAAACGAACCCGTGAGCTATGATCGAACGCTCAGTCGTTTTTTGGCGAAAACGAAGTAGAATAGAATGACAGATGTAGAAACATTAGTACAAACGATTATATCGGTACATTAGCTGCACGAAAAAGGAATCATTATGTGGGTCGTTCAGGTTGCAATTAAGGAGGGAAATCTTTAGCTGGCTCTTGTCTTAGCACTCCCCTTAGCTAATCGTAGAAAATATTTCACGCTGAAAGAATTTCACGATGGAAATAGGAAACGTGTCAATTACGAATCGTTGTCGAATGAAATTCTTCCGAGTATATAATGGGTATCGCGAAACTTTCATTCTTTTTATACGATCTACAAAAGTTTGTTAGAAACGAGCGCAACACCATTTCACAATTAGTCGATTCGCGAGTACCAAGCCGCATAGAAATTTACAATTTCCATCGTGAAATTACGATGTTCGTGTAATCGACGTTGAGTGAAACAGGTCGACCGTAACATGTCATCGCCGATCGTTCGAACCTGTCGTGATTGAGTTTGATTTGCAACGTAGAAGCAACGATTAAGGAAATCGTCCGAATCTCCAAAGAACGTCGAATTGTAATTTGAAAATGTTGCAGCGCGCATTTTTTATATATTAAATAGAACATGGAACAATGAACACCGGTTGTATGAAAAATGTGACACAGATAGTTCGCGTTAGTTATAGTTCTTATATTAATATTAATATAGAGGCATTCTTATAATAATCCCAGCTGTATCGTGCAATATATAATACTCAATAAAGTACAGATTAATTTGCGCAACACGTGCCTTGTTAATGGAATTTTTCTATGATAGTACAACGATAAGGCGTTCGACATGTGGGACTTCAAAAAGGCGATCATTACCACGTTAATGCAAGCCGTAAAAGCCGTAAGTGGCGGTGTGATTGCTTTGAAAGGTCAGCTACTGAAAGGGGGCGCATACCTTGTCGCGGCCAAGAGCAAAATTATCACTAAAACCGGGGATGCTATCACGACCTTGGGTCGTAATATCGTCAAGAGCGCCGTGCATCCTCCTCAGCCTCATCCCGCATACTTGTACGATCATCCTCCGGAAGGTGGTGAGTGTTTCTCTAATTTCAACTCTCATCGCTTAACGTGTAACATTCTCGTGTTGGCAACTTGATGATCAATAACACACAGATAACGAATAATTTTCTGTCTGTCTCTGACTTACGATATATAGTTTAATAATATTATATACAGGGTGGTTGGTAACTGGTGGTACAAGCGGAAAGGGGGTGATTCTACGTGAAAAAAAGAAGTCGAAAATATAGAATAAAAATTTTTCTTAATTTTTCCATCCAGACAACGATCTACAGTGAGATCCGTTATAACGAGACGCGATAAAGTGGGCGCGTACCGGGCGAAAATTCAAAGTCGATTTTCTCGAAAACGAAGCCTCGAACGACAAATTTTTTATTCTATATTTCTATATTCTATATTTTCGTAGAATCACCCCCTTTCCGCTTGTACCACCAGTTACCAACCGCCCTGTATATCTAGTATATATAATTTACGGAGCAGCTCGCTGTCACAAGTCGTGAAATTACTTTCATTTGATATACACGTCAGCTTAAGGATAATTGGAAATTAAAAGTGGAATGAAACGGAACAGGTCACGAAGAAAGTTACGACGGACCACCGCCCAGTATCGAGGAATATGGCGAACCTCATGACGAGTATCAGGAAAACGGAAATTATGACTCATCCTCGGAT
Source organism: Bombus vosnesenskii (assembly GCF_011952255.1). NCBI lineage: Eukaryota > Metazoa > Arthropoda > Insecta > Hymenoptera > Apidae > Bombus > Bombus vosnesenskii. The sequence continues at coordinate 3,019,467 of NW_022884330.1, read as the reverse complement.
GGTAAGGTTTCTCGATGTGAATAACGATCATTGAAACACGTTATTAACACCGCAGCATCGATACTAATACGCTAATAGCCTCTTACTTTTCTAAAGTTCCATTTGCAAAGGCATTGCATTTGATCGTAATGCAATTTGCGATTCCACGCAGCAACGTTAACTCGTTAACTCGAAATGCGCTTATATTCTTGATTCGAACGTATGATGCGCTCCATGTATATACACGCGTACGTTATATATGTAAGGGTGTTCCTGTATGCTTGTAAAAAGAATTCGGTGAGAGGCGTAGAATCTCTGGAGAACACTGTTACGCGTTTTGGAATAAAGAAAGTAAGAGCGATCTTCGCTTTCAAATGAGATCCTAATCTGCGGAACTTTCCTCCGTGTACGAGCACGAGGAAAGCGAAGAAGAGAGATGGGCTGCGGAAGAATTCCCGTAGTGGTATGTTGAATTCCGCAGCCGTTCGTTATACGGGGTGTTCACAATTTCAATTTCATCGATTCGATTCAACACTTGCTCGTTTTTGCTCCGTCCTTCTTTTTTTTTTTTTTTTTTTTTTTTTGAGAAAATCTCGACAAAGAAACGAAGAAGTTTTCCGCTTCAAAATTATTATACGCGAATAAACAAGTAAACAAACGAAAGAACGAAAGTATTTTTGCTTCCTCTTTGCTAGTTTATCGATACGCGAAAGCTTGACATTTAAATCGGGAACACCCTGTACATATTCGGCGCTTTAAACACAGGTCCCACCACTGTGAATTCTTCCTCAATCGTAACGCGCTTCTTTACTACGTGTCACGTTTCTACGACTACGGTCTCCTTGAGACACCCGTAATAATTAGCCTCTTCCGTGAGAACGATTCTTTCTTCGGTGATCTTCAAAATTCCAAGTTAATCTACTTTCGCTCTGAACCTTTCGATATACCACACCGTTAACACGACTTTCTCCCAACAAGATCATCGATCCTTTCGATAGGATGCTTGTGCGAAACAGGTTTGCCAGTTTGTATTTAAACAAGTTGTATTAATCCTGGAATATTATAATAGGGTACTGTATTCTCACCGGTTTCTGTTTCATCCATTTCTAAACGGTACTAGCTCTTTGTAATTTACGCTTTCTAGTCATTTTCTAGCATGGGAAGACCAAAACTATCTGGCATATCTGGACTTTATTTCAAGTGTCATGATGTCATGCGAGCAAAATTATGCTTTTCATGGTTAGGCTGTTCTACCGTGTGTGTGTGTGTGTATGTAACTAGCAGGATTGTATGTAGGTGTAACGTCGCAGGACTAATCGAGATTTGCGAATTTATTCGTTGACTGACGATTTAATACGTCGATAAAATGATTTATTACAAAATGATCGAGCCTATAAATCGATAAAGTTGTACAGAAAGTGTGCCTACTAATACACTTGTACATACGATCGGCTACATGGTAACAACTAAACGGATTAACTTTTCGTTTCATGAATTTCGATTAAAAGAAAACGAACGTTTATCGATAAAAAGAAAGGGTACTTATTAACGCTTAAAAGTAGCGATTATTAATACAATGGAATGTGGTTGAGCGTATCTAATATTCGACGGTTTGTCGATAAGAATCTAACGAATTTATCATAACTTCATGAAACGAAGGATTATCGTTCAGACAAGACTGACAGACGTTACATTTACAGTTGCCCAGGCGGGCCTTCTAATCGTGAAACCAACGAAACCGGACGATTACGGTTACGATCACCACACAGTGGACGTGGACGCCGAAAAACCTGCGGTAGCACACTCGGAAGACAATTACTACGGCCCACCACCGGAACTGCCCCACGAAGACATCGAAAACACCGTGTTAGGAAATGCAAACAGCTATCAAAATTTTAATCAACACGATCACAACGTGAATTCAAATTCAATACCGCCGTTGTCCGGCTACGATCACGTTAAAGGACTCGACTACGCTTCTCTCGCTTCTGGTCCGCTGTCTATTCAACAGAGCGTCGAATATCCACCGATACACATTCAATACTCTCTTCCAGATAAAGGCAACTTGCAGATTTTAAACGGAGGTACGAACAACGGCAACGATCTGTCCGTGTACTCGAGCTTGTCGATCGACACAGACCCACAGAAAATAGAGTCGATTAAAATATCCGCGGAGTTGCCCAAGTTGCAGCCGCATACGAACTTGCAGAATTTGCCATTGCTGCCGTACTCTTATCCGCTGCAAGGACCATTGAAGATACCACTGTGGAATCCGCGTGTCTCGTCGCCGTATTGGCAAAATCAGGGATTGCTTCAGCCGTACGCTAATTTCAATCTTCATGGCTTGTATCGAAGAAGAAGCAGCTCGCAGAGGAGAAGGTCCGTCAGCGAGATCGCGCAACGTATGAGACTGCAACGAGGCTAGAGCCGAAGAATAGTCGCAGGTAATTGGAATCGCGTTATACCTCGTGAATATCCTTCATCGTGTGTTTACTGGGCACGCGAAGTTTCACGCGAAGCCATCTCACCAGGATCTGACGTTGCTGAGATTGTTCGTGCCGGGTCGCAGCAGCTGACGAGAGACCGGAGTCTGCGAGTTCTCAGTCGTTCGATCGTAGGCGTGGTGATCTTTCTAATTTTCTTTCGCGACTTATCGAGACTTCGCCACGTCTTCTGTGTCCTGTTTAATTCCTGATATATCTAAGAACATACACCAGGCAAAGATTCGATTACTGTCATGAATAGCAGCTGTAAGTATAGTAGCTAATTGGACGCGAGCTACGTGTATCTTGCGTCACCTATAGTCTACCTTATCGTCCATATTCTACTCCTCATTTCGTTACTCGGACCTACGCAAGCTCAGCGTGATACGATACTCAGCATCCGGAGAACCTGGCTCTTGTGCCATCCTGAATAGTTCTATCGCTTTTTCTCCAGTTCGCCTTCTACAGTCAGATGCACACTATTTTTATATTTTATAATTTGCAAATATAATTATAATTCCCTTCCGATACTTTCTGTTACAGTGGTCTACTCCTATTCGTACTACCCGGTCGTCGATGGATTCGAAAGATATCACAGATGCTAAAGAAGCCAGGCATTCGCGTTGGGATCGAAAACTATAGCGAGTGCAAGGAAATTCGGTGTACGTAATATCGCCGAGGAAAATTCGTAAAATTGTTCCCGAAGGACCGATCCAGGAACGAGGAATGTTAGCTAGAGACAATTTACCTACATACGAATATGTATGCGTACGTGTGTGAGCGTGTTCGTCCGAGTTTCGGCTTTCGCCTCGTTATCGTCGTAAAAGAAAACCTAGAAATTTCATGGATTCGATCGAAGTTATTCGAAGACGAATCCTCACGGAATCATCGTAGAAAAAAGAAAGCTGTCCGACATGCAAATGAGGGAACGGCGAACGTGGGACAATTATGGACAACAGTCGAGCTAACGTACTTTGTAGTTGATTTTATCTTGTGATACGCGTTGAATCGGCAATGAGCCGTACGATGTTCGCTCTTTTCGCATGATCGCCGTGATAAATACGACTGTTGCATCTGGTTTTCGTCGATTGCCGATCGTTAAGAAGGCGAGCGTGCTGTATGAAAGTTTATAACGATTCATTATGCGTATAAATGCAAATGTAGCTCGGGTAACGCTGATGCCGATTTTCATGCAGCGAAGGAGGCCATAATAATACGATTAACTACTTTATTCTCCCTTCCTTTTCTCCTAACACTCGTTAGAATTAGTAATTATAGGCATCGTAGTATTTTTATTACGCTCTCTACGACTTGGCCTTGTTTTAATTAGTCTTTTATGGTGTATATACAGTTTCGCAAGTGAACCATCGAGTTTGAATAAATATTTGTTGTTATTGTTATCCTTCGATTTTTATTATTCGCTATTGTTACCGTTGGTAATTTAATAAACTAACTTCAATTTCATTCGTAATATTTGTTTATTAAAAGAAACATTATTCTTATGATTAATCGATACGTACCGATACTGTGTTGGAAGGTGCGTTACTTTATTCTCACATTATCACGTGCAAACGAATACGAGGAGCAACGAACGACAATCAGGAAATAAAACGTCTGAACCAACATCCAGCCTCGATCTCCTTTCATCAATGCTTCCTATCGAGTGCAATGAACCTTCAATCCTGAATAACACCAGCTCTTTCCAAATACATTGCTGAAAGATATCGAACGGCTGAAACATCGCTATAAAACGTCAATGTCTGTTACGTTTTTATTCCGATCGCTCGCTCAACTGACAAAACACTCGAAATTGTCTAACATATTTTCTCATTATCGATAAATCACATCGAGGAACGGGATATCTTCGCATTATGTTTCTATGATTTCAAAAATAAATACAGAGAAGAAAACGAAAAAAGAAAAGGAGAAACGATCACGTGGAACAGAAACGAAGTATTAACAAAAAAATATGGAAATGCCACAAGTTCAAAGATTTATGATTTTTACGGAAAGATCCGTTTGCAGCGACTTCGTCGTTGTTACGCGACCAAAGAAATGGCACGAAAATGCCCAAAGCAATGCAAAAGTTTCCAGTTGGTCGTGAAAATGATTGAATGGCACGGTCGCATAATTTTAGTCATAAACTCACGTAGCACCGATGAATATAGTGGGTCACTGGATCACACACGTTGGTCCGCGCGTATCCACGCACACAGCTGTATCCTCACGAGGGAATCCAGTAGCAGGATATGGAGAGAAACGGCGTTTAACCGGTCTTCGATCACTCTGCCCATCTGCCGACTGGCAAAGGGCCCCTGGTACACTCGTAAATCGACTTTCCTGCCATCGAATTCTTCTTCCATCCATCGTAGTGCATTTAATAAAATACAATCTGCCATTGAAACGTTCCATCTCGTTCTCTGTGTAAACGTTTAAACACATACCTGACAAATGATCGAAACGAGCGTGCAATTCCAGCTATCTGTAGGAACGTCGATGTTTAACAAACTATTGTTGGAAATTGATCGGCGTGCAATTGAACGGAGACGAAGATCCTCCGTTCGGTATGCTCATTTTCTTCTTTTTTTCTTTTCTAAAAGCGGCTCCAACGAAGTACCGTTTCGGAGAGACGTTGACGTTGAGCGTATCGCTTTAGTTTAGTAGGAAGAAACACGGGAGAAAGGAACGTAAGATGAAAGAGAGCGAGAAATCTATCGAAAATGTCAGAGTTTCAGAGAAGAACAGATGGCTGAAGCATGAATTATTTAATTCGGGAAAGTTTTGCAGAATCGAAGCGTACGGTCTACGAAGATCTAGAAACGAGCAGAGTCGAAGAACGGTTAAGTGAAACACGAGCAATACAGGAAATAATTTCCATTAGAAAATTCAAAAGGATTAAAATGTAAAATATTCACGATGTTTTCGTTACTTTGACACAATCGTGAACTCGGTTAATTGGAGAAACGTTGTAGGAACGATTATAGATATTTACTTACGTGATACGATTAACTGACATTCGCTTAACGCGCTTCCGTTGCACACGCAGAACGAACAAACGCAGAATTGGGAATTCTTGTGAATTTCGTGGAACCCATGACTTTTCCCGGTTACGTTCCGCATTTCGAAGCAGCTGTTATCCGTCAGAGTAAGGTAGGAGGCACAGCGTTTCGGCCTTCGATGATACGTTCGCCGGTTGCGAGTATAAATGAAGGACAATGACCTAATTGCGTGCAGAACACACAGTGCTCCCTCAATGTCCAATCATCGCGCGCGTTAACTCGTGTTCGATTATTTGTGGCCGTAACTTCCGGCATATTCTTTTCATATTTTTTATCGTTTTCCCGTCTTTTCCTTCCAGTGAGAACGCCAAGTTGCGCAGGTGATAAATCTGAAAATTGTCATTTCTTCGTTCGAGGAACTTCTTGCTCGGAAGGCGAAACAATGAAGGTAAGACGTCAGGATTTTTAGCATCGTTATTGTTTACCAATATATACTCTAGTACCTCGTTCTTGAAGAAACTTCATCTTCGGATTAACAGCAACAATATCTACGCAGCGATTTCGCACGATTCGATGGTTTCGTCGAAAACAACGTAACTTCCTTTGGTCGAAGTCGAGCGTGGTTTACGCGTACATCGAATCGTCTGTAATTCAAGAGATTTATCGACATTTCTGATTGTGATTGAAATTACAAAAATATACATTAGACTCTTCTTAACGATTATCCTAACTTTCGCATGGAAACTTTTGTAAAAATGAACTTTGTGTATTATATTGTTCGAATTTGTAAGAAACGCGAGCTATGAAACAATGAAATAATTCTAAAAATCTTCTAACGTTAAAATAAATAATTCTCTAGTATAGTAATTAAATAAGACACGAGTATTTTATACTTACGAATTCTGTAGTCGAATAATCTCTTATTCGCGGAACGTATATCAGCGTATAATTCACTTTAACAATTTTCCTTCGTACAGGCGAATTAATTTTCTTCGATTAACTAGAACTCTTCCCATTGCTATACAATTTTGCCAATTTCACTAGCATTAGTTATGTCACGGTATCCTTCACATTGTATTACGATGCACGAATATACAGGTATGCGCTTGTAACTACGCTACGATTGAAAAATCAAGTTAATAGGCCTGTCTACCCAACGTAGAAACTAGTTCCGTTATATGACAAAAAAAGGATACTCGGTCGATGTCTGATTATTATCATTAACGGGAAATAGCCATACGTTTCTTCCTTCATCTTCGAGAAAACGTTTCCCTCCTCTCCTTTTGAAAAAGTACCGCGAGATATGGAAGACGTCTAATTATACAAAAACTACGAGCCAATCACGGACGTTCTAAATATTATCGATGCGTGTAAAATTAAGCTCTCTCAATTTTTATTTCATCGCGATATCCTGTCAGAAGTATCGTCGATCATTCGCCGAATTAAACTACTTCGTGGATTCCTATTTATCGGTTGTAACGTTGTAAATCAGATGTTAAGAGCAAAGACAGGAGTGTTCAACCTTTCACGCGGAATCTTCTTCCATCGTCGATAACGCGCGCTTGGCAAACGAAATTACCAAACGGAAACGCGAGTCGAGCGAAAACGAAGTATAATCGTCGCGACGCAACAGGTTGCATCCACCATCGTCGTTCCTAATCCATTCGAGCCGGACCATCGTCGTTTCCATGCTCGGCTATTTTCTTTTCGACCTCGCTGCTCTCTTAGCTTCTTACTACCCTCGCTTTTCCTACGTCGATGTGGCACACCGTCCCACTTTGTCCGCTAACAACTCGCGGCACTTCTCTCTTCGGTTTCATTGCCGGTGCCAGCGTCTCTCAAACTATAGATGTAATCGGTTAACGATACCATTGTCACGGTCATTGTTACGACCGTTCAAATCGACGCCCGACGTAACAAGTTGAGCGGCTGGCGTTGAATACCAAAGCACTTGCTTTGAAACGTATTTCAGCGAACGATTCAATTTTATCGCCGTGGAATAGTAATCGAAACACGCGATTTCCTTTCTCGCCGTAGCTCCGATTGACGTCGAATCGAACCTGCTTAAATTACTTTTCATATTGCCGTTGCTGTATTAGATTCGTTTTAACGACATGCTAATCGCTCGCTCTAATATACCTGGTAATTCAAGAAAACGAAGAAATCTTGTCGTCTTTTATCGAAGAATATTTGAGGATCACTGGCTCGTATTACATCGCACGCGTTGACTCTACCCGTACCATAACCGCGAAGAATGAAACTAAGTGCACGTGTTGATATGCGAATACCGTAAGAGTGGCCTGGACTTCCGGTTTTAACGCGTCCGCTTTCCCGATCCTAATAAATTCTCAAAAAATAATATCCTGAAACTTCAGCGAAACAGCAAACATCCATATGACCTACGTACATGAAAATTAAATGGAACGTTGAATTTCTTTAACGAAAAAACCTCCGTAGAATAGAGGATATAGATGATAAATATTGATAAGAGAAGAAGACCCACTTACCTTTTACGATGACAACTGGTCGACTGCCAATTTTTTGTTTCCCATGGAATACATATAACGGGCGCGCTCTGTTAACCAAATTCCAGACGACGAATTGGCTGTGCTGTTTGTTGGTCGTGTGCGTCTGCCTTGTCGAGGCCAGGTACAAGATCAGAAGGCCCCAGTTATCGCCTCCGCAGCCTCCTAAACTGATGTTCAAGAAATCATGGCCGATCGCCCATAGAATCTCCGTGGGCAACACGATGCACATAAATGGAAACTTCCCGCCCAAACGAATGTCCCAGAAACCGCCTAATTATAGGTGAATGTCGGAAATTTCATCGAACACCTGGTTACTTCATCGAACGTGACTTTTTTCCGATTTGTTCTTTTATTCAAGAATTCGCAGACCACCGATGTTCAACGTGCCACCAACCATTTGGAAGAATCAAATGCCGATAAGAGCTCCTCTAAATAATCACGCGGTTCTTCCGCAACGTCCACCTGTTAAGGAGTTCCATGCCGTGAACAAAATGCCGGAATATAGTCCGGAGTACAGGCCGGAAGCCGCTGTTCTACCACCGACACACAGGGGTGGCATCGACGACGACAAAGGACCGATTCATACAATTCCTGCGCCGAATCTCAGTCCCATGGACAAGCCTTTCAATAACGAAGCGAACGCAGACGAGACGTCTCGACGTCAACAGCCAACCGATCCTACCTACAAAGTTAATCCACACGGTTGGTTTACGTTATTTTCAGCTTCAATGTTTTAGCAGTTAAACAATGGAAATCCGCTAACCAAACGCTTGGCAAAACGAACGGATCTAAGATTTTTCATTTTGTCGGTTACTAGAAACGATATTGATTAGTCTTTATCGAAAAAGAAACACGATCGTAGTATACACGATATACGTATACGTTAATTGTTATCGATGCATAGTATTTTTCCAAGTTTACGCACTACGAGTGGATTGAAATTCTAGCATTAAATATCGTATTTAAATAGCGTTAAATAATATCGAAGTCTGTCTGAAAAATGTATTTTTATCTCTTCTAACTTTTTCTTTTTCAATCGTGTTCTCTTCGTAGGTTCCTTGTTGCCTAATTTCGATCTTGCGACCATCACGAGTTTGACACCCCAGAAGACTGTAACCAGTCCGACGCCGGTGCAACACCAGTACGAAGTGACCGAAAGTAACGATATCAGTCAGAAAGAGTATCAAACTGTTCTGCCAACGTTCTTGCCCCCGGAATTTGCAACACTTTCGACATTAGTGAATCCTGACTTACAAACGAACGATGTTTACTTGAATAATCATCCAGCTTCGAATATAGGTCTTATCGGAACGAACATTCAACTCGGACAGCCCAACTTACCTATGCAAACGAATCTTCACAGTTCTCTTCACGTTGGTTTCCCTGGTACCGCTGCTCAGACACCTTACATCATAAATCAACAAATTCCTGATCTACACGTTGGTCATCCGGCACCAGCTGGTCCTCCGCTCTCAGCCACTCAACTTTACGACCTTCTAAACAGCTTTCCCCAAAAAATGCCAGAGCAGTATCAAACAGGTATGATTCTCATCCACGATATCTCTTTTTTAGCGTCACTTTTACAGTCCAAAGTCCAGTAAATCTTGTTTCTTTTCCTCTTCGTTGCGATTAAATGGAGAAATAAAGGTTTTACGTATCGTTAACATAAATCTTGCGTTACCGCAAATTAAATTAGAATACGTTGGTGAAAGTGGCCTCTTCTTTTTCAAAACGCGAGAAATGGTATAGTAAAGAGAAATAGAAAATCTGACAGATCGCACGCGCTATCCTTTATCTATATCGTACATCGATTTGGCCGAAACGCATCGTTCAGATAACAAGATAAATCGAAACGATGGTGATTCCAGGTCAACAGCCACAACTTCAGCAACACATACTTCAGCAGCAACTCGGTCAATTCTTCCAGCCTACCGGCGTAACTGGTTTCTCGCAGCCCCAGATGCAATCGTTCAATTACGACGAGCAAGATAACAAGGAGCAACAACAACAGCAGGTCTTATTCAACCAAGATTACGCTGCTGGCAGGGTCAATACGAATTACAACGTAGAACCGGAGTCACCTCTGAACGAGGAAGAGAACGCTGGCCTGCAACAGAACGAGGATCTCGCTTATATCGCCGATGGAAACGAACAATTGGAAAATAACATCGAATACGAGCAAACCAACAATCAAAAGGATCAGACGACGTACTTTAACAAAGTGGCTAGCAACGATGCAATGTCCACGCAATTTTACACGACGCTGCCTAATCGAGAGGCTGCAGAAAAATTAGCAGCTCTGGCAGCTGCTGGAAACGTTAACAGTCAATTGATAGGGCAATTGCGAAAGCAACAACAACAGCAACAACAACAACAACAACAACAGCAGGAAAATGTACAGACCGATGAAACTATGCCTCCTAATCACAAGAACGAAGAATACAAAACGAACGAGCAAATTAACGACGACGGTCATTATGATCAGAATTATTATCAAGATCGAGTTCAGAATCGGCAGAAACAACGACAAAAAGAACACGAACAACAGCTGCAACAATACGAGGAACGGCAGAAAGAATACGACAGACAACAGCAACAACAACAGCAACGTCAACGACAAAATCCGTATAGCAATAAAAGACCATTGAGAATTATGGTGCCGGATGAAAATGATTATAGCAATACCGAGATACAGAACGACGAACCGAAAGAAAATACAGAAGTCGAGTACGAGTACGAAAACGACGAAGCGGATGCTGGAAATTCGCAGGCAAACGGGTCGTTCGACGGAAGAACGTCTTATGATCGATCGAACGCTGAATTTGGATCGCGTTTGAATCCTAAGAGCGGAGTATAACATTTTCTTGCGAATCATTTTGTATATATAGTTGGACGAAAATATTTATTACAGTTCTATTTATCGATCAGACTTATCTTTACGGGGATTTCTGTGTAATTTAGACAATGAATAGGGTTTCTCATAAAGCGGGAAATTTTTTTACTGTTTTTACAAGGTACGCCGACGAAACTTTCTTTTTTGAGATTACGATTTGTGGTTATAATTAGAATATTTATTAAATTTTCGTCGACGATACATTGAAAACAGTCGCGTGAAGGATAGTAATTTATTTAATGTTATTTATTGTCGATATACTCGTACTTCGTTGTAAAAAAATGGACAAAAGATATTGCCATTGATTTAAAGAATCAATATTTTATTTCAATTATTGCGCATCACCAATCTGAATTACACTTATATATATGTACATATGTATCATTGAGGTAATCTATCCAATATATGGTACATGAGTCATTTTGGTTACAAACGAAAATCTACAGATATTCTATCTTTTCGATCATCTCGTCTCGTCTTTTCATTTTTACAAAATTAGCCAATAGAACAGGCATACAGTAAAAAATACCGGAATTAATACTATCATACTAACAGTACTTACGAGGAAGGGCATTCCATCCTGAAGAAAGTAAAACAAACCTCGCACGAATAAAATTACGAAGATTTTTTAAGCAGTATAGTGATTGCGTATTCACAAAATTTGAGATGACATAAACTGGCGGTAATTTACGATAGAATACTACTATGACCGATCCATAAACCACGGCTTGCCATCATTTGCGAGTCGTTTCGTAAGAATGTCGCAACCAGTTTCGGTAACTAATAGCGTGTGTTCGAATTGTGCCGACCATTGACCATCCGCGGTAACTGCTGTCCAAGTATCAGGCCACATCTCGTCTCTCCATGTACCTTGAGATATCATTGGTTCTATAGTAAAACAGTGTCCCGGTTTCATAACACCTACTGCCTTGTTTTCTAAACAAAACAAAAACGAGTTAAGCTAAAACAGTTGATTTAAAGCGTCAATTATAAGCAGGATATTTACTCGCATAGTGAGGTACGCTTGGCGCAGTGTGGAATAAACGATGAATTCCATGGCCGCAATAACTACGTACTACGCTGAATCCATGCGCTTGTGCATGTTTCTGAATAATATTTCCAATTTCCCTATACTTTTCACCAGGTCGTACGATATCTATAGCTTTCGATAAACACTCGTACGTAACTTCAACTAATTTTTTCACTTCGGGTTTTACACTACCGACTAGAAACGTCTCATTTAAGTCACCATGAAATCCATTATGATATACAGTTACATCAACTGTAAGAAACGAGAATTATAATGTTATCGTGCTTCTATTAAGTCCGTATTTAAAAAGATATCATTATAATACCGTTGCAAATATCTCCATCTTCAAGCGGCCTAGTATCGGGAATACCATGGCATATCACTTCGTTAACAGAAGTGCAACAACTAGCTGGGAATTGATAATAATTCAGCGGAGATGGATAGCAGTCTCTTTCGATACAAGCTTCGTGAACTGCTCTGTCTATCTCCGCTGTAGTAACACCTACATCACAAGCATGTGCAGCCTCGTCCAAGACTTCTCGTCCAAGCTATAGGAGTAATTCTCATTTATGTTCTCTTCTTCATTAAAAGAAAATAAAAATATGTTTGTATAAAATTAGTAAGAACATTTTCTAAGTATAAAAAATTAACGCGATCACTCCAATCGGAGTAGTCGTCAATCAACGTGTTAAAAAAGATATTTTAATATTTTTAATAATCGTTGTACCTTACAAGCTACTCGCATGCCCTCGATTTCCTCGTCATCAAGGATTTTTATTTGCGCAGAACCTCGTACCGATTGCTCGCTTATGGACAAACCAGTTGGATGTGTAGCATAATCTGGACGTTTGATATGTTCGGGTACTTCCCGACGAGGTTCTCTCTTATAAGGACGTAATTTACCGGTATAATGATAGAAAGGCCATGGGTTATACTCGTTCGAAGATTTATCTCCACCTATTCCTTCTATTAGAAACAGTATTTTTGCACTTTAAACGCGATCATTTAAATACGTATATATATTTGATAAAATATACATTTTTCTAGCTTATAATTATAAATTTATCTTGCATTAGTACATCTACACTTTACGTAATTGGTAATTGCTAAACTCACTCGCCAATTGATGAATGACTTTGTGTGTTTTCCAGCTTCGTTTAAAACAATCCTGCAACAAAATGTGAACATACTAAAATGATAAAACAGTATCATAATAAATAAACAAAAATATCTAGAGAAACGCTCGAAAGATCTTTTATAAACGTATATCATTAAAACATGATATTTATTCATTTTCTTAGGAAAATATATTAACAACGATACTTATATACTAAGAATGATACTATAGTCGTTTCAAAAATAAAATGTACATGATCTTAATTATTATTAATTAATACCATACGAGGTATATTTAAATACCTGGTATTTATCTCTTGAACTAACCTTCAAATATATAAGGTGGTGCTTACCTGAGTACAGAAATAGGAGCCCTGTATCCCAATTTTCAGGCAAGTTGGACATTGGAGGCTGGCTATAGTTTTACAGCCCGGTGTTTCACATGTACCACAAGCGAATGCCATTTTCGTTGAAATTTTCTTCGGAAACTATGTGTGACGTGACTCGACGAATACGACACAAACGGCAAGAAGTAATTCGAGACGTACTGTACTGTTTTACCGATGGATTTACTTGTTAATTCATCATGGATGACGAAACTTCTAACTGCTTCTAACACAAACGAGGCTTATTTGTGGTCAAAATCATAGATCTCTGACACAGATGAGACACAGAATAGACATTGCATCTTATGGGACTCGGTGATATCACATTTGAGATACGGAATAGATCTGATATCTTACAAGACTTTGTTATATGTTCTAAACTACCGATCGTCCAAAAAAAAGCAAAAGTTTTGTTACGCCCTCTACGTTTTAAAACAGTCATCTGACCACATACCTGAGGAGAGAGAAAATTTCCTCTCTGACCTGACCTTAGTCGATGTATAAACAAATGTGGTCAATGGTAAGAAAGATCTTTTTCGTGGTCGGTATTTTAGAACATAAAATATGAAATCCCTTATAATGTCATTGTATTTAATGCTTGCCTGCGATGGATGAGCGGGCTTTTCCACTCGTTGAAACCTGATGTTTCCCTTTGTTATTGGTCTGACTAACACGGAGACTTGAGCAAAATGAACGGCCTGTTTTGTTCAAAATAATTCACTCACCACATCTTCTCGAGATGCCAGCTGGAATCGTCCATTGTTCGTTTTACATCTTTTCTCTAGACTATCTCTAGGGATGCGAAAAAGTGAATGGTTGATATGACATGGTTCATATCATAAAACGAGTCGGTCGCATATCCTAAGCGACGACGATTGTAACGTATAGCTCGAGAGCAAAAATCCTTACGATCAGAAAAGACAAGTGTTAGAGTCTTGGATTTCGCGCCTAGAAAATGATAGGCAACTTGATGCCATCATTTTTCTATGTTTGCTACTCCTGGAAGTGGTACAGCCAGGAATACCTTTTTGACAGATCTGCGGTTATAGACCTCTGACCAGGTACGATAAGAGCTTCGATTCGTGCTTACAATAAATGTACATACATATTTAGCCAATGTTTATATGCGTACATATTTCGTTTGTAGGTAAATATAATTTTGACGTTCGTCGTAGTAGATGCAGAGGGCGTGGAGAACACCTTGTATTTTTCGAGGTCGGTATTTCAGAGGAGGAGGTACAAAATTGCATAAGGTGTTGTTGGTGTTATATCTACGTATTTTGCCATCGTCAATGGTATAGCATTGTTTGGTTTCCTCTTGAAAATGGCTGCCGTATTGGACGAGGTCGGCAAATCTGCCGAAAAATTAGTAGATGAGGAAAAAGACGAAATCGTTGATGAAGAAGATGAAACTGGTGCAGTAGAAGCTTCGAAGAAGAAAAAAAAGAAGAAAAAGAAGAAGAAGGCTGGTTCGTTACTTTATAAATTGTTAGGTTTTGGGTGTATAGTCGTTTATGCGTATTTGGGGATTATTAGCGTGTCTTGCACTGGTTTCGACTTTTTATTTTTGAAAATAAACACGGGTTCACATGCAATAACCTTTTCTTTCAACTCTTTCATGATGTTATTCCTATACTTCTATATAGTAATTTCGTATTTACAGGGTAACTAATGAACAACATATATTATTACTAAACATGCCCGTGAGCGACACAACTTGGAAATTACTATGCACATGTCTTGCCTTTCTGTTATCTCACGGCTGAAGTTTGCTTCATACAAAATATTTCGATTTCATAATAATTCAAACTTAAATTTATGTTATTACTCACGACAAAAATTTGTGTTTAAAAATTATTTTGAGACGGAATTATCTTTTTATGCACAGCACTGATTTTCCTGCCTTCATAAATATGTTTTAGGAGCTGGTGAAGCTAGCGCAGATGTTCCAGAAGGAGAAGAAACGAAACAAGATAATATAGAAGGTAACTTATCTCCAAATTTGTATGAAAGACAATCATTTATGTATATAATATTTAACGTATGTCACATTGTAGAAGCTGATATAGATGCAACAGAAAATGATACAGAAACAGAAGATGCTAAGAAGAAAAAGAAGAAACGCAAATCACGTGGAAAAACTGGAGGTCCTAAACAACAAACAGATCCTCCGACTATTCCCGTATCAGAATTTTTCCCAGATGGGAACTTTCCGATAGGGCAAATAATGGATCATCCCTCTGCTGCAGGAGTAGATGATAGGACAGCTAAGGATCGCTTTTCTAGCGAAGAAGCACGTGCTTTTGATAGAATGCATAATGATATTTATAACGAAGCGAGGCAGGCAGCTGAAGCTCATAGACAAACTAGGAAACATATTATGAAATGGGTATGTGATATCCATGAAATAGCTATAAAAGGAAAACGAATTAAACAATTTATATAAAATTATGATTAATTTAGGTGAAACCTGGGATGACAATGATAGAAATTTGTAACGAGTTGGAAAATACAGCAAGAAAATTGATAGGAGAAGATGGGCTAAAAGCTGGACTAGCATTTCCAACTGGTTGTTCACGAAATCATTGCGCCGCTCATTACACTCCAAATGCTGGCGATCCCACCGTTTTGGAGTACGATGATGTCACCAAGATAGATTTTGGTACACACATTAACGGACGAATCATCGACTGTGCATTTACATTAGCATTCAATCCGAAATACGATAGGCTCATTGAAGCGGTTCGTGATGCTACAAATACTGGAATTAAAGCTGCTGGTATCGACGTTCAACTATGCGATGTTGGAGCTGCGATTCAAGAAGTTATGGAATCATACGAAGTTGAATTAGATGGCAAAACTTACCCAGTATGTTTGTTACCTTTTTCAGATTATTATCTGTCGATTTTATCATAGATCATTATCACTGATTTATATTTAGGTAAAATCCATAAGAAATCTTAACGGTCATTCAATCGCTTCATATCGTATCCACGCTGGAAAAACTGTACCGATAGTTAAAGGGGGTGAAGCTACTAGAATGGAAGAGAATGAATTTTATGCCATTGAAACTTTCGGATCTACTGGGAGAGGAATCGTTCACGATGATCTAGACTGTTCTCATTACATGAAGTGCTTTGATGCCGGTTTCGTCCCATTGAGATTGCAAAGTAGCAAATCCCTACTCAATGTTATCAACAAGCATTTCGGTATATATCGATTTATTAACAGATTTCTAACTTAAACTTCTCTATCGAAAAACCAATAAAGCAATAGTAAAGTAAGTATATTTGTAACAAACAGGTACTTTGGCTTTCTGCAAGCGGTGGTTAGATCGTGTTGGTTGCGTGAAATATCAAATGGCTTTGAAGGATCTATGCGACAAAGGTGCAGTAGAGGCTTACCCACCTTTAGTTGATGTGAAAGGATGTTATACTGCTCAGTTCGAGCATACCCTCGTTCTACGTCCAACGTGTAAGGAGGTTATTTCTCGTGGAGATGATTATTGATATGTCTATTGTTCTCGAATCGCGTTATGTGTGCTCATTGTATCTTCTATCTGGCAATGTACAAGTTGATTTATGTAAAGTCACACTGACGGTAAATGTTATTAATAACGCGATATTTAATTATACATCTCATTCATTCTTTTCTCTTTGTCGATAGAAACACTATACAATGGTGATAAGGCAAAACATTGTGAAATATTAAAAATATAGAAAAGTTACATATTTTTTTTATTTTATTTTTTAATCTAATATTGGACTATGAATAAAGGAAAATGTTTTTACGAATAGTCGAATAATCGAGGTTGTGCTAGTATTGCGAGCAACGCTCTTTTGTTTGTTGTTATTTTTCTGCACATTTGTGAAGATGAAAAAAGGCATATATTATTATTGACGTTGAATAAAATATATTTAATATTTTAATTGCTCCAATATGATAATAGTTTTAAATATTACGATTAGTTTGCACAAATCGAAGTTTAATGCAGTCAACGCGATAACATTACAATTTCTGTTTACATTTACACGTCAACTTATTAACGAGATTCCTTAGTGTTTCGTAGAACTTTTTATTACGATTATTTCCAAATAATACGATTATCTTTATTCTATTTCTGAAACAGTAGAAGAAGACGTACGGTGATGCACTGTTATCAATAGAAAACTTGTTAAATTCGAATGTACCATCACGTTCCTATAATACCTTGATTGCAACAATATATATTTTATTCATTTTATGAATTATAAACAGTGGAGTTTAATAAATGCTGCTATATCAACCTACTGAATGTTTCTTTCGTTTAACTGCTAGTAGTTGATTACGAGTGAACGATGGTCCCAAGGTATCGATTCTACTATTCCAATTCTATTGTGGCAAAACACTATCTCTGTACTTCGTATTCAGGTCTAGTCTTGGTATAAATTCAGGCACGATAATAAACTAACGTCGCACACATACATCTTGCACATATGTATTCGTTTTAAAATTCTCTATGCTACTCATGACTGGTCTCTTAATTACTCTAACGGTATTAGTCCTTAGATGTGAAGGCTCTGAAAAATCTCGAGCACGTAACAAAGTATCGAACGACCAAGTAAACTATTTTCTCGTCAAGGCGCTCTATAAAGGCCAATCTGTTGCAAACCTCGACACCTTGTGTCTCGGATAACTAGGCGAAGTAACGAGGATACAACGCATCATACCGCGTCGCTGACACGCGTAAGCAAGTTACACGTTGAACAAGTGCTATATACGTCACTAACAAACCAAGTATCGGTTTTACAACGACGTTTGAGTCAGCGATCTGCAGACTTATCGTTTGAAAAGACCTGACTCGGCTATGCGCGCGGATACATACACATCGTTTCGATTCACGTGTTTTTCACAGATATGGAAAACAATGGTTACGGTTGTATGTACTATCTAACTAGACTAACGTCGCTTAGAAGACGAGATGAATCGGCTAGTGCGCGCATCCGCGCTCTCTGAGAACTTTGGAAGAGCGAGGCAATTATCTACTTTTAGCACGAAAAACGCACAAATGAATATTCTTTAAATGAATAAATGTATCGATACATAGACACGACCTATTTTCCACTGTTTTTCGGTTCTGCGTTATCTAACATGCCTCGTTACAATACTTTATCTTCAACGAAGACTCGTACAATCTTATTTTGCCGTTAACGAATTCTTATCGGATTAAACATATAATATGTACATGGTCAAATTACAAAATGTGACAAAAGTCCGCGTTACAACGCAATTTGATCGTTGCTCACTCGGGCGACAGCGTACGTGTCACGTTTTACGTTCGACCTTTCTTTCTGCCTCTCTTTCGTTTCTTTTCTTTTCTTGTCTCCTTTGACGTAACTTCATTGTGAATCTGTGCGCGGTCTCAACTTCGCTCTCGCTGTTACCAAAAGGTTGCTCGGTGGTTCCGTCGTCGGTTGCGACTGCTCCAGCTGAAAAACCAAAATTTTACTCCTCTAATAATACCAGTACACTTCTTTCAAACGAAGTCCTTCCTTTTCTTCTCGATTATTCGAATATAAAAGGCAGTTTCTTTTCAAATATCAGACGCGTTAAAATCGATAACTAAGGACAAACTCCAAGTTACATTCGTAATCGCAACAAACAAAATTGGACTTAAAGAACTGTCTAACCTTTATTCTCACAGAAAGGAAAGAAAAATAACAATGAACGTATAGTTGAGTAATAACTCAACTATTTAACTGGAAAATACCTCTATGTATCTTGCCACGGATTTATAGGACCTGTTTCAATTTACCGAATAACCTTAAGAAAGATAAAGAAACAAAGGAAGAAAGGAGGGAGAAACACTGACTGCCATCTCGATGTGCTTCGCTCTTTGCTCGATGGCCCTTTGTAAGGCGGTTCTTGGATCGTCTTTGTAATTCTCTTCCCGATTCCTTTCAGCCTCTCTCCTGGAGGCAGCTTCCCTCTGCTTCTCGAGTGCTCGCTGCAGCTCGCTCTTCTGATTCAGCACGTTTTTGCCGCTGAAAGAAAGTGAAAACCGATGCGGTTAGCTAATTACGCGCGGCAAGCGTGCCTCGTCGCCTCGTGGTTGGTGGGCCTCGCGTGAAAATTGCCACGATGAGAAAAACGCGCGCCAACAACCTTTCAATTGAATAGCGGCCCTGCTTAAACCGTAAAAGTGCCTGGGAATGAGTCACAGCCACGGACACGTAGATAATGTGCGTGTACGTGTATCGTATAGGCCTAGAACGCATACGCCAGCAGGAAACGATTTTCTCGATGATAGGCGTGCGAAGTGTGCGCCATCGACTGCCACGCGTCTCTCTCTCCTTTTGCCGCGTTATTTAAAAATATAAAATAAAAATACACTGCCATTCGAAAGTTGGCGAACGCTCGTCTATTTCTTTTTTTTTTTTTCTTTTTTAAGATACAAATCTTTGACTATAGAACTTTATTTCTACGAATTTATCCGATCAATACGTAGCGTTTGTTCGATCGAACTTTCTACGATAGTAATAACCTATCCACTTTTCCCTCTATTTGTGTATTTATAATTCGCGCCACAGCAGCTGCTGCTGTTCGGTTGATGCGGACTCAGCCACGAGATCTCCCTATTAAATCAGACGCTAATTAAAATCGCCATTGAATGAACGAGGTTCGTGTAAACGGAGCTCTATCACGAGTTGCGAAATTACGCATAAATCGTGTACCTTTATCCTTTAGCAGACAAAATATGGAATATCGTGTTACGACATTAGTGAAATTCATTTTTAATGCCTGATACAGGATAAATTGGACTTTTTAACCCGATTACATGCATCGGTACGAATCAAGCAAAGCGTGCAGATTTTTATAAACGACGGTTATAGAAAAAAGAAATTTTGTTTACAGGTACTGTTACCAGGTATTATTGACACAGTTTTTAGAGACGAGGCTATTGGATTTTACAAGAAGCTTACACTTTCTGATTGAATAATAATTCCCTGCGGAGGTCCTTATGGTTGCTGGAGGTTAGGTAAGGGTTGTACGGTTTTCTCGGTAAGATTAAGCCATCTGGTCCCATGTGAGGAGCAGGTGGAGGAGGAGGTGGTACACCCAATACCGGTGCCATTTTTTGTCCTAGAAAGAGAAAAAGAAAAGCAAAACACATGGTTAAACGCTATCGCAGAAGAAAATATCTTACGCATTGAAAAATCTTGCTCGATTAACACCATAACGATCGATTACTTTAGTTTGAAATCTAACGTTTACGTGGAAACGTGAAAACGTGGTCTAAGTTACGTTTATTTTGGGATATTTGAAAGGTAAAAGCGTACAATTACCTAATAACTAAAGAAATGTATGATAAAAAAGTACGACATACAGGGTGGTTGGTAACTGGTGGTACAGGCGGAAAGGGGGTGATTCTACGTGAAAAAAGAAGTCGAAAATATAGAAGAAAAATTTAAAAATTTAAAAATTTAAAAATTTAAAAATTTAAAAATTTAAAAATTTGAAAATTTAAAAATTAAAAAATTTAAAATTTGAAAATTTAAAAATTTAAAAATTTAAAAATTTAAAAATTTAAAAATTTTAAAATTTAAAAATTTAAAAATTTAAAAATTTAAAAATTTAAAAATTTAAAATTTGAAAATTTAAAAATTTAAAAATTTAAAAATTTAAAAATTTTAAAAATTAAAAAAATAACGTCAATCGAGACAACGATCTACAGTGAGATCCGTTATAACGAGACGCGATAAAGTGCACGCGTACCGAGCGAAAATTCAAAGTCGATTTTCTCGAAAACGAAGCCCCGAACGAAAAATTTTTATTCTATATCTTCGACTTCTTTTTTCGCGTAGAATCACCCCCTTTCCGCTTGTACCACCAGTTACCAACCACCCTGTATATTTATATCGTACGCTGATAGTGAACACTCACACGACGCGAACGCAGCAGCATCAGTCGTCATAGTGTCAAAGAGCAGATAAAGTGGCGAAAGAAATACACAAATGGCGCATGTAAGTGTTTACAAATGGCTAGGTGTTTAATTTAACCAGTTAGCAAGTTACGATCTCTTTGAAAAAGTGTGTACCCAATAAAACGTGTGGTGAAAAGCAATGACGATGACGAGTATACTCGACGAACACAGAGTACGCGTGACTGTTACGATATCGAATTAAGTTGTAACGAAACGATTGTTTTATCTTTTAATTTCGTTGCTCTTCACTCTTCACTCTTATCGTTTTACGTAATATTTCGAAAAATGAAAGCGTCCCAACGTGTAATGTTTACAGACCGGTTTTGACGGTACAGCGTGTAAGGGAAGATGTTTGAAAGACATCGTGATGTATTTGCAAACGTATTAAACGTACGATCGATCGAAGAAGAAGGCTGTTGGACGCGCGAAGAATCGCAGCGAAAAGGAAGGAAAGACGAGGATGGCGGAACGAGAGACAAGATGAAAAGATCGTGGTTTCTAGAAAACCGTTTAATTCGACAACAAGCTGATGCGCGGCGAATGATAATAAATTTTTCCAGTCAGTTGTTTATTCACCCTCCAACAAAGCGATTCTCTCCCTCACGTAACCCTCCTCGCACATCGCGTCGGATCGCACTGAAGCATTTCCGGCCAACAACCGTATCAAACAGCCAACTTCTATATACTTTTGCATAGGGCTTCGCGTACCTGATAATCGGATATAGTACGCGGAGCAGGCCGCCACGTACCTGTCTTTTATGTCCACAATGTGACGCAAACAATGTGCTTTTTATCGCGTTAAACCGAATTCTCGAGTTGAACGGACGTGTCACACTGTACGAGATTGACCAAATACTCGCAAACTACCGTGTACCGAAGACGTGTTCTCGTTAGCTAAACATTCCGCCAACGTTCTTCGATTTTCTCGCGAGTTTCTTGCTCGCCACACAGACGTTCGACAATTTTTAGCGAATTTTCACGAAATATCACGTTGTTTTCTAAGTCGCTGTCTACGAAGATTTTACAGCGTCCATCTATTTTTTCTAATGGTGGCAATTTATTAGGCGTTCGTGATCATCCTAAATGAAATCTCTTGGAAACTACACCGATCAACCTCGCCTTTCGTAAACGTGAATTTCATCATTTGAACGAGCGTCGACGTACAATGGCAGGATCAATGTTCGATTTCCAAGAGACGAATCGCGTAACTTTGTAAATTCATTTCGTCAAGTTGCCAGATTGCAAGTTGTTCGTTTACAGAGTTAATCGATGCTGCTTGCGAACTCGCCGTTTATCGGGTATCTTTGTACGAGGATGAGTATCAACGACGATCGCAGCTTTAACGCGAGCAAATATGTGCGTACGTACTTGCAGTGTACATAGAAGAAATATGTTCGGAGAACTACGTTTCGCGAACATGTCTTCGAACATCGTGTAAACAGATTGGAAAAACGACGAACCCATTCGACCAGATTCACAAATACCAGCGAAGACGCGCCGCGATATGGCACTTTGACGATCGCCTTGAAAATTGTTGTACGTGGAAAACGTCGTAGTTGCAATTTCCATCGTTTACCGGAGACGAGATTTCTCGATTCAAATTTACGAAATTTCTTCGCGCGACATTATCCCGTAAATTGCTCCGTAAATTATCTTTACACCGCAAATGTTCTGGTAAAGATTTCGTGGAATTTTCGCTCGTTTTGGAATTTTTACGTTTCTCCGAAACAACAGCCGTCCTAGAAACAGTCGGAACGAACGCCAGTAGGAGGAAAGCTATCGCCTAGGCGGTGCGATTTATGTCCAACTGGAACGCATCTTTCTTCTGGCACTTTCTTCCGTTACGACCTAGAGAATTCCCGAAACCTGTTCCCTATCGTTTGTCAATTTAATCGCCGTGAACATCTGCTTCTTCACGATGATTCAACCATATTCCGAGTTACGCGCTGCAAAAATGACACCTCGGTTTCGTAACAATTCGTGTCTATAACCTTTACGTTACCACGTAGCACGTTCTGTCTAATTGGAAACTCTCGAATATCTGGGAAGATACCGGACGATAGGCAAAGATATTTCGGACGAAAGTGGCACGGTATCGAGGCGGACGTACCGCGCCTTTATCTGTTTGTTCTTTGCGACTACCTCGAAACGTCCTGTAAAAGCGATATGGAAATTTCCCAATGGATAGCCATTTTCTTCTTTTTTTTTTGTTACATATTCTCATATGTCGACATTGGGACGTTTTCGAAACGCCACAGATTCGTCTTTCCTACCGTTATCGTTATGGAGCTACGAGGTTTAAAATTCCACGTGCCTGTTCACGTGCCAATTCGGAAAGAGTCAACATTCGAACACTAACTCGAAAAGAGTCAAACATCAACTCGGAAAGAGTCAAACACCAACTCGGAAAGAGTCACCATTCAAACACTAATTCGAAGAGTTGTGGCGGCACTCAACAGCAGATACCACCACTCGACACTAACTAATGTTGGACAACTACAGCGCAGTGGTTAGCGCCTTAGGTTATGAACGTTCGGAACCCGGGTTCGAATCCCGGCGACCGGAGTCCGATTTTTCTTCCACGCATCTAAATTAGAAGAAACGTAGCACACATTAGACAACACATTTACCACCTCAGAGTCAAAAACGCGGAAAGAGTAGTTTCAACATTCAAACACTAACTCGAAAAGGGACACAAACACCAACTTGGAAAGAGTTCTCAAACACTAAGTCGAAAAGAGTCAAACACCAACTCGGAAATAGTCTCAAAATTCAAACACCAACTCGAAAAGAGTCAACACTCAAACATCAACTCGGAAAGAGTCAAACACTAACTCGGAAAGAGTCTCAACATTCAAACACCAACTCGAAAAGAGTCAACACTCAAACATCAACTCGAAAAGAGTTTTAAAACTTAATCGCCACTAGACAAGTTGCTAACACCTATACGAATCGAACACTTTGAACCTGATTGTAAAAGACATTACAATTCGACATCGTAACCTAACCCACAAGTATCTCCGAACATTTATATAATCGGTGAAATCAGTTGTTGAAAATAAAATATTATAACCTGTTAACTGCAGTGTTATACTCAACCATCCCTATTATCCCAACAGGCGCCGATTATTATAATCGTAACGGGAATTTACGACTTCCTCGCGATCGCGTTTCTCCGCGACTGGTCGACTAAACACTAACTAATGACAAATTTTCACTTACTTGCCAACCGAATAGAATCAAGTTTTGCAACGAAACGACAGTTTGTTTTATTTCTTCATTTTTTCACCGCGATTATTCAATTGCAATTTAAGCAATAAATTCCAACTACTCTTTACGCATGACGAGTATACTCGTGAAAAACGCCTAACTGGTTAAGTAGCATGGGAAGAAAGCAGTTACGGGGACAATCATAACAAAAGACCGGCGAGGAATGGCGAGGCAGCACCAGGAATGGTTCGACGACGTAATGTCGCGGGTATTGCGCAATTAACGCGTGCCTTTTCCCTTTTTTTTCCTTCGATCGTCGCGTGGGCGCGTGGGAGCTTACCGGATGATCTCGCGCGAGCACGCTATTGGCATACTAAAAAATGCAGGATCGCGCACGCAGCGAAGAAGGTTTCAAAAGTGAGTCACGCTCCGCTTACGTGAGTACAGTCGTCCGCCACGCGCGACCTGCTGAAAATTAACGCGACGATATCATTGAATACATTTATTGAGTACATTTATTTTATATGAGTAAGCCAACAAATGACTATACTCTTGCAATACAATATACCGTGCCTAATAATCTTCGTAAATTTCCTCGACGAGTTTTCATGTACTTGGAAAACCATTACGAGTCGTCGTTTTTTAGACGGTTTTACTGGGTTGGCAACTAAGTGATTGCGGATTTTTTCATTACCATCTAATGACAAAATCCGCAATCACTTAGTTGCCAATCCAATACATCGAGTCGCGTCTTTGAGATAAAAGTTCACGCACAAAATTTTAAGGTCTCTCTAACTAATTCTAAATTCGATCCTAATTTAATTCGTCCAGTGGTCAGAACGAAACGCAGATATAGGAAAACCGTGAAATAATTCCGCGTCTAACGAGCCGCGATTCGCGACAGAACGAAAAAAGAAAAGAAAGGAAAGCGGGCGGATTCGAACTCTCGCGACTGATCGAACCGCGCGGTTTTGATCGAATTCGCGCTACCAACGAGCGGATCCTTTGTGGATTCGCTGAATTAGGTTCCTCGCGAGGCATCGTCGTCGATTACCATAAACCACGGAACCGCTTCCAGCGAGAGCTGCCAAGAAACGAAAGTAAAATCCAACATCTCGTAAAATCGTTTTCTACTCTGAACTTCGTTCTTCGTCGATCTTGTTCTTTTTTTTTCTCTCAGCGATCTGAGAAAAACAACCTGTCAACCCACGTGATCGTCCTCGAATTGCCAGTCGACTGCCGATTTCTATACTCGACTTCGATGCTGCGGACTTTCCTAACGTCTGTCGACGTTTTGCCAACGATCCATTCGCACAGATTCCAAGAACGCGGCGATTTTCGTTCGGAAATCGATTATACAATTTACGTGGACGTAAATAGCGCGTGATCGCTGTCAACCCGGAACCGTAAACGTAAAGCGTTCGATTTCGCAACGCGGAAACGGTTCTACGCGAATAATCGAACCGCTTTTGTCGATCTATCGTCCCCCTTTCTATACTTGTCCCGTTTCTCAACAATTTCATAGCAGCAGCCTCGATCGCCCTAAAGAAACGTTAGAAATCGACAGAAAAGGAGGTAGCGCGACTGGTTCGATTCCTCTTCCAATTTACATAGCAAACCACTTTCTTTCGTTCGCATAAATTCATCGATCGTCGGCTAACTTTGACAAATTGATCGAACAGATCCTAATACCTGATAATGATAATTTCTATCCATTGAAAACACGAACATCGAAAGGACACGTTACTTTCGCGATAATCGTTTACCAATTGCCATCGTTTTTAATCGCTAAAGAAATTTCCTCTCAGTCCGTGTCGTTACGTCGACAAACAAATCCTCCGATATGGAATCTGATGATGAAATGCAAAACTGAATTCCAGAAGAAAGTAACAGCAACGCTGTTGTATATCTCGTATGTAGCCTAACGCTACAGGATCGTCGAGCGAATGGCAAAACAGCAAAACGGAGCGAGTCATGTGGAAACTGAACGCGTTGCAAACACGCGTATATCGTCGACAAATTTGGAACGCCACGCGACACGATTAATTTTTTATCGAAAGTGACTGGTTCGCGACGATCGATCGATTCGTCGAATCCAGGCACCGTGGCCGCTGCTTTTTCACAGATTTGATGCGTCTGGGCTGGTTGGAAGATCGGCTGTAGATAGGCGAGGGCTGCGCAAGGGGCAAGGGTGAATGCAGCGGTGGGGGAAAATAAAAATGTAGAGACCCGGTCAGGATGTAATTTTGAGGCAGATGTGCGGGTACGAGAGGGAGATCATTGCACCGCGAGCAAGGAGCAGCTGAAGTAGCGTGAGAAAATGCGGCGACCGCTCCAGCGGACGATAATGACCGAAGGGCAAAGTCAGGGCCGTAACCGCTTGCCGGATTTGCCGTGAACCGCCGACAAAACCGTGACCTCCGCCCCTGCCACTTATTTTCCAATTGCGTAACGATGCTCTTTTCGTCTTCTCGTCGAGCGAACGACGGAAGATAGCGTGAAATTTATTTTTCTATCGTCACGCAGGCAACGAGACGAGCCACGATCATCGCGACAAGTTCATCCGCCTGTTCTTTCTGTTCCAGAGGAATTTCATCCGCAAGAAATCGGGAAATTTTGCAAGCTCGATATCTCGAAAGTAAATTGAAATTGGTGGCGCGTGCCACGGGTTATCGAATTCGTGTTCAGTCCGCGATGCGAAGAGAAACACGCGGTTTCGTTTCCACTTGAAAACTTCGCTTCTGTATCTCGGCAAACAGCAACGTAAACGGGGAAAAATTCGTCCTTGTCGAAAATGCGAAAATTATTAATCGTACCGCGTATTATCTCCGCATACGAAATTTTTGTACGTGCCGTAAATAATACGCGCTGGGAAGTAAAGCTGTGCAGAGCTACCAAGGAAGCTCCGTACGTATAAAGACAGAAAAAATGTATATATATATATAAAATTATAATATAAATACACCTGATCAACCTTTGGGAAAACCGACTTAATTTTTCTTTTCGACAAAAATGTCTTTCCCTTCTTTCTGCGATCGATCAAGGAACGATATTCGCGTGGAAGAAGGAGAAGAAAATACGACGCAGAAGCCGCAAACAAAATTATCGAATCGTAGGATCCGGCGCGTCCTAAATTCAGGGTTGCAACCGTTGGCAGGAGCATAATGCAATTGGGGGATCGTACGAGCGGGTCGTTCTTTTCACCGCGGGATTTGGTGAATGAAACCAAAGCGAACCGACGCTCCTCGCCTATCCTATGGTTGCAACGGTGCCGCTTTTTACAGCCAGTTAGGGCTACTTATGGGAATAAAAGAGCCTGTATCGTAATAAACGACGACAATAAGAAACAGAAAGGAGTACGAAGAGATGCGTCGATGACGCGCGTGACTCACCGTTTGTTAAATCGTCGCAGCTGTCCGTATCGTTGCTCAGTCCGTTATCGATCACCTGAAAACACGTACACTTGATTAACGGACGATAGGATACAGTTATCGACGAAAAAAATTCGCATTCTCTGCGCGTTCCGCACGGAGAGCTCCGCTAAGCTGGTTGCATGCTAATTCATGTTCCACTAACGAGGATAATCGCGCTTTCCACGACGGAAATTTCCTCTGTGAATTTTCCGCGTAATTCGAGCGTCACGAGAGACGAAAAAATTGCCAGGGGCACGAGAGATCGTTAAGATACGAATTTCTGTCCGATTTCTCCGCTCCTCTGTAGGAGAAGCCAGCTTGCTATTGTTCTCGTCCTTTGGACGAATCCTCCGCGATAACGTCAGCTTTACCTCGTTTTGATAAATTAACGCTCCTAGCGTGATACTCTTTGCGAAAAAAAAAAAAAAAAAGGAGAAGAAAAACGAGAGCACCGAGATGCTTGTCTCTTCGAATATGTTAGCTCGTACGTTACTCCTCCTCTAGAACGTTAAACGCACTTTTCACAGGCGCGTTATTTTCGATGCGATTAGGCATTGCGATTCGTGCAAACTACTTTCTTCATACGAATCAGCGATACATGTGACACGCATCGAACGTGCAAAGTGTCTTTTAATTTGACGATA
The DNA here is from genome assembly GCF_011952255.1 of Bombus vosnesenskii. Classification (NCBI taxonomy): domain Eukaryota; kingdom Metazoa; phylum Arthropoda; class Insecta; order Hymenoptera; family Apidae; genus Bombus; species Bombus vosnesenskii. The sequence continues at coordinate 2,990,823 of NW_022884330.1, read as the reverse complement.
CGATCGAGGAAAATTCGACGGAAACATAGAGCAAGTTCTTTTTACATCGGGTTTTATTGCCAAAAACGTTTACTTTGATCCCTATTGGATTATGATTTCTCTGATACCATCGAAACTTACTGGAACAAACGTTATAAATCACATACTGAATACTTTGAAGTGACCGTCGTGAATGAAAGCGCGCGTCACATTCTAATATACATTTTTATACAGGGTGCTTGGTAACTGGTGGTACAAGCGGAAAGGGGGTGATTCTACGCGGAAAAAGAAGTCGAAAATATGGAATAAAAATTTTTCGTTCGAGGCTTCGTTTTCGAGAAAATCGACTTTGAATTTTCGCCCGGTACGCGTGCACTTTATCGCGTCTCGTTGTGACGGATCTCACTGTAGATCGTTGTCTCGATGGAAAAATTTGAAAAAAGAAAAAAAAATTTTTATTCTATATTTTCGACTTCTTTTTTCGCCCCCTTTCCGCTTGTACCACCAGTTACCAACCACCCTGTATACTTTTTTTTATTATAATACGCTTTTTATAATAATATTTTATTATAATACACTTCTTAATAATAATTTTTAGATCATAATATTCTTCTTCGTTTACTTGAGTGTGCAAACCAGCCGTAAATAACATTCGTTAACATCTATTCTCGTGAAATTCGGCGCCAAACGCGTGCTTAACGCAACGTATGTAGAACGAATATTTCCGAAAAGATTTTACTCTTTGCCCGCGACTTGCTTTTTCGTCTTTTGCTTTTGTCTTTCATGTTTCTCATGTTAAATCACCAGTTACACGATACTGCATAGTACGACGAGATAGCGTATTCGTTTATGGCTTCGAGCTGCATGTGCTGCGAGGCTATTTGCCTTCGCGAAGGAAGAATCGAAAGTCTAATCCTCGTCGAGGCACGTTGCACCGTTTCTCTCGCGACCCGTCATCGATGATTTCTCCGCGATATCAGCGTCGTCGCTGCGAATTGCAGCGAATTAGTTTGCTTGGTGATCGCGGCAAAACGCGAATCCAACCTTTTGCCATCGATTAACGTACGTGTTTCGTACGGTTATTTTTTCAAAATCGTTAAAAGTCGAGGAATATTTGTCATATCGGCAACGAAACTGAAATTTACGTCGTTCGAAGCTATTACGAGTTGAACATCGTCGCACCTGGTGCGATTATTTTGGCTACTTCGATCGCATGATATTACGCTATCGACGATACTATTGCACATATATCCGCTGATCCTCTTTTTTCTTTTTTCTTTGCAATCATCTCGCTTACTTAAACTCATTGCTGGCGCGTTTATTTTACAAGTTATTAATTCCTGGTAATTAAATTCTATTCAGGTACTTCGTTATTACTTAGTAATTACGTATTAACGATAACTATTCCTAGTTATTACGTTCTCGGTAATTGTAATTACCAATTTTTAATTATATACTTTTAACAACGATAGATCATTCACTGACTCGTGTAGCTTCTCTCTTTTCGTGTTATTAATGAGTTTTTCCCGCCGATGCAATGAAATTAATTAAAATAAAGATAAAACGAACGGGACAAGTTTCAAGACGGTTTTAACATTTTTTGGTCCACGATATCTACGGTTTCTGCTTATCGCGGCAACTTCCGCTTCCGATATCAGCGTTGGATAACGAGCTCGTCCAAAGGAAAACTATATACAACGACGAACACGCGAGTCGCCCATCAATTTTTCAATATTAAGTATCTTCCATACGATGATGAAATAGTTTACGTAAATATCAGTCGTTTAATTAACGGCTCGCGCTGTGTTATCGATCCACGAAACTGGGCTACACCGGAAGCGAGGTGTTTCGTATTTTCAAGAATAAAAACCTGTTACAGTGTCGTTCGAACGAGAGACAGAAGTGAGTGAAAGCGGGCGGAAGTATAAAGAACAATCGAAAGTGTAAGAATATTAAAAGCGTAATCGCGAGTTTCATCACGTTATTAAATATTATAACACGGCTGCTCGATCGGTCTTCCAGATCTTATCGTCGAATGCCAAAATGCGAGTCTAACGGAAACTTCTGCTACGAAGTTTAGCGTGTTTCTTAATCGAATTGCCGAATTAACAATCGTCCATACGATTTTACCTTTCCACGTTAGTTGGCAGAATCGTTTCTCTCAGAAGCTCGTGCCAGGTATCTTAACACTAGAACCACCGTATCAGTCAAATTCACTGGTTTTACAATTTTATTTTAAAATTCCTACTTCATATTATATATTTTTCAGCAACGATGTAATGACTTTTGCAACGATAACTGAAAGAATAGTGTAACGAATTTTATTTCGTTTCTTACGTATTCAAACTGAAAATAATTTTGCATCGAAGCTACTTATACCAATACCAGCGAAAATGACTGGTACTTGTCAAAGTGTAAAAGGATCCTGCGATCTGTTTATCGAACCCCAATTAACCAGTTTCCTCGTTTTGTACAATTTCCCACGCGTTTTTAAAATTCGTACTGCGTGTCATTCGATATGATGATATCGATTATCAGGAAAATTCCGGATCGATCACGATGCTTCCATCGATCCACATACGTCTCGATGGTATAAAGAGTACGAATTCGCGATAATACAATGAGAATTCTACTTAGAAGGCGACGAATATTCGATTCTTCCAAGTCCTAACTTCGCGCGATAAGCAAACTGTAAAAACTTCAAACTCAGTTTTCTCAGTGTAAAAGCTATTGCGGAGATAGGGCGGATGAGAGGCAGAGCGACGATATTATAAGCGGGACTATACTTAGGATATCCTGCACACGCTTGCACGTTATGCGCGCTCCATTTTCCCAAAATTTCCCACAAAGACGTAAAAATCCACGCTCTATAAATTATTACTACACTAGAAATACCACAGCAGTCAAACTGACCGGCTCTACAATTTTATAAATGTGTCAACCCTCGTTTAGGATTAATAATACCAAAAAAAAATTATTACATAACGTGAAATTTCTTCTACAAAAAAATAATAAATTAACAAATATAAAAATATTCTATTATTACGTATTTTTTAAAGACCAGTCATTTTCACCGGTTTTGGTAGAAATAGAATTCGTGTTAACTATCGGTAGTTCTAGTGTTAACGATTACAAGATAGAAATGATTTTTGGCAGGTTAGAGAAATCGCGTAGTAGAACACGATGATTCAGGTATTTGACGTGGAGCCAAGCAAATGACAGTTTTTCACGCTGATAAAGCGATCTTCGCTTACTTGTAAGAAACAACGATATCTTATATAACGTCAGTATATTACAAATTTATCAAATTTCATGGAAACTGGCTATTTCGATCGATTCTCTGATAGTTGCGACGCGAACGTATTTTTATTCCTCGAAGCTTCTCGTCGATCGAAACGTTTGAACGCGTGATTTATCGGTTTACACGCGATACAGACGTATAGAGGAAGCGAAATTAATTTCGTTGATCGGCAGAAGCAGCGCGTAACGAACGCCCGTTTTTAGCCTAGTTTTCCCGTACACTGTCGATTCCATTCTTTTTTTTTTTTTTTTTTTTTTCACGAAACGGGTAAAGACAAAGAGGCGGAGAACACGCCGACGAAACAGGCACGAAACGTAGCTGGAGGGTCGCGCCATTATGTAAGCACATTTTGTAGGACACATCTTTTGTCGTGATCTTTCTGAAGCGGCAAACTGCGAACGAACGTTGTACACGGATGCATGAAAAACGCGAACGTAACAGATACACGTGGAGTGAACGATCCTCAAGCTGCCCTATGAAAAGAAGCTTAGAAGCCACTGTCGACGTTCTCGCGAAAAACGACGCGTCTAATGGCATCTGATGCTGCAGTTCCATAGACGTGCAACTTCGCAATACGCTTTTCTCCCAGCGATTTCGCGTTCCCGTTTCGGGCTACCTGTGTACGACGAATTATGCAATCGTGTTGTCGCGAGTTACCTTCCATTCAGCAATACTTGACCATATGACGTATATGTATATCTTGATTTTCGGCTTCGCCGATCCGAAAAGCTGAACTTGCTCGCGGTCTTCTTGCAACGTCGATTTAGACCTACTTATACCTGTAATTTTATTTGTTCAACTTGGGCCAATTTCTCACATGTTCCCTTGCATGGCCATTTCTTCATTTTGCTCCTTCTTGCTTTCGTTCGCTTCGCTCAACAATTTCGTTACCTCTTCTTCTTCTTCTTCTTCTTTCTCTACCATCGACAAGTCATAGCGGAGTAAACAAGCTCATAAGTAAAGTGCAAGTAATACGAAAGTCTCACAGACCATTAGAAATAAAGTGTGTGGATGAGTCAAGAGCGAAGTCACGACAGATCACCGTGAGTCACTGTGTAATGCAGTAATGCTCGCTTAAATTCCAATAGAGTTGTTTCGTTTAAATTAAATCAAGCGATCCAGAACCACTGCCTATTACGCCAGCGTTTCAAGCCATTTTAAGGTCAGTCTCTTAACGCGTCAATTCTCCCTCCGTTTATTCATGGACACGCCTGGTCGAACTTTTTATAAGAAAAGCGGCCTTACGATGCAAACGAATACTCTTTACAACGTGTATTATGAATTTATTCTGCTATTTCTCGACGTATTTTCGATCAGGGTATTAGCTTTCGCTCGATGAAAAAGTGAATTCTCGCTTGTAACCACAGCCCTACCACCTGAGCTTAATACGAGCGCAAAGGGTTGAGTTGCAAGTTCTGGAATACGGTGGCGGCTAATTGCTCGTCCGCAGCTGTGAACGCGTGCGTAAAGTAGTTGCGTAAAGAGGCGAACAGCGGTATGACAGGCAGTTGTAAATGCTGGGAGAGGCCGACGCGCTCCCTGTCACCGCCACCGCGTGTTTACGTACTCGTACGTACGCCGGTTAAACGAGTTACGATGAGCTTTAGCCAGGGGAAGATCGCGAGTCCGGAAGGAAGTGGAAAATATGAACGTTTCTTCGGTGACACAGGGGGAGAACCGTCCTTCCTTATTTCGCATTGTGATCGATGGAAATTCTGTCCAAGGGAACTCTTTCACTCACTTTGTCTACGTACCGCAACTGTTGTCTTTTTTCTTTTTCTTTCTTACAAATAAATTGATTGAAGCTTTAAAAGAGAAACACCCGTTACACACACAGGGTACGTTTTGTAGAGGCAATTTAAATCTCCAATCGCGAGAATTACGCATAAACTCGTATCCTAATCGCGAGTATTTCGTTAATCCGTTAATCGATTTATTCGTTGAGCATAAGTTTCTATTATCGTGGAATCGATGGTCGATAATGGCACGTCAGTCTCGATCAGATCCACGTTTGACCCTGAAACGCGTATCAGTGTACGATAAGGGTGCACGTTCGGATAAGAAAATTCAACAAGTCCCATAGCCGGCTACTAATTAAACCTTTGTACAATAAATGGCGTTTAGATAAGTAGAGTTTGCTGTATTAGTAAGAACTAAACCATAGTTGTTAAAGACGAGGGCGTACGCTTTCGAAGAACACGGAGTAACGCGATTCCTACGGCTTTGCAAGCGACTCGAGCTCCTTACCCCGTGGAAAAAATTCGAAAACCACGTGCTTGGATACTCGGAAGGTGTAGATTGTACATTTTAGTTTCTCGTTAATTTTACGATCCTGCCAAGCTTGCTAAGGTGTTTCTCTTCGAAGAGACGGTCGAGGCTAGAAACCTCAGAAAACTGGCTGCGATTTATTAAAAATAGAAAATGTAACGCTGGCTTATTCGCGACGCAAACGAGACTGCGCGCAGTTCTTTTCGCCTCGCGCTTCGTTTCTTTTCCGCTCTCGTTTACATTCAGCTGTCGGCGGCCGGAGGCGCGATTCAAAGGTCACCGACTCGACGAGAGGCACTTGAAAATCAAGCAGAGAAAATTCCAGGTGCGCGATCAACGGGGCACTCGTGATTTTCTAGCGGAAACAATGCAGCCACAGAGAGAGAGAGAGAGGAGGAGGAGGAAGGCTCGTCGACTCGACAGTAATAAAAGATAATGTATTCCTGCACGAAGTGACAGCGAAGGAAGTCGATGCGGCAGCGATCGCGCTCTTCGGACCACGCGACGTACGGGTCACGAGCGTCGTAGCGAGCAGCAACTATGATTCTCTGGTTGTTGTGTCCACTCGAATTCCTCGTTCGGCAACCATAAATGGCAACAGGCAACAGCCGCCAACGTTACAATTTTACTTTAACGATAAATATGTAGCTTCAAACCACGTTCGCCAGAGCTTAAGCAGTTGGCTTCGGAAACTTTGAAAAGTGTGTTCCTAAGATGCGCGGCGAAAGGTGAACGATGACGAGTATCCTCGTCGAACACATAGAGTACGTGTTACGATATGGAATTAAGTTGTAGCGAAATCACTGTTTCGTCTTTTAATTTCATTACCGACACGGTTCGTCGTAACATCAAATATTGCCATTTCTTCGTGGCGAGTATACTCGTCAGAAACACCTAACCGGCTAAAAGAAATCCCTAATAATACTCGCGTTTTATTGGATAACTACATTAATCTACTCGGTATCGTGTACGATCAGCCACGCCAACGATCTTCGCACACTTTGTTAAAGGGCTATTTATTTTCGTTAGAATAAATATTCGGTTGACAACTAAATGATTTTGTCATTAAGTGTTATTGAAAAAATTCGCGATCACTTAGTTGCCAATGCAACAATATCTTCGCGACTGGTAACCTCGCGATCGGATTTATTTTAGCTTAGAAGCTAGAGAAGTTTAAAAGTGCAATTAGAAGTCGTTGTTACAAATTACAAAGACAAATACCGATGGAAATTTTTCGAAAGCGAGCCACGTCAACGATGACGGATGTGTGTAGGTTGATGGAGGGTAAATGGAGCAATCGACGAGCAAATTTTTTTTTTGTAGGAGCGCGTAACAAAGAAATCGGACGACGCTAGGTGGAAAGTGGTCGGTATCGTCTTAACGAGCAATAATTTCGTTCAGCTTCGACAGGTTACAGGATAAAACTTAATTCGCTGTACGCTTTCACCGAACCTTCGAACGAAAAGATCGTATCGTTCACCGACGGTGTTCGATGTATTTGCCGGCAAACGGGCAAACTACTGGTGGATACGCTGAAACTCGTTCTTGCGACTCGAATGCGTCGTAAAACGCGTCTCGTCCTTAGACGTCCTCTCCTTTGCCCGATCTCAATTGGAATCGTTTATCGAGCGAATGATCGCACACAAATAACAGCTTTCCTATAACCGCGGAAACGTTGTACAAATCGACTTCCCGGCGGTTATCGCCCGTTGCTTTTCCTTTAACTTACATTCGGCCTATCGAACCAGCGATTAAATTATAATTAGAAATTTCCTCGAAATTATAGCTCTCCTGTTGGACTGTTGGAGCATGTGATTTTAAAGCAAGTGTCACGCGATTAGGTAATTAAATTGCACAGATACGTTTAACGAGTATCGTCGCGTATTGTATGGATATTACGCGTAATTAGTTGCATAAGTCGAACGATTGATCACGCAAACTCTTGCCACCTGAGTATCGACATGTTCGCTCGATCTATTGTATCCTCAAGACATTCTTCTCGAGTATCTCTTGTGACAACGTCGTATTACACGTTATTCTTCCTGTTGTACTTTGCTCCTGTCGCAAGCGTGTTTTTTACAACAGCGCAGCTTCGTACAAACGTGAAAGCGAGTCTGTGAAATGTCGTTAAAGTGGTGTTTATCTCGACGGAATAAAATCGACAAAATAATATAAAACGAAAAAACGTAGCGCGTCCATTATTTGCTGATAAAACGAAAGAAACTAATATACGTATTTATTACTCTATTTTCGTCAAAGTTAACGACACGCCTAAGATATTCATCAAATACTGTTACGCTTGTTCGAATAAATCCGCCAGCCGCTATAGGTAGAAACGTACCTATCGATCGAGCGTAATCGATCAAGAGGAGAGACAGGGAGCGAAGAGGAAAATCCGCGAAACAGCAGAATATTTTGAAGAGGCAACGAAAGAATGATCGTAACGGGAACTTCCTTACGCGCTGTATCGAAGGAGGATAGCGGGATTAACGGGTTTGATACGGCCAGAGGGACGTAAATTTCGAAATAAAACGTCGGAGGTTCGTCCAGGCGGTGCGGCGCATTTATTCTCGAGACAGCGAGCGCACGCACCGGTGAATCGAATTGCAAAACGGCTATAAGTATGCGCTCGGTTCTCTCGGCTCGTATGCGCTCGATTGCTTCGGGACAGAGACGAACGTTTCAGCGCGCTTTAAATCGATCTGTTTCTTTCGCAACGTCGGAAACAGGCTGCACGCGTTCATGCGGCGTGCAAACCAATCGACTTGGTCGGAACGGGACCGTGTCCAACGATCTTCGCAAATTTGTCTTTTCTTTTTTTCGAACCAGAGCGGCGCGTGCGTTGCGATCCGCGATCGTCGATGCGCAAACGTCGTCACCAGACAAAATCTCGTTCGCGTCCCCTGCAAACGAACCAAAAACCGCTCACTCTGCGAAGAAAACGCCGAGAAAGCGATCCTTTTTCCTTTCCTCTTTCTCTCTCTTTTTTTACGTGATTAGTTACGGATAATGAAAACCGGACGAGTTATAGAAATACGCACGAAAGATTAATATTTAATTCCAGAAGGGCAAAAGCTTTTGCGCTCTTCTTAGTTCGAAAGACTATCTACCATTTCGAAACTGAAGAGTTTTATCGCTTCCTTTGTGCCATCTTTTGCTGTTGCTTGTTCGATTTCAAATATCCAACGATTAGTTTCTAACAGTGTGTATATCGCAATCTTACTTAGAAAGTGAGAAACACAGACAGATACATTCTCGTTGGTAAGTCTGCAGGCTCGTTAATTGCAAACACAGGCTTCCAGAACTCTAAATGAAATGCTCAAAGCATGGCATAATTTAATTTTCTCAATGCGCATCCCATTCGACGTTCGAATAATTGTTTTGTAAGTACATAACCGTCAGCGTAACGCAGTTTAATATTAATAAGCATCAAGTTGATTTTGCAATTCCAATATCCGTTCACGTATCCCATTCGAAATGAACCGAGCGACTTATGGAAATCAGTGAATAACTACTAGCTTGGTAACTAAGCGATTGCGAATATCGTCATTAAGTGGTATTGACAAAATCCGCAATCACTTAGTTGCCAATCCAATAAAACAGGCTATTTGTCCCTGAACGAATTTGCATACGCGAATCAGAGCGCGTATTAAATACGTAAAAGAGCTGTTCAGCAACTACGACTCGAGTCCATTCGTCACATTGTTTACGGTATCTCGACTTACCGATTTCCGATGGACGTATCCTGTACAGTCCTCAACGACGAGTTCAGTTAGCCGTTCGAGATTCCTGCAGGCTGTCAAAGTGCCCACACTACCTTCGACGTCTTCGATGACAACAACCGTACCGATGCAACGAGCTGCCGGAAACGCGATTACATCGACGAAGCTAGTCACGACGTACGATTCTCGATCATCGAAGAGCTTCCATGTACAGACTCTCGAGAACAACTCCAAAAATATACTCTGAAGAGGATCTCTAGCAACTATCGCGTGCACATCACGGTCACCACGTACAATCCGAAGGAAATTCTCTTTGGAATATATCGAGGAACTTGCTTCAATAAGAAGATAACGAGGCTCGTTGGATGCGGTCAGAGGGGAATGCGTGGACCCTGTGACGAATGAAAAGACGCACGGAAGGATAGCGAGCCTGAAATTACCGCGTTTTACTCGAGTTGTTTCGAGGTTGTAGGAGGTTTCGCAGCGTACGACTCCAGGCACTTGTCGCTCGTTCGAGCGCACCACGCCAACTGACAGGAGGACACGAAGCGCGAGAGACGCGACGGACAGGCTGAGTGCACAGCACACGCTGACGAGAAAACAGACAGAGAGAGAGAAAGAGAGAGGAGGCTTGTCCTCGTCATCGTCGTCATTTTCGTCGTCATCGCGCCGTGTGACCCATGTGCGCCGTAACGGGTACCGACCCCTTCAACTTCAACGTATGCAGACGCGAGTGCCTCTGATGATACGCGAACGTTTTGACCACGCTCGAGGTTAATTTCAGGCTCGGAATTTCTGCTCGTGGGAACGTTCGACCAGAGTTTGCTGTTTCTCAATTTTCTGAAACGCGAGCGAAGAAACGTCTCCGCGTGACTCCGCTCGTTCGACTTGCGTTATCTTTTGCTCCATTAGTTTCAAGAGATGGTACCCCACTGGGGGTAGCCACCCACATGATAATCAAAAAATTGTACCAAATGTCCAAATCGGACAAATTGTGAATGTAAACAACTAAATAAATACCATGTCAAACTTCGAGGTAATGGTCTTTTTTGGGAATTCCCCTTCTTGCAATCTGAAGCTTCGTTTTGTAACAGTTGGAATTAGAGCTGATATTTGGTCATCCATGGGAAATTCGTCGAAAAGCATGGGAATGTGTATAGCACGCATGGATATATATAAATATACGAAGTAAAATGGTGTTTGGAACTGGAACTTTGAAGAAGCGAAACGCGATTAATCGAAATTAATCATCGAACAGCACGTACATCGAAGAGCAACGAGTTACAAGGAAAGTTATAAACCTCGATAAGTTTTCTAAATAGAGATACGATCATTTTTATCGGCCGTTAAATATCTGAAACGGGGCGAAATTTTGCGAAAAATGAATTTTATCTTGGCAATAAATTTTTCTTCATATTTGTTGCCATACGTCGCAAGATACAGAGGCTCTTATTCATTTACGCAATGAGATAGACAAGTAGATAAATTCTCTATTAATATCTACAGCAAAGCAATAAAGATCTGTTCAATTTACGTAGTACATAAGTTTTGTACAGTGCCAACGATCTCACGACTATTTGTCAACGGCGCCAGCAAAGTGTACATACACCTACTGTCTACGTATTCGATTCAGCTTATCGAAATTGAATTGCAATTAGATCGACGCGTTGATCATCGATTGAAACTACGCACTCGTCTTTGCATCTCTAGGTTCGTTCGTAATTACGTAATTTACATCGGTACCAACGTTCCAAGGTCGACGTTTAGCGTAGCTTCGACGTAGGGAAAATTTCAGCAAGATAAGGAATCGCTTTGAAACAATTTAGAAGATAGCGAGGGTTCGATCGAGAGGGTGTGTCCTTTCAGTCTGAGCTAAGTCAAAGACCAAAGGTTTTAGATAACCGAGGGATTCTCCACCGCCTAAACTATCGTCGGATTAGTCACTATCAGACAATGCTCCTGGCTACAGCCAGCAGAAGCGAAGAAAGAAGTGGAATTAAAACCTTTTGACGGATCAGCGGTTGAAATCGCTAGATGAAAACAGATTTGCGAATTTTGAAGCAACTTGCCGTGCCGCGTCGAGCGCAACGAGACGCATATTTGCCCTAAATCAAAAACTGTATTTTATTACGAGTGACGCACGTTCGCTTCGAATCGAAAATCGCGTTTAGTAACGGATGACGTAAAGTTGCGAAACATTGAGAAATCAGGATGCAATTTTAATTACAGCTTACAGCGTACATTGCAATTAACATTTATATATATATATTATTATATTTGTTGCATCCAGTTTTGTGTATTCTAAATATATATATATATATATATATATATATATAGTATATAGTATAGTTTTGTTTATATATATATATATATCTGTATTATATCATATATATCTAATTTGGTGTATTATTAAAAATATATGAATATATATACATATTATTAAAAATATATAAATACATATATATTATTAAAAATATATGAATATATATATATTATTAAAAATATATAAATACATATATATTATTAAAAATATATGAATATATATATATATTATTAAAAATATATAAATATATATACTATATATTTTAGAAAACAAAACTAGATATATATAATATAATATAGATATATATATATAAACAAAACTAGAAGCAACAAATCTACTCTATACAATATACTCCTGTACCATAGTTATCGGTTGAAAGTATGCCATCGAAACGAAACAGAAGCTTACGTATCACCAGGAGATCTATCGTTATTTACGCCACGTGATACGTTATCATGTTAATTAGACATTCCGTTGAGCTCCGATGTCTCCTACACGTTCTTGGTTTTCGCGTTATTCGATAGCGTAGAAGCGCCAAACGATACGGAATTAGTATACTCGAACCCAATTAATTATTACGCAAATGCTACGATAAGAGACAATGGCGTGTTGATAGTCTTCGTAGGTAGCACAGTTCGTAGCAGCGATTTCACGCACCCGGTTGAAGATACAAGTTAAATACGGGAAAATATTGGCGACGAACAAGCCAAGTTTCGTCGTTTGGCAACTTCATCCACGGCTTTAACCGGAGACGCTATCGCGCAGAAATCGATAGCATCTTTGCATCCGTCCGTTTCAGAATTTCAACTCGAACGAACATGACGAGATGGGAATCGAGAGGGAACGGATGAAACAGCGCTCGCAACCGATGCCTCGGTCTCCAAAGTCGAAAGCACCACCTGCGTCTATCAACGCGGAGCCGTAACTATGTACTTTCACTCTCTTGACGATTCGTGAATCGGTCTCCTCGACCAACCGATCCTTCCTCCGCGAGAAACGTCGGAAGTCTGCAGTTTGATCCGCTCTAGGCCGACACATTTCTGTCCACGTTCTCGCTCGAACGCCAACCTTCCTTTCGTCACTCGTTGCTCGTTTCTCCTACATATCCTGATATTCCGCGGTGTCTTGGTGCGATAAAAGTGGCAACTTTCTTTTTGACAGCGTCGGTTGCTTCGAGAGATCTTCACGCAGCACGACATACGAAGATATTTCGTCGGCTATCCTCGTCCAGACATGATTAATTAATGTCTGGTGCCTTTAGTCAGCGTTAGAGTCTGTTTAACGCGTGCTTGTCTAATGTACAGTACAGTTTTAAAGTATCCGAAGGTTATCTTTGAGAAAATGTACTTTTTCATACGATGGAGTTTAGAAAGAGTTATTACTATACTTGCATTATTATACTCGGAAACGTTGGTTTTCATCATTCAAGGACTTTAATATCTATTTATCTTCGCTGTGAAATTTTTCTCCGCTTGAAATTTTTATTCCAGATCGATATCCAAACACACGCTTACGTGCGCTATAAAGTCATTCGCTGAAGATAAATGGAACTGCAGGATCACTCGAATCTGTATAATCGTCGCAGCTACGAATGCTTCGAGGACCAATGCGCGATACTAAAACCGGTGTTCGTAATCGATGCAGTTTTTAAAGAATGCAAAACTATTTTGTCGGTCGAGAAGTTCCTTATTTTCGGACTCTCAAATTTTGGAGTTAGAGGTCGAATGAAAAAGACTTCCGATTATCGAGATACACGTACGTTTGAAAGGTACAATTTGAAAGGAGCGTTCGATCGATGAACTTCGTTTTCACTTCTCCCTGTAACCATTCGTACGGAAGACTAAATATTAAAAGAATATCCGAAAATCGACGGTGCAACAAGTAATTCGACGAATCTGAAATACGTGAAAGCCGCGATCTCCAGATATTCGAATATCTGCAGGTCTTTGGTCTCTTCCCTTCTCTTCATCTTCTACTACAACTTCAATCGCACTTTTACATATTTCCTAGTGAATGTTATCATTAGGATACTCGTTATCTATTTATTGCCAGTTTGCTTAATTATCAAGTTCGTTATATCTGTTCCAGCGTCTACGTAAACGCGAAATACGCAAAAAACGAGCAAGCAGAACGTAGAAGCAACACGGAACGAGAATGAGAAATAAGCAAATACGATAGGAATGCAGGATTAACTTTGATTTCTGGTCGATGTGCTCCTGGAATTATAGACGCGGCATGGAAATACCCAAGAACCGGCAACCGAACCAGTCCACCGCCAAACGACTCCCTAATTGCGTTACAGGCATTATTATTTTCCAGGAGACATTGTCGCGATGATTCGTCGCGCTATACGCATATTTCGATTCTAATTAGCCCCGTTGAAATTTCTCCTCTGGCACGGCCAGTGCCACGAAAGCGTTCAAACATTCACCGGCGAAGGTGATTTTGTAACGGAGTATACTCGATTACCGCGAACACGAGTGCGCGAATCGTTGCTTGCTCGTGCCTTCTGAGTTATCGTCGAGTTAAGTTCATCGCCGTGAAATTACCATGCATCCTCCTTTGCATCTTCTTTTTCTTCCATCGAGTAAATCTGTCGGCGGTTACCTGCCACTCTTTTTTCCTTTTTTCCTTCTTCGTTTCGGCACTTGAAGTTCCTTCGATGTAACGGATTCCGCCAGACATATATCAGCGGATCGAAGACTGATTTCCACTTTGCGATTGTCGTTGACAATCTGCACAGTGATAATCGTATAACTGCGAGAATACAAAAATAAACATCGAATCGACGAATTAAATCTTGCAGAGACGTAACGACCCTTCGACGCTACTTTTCATTCTACGCTCAGATTTTTCTCGTTCGAATAGTTTTACCAGGACGACAATTTTTCTTTTTCTATGTCATAGTGTGGAAAGCGAGTATCCATAAATCGTACAGCTATTTTTATACGCGTTTATGCTAGCACGAAGTGACGCTTCCCTGCCCTGCTGTCTGGCAGAAAACTACCTTGGCGATCTTTGAATTTTCGAAGGGTCGGCTGTTGAAACACCGGTAGCCGGAAGGGTGAAATTGGATCGAAAGGCGGCAGGTGGACACGCGTTAAATCTGCGGCCGGTTCCGAGCGAGAGGAGAGCAGATTCGATTTCGCTTTTTCCGATTCTCAGGCAGGCGAGAAAACAAAGCTGCTGCTGCTGCTGCACCGACACGCTCGCTTTCTAAACGGTTGAACGAACCACACGCACCTTGGGAATATCCGAGAGACTGTTCAATCGGCCGGAACCGCTTTGGAGAAATGTTGACGAGACGACTAAACTGCCCGACGATGCCGGAAGTACACCGATCGCTCTTCCCTTCCCGCTTGCACCTGCACCTTCACCCTTCTCAACTGCCTCCGATTTCCGCTCGATCTAACCTGTCTTTACTCCCGTACATGAGCTTAGATCGAGCTACAGTTCCTCGTAGCTCCTAGCAGTCTCCAAGCGAACGCTTAGGCTACTGGCTACACGGACGCTTCATACGCCGCGTTTTCTCCGCCCAAGTATTTAGCATGCTGACTGGACGAACGTTTCGCTGGAGTTTTACACGCTGCGTGTTACACTTCCATACGAAACATCGCGTTACGTTTCTCCAGTGTGTTCCGTTTTCCGCGTGTAATACGCGACATGCGACAGACGACGTTTCGCCAGCGAGTTAAAACACGCAGTTGCTACTTTGGCGGAGAACAAAAAGAAAGATTAAGACGAAACGTTTTTCAATTCTGTAGGCGTTTTAGTCTCCTAATTTACCTACGCTCCTAATTTACCTAATTTACCTTTCGCCAGCGAGTTAAACCACGCAGTTGCTACTTTGGCGGAGAACAAAAAGAAAGATTAAGACGAAACGTTTTTCAATTCTGTAGGCGTTTTAGTCTCCTAATTTACCTACGCTCCTAATTTACCTAATTTACCTTTCGCCAGCGAGTTAAAACACGCAGTTGCTACTTTGGCGGAGAATAAAAAGAAAGATTAAGACGAAACGTTTTTCAATTCTGTTAGCGTTTTAGTCTCCCAATTTACCTACGCTCTTACCTGTAACTGCTAGAGCTGTATCTTTCAATTTAATTACATTCTTGTTTATTAAATACATATTAGGACGATCAAACCGTTCAGAAACCATATCGGTCAACTCCGTAATTTGAAAATATTACGAACATTGTCTCTTTAAATTTGCTGTACGATTCTTTATTGTTCGCGACACGTTGTCGCGACCAGCGAGCTTTTGTTCGTTCTCAACGAAGCGAACGTTAATTATACACCTGCGTAACGAACAACGAGATTTAGATGACGTCGCGATAGCTAAACACGTACGATTCTTATAATCCATCGTGTTTTTGAAAATAACTTACAAATTGTTATCTTCGTCGAATTACCATCGATTAATCGTTTTTCTTTATAATTTCAACCATCTTACGCGGAACGAAGAAACGCCCTGACACTACGAACGTACGAAGAAACTCCTCGTACGCGACTCTTTCGCCTAATTCCCTCGTCACGTACTACGACTGGTGAAAAATGCGGCGGAAAGTCGCCAACTCCAGCGTAACGAAGCGGTTCATCGAGCGTGGCTTGCAACTTTTCAATTAGCCGCAACTTCCGGATCGTCGAGATGGATCGACGCATTTGTGCGATGTTTCTCGGACGCAACCTCAGCAAACTATCGAACAATGTCGAACTTTGGCTCTCCGCGTAACACGAAATTCTCTTGGTTACGACAATTCGCGTAAAATACGAGGTTCGCCATTTTTCCTGGCCAATTACGTCAACGATTGACGATTTACGAGCTGATGTACGCGAGCCAACGAGGAACACGTAGAACGCGATGCGACCTCGACGAAACCAACGAAACGGTGATCTCGATTTGAAAATTTCTACTCCGTTTTTCATCGCGATTTTCTCCTCTTTCGTCGGTTCGCTCGACCATGCAGACGATCCTTAATCTCGTTTCAGTTTTACCTCTCCGCGCTTCTCGTCGAAGCAAGAACCGTCGTATTATTCACAGAATCGTTTTCCTATTGTATCGGGTACATCTTGTCGATACTACGTCTTCTGTCGCTGAACGCTTTGTTCTCATAAAGAGGACGTAACGCGTTAAAATTAGAAGATTACCACTTTGTTCGTGGATAATTTGTCGTACATGTTGCAACATTGAACGTGAAAGAATCAACGTCGATTGCAAGCTTATTATAGGCACCATACAGGGAACTAACATCGTAGTAACTCGTCGACTAGTTTGATTCCTCCGACAAGTATCAACGATCCGTGGATTCCATCGACTTTGTCTTTGAGAAGGAGATTTCGTATTTTCGCTAATATCTTTCACAAGATGTATTATATTTATGACAAATTTTTTTTTTTATTTAATATTTCACAATGTCCAATTTGGACATTTGGTAGAATTTTTTAGCTGTTTGATTATCATGTGGGTGGCTACCCCCAGCGGGTTACCATCTTCGTGTTTGTTAGGTTATATATCCTCTATGAGATCTGCTAGGTGTTTCCTTTTTAATCTTCTTTCTATGCTTGATGTGTTGATCGTTTCCGCTGCCAGTCGGTTCGGGTGCGTTGCTATTCTTTCTCTGCACCTTCTCGAGCATCTGCTAATCTCCTCCTTGACCGTTGGTATTCCCAGATCTTTCCGTATGTCCTCGTTTCTAACGTACCATGGGACGTTTACTATTGTTCTGAGAATTTTAGCTTGAATTGTCTCTATTTTGCTTATATGGCTCATGGCTGCTGTTCCCCATAGTGGTATTCCGTACGTCCAGATTGGTTTTATGATCGTTTTGTATATTTTTAATTTATTTTCTATGCTCAGTTTGGATTTTCGACTTGTTAGCTGTCTGCTGTATACTGTTTGTACTTTGTCTATTATTGATATGCTGTTTCCATGTGAGTCGTGTATCTAAGTGGAGTCCTAGGTATTTGACTTGCCTTGTTTGTATTATTGTTCAGTAAAATGTTTGGTGGTATCTGTTTTCGCAGTGTGAATGTAACGTGGTTGCATTTATTGGGCTTCGCTTTAATTTGTTTAACCTGTAGCCACTTTATGACAAATTTAACCAGTTAATTTAGTCTTAGAAACCTCTGGTAGCGTAAATGGAAACAATCAACGACGAGCGTGAAACGCGCCGAAATAAAGTTTTTGTTTCGCGTATATGTTTAATGTTAACTACTCGTTTAGCGCGAAGAACAAGTTGCACTATGCGTATCGTGCAGTCGGATCGTTCTTGTTTCAAGGAATAAAAATCAAGAGCCAAACAAAGACAGCGCGTCGTGGTCCAATATTATTTGAAAATACGAACAAACAGATAGGCCGTATCCAGCGTATCTGCCATTGTTGCGCAGAACCACGGTATCTAGGTGCAAATATTTTCACTCTTCTATCGTTCTACATCCTTTGCAGTTTCCACGGTTTTCTCGATGATAAGTTGCACGTTAACTAAACGCCTTGCGATTCCATGAAATCGATCGCCCCGTCAGTCGTTACACATCCGTAATGACGCATAAAGAACGAAACGATGCAGAATAGAAAACGAAATCGCGTGTCGAGTGTCGACGACTTTCTTTCGGCGCGGAATTTCGAGCACCGATTAGAAAGACGCGCGAAGGAGAGCGGACAGTGGTCATCGAGTTTCGAAAGCATCGAGAGACACGTTCGAACGCGAGCAGTCGTGATATGCAGATATTAGATTATTCAGGAAATTCATGGCTTTTCCGACGGTGTATACAGCTGTTGGGCTGCGGGTGTCAGGAAACTGAAGGGCTGACTCTTGAAGTCGAAATGAGACTAGTACGAAGACTACAGGGAAGAACGTGATAAAACGCGTTTGCTATTTTTTTTACAGGAAACCAGTTTTGAGAATCGTTGCACTTTTTCGATATTTGTCAATGTCAAACCTTTCAAAAACGATAAACGAACATATGAAAATATCGCTTATCTCGATAATCCTTGGCTCCCATACAACTTGGTCCATTTGTATCATTACCATTGTACCATTTTTTCTTTATCTTTGACAAATTTACATCTTTGCACCTATGATTCTCTACCGTTTCGTAGTGAATTTTAGACTTTGCGTTCACCAGGGATTTCGGTAAAGTTTCTCATCGGTGACATACACTGTGACATACGTTTCTACCTTCGGGTTTGCCATGAACAGGCGAAATGGAATTCGCGAAACGAAAAACACGATCGAAACCCGGACAACCACAAATATGCAAATGCGTCGGCCCAATAGATAGACCGTGAGCCGAGCTTGGAGCTGCCTGTTCGCGACGAAAACAATGATCCGGTAAAGCGCTGCTTTAATACGACGGTCGGTTCGCCGCCCTGGTACCTCGTTGTCGCAATTAATCTGCCAATAATTACTTCCCACGAATGGTCGAGGGCCGCGAACGCTCGATAAAGCGCGTCTGTAGGCCTCGTCGCTCGCAATGCCAATCGTTGTATTCGCGTTTCTCCATTCTGACTTCATCAACCATTCTTCGTGATCGTCTCTTTGTCAGAATAGAGCGACGAGGTATCCGTCGATATACTATCGTTGATATCGTTACGTTTTTGATTTCGATCGGATCGAAACAGAATTCACGAATTAACACGTGGGTCAAATATGACCGACCGGCAATTGTAAAAATTGTATGAAAATTGACAGTTAGGGCATTTTCAATATAACCGATAAATAGAACATACTTTGAAATAAAAAGTGCCCCATTGAACAATGGAACGTTCTTATTAGAACACCAATAAAAAGAAAATGAGGACAAATGTTGCATCTAACGGTGCACTGTATTTGCATCCGTATCTTTGACGGATAATCTACGAATATTATTATAAACACAGCTTGGAAAATAATCGTAAATGCTGCTTTATGATCGTATAATCGAAGTTAGAAGTGTGCACATACCTCACTATTATAGAACGAGCAAATACTGTTTACTATAATATCTTCTACACGTTTCAACAATATATTCCGCACGTTTTGCTTGCGACGAAACAACGAACGCGAATGGTTTGTTGAAATAAACGAAGTCTTGTTATAATATGTCGCTATCAACTGTTACCAAGGCACCACGATGGTCACCCGTGACCACCAATAAGATAAACGGTCCATTGGGGAACAATGTTGTCTTACATCGTCGATTTATTATTATTTTGCCATTATATGCTTTGAATAATAGAAATACTCCCGTGACGTCCTGAGCGAAACGCGTGATTTCGGCGTGGCAGTTGAAGTGTTAAGGGAATATTCTAGTCCTGCAGCATCGTTTTTTACTACTGTGGTCCATTCGTTGTCGATTCTATGCGTCAATACAGCGACAAACAAATTAGCCATCGAATTAGAACTATGCAGAATGTGTCGGATATACGAGATTATTATTCGACGCGTCTAACAATCAATTTAATACTGCGCGATATCACGGAATCAAATTCATTACAGAGTTACTTTTCTCGAAAAATTCATCAGTGTGTGCTCATAATCAGTGTCCAGTCACAGGCAACTCGTCCGACTTGAATGCCGTTGAAACCGCTCGGGACATGCTCGGATCGCTCGTGTATTCGTCGCTGATCATCCCATTCCCATAGTCCGATTTGAATTTGACATTTTTGCAGAAGTTCAAGGCAAAGTAAAATTGGTAAAGTAAAAAGGATATAAAGCGTAGCATGCAGGCAATTTAACTCTTTGCACTCCTATGTCGAGCGTGACTTGACATCAGTTGTTATCTCAGGAGCTCCTTTGTCGAGTCCCACTCGACATTCTTTCAGTCCCACCTTTTTCTGTGCGAAGGAAAACCAGGATTGTATCCTGGAAATTGTTTCAAGATACATCATACACTTAAAAATTACAAAACACAACAATAGTGTGAACAAAACTGGAATTTAAGCGAATTTGTTTCTTCCTTTATTTATTCAAATTGTCTTATTTTTTAGTTGAAGTAAATTTCGAATAAAACGCTTAAAAGCGACGGAAGCTACTGGTAACGAAACCGAAATAAAATTCAGAGTGCAAAGGGTCAATGGAAAAGGTACGTACACACGCAAGTTATAACACAGACAAGGAAACCGTAAATATAAAACGACAATTCTTTAAATATATCTCGTTATATTCGAGACAGCGTCATATTCAAATATCGATGCGAGTAACTATATATAAAATTCAGTTCACACGCGCGTGTCTTTCAACTTTGCTAAAAAAAACCAAAAAAAAAGAAAGTACTAGGAAATGTAAAAAATCTGAAACGATCCTGATTTAACGAGACGAGGAGACTACATGAATAAACCATCGGTTTTCTAAAAAATCCTCTTTACCGGGTCAATTTTTCTCCTCGCTGTATTCAAATTAATAACGACTCGGCTTGCGCGTCTCGAGCGAACGTAGCATGTAATTTAGCAGTTTTTTTTTTTTTTTTTTATCGAAGCGCCCTAGCGACACGCGACATTTTCCATGCGAGCTGATTCAGTGTTGAGACGCTTTTTGCGTCTTAAATGTGCCGTAAAGTCTTTCTCTCGTCGACCGAAATATTACAATGTGCTTTATTCGTAGAAAGTAAAACAGCGCACGCCAACTCCTGAGACCGTAGCCTCTTCCTCGAGCAGGATACCGTGGCCGAACAATAGCGGCTCTCACTTCGCTGCACGAGTACGGTAGCTCGTTACGCGTATTCATTTTATCGGAATTACTTCCTACAGAATAGCGTACGTGTGCGATTGCCAAGAATCGCGATACCATGCGACGTGTATCATCGAGCTGTACGTTTCCTGATCTGGCCCCGTACCATTCACGACGACGATACCGTTCCAATTTACATACTCTGCTTATGCAACGCTATAAACCTACGGGAGACAGTCGTTCGATTGTAACATACGTACATCACGGAATATTAAATAACGCAGTCGTTTGTTATATTCGTATGACTGCGTTAATAAATTTTCTTGCTTATCGGCTCGGCGAGAGGAAGGCAAACAGCGATAACGCGATCAAAGGTATTATTGTTCTTGCTCGATGAACAGATCTTGTCATGCAAATAATTACGGTCGAATTTCGATAAAAGATAATTAATTCACGACGTGGT
This sequence comes from Bombus vosnesenskii, assembly GCF_011952255.1. Classification (NCBI taxonomy): domain Eukaryota; kingdom Metazoa; phylum Arthropoda; class Insecta; order Hymenoptera; family Apidae; genus Bombus; species Bombus vosnesenskii. Next base: position 2,969,123 of record NW_022884330.1, on the reverse strand, counting down.
ACAGACGAGGTTCGGCCGATCTTTTAACTATCTTCATAGCCCGCTCTCGTTTAAACGCATCTATCCGTAGGATTTTATTTGTGCGAATCGATCAGGCGACGAACCATTCGTTCGACCCGAGTTCGCCTAACGATTCTATCCGCTGTTTCTCATTTTCTGTTCGTACATCGTGGCTATAAAATCTCTTGGCACAAGGTTTGCGTTTATTTACGTATCGTCGCGAGTAACCGCAACATTTTCGTTGTCTCTGCGTAACGCGTAAGATTAGACGACTACGTTTACTATCTCGCAGTCAAACTGCAGATATGTGGAATCTGAAAGTCGTGGAAAAGCGAGCGAGGCCGGGGTTACGAGCAAGATTTATTGCCGCGACGATCGTAACGCGAATCCTCGTCTTGTTGATCGCATGACGTCGTGCTTTCCAGAATTTTGCAAGCTCTCGGCGTTTTTCTCCGATAACCGTGCGCGTATAGCATCGTAGGAGAAACTATTGTCAGCAAATTTGATTCTCAGAGGTGAGATGCGAGAGACAAATGGCGAAGCGAGAGAATCGCTAGGGCTGACGTAACGAGATCAAACGATTTGACACGGAGAAAATTTGTAACGACATATAATCAGAAAGCTATGGCAACACAGAGGTAACGCGAGACAGAGAAAGAGACAGATCTTTCTCCAATTGACACGATGAATCGATTTAACAACGATCGTGGAAGGCGATCGACCTAGCCGAATGCTTTTGCCTGAATGTTTTCAGTTACGTCGAATCGGAAGTAGAAATTGACCGGCTGTTCGATATCATTATGCAATGCCTTTGCCGTACAAATTAAAAGTAGATTATTGGATTTCGTGTGTCGTAACGTTGGTTTACTTTCTGATTACGTAGCATGATACCACGCGTTTTATAAAACCTCGAACCACGGTATAATTTACGATAGATAAACAGCCGTTTTTCTTCTCGATTGTAACCGTGAGTTTGATGTTTGCGTTCTGCGACGTACATTCAATCGCAGGTGTAATAAAAGTCATTTAATAGAGACCTACGAGGCGATTGGATTTCTTCAAGCTGAAATTTACGTGTCCTTCCGCTCATGCAAATTACCAATTACAACATTGTAGCGTTCTTCCTATAATTACGAAGCGTAGAACGCGTTCCTAGGATGTACGAGACAATGCTACCGATCGAAACGCTATTCGTTTGTTACGTAAAACTTTCGTTGGTGCGCGGAATGCAGCGCTAGATTCTTAACTCGTACGAAATATTTCAAGCGATGGCGGATGAGTCACTACTGGCTCTTAGTCACCTCGAATTTGCATTTAGTTCTCTTTTGCATCGCCACGGAGACGTTGCTAGTCCATAAAAGATTCGAATCTCCCTCCGCGATTCTCCAGAAAAATATTCCTGTCGATGAGAAAGTGCTCGTAGAAAGAAAGGATTTGTACAGATAACACGCAAATGTTACTAAAATATACGAATTAATGGCAAATTCGTTGCGCAATGAAGAAACACAGCGGCTGGCGAAAGTACTTGAACATTTGTAAGAGCTCGATCGTATTAGAACCTAAGCGTTCGTTAAGCTCCTTCGCTTGTTTCCACGAATACGTATAAAAAGAAATATAAACAAATTTACAAGGTGACTTGGAAAATAATAACGAACGCGAGATGCTCGTAGAAACATTTGCGAATAACACAATACAAATAATATGATACAATACGAATACGATTAACACAATACGAATAACATAATACAAATCCTGAAATGGGAAAATCTTCGTATCTCCCGCACGAGTTTTCTTAGTCGAAAAATGTCCAAGTTTCGCGATAATTTTCTCGCGTTTTCCGTGGTAACGCGAAAGTATGACCGTTGGCCGAGGATCAATCGCTGCGTATCGCCAGCAATAGTATCGGCCTCAACACTCCAGCAACCTTACGATAACCTCACCTACGGAATCTAGTTTCGAGCGCGGCATAACCAGTTTGTCAGTTAATTAATGCTGCAAAACTGGTAGTCCTGCGCTTTCGAACTGTACCGGGTCTTTATCTGGTTCTTTGCACCGCGCTGGGTCTAACGCTGTCACATATTATTTATAAATCTTCGATCGTAGGATGATTTAACTGCATCGTAGGATATTTTCAAGTCGACTGAGGTGCTTGCACCATCCCTGGCCATCGCTGGTTGTCGAATTTTCCGAAACATTCTCCAGGCGTTTCAAGAGCTTTCAAAAGTTCTTCGTTTTACAAGATCGCAGGGCACGAGCGAATTTTAATAATTTTGCCTGTCGTGCAATTTCTCCGCGCTCCATCGTACCTCGTATCCTCGTCAACTTGTTCCATATGCACTGGCGTGTCGTACGGCTGACTAGAATCAGTTGTTTCTCTTTTAGAAATCTTTACGGTGCGTATAGTTTTATGATACCTAATTCATTTGCGTAAGATGGCACGGTCTTCTTTCTTCGCCCAACGAGTTTCCATTCCTCTGTCGCGCCATATATTTTACATTCTCGCTATTTCACCAAACGTTCTGAATTTGTTGTCTTGGAATCGGATGATAATAATACAGCGGCGAACGACGAGAACGCGAGACATTTACTACCTTCTTGCATATCTCCGAGGGTTTTATCCAACTATAGCGGAATACAAAAATATCCTTCGATATGTCGTATTGTAACGAGTTAAATGAACAATATAATTGCTACGTATACTCGCGGTTTATATTAGAAGAATTATAGCCACGCTACTTGTCGCTATTTACCGGGTAATTTGGCGAACCAAGGACAATTTGTCGTCTATGACATACTGCAACTAGAAAAGAGAAACTTCCTAATTCCATTACCTCTGACGATCTATTATGTCATTATCATCTAATGACAAGATCCGTAATCACTTAGTTGCCAACCCAATAGCAGAGAAATGTGCTTCATATCGAACAACTAGAAAAATACTTCCAAACCGAGCGATCCAATAAACAAAATGTTCTCTCCAAATACTTCAACTATGAAATCGTAGAAGATATTAAAAAAAAAAAAAAAGTAACACTTCCTATTAATTATTCATCGACCGTAACTTTCAGCTATGTACATCGTTCGTTCGGGGTGAACGTGTTCGGATCATAAATTGGAAAGAAATGGCAAAGAAACGGCAAGTGTACTCTCGATATCGCGCAGTTAATCTCGATGGAATTTAAAAAGTACTCTCGGAGACGGAAGACGCGCGCAGATGGAATTCCCGCATGTTTTATGGGTTTTCGGAATCGTGCGATAAATTCGGTTGCGAAAGTGAAAACGCGTCCACGGCGAATGCTCGATACGACTTAATTAAATACACGGACACGAAAAGGTGGTGATACGCGACAAGCGAGAAAGTTCATTCACCATGAATCGAACGAGGAAGAGCGCAGTTGCACACAGCGGTCCGTCGAGTCTGGCTTTCGCAATTTCCATCGCTACGTTCACGTACACGCGGCACGATTTTCGTTATGAAATAGCGAAGAATTTCATTTCATTTCGTTTTCATGTTCAGGGCGGCAAGATGTCGACGGGTGTGGCACGCGTGCTCCTATCGTGCGAATAAGAACGACACGTATACGCAATAGCTTTAACGAGGAGATTTTCAAACAAAAGTCCGTTGACATTAACGATACGTTTTCGCATTATCATGTGTGGCGCCGATATACAACGTCGTCTCCTGTTTTTCTAGAAAGTGGATATTTTTGAAAATTCCTTTCGCATCGGTAAATCCACTGGGTTCGACGCCAATGAATTTCTGAATTGTACTCGAAACGTTCGATCGTCGAATCATCGCAACTAGCTGCGATATCGTGGCGATTCGTGGACCACGGCGTGTACAAATAGCTCTGGAAAGTATCCGGGCACTTGCTTGCTTTTGTTAAGATGCCATCTCAATTGCCAAATTACGGATAAACCTGAAGAATTTGATATTTTTTAATCGTCATAGCCACGTGCATAATGTTCCTTACGCTGCATATAGCTTCGTCCTATTTGTGTTTCTAACATTAGCAAATAACCAATCCTCTTGGTAAAGAGATTTGCAAAATCATGGCCTCGTGATATTTTGGAATTCGTAGCTTCGATCGAATTAAACGAGATCGTCTCGTTCGAGGTGCAAGCATACGTTCTTCTTATATTTAGAACGATTAAGAAATATGCAAATAGTTGTGAACGACGATGTGGTTACTCGTACGACGACGGCTATGGCCACGACTCTAAGAAGATGCTTTATGCAAATTGGTCGTTTCGCTTTTGTCGCGTATGCGACTTCTTTAATCGTCTCCTTCGCCTTTCATGCGTCAATGCACGTCACTCTCTTTAACGAAAGATGCTACAGCAGGCATTCGTAAATTTGTAAAATTTCCAAGAGAAACGGTAGAATGCGAAATGCGTTCAACGTTACGACAAGAATACGAAAATAGGCTAGACGATGCTATCTTGCGAAGAAACAAACTATAAGTGAGTATAGTGGATATACGGGTACTGAGAGGCTGTTACCCCTACGCAAAACTTACTCCAGCAACGTTCCGTCAGTCGCGTCGTGAGAATCCAATTTTGCCCGATAGAGAGACGAAAGAGCAAATATTCGTCTAGAATCGCTGGCTCCAGTGACGATGGATTATGGTTGCACAAGTAGACACATAGAATGTTGGTCACGAGGAAAGGATAAAATACTGGACGGAATCACGCCGCGAATGGCGCGTAGCCACGGAGAAAAATGTTCGAAGCACGAGCGTAAACATCGAACTGAAGCTGCCAGGCAAGCTACGCAACAACACCACGCTAGGCCCGACCTTAATAAGCTGCTTTCACACCGAACTCGCTACACTTAGGCCCAGCTTTTTCAACAAGCGCCAATTTCTAGTAATTTCAACCTTCCAATTATCTTCGATTACGCTCGCATGCTCTTTCAACTCTGACCATTTCTTAACTACATGCTCGGCTTCCACTACGTGCCAGGTTGCGATCCATAAAGAAAACCCTGTAAACGTAATTCTCGAAGAAGCTCGAAGAGATTTTGAAGCGTCTGTTAACGGTATCTTTGTCGATGCAGGATTTCGTGGCATTTCTGAAACCAAGCGTCCGTCTCATATACCTTTTGCTTATTAACAAATGGTATCCACGAGTTCGTTAGCAGTCGTGATAACTTACGAGAAGTCGATTAAATATTTATCGAGTCGTCGAGTTCGCCGCTGTGTTCGCGAGTCACCATAATTACACGGCCTCGAAATAGCAAGTTCCTCGTCAATATTTTAACATAGCCGGTCAATGGCCTGCTGGCATTCAAGTATATTTATTGCAAGTATATTTCGAGCAAACTTTCCTCTCGTACTTCCGTCATTCTAAGCATCACGCCGTCAGCACTGCGATCTTAGTGTCTCGTTTATCGATCATTCGCCGTACATAGTGGAATCATTTGTTAGATCAAAAGTTCCGCGAGCATAGATTTACGCGCTGCACAAAAGTGGAATTTTTAGAAATAAAACGGAGTAACGATGCTGACCGTGCAAAAGAGCTCGGTGTGGACACGACTTAAGTCGAATTCCACACAAAGAAAGGCATTCGATGGAAAAGAACCTGCAACGGACTTGAGGCCCGCATCTTCCAGGTCCGAACCTAATTTATCTTAGGGCCCTGTACTCGCGAAATTCGCCCCTTCGAACAATTTTTCGGAAGAAGTTGCCAAATCGATTCTCAGGTCTCGACGAACGCATCGTCATCGATGAAAATTTACCGCCATAGCGTTCGTAATTTTCTAGTCATTTCCTAGTCGTTTCGTGGTGGATGAATGGGCGAACGCAGTTGCGCCTAGAACATATAACGTTCAACGTGCAAACGAGCGTACAATTTAATTCTCCGTGAAACGTTTTCATCTCAAGGACGATTCGCGATCTCAAGAGACGGCTTTAATCTTCGTTCGGAAAGCCGCGTGACAGTAAATCGTCCCAGAATCATATACTACGCTCGAACGTGAAATAACTCTCTCTTTCTTTGATTGATGATACCGTTCGTGCATCGCGAGAAATCTCACCGATTAGTTTCAAATCCTATCCGCCGTGATCCTCCACTTGCTTCGCGGTCTTTTCCAGTGCTTCGATTTAAATATACGGCAAGTGCGTACTGTGCAAGAGTGTTGGGCCAGCTGCGACAGCGATATCGTCATGACAAGCTATTCGTGTTTTTCAGAAGTATTTCCATTTAAATAGTTCCAAGAATTTCAGACTGTGGCATAAACAATTGGAATGTTAAAAATGTCGTTAAACGGCATGTGGGGTATTACGCGAGCTATAAAGAAGCCCGATATTTCGGCTATACGAAGCACACGAATAAAATACGTATTAAATTTGTGATCACGTACCAGTGTTCTATGCACCGTGACCACAAGTTCCCTTAATTGCGTCTTTAACAACGGCAACTCGTTTACAAGTTCGCGGTAAACGCGTCCATTATTCGACTTGCCGCAGCCGTTTCATCGACTACGCACCAAAAATACACAATTCACGGTGTGTACGCTTTCCTCGTGAATATATAAACGGAAAACAGATGGTGTACATACAAACATTGAAAATACCGCTTGACTTAATATCGCTCGCTGTGCTTACGCGATAATTATACGAGATTTGTAACAATACGCTATAAAGTTAAAATATCGTAATACGTATTATCAAATGGCACGGTGATGTTACTATTCGACATCCGTGATATACGCGAATACGTACATATTTTTCGCAACTTCACTTCCAGTCACTCCATAAGCGACGTCGTCTTTCGTTTTATTTCGCGCGTCGTATCTTGAAAATAATTATTGAGATTTATAGTTGACGACTAAAAAAATTGAAAATAATGATGAAACAAATAGAACATAGATTTAGAAAAATGTAGATAGCATATTATTCGTTAATAAATACCATAACCTCATTTATGGAATAATCTAATAAGATTACTAAGTTTTCGTCCCGATGCGTTCGTTCGAAAAAAAATGTTTCTTTCTGGTTACACCTATTTCGTACTGCAGACTACCTCGAACAGAGCGGCTCTAAAAATTTGATACGATCGTTGTTCGTTCTCGGAGCCTTCCGTCCCCCTTCTACATCGTCCTGCATTTTTATCCGTTCGCGTTATCATGTTCGATCAGTCGATAAGTTGCATCGGCTTCGCAGATCTTCACGTATCCACGACTTACGTACTGGTCAGCTGTCGACCATTTTTAACCCCTTTATGCTCGATATTGCATACGCGATATTATAAGTGTTTTAATAAATTCTTAGCTAATTAAAAAAATAAACGTATTTACTTTGGTTATAGGTGGTATATGTTTGCGCATTAAGCATTCGTAGGTGCATTGCGCTTTCTTTATAGAAACATTTTTAAAAATATGATGCAATCGTTGATAACTGGTAAAAAAAAGTATATCCACAATCCTAAAAAAATACGCATATCTCTACGAATTTCTATAATCGTAAAAGCCTCTTAACGGAAGCCATTTGAATTATGACAGTTTCCTAACCTTATCCTTCTATTTGCGTGATGTATATTTCTACTTAATATGAAAACTGCCGTTATTCGAAGTCACACGTAGATCAATATATCAATATATTATGCACGGTTCTTTGCAGATTGCCCGGTTGTGTGGCATCATCAAACGTGCACAGACGTGCGAAAATACATTAAAAGCATCAAAACGCATGACAGTAGACAAAGATTCCTTCAACAATATAAATAAGCATAACGTACCTCATCGTCGTGATGGCTGTTGGAAGGCACTTTGTCAGAAAGCTCCTTGATCAAATTCTCCGAGTTCGTCTGATTTGAAGCAGCTGGCAATTCATTCGATACCTTGGCACTGTCTTTCGAGTCTTTAATGGAATCGGACCAAGTACTTTCCTGTTTGATCGAGTTTACTTTCTCTTTTTTCTGATTCTGTTTGCCCTTCTCAAGATGCTTAGACTCGTTGAAGCACCTTTCGAAGCTGGATGCTCGTTGAAGAATCGTCGGCGAAGTTGCAGTCGATTCACAAAATTCCAGCTCGCTTTTCAAATTTTCGTTGCTTTTATTGCATATCCGTGGAGGGTCTTGGTCGCGAAACGCTCTGCGTTGACCTTTTACTATTTCACACATGTTTTTCTTGTTTTAAATTAAGCCGATTAAATCGTTCATATTTTCTTAAAGATCTTCGAATCAAACATCTCAAAGCTATTCCCCTCCGAAACCTTGAAAATTATACATCATCGTTATTACTTCTCGTTTTATCGGAAACATATTTTCTGTTTATCGTAAATCAAACATCTCAAGATCAGTATTCTTATCGTCATCAAAATACTAAACGTTATTTTTTCACGATGCAACGAATTCAACTATAGTACTAGACAATTTAAATTCAACCAATCACGGATAAGCTACTGATAATGGAATTACGTTCGATTAGTATACCAAATGTGAGATTGATACGAACGCAAAAGAAAGATTCTAGTAAAGACATTTCGTAAGATCGTACTGTGTTGAACGAGAAAAATATCACGGACTTTGTTGACACGAAAAATAAGTACTAACCGGTTTTCAACGAACGTTCCTTCTAACGACAGGGTTAGCTTCGTTTCCGTGACGTACAATACTTCCGTAGGGTAGTGAGACGCAAACTGTACTATCTCGCCAAGGGCCAAACGAGTCATGCGTCATACGGAAGGACATCTGTTGCCCTTTTCTCTCGACCCCTAACGTTCTTTTCATCTTTATCTATCTAGCTATTGGCCGATTCGTTCCACTTGCTCCCTCTTTTTTACTTCTTCGATCGTCACAATAAAAATTGTTACAGCTTACGGGGTCTAGTTTGTAAACTCGATCGCAACGATATTGTTGATTATCAGGTGAATATCAACGTTGAATTAGTTTCAATGAAGAAGTTTGAGATATCGGCTACAGTTAAGATGTTCATACGTAAATCGATTTTGCGATAGCGAAAAGATATTTTTTACCGACCGCGAGATGGCACAAATTCTTAATATTCTGATTAACGATGCGTAAATATTCGTAAATGTTTTTTTCAATTCATAAATTATTCTATGATAAATATGATAATTGCAGTAGAAGAGTAAATATTTAACAGAAATCTCATACATTTATATGTCTTCTATCCAAGAACGTAGGTAGAATGACTTTTAGATATTTTCACGTGAAAAGCGGCTAGTCGTTACAAAGTGCGCTGTAATCCTATTTAATGAAACGTAACTAGTACAAATCCATCAAAGCGATTAATTTACAGGATATAAATTTGAAAATATTTCAATTCATACTGTTGATATTTTATATATTATATGCGAATTACCTCGCGTATCTTTGGAGATAATCGTCGATGTATGAAAGTTTCGTAATCTTAAGATAAAAGCTGTTAATTTTTGTTCTCTTTTAATGACTATATAAATAAATTTTCATCTCCGAAACTATTAACCAAATAAGCATGATTTCCTTTCTTTTTATTCATGAAAATATGACCTTCGTAAATAATTACTTTCGTAAGACATAAAACTATTTGATAACAAGATATAACACTTTTTGAATAAGTAGTATTAGTAGAGTGATATCTTTCAGTGTATGCATTTCCTTTTGAATAAATTTCAATTCGAATGTGAATCATAACGAAAGAGAAACTTCTTACGTCTAACTTTATCAACTTCCTATTCTATAATTCCTACACATACTCACCACATAAAATCGTAGATAGTATTACGAAACTTTTGTTTTTTTATACGATCGGTATTTCAGAACACGAAACACGAAATCTTCTTAGATGCCTGATCTATTCTTCATCTTATCCATGTCCAAATGTATCATATGAACGAAACGAAAGGGTTATTTCGTGTTGCATAATAGGTCAGTAGCGCCATCAAGCAGTATAGTCTCCGAACCATATAGCCAACGATATATCGAATTATCAGAGCTAAGACAAGTTGGTCGTTGAATGATATTGAAGTAACCGGTAGTGCTCGCTTCTCACTACCTAAAGCTTGTTTCCTTTTTGACCCCCTTTATATCGGGTAGTAAAGTATATTACAAAAAAGATGATGCAAGCTAGTTTTTGGAGTTTGGTGACCACTTCTGTCAGAGTAAGTAAAAAGAAAAGATATTTATGAATAAATGACCTCGTGGATACATTACAATCGTATCAGACCATACATTTTACTCTATTTCGTAACATTTTGAAGGACAAATAATTTTGTTATATATTTTATTCCACTATTTAGCTAACTTTCTTTGATATTGGTCATTTTTTCCTTATGAAGCATTGATTAAATATTTGAGGAAGCAAAATTGATTTGTTAAATTCATTATTCGATATAAAAATACGTTCTCCTTACTTCGTTGGTTATGTCACCTACATCTGACTTTGTCAAAGTTTAAGGATTACAGATATAATGATAGCAAACAGAGATAGAAAATTCTTTCTTAATCAATAACTTTCTGTTTTTTCTGTTTTTCTTATTAGCCATCATGTGTCAAACGTATTGTACCTGGCTTGACAGCTGCACAGCAACGCAGATACGCTAGTACTGTGGAAGCAGATCTAGTTGTAATAGGTGCTGGTCCTGGTGGATATGTAGCATCAATTAAAGCTGCACAACTAGGAATGAAAACTGTTTGTATAGAAAAAGATGAAACATTAGGTGGGACTTGTCTGAATGTTGGATGTATTCCATCCAAATCTTTATTGAATAGTTCACATTATTACCACATGGCACATGCTGGAGAATTACAAAAATTTGGCATTAACGGTATACTTCTCATTTTTTTTTTCCTTTTTAAATATCCATAATTTAACAATCACTAATTTGACAATTCTGTTTTAGTCGACAATGTTTCTATTAATATTGATCAAGTAATGCAGCAGAAACGAAGTACAGTGAAAGCCTTAACAAGTGGTATTGCTAGTTTATTTAAAAAAAATAAGGTGGAATGGGTTAAGGGTCATGGCAAAATTACTGGTCCAAATCAAGTGAGCGCACTTGGTCCAGATGGTTCAGTAGTAAGCACTATTAATACTAAAAACATTATAATTGCCACTGGCAGTGAGGTCACGCCGTTTCCGGGTATAGAAATCGACGAAAAACAAATTATTTCATCCACTGGATGTTTATCGTTAAACGCAGTGCCAAAGAAATTGATAGTAATTGGTGCTGGTGTTATTGGGTTGGAATTAGGCTCAGTTTGGCGCAGGTACATTTCATACTGAAATTAATTGTATGAATTGTAAACAAGATATGTTGAGTTGCTTTATTTGCTCTTATAGATTAGGCGCTGAAGTAACAGCAGTTGAATTTTTACCGACTATCGGTGGAGCAGGTATCGATGGCGAAGTTAGTCAAGCGGTACAAAAACTTTTAGTCAAGGAAAAATGGGATTTTAAATTGGGGACAAAAGTCACTGGTGCGAAAAGATCAGGCAGTGAAATCATCGTTTCTGTCGAAAACGCGAAAGATCCTAGCAAAAAGGAGGATTTAATGTGCGATACACTTTTAGTCTGTGTTGGCAGAAGGCCCTATACGAAAAATTTAGGATTAGAGGATTTGGGAATCGAACGAGACGAAAAGGGCAGGATCCCTGTAAACAATAGATTCCAAACAGTAGTACCTTCGTAAGTACACACTTTGTTGAGAAAGTTTTCGTCAGCGTAATTATATGTAAAATTACGTTCATATAGGATTTATGCTATTGGAGATTGCATTCATGGGCCAATGTTGGCTCACAAAGCCGAGGACGAAGGTGTTATTGCGGTTGAGGGCATTGCCGGAGGTAGTTAAGAAATACTCATTATAGTTTTTCCGTTTGTATCCCTGAAAGTTTACAGCAATTATGATGACTTATTCAGGTGCCGTTCATATCGATTACAATTGCGTACCTAGTGTAATATATATACATCCAGAAGTTGGTTGGGTAGGAAAAACGGAAGAAGACTTAAAGAAAGAGGGTATCGAATACAAAGTTGGAAAATTCCCACATATAGCAAATTCTAGAGCAAAAACGAATGCAGACACGGATGGTTTTGTTAAAGTCTTAGCTGATAAGAGTACAGACAAAATATTGGGAGTACATATGATTGGTGCATACGCTGGTGAATTGATTAATGAGGCAGTTCTTGCAATGGAATATGGAGCAAGTGCAGAAGATGTTGCGAGAACATGTCACGCTCATCCGGTAAGTAGATATACGATATTCGATCGAATGTTGAATATCGGACACTGATTTTGTCATTGTTCTTATAGACATTCGCGGAAGCCTTCAAGGAAGCCAATTTAGCTGCATATTTCGGAAAACCTATCAACTTTTAAGTATATGGATAAATTATCTATGAAACGTTAATATTTTGATTCATCGTAGCCTCGATCTAGTCTACGTTTAATTTCAAATGTGTCGCGGTACACTTTTAGCACCTCCCCAGGTCTCATTATCACTTAATCATATAAGGAAAAAACTGTAAATAAAAGTATATACAGGAATTTATGGAAATATTACATCTTTTATAGTAGATTTATTTTTGTTGCTTTATTATTGTATTTATTATAAATAAATTGGTAATTCATCGAATATATTTAAGAATATAAAACTGGATGTCTGTAACCTTGTGACATCTTATTTCGGTAATCTTAAGAGTAGAGATAAGTTTTTATTATGTTACTGTTGAAATTCAGTTTCCCGATTTCATAAAAACATCCGCCTTAACAGGAGTTTTACCTTGTAAGTTATAGTAATTTTGGTCGCTGTGTAATTAGATATAAATAAAATTTAGTACACTTATAATAGTAATAAACAACTAAGCAAATATGCTACTGTGTTTCCCCATATTTAGAGAAATTTTAATAAACTTTTCAAAATAGAGTAGAAGCTCGTACGTACCTATTACTCGAAGTACGATCGAGTGTAATTTCAATTATACACATATAAGCAAATTTTCATAATAAATGTATTATAATATATGCAATTATTTATTTTATGTTCAAACTAGATCCTATGTATCGAAGAAGGAAGGTGAAATCCTAACAGTTAGATCATAATATTTAAAATAATAAAAAGAACTGTAGCTATATCATGCTATACATTATATATTAATACACACAGTGAACTGCTATTATTAAAACTGCTTGTTCCTCGATCTGTTCGCATAAATAAAATTTTATCGTATCTCAATGAAGATCTCCTAAAAGAAACGACTACAATTTCTCGTAAAATATAAAGAACACGGTAGTATACTTGTTAAGTTGTTTATTATTGCTATAAATGTACCAAATGTTTAACCTCAACGTATAAAAATTAAAGGTAAAATAATATTGGCAGTATATACGATTGGTACATACACTGGTGAAAGCGAGCAACTATCAAAGTCGAGGTAAAATATATATGCATATAGAAGTGTGTGAACTAGGTACGTTCCTGAAGAGCACATGACCGGCGCAGCAGTAGCAGCGTTGCCGGCGCGGCAGTTAGCCACGACTTGCAGCGGCCATCGGCAACGTTGCTCGACGGCAGGGAGAGAGAGAATTCTGAGGGTGGCACTTGTGCGGCAAACACACCCAATGTTTGTGTTTTCGAATTTTTCGTGATACTACGAGTGGTCGGTGGCAGTTTAGCAAGGGATGTAGCGCCGTTGTCGAACCGCTCGAGATGTGGACGACGACGAAAACAACTAAATACGGCGTCGGTGAGTTCTCGTAGGTGTTCTTTCGCGATTAATGCGCGGCATCGACCCTGCGGATCTGTCAAACTGCTCGTGTCCTGATCCGCGCGATTCTCCACGAGTTTTAGTCGCGTCCAGTATAGGTGCTTAACGATCGACATCGTGTCATCTATTATATACACGGTACGTCGCGGTTTTCCGCTCTCGCGTCAGGTATCTCAGCGTCAATGATTCGATCAACCAGCGTCTTGACTTCTTTCGGGTACATGCCGCTTAATACGTTGTAGGTATGATGCTGCCGCCGTGTCGTGTCGCTGCACGAGTGTATGTGTGCCGCTATTTTGCTGAGTGTACCGCGACTCTCCCATTCATGCATTGATCGTAGAGGAGTAGGAACTAGAGTCCGATAAATCGAACTAATTTTCTTCGTCAGTTTTTCATCTAGCGTCTTTCTCTTTCGTTTTATATATTTACTTGCATCTATATTTACACTTGGAGAACTATTCGTGTCCCAAAATTTGGTGTGAAGTGGTACGCGACCTTCGAAATTTAGACCATTGACCGTTGATATCGATGATCGCAAGTCAAATCAAATATTCGACCGAGTCTCATTTCGTAGTCAGCTGATGGTTCTTTGAAACGAGAGGTCCACCACTCTCTAGTATCCTTGAATTACGACCGCTTAATTTTGTTTTGTCTGTTTCGTCTGGGGTACATAACATCGGCAGGCGCACGCCCGCGCGCGTTCCCCGCTTTGATGTTAATTCCTCTACAGTCTACACCTCTGTCCATGTTTACCGTAGGCGGATGTAACATCTTCGTCAAATAGACTGATTCCTTCCGTTTCTCGTTGATAATTTTTCTTCAAGTAAATCATTATGTAATTTACACGATAATCTTAGATATCGAGATTCGTATAGTAAAACACTTTCTTTTTTCAATAAAAAGATTCGCGTGTTTCACTCCATTGTTTGGGCGATGTCGAACGATGAAAACTCGTGGTTTCGAGCAATTTTTCGTTGAAAAACTCGTCAAGATATACGGCTTAATAGAATGCACGCTTGACACGTATTGCTCTTCTGGAGAGGTGCAACGACCACGATGGATGAAAAACGCGCGTGAAATGCATGGAGGTAGCGTCGTTGAGATTCGAACGTGCTAAACGCGACTGCGAAACCTTTGATCAAAAGACCTTTATTTAAACCACGTATCCTATTCTACGTGAAATCTGCATGACAAAAGAATTGCAAATTTTCTACACGAAAATCTCGTTACTCTTTCCTCCGTTGTTGTTATTTTTATAAAAGAGAGAGAAGAATATTAGGAATGTGATACGCCATATCTCGAGACTTCTCGAAACTTTCTGCTATTTTTACGATCCGAAACTCTCGAAAGGAAATAACATTTTTTTTTTGTTTTTATATAAATAACTCGTATGATATGAATTTGATAAAAAAATAAAATAAAAACTTAATTTCTTCACAAAGATGACCGGTGTTAGTATCGGCTAACGATTTTAATTTTAATAAATAATCTGATTTTCTCAAAAACTGCTTGACTATTACCCCGCGCTTTTATCCTCTGACAATATAGTTAGTCCCTAAAGACAATTTTTCCAGAGTCTCGAGGCGAAATTTCTAGTTCGAATTTAAAAGTCGAGTTTTTTACCATCTGAAAAAGAAATATTCTTTTTCTCAGCGATTCAAATATTTTCCACGAGCTTTCTCTCCGAACGGCATTACATCGCACGCGACGCTTGTTTGTTCCGACTAATTTTGCTCGGAGCAACAATCGGAATGTCGAAGGATCAATTGAGCGCGCTATCCACGATCAACCGGAAACGCTGCCGCTGCTTTGAATTGAACGCAAACTCGCGTTGTATCGCGTCACGTTTAGTGGCGATTAAATCGTCTACCGCGTCGAAATGTCTGTCCGTAGCGATACTTTGCTTGAGGAAGGAATGCGACATCGGAGCCGATAAAGCGTCGATTCCATACGCAGCATCGTCTTCTTTCACGTTTTCGCGATTAAAGAACTGCATTGACGCATTCTTAACCTTGCGTTCCGATTTCTGTACAGTCATCGCGAATTTTTTTCACGACACAACCTGTTTAATCACTCTCTTTGTTTCGATACTTTTACGACCAAAGTATAATAGAAACAACATCGATTGTTTCGTCGCAATGTGTTTCTACGGTTTACGTATAGCGTTTGTATCAGTTTCAGTGATAAGATCCGTTGCTCTTTGTTTTAGATACGTCGATACATTCCTCAGATTCGTTGCGCCGTGCTTTATCGTTAAGCTCTGCCAATTTCGCGGCAACTGTCGCACGATATTTCTAGAAACCTTGCCACAGCTATCGAACGCGTCAAGGAAGAACAAACTCCGACAGTTGTCGCTCTCGCATCCTTTCTAATTATCGAACATACTCGTTTCCTCGATTCGATTGCCACATTATGATTAAGCAATCGGTCATAATTCCACGGAAACGTGGAACAAGAACGCCTTGGTAAGCCGGCGTTGAAGTCTGGCTTAGCCTTTTAACGTTGTCTTCTTAATCAGCTGCAACGTTATTACGTCTATCGCGTAACGTTAGTATTACAAAATCATGCAGAGCAGTCTAAAAAGAATTATACAGGGTGGTTGGTAAATGGGGATGCAAGCGGAAAGGGGGTGATTCTACGCGAAAAAAGAAGTCGGAAATATAGAATAAAAATTTCTCGTTCGAGGCTTTGTTTTCGAGAAAATCGACTTTGAATTTTCGCTCGGTTCGCGTGCACTTTATCGCGTCTCGTTATAACTCGTCTCGTTATAAAGAAAAAAAAAAAATTTTTATCCTATATTTTCGACTTCTTTTTTCGCGTAGAATCACCCCCTTTCCGCTTGCATCCCCATTTACCAACCACCCTGTATATGGAGTATTATAATAGAGTCTACAGAGGATGGTACACAGTCCATCGGATATGACGTGTAAACTTTAAACGCGTTTTTCTCGGTTACATTTTCTGATATAACTAACACGATATACATATCAAGTTCTTGTTGATCGACTTCTTTCAACGGTAGACGTTCTACGGTACACGTTCAGTCGCTTATCGATATCGTAAAGACCACGGAGTCTTTAAACATCGAAACGCACGGACAACTTCCTTCGTCTCTATTTGAACGAAATTTAGTATCGTAAAAGCGATTGCTTTATTATCCGAAAGTTCCATCGTCCGTACACTCTGCCTGTTAGTTCGGCTATAGAAAGCTCCACGACGTACAAAAGGCCGTCTTTTCAAACGGCGCGACTCTTCCGTTTTTCATCAAAATATTCCAATTTCTCGATAGCAGGCGACGAGTGTCGAAGCGATTTGCATCGGCTGGACGAGCAGCTCGTCCTCCGTCTCGAAATGTCCTTGTTAAAGTGGTCCGAACTACTTTTTGCCTGGTGGTCCCGCTCCAGTTCTGCCATAAAAGGCAGAAATCCATTTTCCGAGTGAAACCACGGCGGCCGTTTATACGAACGACGCGACTCCACGCGATACGTCGAAAACGAAGCTTGTTTCCGCCGCCTCTTTACCTATTGTCTCTCCGATGCATGGAAAACGGCCGTCGAACTTGGATAGAGAAAAGCAGAGAGAGAGAGAGAGAGAGAGAGGTAACTGGAAAGAGCGGCCAAAGAACAGAGTACGTTGCTTTGTGTTTCTTTGTGGCTATCGTCGTCGTTTATTATTCCTCTTCCGGTGAGCCCATCTCCCAATGAACACAGCCCGATCTCGAGAAAACTGTAGCAAAGGAACGAGTCTGTCGCTGGTCGACAAAACCTATCGCGATGTACGCTATTTTACTGATTTCGCTTTTTAACGTGTGATACGAATGTAAGTGGACGGTCGTCGAACTCGTGATACGAACGGCTCTAATCGAACGGCCTTAAGATACGTTTCCGCGTGATAATAAATCCTGTACTTTTACGTTCATAGACCAGACAGCGGATGCAGCAGTCTCTATCGTAGTTTCATATTTTTACGAACGCAGCCGAAGAAATGGAAATTTCCAATTAGAGATTCTTCCATCCGCTGAACATCGTAACGAGCTCTTTACTTTCGCTACTTTTTTACTCGGCTACTGTTCTTGCGTTCTGCGCGTTTCTGCATATTTCCATGTCCTCGAACGTTCTCTTCTTAATAATCAACGATAAAAAGAATTTTATTCGTAATAACGTTTCCTCGATTGCTTCTCTCTTTTTTTTTTCTGTCTTCTTTGTTACTAAATATTAGCTGGCGAATTTTTATACGTTTACGTGATTTAATTCAGTGCCGAGAGGATTAGTGGAAGTTTCTAACGAGTGGAACGTGAGAAAAGTTTTCATTACGCGAACCTCTTAATCTCCTTTAATCTGTTGCGATTCTGCTATCTTCTCTAATAATTACGAACTCACCAAGACCTATGTTTCTAACCGCTGTGGAATATTCAACGACTGGCAAAAGCATTAGCTTCGCCCTGTTCCGTAGTCTGCGTCAGTTCCTTCGCTGTCAGGTGGAAGGACAGATCGGAGTCCTAAATTTCTGGACGAGAGCGCAGCGTAGATAAAGCGTGAATAAACCTATTTCATTGGTACAGAGCCGCGTCCGCGCCACGATTAAACTATAATCTTTCAATCTAACAATCTGCACGGTGATCTGGTCGCGGCTGCATTCCCGCGTATTGTTTCTTTCGCCGATTAGCATTGTGCGATCCTTCGTTGACTCGGTCGATGCGTTTGTTGCGACGTTCCCAACGATGCAATTCTCGATTCCCCGAACTCGCGGATTCGACGTGCCCACGTGCTTGTTTTCAGCCGACCAATTGTCACTAGCCATCGCGACCAATTTCTCCACGACCTAAAATAATCCCAGCTATCTTACGTTCTTTCGAAGAACGTCCGCCTCTAAAAGTTTGCCACGATTACTTCGGCGGTTTCTACCGCGGTAATTAGCTCGACAGGTGATATCGAGAGGAAGAAATTCTTACTTCTTGAAATTGTTTTCCCTCTACTCGACAATCTTCCAAGGCCATTTCTTTTTATTCCTTGTAATTAACGGAAACACGTTGTTGTTGATGTTTTTGCGGAGGGAACTTGATGCGAGCGCACGACTGGATCGCTACGAATCACGGAGAAAGTGGGTGCGTATTTTTCTATATGCGAAATGAAAAGTGCAAGGTATCTGGTCGATGGAAAAAAAGTAGGTCGTTTTGAATTTCTTGAAATTTATTCATATGATATGGTGGAGGCGGCGAACGCGCTGGTTATATCACACGTTGCAAATCCAGGGATCAACGAAATTATGCAGAATCCCTCGAGTGATATCGAACGTGGCAGAGCTTTCCGCTGTATTTAATATCAGATAATCTCGATAAATGCTCTCTCGTCTATGATTTGACCACCATTATCGATCGTTTCTCGCGAGGTTTCTGCCGATTAAAGCGTCCCGCTTACGAATCATCGAAAATGCAGCGATAATTAAATTATTAAAGCAGAATAATAAAGTTCGTTCGACTCTTGCTATTATATTTTCAAGGATATCCTGGAGACTTGCGTTAGTTGCAGCGGATAAGCTTACGACGAGTAACGCGAACAAATACAGGGTGATTGGTAACTGGTGGTGCAAGCGGAAAGGAGGCGATTCTACGCGAAAAAAGAAGTCGAAAATATAGAATACAAATTTTTCGTTCGAGGCTTCGTTTTCGAGAAAATCGACTTTGAATTTTCGCTCGGTACGCGTGCACTTTATCGCGTCTCGTTATAACGGATCTCATTGTAGATCGTTGTCTCGATTGACGTTATTTTTTTAATTTTTAAAATTTTTAAATTTTCAAATTTTCAAATTTTCAAATTTTCAAATTTTCAAATTTTCAAATTTTCAAATTTTCAAATTTTCAAATTTTCAAATTTTCAAATTTTCAAATTTTAAATTTTTAAATTTTTAAATTTTTAAATTTTCAAATTTTTAAATTTTTAAATTTTTAAATTTTTAAATTTTTCTTCTATATTTTCGACTTCTTTTTTCGCGTAGAATCACCCCCTTTCCGCTTGTACCACCAGTTACCAACCACCCTGTATATCGTTCGTGATCGTATCGTTCGATAAGGACGAAAGAAAAAGGAAAATTACGATTGTCCAGTAAAAGATACGTACGTGGAGGAACGTGGTGGAAAATGGATTTTCAAGAGATTCGACTGAGGTTCCATTCGCGAAGAGCAGAATGCTTGCGTCAGGTGGAGTTAATTGAGCGATTGTTACGAGGCAGACTACGGTCGAGAAATAGTTTTGCCGCGCTGCAACAATGTTTTTCCTTTGAAATATCGGAGAGTAAGATCGAACCGCGGTAATTGCAATGTATAAAACAATTAGAAGGACAAAACGAATAAACATTAGGTTGCGCGATAAGTTGGTTCGCGTTCCTTCAAAACAACATCGATGATCGTCAGTTTTACATAAATTGAGATTGACTATTAAATTAAAATTAAATTAACCATTTAATCAACGACGTACGCGTTACTGTATTCCATTGTTCTTCACAGATGAATCAAGTAATTCATTCGCTTCGCTGTTTCAAAGTTTCTACCTTTTTATCAAATGGCAATTTCTCCGCTCGCATTTTTCAAAATTCCCAATCTGCGTATTGTTGCGTTCCCTAGATTACAATTAATTATAAATAATTGTTATATCGTGATATTGATATATACGTTGTCACAAGTGCACAATTACAGACAGAATTCATCGTAGTGGAATTTCACTTGGAAACTGAGGAAAAAGTAGCTCGAAATGGTTGATTTTTACGACAAATTCGAAATCACTGAGGTGCACGTACCTTCAGATACGTACGTTTTTGAACACAGTAGCGAACGCGTATCTGCGATAATTCGTATTGGAGTTATCGTTTTATCGTTGGCACGAGCTCGCGATTGCCGTAATCGATCCAGTAGACCGTCGATTAACAGGTTCTCGTTAGATATACAGAGGAAATTCGATTCTTTATTGCCGTGACGCGTAGACTGCTCGTAATTACGTTTCGCGACACGTTGTTGTGCAAGTTATTTCCAAGGCTGTTCACGTTTTTCTCGCGATGTGTTTGGTCCGATGCGCGGATTATTCGCGCCAAACGATACAACTTCCACCTGGAATTCCTAATGATTTCCACGAGCCGGCTTATATCCAAGTTCACAGTTTCGATTTAACTTTTGCCTTCGTTTGCATCCAATTTCTCCTTTCGTTCGATTCTTTCACCTTCTCGCCATATAATTTTCTACGCCAACACTTCCGTTAATAAGCAACGGCGAAGCTTAACTCCGAGAAGCTTAACTTAGCGTCCGAATAATTATTAAGAAATTATCAAAATCGTTAAGTATTGTGATGCAACTTGAAATCCTAGGCCAATCGATCGTTGGATTTCATTCTCGAGAAGAATATTAAATTAGATAGTAGGTTGTAGAATGTCTCGTTTTATATATATGTAATTACAGAAATAATTATAGAATTATAATTATAATTTCTGAATAGAATTTCTAAATAGAATTATAATTATAATTTCTAAGTATAATTTCTAAATATAATTTCTAAATATAATTATACTTCTATAATTATTTCTGTAATTACATATATATAAAACGAGACATTCTACAATCTACTATCGAATTTAATATTCTTTTTGAGAAAGAAATCCAACAATCGATTAGCCTAAGATTTTAAGTTGCATCATATTTAGAAATTATAATTATAATTCTATAATTATTTCTGTAATTACATATAAATAATACTTGCAATAATACTTACATAAAAATAATTATGTAATTATAACAATAATTATATTTAGAAATTATAATTATGATTCTATAATTATTTCTGTAATTACATATAAATAATACTTGCAATAATACTTACATAAAAATAATTATGTAATTATAACAATAATTATATTTAGAAATTATAATTATACTTCTATAACTATTTCTATAATTACATATATATAAAGCGAAACATTCTATAATCTACTATCTAATTTAATATTCTTTTAATCTCTCTGTAATAATAAGAATTATAATTATAGAATTTAGATTCAATAATAGACGTTATGACGCCGCAATATCTTTCGTTCCGATAGAACAAAATGGATCATACATAGTTGAATAAAATAATATAAAAGGAAAAATGTCGTGCCTAATATTAATTATAAATAATATTCTGCAATTGGACAACTGTTTCAACCAATATTAACATTCGTACGATGCTAAGCGTTTCCTTCGAACGTTAAGGTCTTTCGCATTTGCTAAACTATGAGCAAGATCGAAATACGAAAGAGTAGGAAGATCACAGCGAAGCTAAGGTTCTTTCCCTCGCTTTGTTTGCGGTTTGTCGTTTTAAAACACGAACAAGCCGAGACGAATGAAACTCTGGGAATTGAGACGCGAGCGGAATCAGTTTATCGGGAATCGCTAAAAGCGTGGTTGGAAAAGTCAGAGGTGATCGATACACGTCTCCGCATTCGGAAGTTCTCCGGACTACGTATTCCACGATTTCAGACGAACTATATTAAACGGACGTGGATAAAGTCTGCGTGTTCGCAGATTTTCCGCCACGATAATTTCCGAGCTGAGCCAGCTACATTTACGATTTTCATGCTCCATCGAATCGTTCGAGAGAATCTTTGCCCCGAGGCAAACTTCCCAGGAAAAGGCGTTTAATCGCCTTTCCGAAACTTTGGCTAATTCGCGAAGAAAAATCGTATAATCGCGATATTTCCATTGCATCTCTTCGCGACGAGAGTCTATGCTTAGCTGCGTCTCTTACGAACATGTTGCAAGATGTATATTATATTCCTCACATCTGATCTTCCATTACCGCGAAGCTTCTTATTTTCTCCATAATTAACATATTTTCTAAGTGTGCTTCTATCGGAGATTACGAAAGAATACACGGTAGAACTAATCGATAAAATGTGTTCGACGTAACGTCGGATTAACTAACGTCGAAAATCTGTCGAACTATGGAGAAACTATGGAGAATATGTCGACATGTAGTCGAACGTTTCCACGTTTCTTGCCTCGAAGCGGATAAGAAGCTCAGGTCGGTCGGTCTCTTCGCTATAAAGGCGGAGCTCGCATGGAAAGATGACGAGAACGGTATTGAATCCATGAAGCAGGCGATAGAATGATTTCAGATGTCATTGTTTACGGTTTCTTCCGGGTCCGTGCTTGCTTTTGCGCTGGTGTTCGTAGGCTGGTGTTCGTAGGCTGGTGTTCTCCCTAAAGCCATTATAGACCCTTTCTCCCTACCCTTGGTTGGGGAGCATTTTGACGCGCTCCAACCTACCACGTGTGTACGCGTTTCTGGGGTGACCTGAAAATCCTTGGCTCTCCCTCTCGTCTTTTGGTCCATCGATTTTCCTTCTTTCCCCTCTCCTATCTGTACGAGTCTACTTTCAAGGATTCGTACGGTATCGTGTAGAATATACGGATAAACGCTCGTTCGTCCTCTTTATATATCTTTCTGTATACATCGTTGTAGTATATTTTTATATGTACTTTTCGTTTGAATTTCTTGAACACATTTTATACTTTGGTAGTTTTATCGCTGAGACGTCCTTAAGCGTCAACTTGGTAACAAGTCTGTCAGAATGCGGGTCCTGTTTATAAAATGTATAGAGGACGTGTATAAAGGACTCGGGTAGGATGTTTGATCGTGAGATTTATTAAATGTTGTTGAAACCGTCGAATATATTTAAAATAATAATAATTCGCTGAGACGCTCGTTCGATATACAGGGTGGTTGGTAATTGGTGGTACAAGCGGAAAGGGGGTGATTCTACGCGAAAAAAGAAGTCAAAAGTATAGAATAAAAATTTAAAAATTTGAAAATTTAAAAATTTAAAAATTTAAAAATTAAAAAAATAACGTAAATCGAGACAACGATCTACAGTGAGATCCGTTACAACGAGACGCGATAAAGTGCACGCGTACCGAGCGAAAATTCAAAGTCGATTTTCTCGAAAACAAAGCCTCGAACGAAAAATTTGTATTCTATATTTTCGACTTCTTTTTTCGCGTAGAATCGCCCCCTTTCCGCTTGTACCATCAGTTACCAACCATCCTGTATTTAAAATAATAAATTAGCGTACAGGCTATATTCGCTGAGACGCTCGTGCAATATATAAGTCGTAAAATAGGATAGCTAATGACTCGTTAATTGGATCGCTAAATTTTAATTCGTTGATAACCGATCGGCACCTGACTGTAACACTTTTCCTTGCGATCGCGTCCGCTTATTTATACCGGTCGGAGAGAGTCGGAAAATTTAAATTTGTTTTCGTCGGTTACACGTAGCGGCGACATTATTTTGCTCGGAGTTTATTTACTCTTACATTACGCGTATCCTAACGATCTTGATACCCCGAGGCAGAACAACAACATGATTTGAATTGTCCTCTAACTCATGTGCCGCTAAAAATGATTTACTCAAACGATAAATATTAGGTTGTTCAAAAAGTTTCTGTCATTTCATAATAATGAAGAATTTCTATTTTATATTATTTCACTGAATTAGCTATGATCCATTTCGTTATATTTCTATTATTACGTTCGTGCATCATTCGATAAGCTAATATAAAATAAAACACATCGTGCGTCTATTATTTCCTTATGAAACGAAAGGACCTAACACAAGTACAGAAATTTGTGGAAACACAATTTAATTATACATCGCATACGTGGTTGACGATTTCATCGTAACGTCGAATATTACCAGCTTTTTACAACGTTTTCTCATTTTTCATTTTCCAAATAAAGTTTCCTAACGATTACGCAGATTTGCTTAATTTTTCATATCGCAACACCCAACGTACTTTTGAACGCTGGTGTCCCATTACGCGACAATTAACTCGAACAAATCTGATTCGGAGAAACGGTTAGGCGACAAGAATTTTACTTGGTCGCGTGTTACGTAATTGTTCGCGTAAAAGTCATCGTGTAATTTTCTTTTTCCGTGGAAAAACAAGCAACGCATTGGCACCTTGATATCGCAATCGCGTAACGTTGCAAGCGAATAAAAACCGATAAAGTACTGTCATTTAGCAGGTATCAGTCTTTGATCTCGTTTACTTATTCATTTATGCACGCACGCACGTGTTCACCTACCGCAATGCGACCATTTTGCCCTTCTTTCGTCTTCCCTTGCTTCTCATTCCTCTTCCTGTCTCCTTAACCTTGGTCCCTGAACCTTTCCTGCCGTCTTCCAACCTTTTTCTCCCTCTTTCCATCCTTCTTTATATATTTACCATTCTTCTTCAAGTTGTAGCAATTTGTTCCTCTCTGCCCTCGGAAACTACGCTACGATTCGTCCACAGTTTGGCAACAAACTCCACTTTGCTAATCAAATTTTCCAGGCTAACGAGTTATCGGTTCGCTACACACGGATTCCGTCGAACTTCTGTTCGCTGTTTTCAACGTGCAGCAAATATTCCGCCAGACACACCCTGTTGGCTTCAATTGCTGTGACAAAGAACCGATCGTTCGATTTCCTATTCCAGACATTATGAGATCGATTATGAGATTCGAAAGTTGTGTTTCGATTACGCGGTAGAAATGTAACGAACGTTCCTAACATTTTCCTTCTCTATGCGTCCGTATATCGGCCATTTACGATCTACGATCGTTTCGTGTTTCTTCCTCGGCTGTTTAATTCCTCTCTTCGAAGAAAAACGTTGGCTCCTCGAGACCACGAAATCGTCGATGGATTGTTCGATTCGCTTGTAAATGTTGAGCCATTCGATCGTGATTGGTCGTGTAGCAAAGTATGGCCAGAATACGAAAGAATAAAATAAGAATTGCCGGCACGTTCTTTCGTTATCGTACACTCGACAAATATTTTTCCAGCGCTCCCTTTCCTAACTCTGCTGCCTTTTTGTCTCATTTCCCACCGGTTCGTATTTTTCTTACGCCAAGAAATCTGTCAAGTTTCAACAACCTGCGAACAAATTCTCGTTCGGCGTGACTTCTTCTTGCGATATTCTATCAACGAGAGGCGATATACCGAGAAGATAGAAATTCGACGATCGCACGCAGTACCATCGAACTCGATTACAACAATTACGAGGCTCGATATTTTCGAAAGCGAAAGCGCCACAATTTAGTCGTTCGCGGTTTTCCATCCTCGCGTTTCGTGCCATCGAAATCTGTCCGACTACCATAAATCGCGGCCCATGGCGTATTTGAAATAAAGTCGCACGTGCCTAGTTTACTATATACGACTCTCCGCATTGATCGTGGAAAAGTTGGAACATTCGATTTTCGATAGAGGGTGTTCTAGAATTACCGGTCACCTCGTACGTACGTACTAGCGCACGAAGGATAGAGCGAAAGCACGGCTCCCTCCGTCGTGGCCGTTTTACACGGTAGAACGGGAGTTATCGATTTAATTTCCCGGGAAAACTCATGGGGGGAACGGTTTGGGAAAGGGACTTTCGATGCGAAGGTTTCGACGTCTCCCTTTGTTCGCGTCTGTCAGCCCCTCGAGAAGCTTCGACAAAAAATTCCCGTTTTTCCCATCTCCTCACTAACATGCGCGTATGTGCTATGAACGGTTATGTATATATCGTACGTATATACATATATGACGCGCGTTGTCTTCGACACGTTTCCATCGTGGGAAACACCAAGTCCAGGGAGAATAGTCCTTTATTAGGGCTCAAAGAGAATACCGAATGTATCTGCAACTGGTGTATTTGTAAATGTCTTTTGCTCCGGTTTACTTGATTCTTCCAATAAATTAATTGAGCCGAACGATCGTTTGATGCGGTAAATTAATTGAATCGACCAATCGTTTCGAACAGCGTACGTTCGTGATATATTGTACGTGAGTGGTGGGTATCTTCCTGTGGGTTTAATCATTTCGATTCGATGTCTATTACAACAGGGGAAACTATCGAATCTTACGGCTCGTGAGAATGTAACGGTCTTATTTCGATTCGTGTGAACGACTAGACTAGACTAGAGAAACGTTTTATCAGAGTCGCGTAGTCGTCATAATGTCTTACGTACTTCTTGATGGAGGAGATAATAAATGGTCATAAAATTAATCGGGCTTGAGAGTGCGCGAGTTTTGGTCGTTGAAACAGAGACAATACTTGAGTGAAGATAAAACGCTCGAGTCTTATCGGAAACGTTAGATTTCAATTCGTTATCGAAATCAGTTCTTTCCATTTGCAGTTGCACAAGTTCATTTTTACAGATACTGTAATTAGAAATAGAGAGTGGAAGAGAGAGAGAAAGTTCATTTTAAATGGAAGCTTTCATAGGATGGAATATAACGAAATTTTAATTGGAAGATCGAATGATTTATGAGTAAAAGATTTAAAAATCAATTTGTGAATGACGTTTGTAAATGGAAATTGAAGATGTGCGATATACAGGGTGGTTGGTAACTGGTGGTACGAGCGGAAAGGGGGTGATTCTACGCGAAAAAAGAAGTCGAAAATATAGAAGAAAAATTTAAAAATTTAAAAATTGAAAACTTGAAAATTTAAAAATTTAAAAATTTAAAATTTGGAAATTTAAAAATTTAAAAATTTGAAAATTTAAAAATTTAAAAATTTAAAAATTGAAAATTTAAAAATTTAAAAATTTAGAATTTGGAAATTTAAAAATTTAAAATTTGAAAATTTAAAAATTTGAAAATTTAAAAATTTAAAAAATTAAAAAGATAACGTCAATCGAGACAACGATCTACAGTGAGATCCGTTATAACGAGACGCGATAAAGTGCACGCGTACCGAGCGAAAATTCAAAGTCGATTTTCTCGAAAACAAAGCCTCAACCGAAAAATTTTTATTCTATATTTTCGACTTCTTTTTTCACGTAGAATCACCCCCTTTCCGCTTGTACCACCAATTACCAACCACCCTGTATATTCATGGTAATATTTAATAAGCGAATTTCATAGATATTTGGATACTATTTTCTTAATTGTGTTTGTAAAAATATGAACTTTCACAAATATTCTGACTCGGCTATATTCTTCCTTTAAATACATTCTTTCTGTAAATACATATAATGTATCCAATTTTCATCAGAATATTTAATAGATGAAACAGACCTCTATTTAAATACCTTTTACTCAGTTGAGGTCATAAAAATGCGAACTTGCACAAATATTCGCAGATTATTATTTGTGACCTGTTATATTCTTTCCACCTGATGTACATATAACGACATACAATATATCCAATTTTCAGAATATTTCATAAATAAAATAAATCTGTATCTAAATACCATTTTCCCAGTGACAGTCATAAAAATATGAATTTGCAGATTATTATTTGTAACCCGTTATATTCTTTCCACCTGATGTACATATAACGACATATAATATATCCAATTTTCATCAGAGTATTTTACAAATGAAATAAATCTCCATCTAAATACCATTTTCCCAGTCGCATTCATAAAAATATGAATTTGCAGATTATTATTTGTAACCCGTTATATTCTTCCTACCTGATGTACATATAACACCATATAATATATCAAATTTTGATCAGAATATTTCATAAATAAAAGATAAATCTCTATCTACCATTTTCCCACTGACATTCGTAAAAATATGAATTTTCACAAATGTTCGCAGATTATTATTTGTACATAAAAGTACATATAATGTATCCAGTTTTCGTCAGAATATTTGATAGGCGATTAGATCTGTATTTAAATACCATATACTTGTCCATATTATAATATAAAAGTCTAAATTAGCATAAACATTCACTGTTTATTATCATTTACGACTACGTTATATTCCTTCCAACGCTGATACGTTGAGAATTTCGAAACGACAACCTTAAAGTCATTAGAGAAGGCGAGAAAAAGCCAGGCCGTTTCGAAATGGACGAAAGTCTGGTCGTAGTATCCACGCTTATTGTTCCGGTGTAGCGGTGGTAGGCGAGCAAACGCGTAACACACATTCCGTGGCCGGTCGTCGGTGAAACGTACGCGTGTACACACGAGGCGGAGGCTAGAGACGCGCTCATTCAGATGCGTCTCGCGTGCGTTTCTCCGCCGGAGGACCGGAAGCTGGCTCGTCGTGCGTGCAGCGTCACGCGTATCCGGTGCCCCGGAGTTCGTTTATCGTGGCCTGACACTTCCACGAAAGGACACGCGCCGATTCTCTTCCCATCTTTAACCCTTCGTCCACGAACTTCTTACACTTTCGCTCCTTTCTAGCGTCGCGATCTAAGACACTTCGTGTCGCGTACGTCGCGACAGAACGCGATCTCTTTGATCTGAAACTATGCAGACACTCGACGAGTCTCGAGTCTCGTCGTTTATCGTCATTCGAATATTCCAGACTTTCTTCCATTTCTCCAATCAACGATACCGCTACTGCTGATCAAAATGCCTGTGACATATCGATCGGACTTATCGAAACGTATCTAAGCTGCTCGATTTTGTAGCTTCGAATCACGTTGCGAGCGATTCGAATTTCTCGCTATATATAGAAAGATCGTAAATTTTCGATCAACGTATTTAGCCGGGAGGTGGGCGTGTGTTGAGCTTGAAGAGCGAAACGGTCGATGAACGACCAATGACTGCTATATCAGATTAGATTAGGCAGATCAAACCAACAATGTCACTGTGCTACCTGCGATAAACGAAATAGGATACAGCAGAATTTTTCTAACTAACAAGAACCGCGTCGTTCGAACGCAAATTACCGATTTCCTTCCACGATAGCCGTTAAATTTCATGTGGATCGGCCACGCTTTCTAAAGGGCTTGTATCGTCTGTAGAAACGCGAATCCTTGGATAAAACGTGATATAATATAACGAGCCAAGACTATACGTTTCAATCTCGCGTCGAGTGCGCCGAGCGTCGAGGAGATTTCGCTTCCTCCCCAATGGGCCATCTGCGCCACGAATCATAATATTTGCACGGTGGTGCGACGCGGTCGATACACGGATAAAGAGAAAAGAAGACAGACAGACAGAGAGAGAGAGAGAGAGAGTGAGTTACGTTGCATTAGTTATTTCGTGTAAGAGATCCCAACGCTGTATAATAAGTACGCACGCACCATCGATTAATTGGAAATAACAGTTCACCGCATATATCGTTCGTACAAGTACACCGTCGATGTTACGTTAAATGGAACACTGCTTCTACTATGCCATTAATGCGCGTATATCGAACGTACAAAAGATGCAACTTGTACAACTTGAACCTGACAAGATCATTTTATCTTTGCCTTTCTTTTCTGTTTTACAGCCGTTTACAATTGGCGAGGAGACACGCGCTATGGCCTTCCCTTGGAAATCGGAGAAACCGTGCAGATCCTGGAGGAGTGTACAGGTAAAACGATACGAGATCGCTCGTCGTTTCACGTATCGCTTACGAATGCTTTAGCACGAATCAACGTGGATCAGGTTGGCGAACGAGTCGATCGAACGTGGAATCAAACGATGGATTGCTTGCAGGTTGGTACAGGGGCTTTTCGACCAAGAATCGCGCGGTCAAAGGAATTTTCCCCAGCTCGTACGTTCATCTGAAACCATGTAAAATCGAGAACGAGGGACTGTTCGAGTCGGTGATACCTTTGGAAGATCCGGTGGTCCGAGAAGTTACCCTCGTGCTCCGAGAATGGGGCGGTATATGGAAGAGACTCTACGTGGTGAGTGAGCCGACGACTCTCTACGCTACAATGACCCCTTTCCATTTGCTCGTGCTCGCTTATTTTTCGCGACAACGAGGCCAAATGGCTGGTCGTTGGAAATGGTTTCTACGACAAAGCCGACTAGCTCTACGACACGTATACTTTCGCGTAATGAAAATTGCAGCGAAGGGTCGAAAAGGAACGAAGGAAAAGGAATGGGAACGTCGTCGTCGTCGCGACTCGTTTGAATTCTTAACGACCGACAAGGGACACGCTGTTCGATTGATAATGGAATTGCGCGGATCTTTTGGTACGGTGCCAAGAAACACGCTACGAAGGTCGCAAACATACGTAAAAAATGCTACTGGCGATTAGTCTAAGGGCTAGGTCTGTCTTTCGTGGAAATCTATCTCAACGAACACCAAATTTTTCCAAGTTTCTATCAGGACTATTCTATTTATCGCGAATATAAGAACGTTCCTGTTCGTGAAAAATTCCACTGTCGCGATTGGTCGAAATCCGATTTGCTACGAAGGAGAGACAGAGCTGGCTTCTAAATCTCGACTTGCCAATAGCATTCTTTAAATATATTTTTATACCTTTTACGCTATACGGCCGCGATTTGTATTATAGAACGTACGCGATTTCACGATGAACAGAGTTAGTAGCGTTCGTACGCCGCCGTAAAGGATTTTCCTTATCGAGTAGAAACTCGAAAGCAGGGAAAAATCACGATACACGCGCAAGCGTACGTAAAGTCAGAGCTTTCGTCGTCCCGCTCGGCTCTTAATTCCTACCATAATCTGCGCGTACTTCTATCTTTCCCTACTAATTGAAATATTTTCGCTGGAACAAAATCAGGAACGGGTAAACTACAAGTTCGACACGCTGCGCAAAGTGATGCGGGAATTGCTGGAATGGCGGCGACAACTTTTGGCCGGCACGCTCACTACCGATCAAACGCGGGAACTCAAGTTGCGAATTATCAACAAAGTGGACTGGGGAAATCGGTAAGTTGGAACTGAAAGTTGAGAATTGCGAACGTGCACGATAGACGCGACAGCACGATTACCGATAATGGTACATGCCCGATCGAGTCGCTGGTCGAAAGCGAAATGCCGCGTTTGCTTCACCGATTTCACCCGTATACTTAATGGAATTTATTGAACGATTACGAACTTCCTCCTATCGTTGTTGCTTGCTTCGTTGTTCGACTCGCTGAGAAACAGCCAGCAGGCAGATTACGATCGGACGAGTCTGGTTAGCTTCAGACCGATGGATACTTTCTGGTTATGAAAACGAGCAATCAGGAACCAACCGATCCTTCATATAGAAAGAGTATAATCTTTATTCTACAATTGGCTCTTTAGATTCTTCTATTTTTGCTCCCGTTACATCTACCGTTGCACGTATTGGCAGTCTTCGCGTTAACTTCGGCGGCGATCCTTACAAATGAGCATTTATCAATTTATAAACACATCTTATAGAAATCCTAAGCGCTAAAGTACAATATCTCGGTATACTATGAAGAAGGCACATCCGTCTCGTTCGACTTATACATCTGTCGTAATCTATCGCTTGAATCAGAACTAATATTAGCGATACAACCTACTAACTACGATAAACTACTTAATAGTAAAGTTATTATTGTCATTGCATATAATTATCGGCAGCGTTATATTATGCTGGCGAGCAATCCGAGAAATTGTGAGTCGTGCGATACGAACGTGAGCAATGAACGGTTCAAACGATTCTAACGTTGCTGTGAAACTCACGTCAGCGTTATCGTATTTCGTTTCGGTAAACCGCCTGATCTTTCCACGTAGCTTTCGAGACATTGGAAAAGGAAAACGTATCAAATATTCTTAAGAATATGTTCATCGATGTGCACTTCTAAATATTAAACTCTTCGCAGAATTTCGCTCGTAGATACGTATGTAGAAGCGCATTAGTCAATTTCGACTCGATAAACTCGACGGTAGATAGGATGAAAATCGGATAAACTCGAATATTCGAATCGTTTAACTCTTAAGTCGATTCTATTCGCAAATCTTTGTAACGATTTAATTATATAAACTACGCATGTATGTATATACTTGAATTTTGTATGAAAAATGAAAACGTTACTGTGAATAATCAGGAATGCCCCTGAAGTTTAATTTTGTCAACGAAGTTTTACATCGTTCGCGCTAACTTCGCTACAAAATATAACGTTATTCACGCTAACTTCGTTATGGCAATTGCACCAGTTAGAAATAGAGAAATACAAAAAGAAGAAAAGAAAAGAATATACGTAGACCACGTGTAACAGCGGTATAGTTACTTTAAAAAACTAATACGTAAAAGATATAAGAGCGCTGTTGGCAATCTGTATCCTTATAAATACTCTCGTGTTTATTTCTATAATTTCTAGAAAAACTTATACAGTCTCGTTCTATTATTATCTCAAAAAGTAACGATTTGTCCAATACCACGGTATTTCCGCTTCGTTTTTCTTAAACGATACGAATCGAAAGTAGCCCGGAATGTTACTCGAAGAAAACTTTATCGATACCATAAACGAATAATATAGTAGTTGCTCCATCGGCGACGGAGCGTCGAACGTAAATTGACACACTTCCCCAAAAGGCACTTGTTCCATCACGATACGCGCAAATTAATACAAAAGGAATGTGTATGTGTAACACAAATAGGAATCGAGGAACACGATCGATGCGAGCATCGACGAGTAACGGCAACTGATTTTGTCGAAGAGAAAGAGTTGATCGCGTTCGCTGTTTCAAATTCCATAGCAATCGTTCACGGTGTTGTTATCGTGCTCGACGACCGCGTCCCTAACCACAGGGTGGCGAACGCGATATCATTACGCGATATTAAAGATAATCGGCGAAACGCTTGCGCGTGTGAAATTCGGCTTACTATAATTTAACAGCGATAGACGACAACACGCGTACACGCATTGTCGAACCGAAAGCATCGCGCGTTATCGTCTACGTTACATATTCGTTCGATAACCTAACGCTAGTTTGTGCTATAAATGGTAAGAAACAATAGACGGCTACGATAACAGATTTGCGATATGTACCTGTTACTTTATGGCGAATTAGTTTCACTATTTCTGTGGGACGGCAAGTAATCTCTACGCGTTGATACATAGATCGAAAAGGAAGTGGCAAGATCTCGTTCCTGTCGCGTGTTCGATCAACATGTTCCTTCGTTACGAGCAAACTAACCGTCGATAGTACAAACGTTTTTCGAGAGACCGAAGGTGTCGCAAAAGGGATCACCCTGGGTCTTATCACAATGCAAAAGAGAAGATAGAAATATGGTCGGAGAGGGCGTAAGCATTAGATCTCGGTGTCCTTCGCGTATTTCTCGATCTCCGGGTAAATGGGTGACATCTCGAGTGTGCTGGGCGCTGATGGCACCGAGGTCGGTGACGCTCCGCTCGTCGAGCCGAGATTCAACTGACGGCACAGATCGTCCAGTACTTCGTTGAACATCATTATGTTCATGTTCTGTCCCAGCAGGTGAAGCAACAGGAAGTCGCCGACCTGCAAATTTACATATGTAGAAACAATGGATACGTTCTAGTCACGAAACGTATCGTAGATTGCGATTATCTTTCAAACCGGTTATTATCGAGAAACGTCTCCGAGAAAGAGTATCGCGTGGCTTTTCGTCTCGCCCCGATCCCATTCCCTCTGACGCTTAACAAGATATCTCAGATACCGTGAAACCGGACCGATCGAACGTTGTTTTGAAAATAAACGCTGTCATCCCGACCGCCTAATTAGAGTCATGCCAAACCGCAAGCGTATTTCCGATTGGCGATTACGACACTTTGCTCGTTGATTTAAATCGATGAACCTGGTTTACCTGTGTCTCTCTGATAAGTGCGCTCACGTTAGCCGACGTGCCGAACTTGAATCGTTTCTTGAGGATGGTCTCCCGGGTACTGGGTAGTAAGACCACCGCCATGCTATACAGCAGAGCGATACCGGACAATACCGCCAGGATTATGAACCAGAACCAGAGGAAGATGTAGATCTTCTCGTTGAGGATGTTGAGGGCGAGAACGCAGAGGGCGTCGAACTTTTGAATGGTCCCGGAAGCACCGAATTTGTGGAAGGTACATTTGGTTACCCGCGGGAACACTTCCACCATCGGGTCGGTGCGTTGTTCCTGATTCATATTGCTGAACTTGAGCACATCCGTACCATAGGAGAGGAAAGCTCCACCGAGGAACGTGTCGATGAAGAATATATTTCCAACCTGCAATCACACGATCCTCTGACGATTTTCGCTAACTTCTCGAGAAAGCACGCGAATGGAGCGTCTTTCCATTTATTGCTGCACGCGCGTCTCACCGAATACAAAAACTCGCAGCAGACGACAAACGTGTTTTCGCATTTTTGCGGCCGTATGATCTCGAAACACAGAGACACGACCAAGCCGACCGCGTTATTAAAGAAAGCTCGAGTTCTTACGATCGCTCCATAAAGAGGAGCCTTTATCCGCGACACGATACGCCACTTACCACGTTGACGAAGTTGAGAGCCTCGCAGAAGAAGTAGCCAGCCGCGTATGTGTTGTGCAGGTGCAACGTGTCGTAAACGTATTTGGCGAGACGTTGAGACTT
This sequence comes from Bombus vosnesenskii, assembly GCF_011952255.1. Lineage (NCBI taxonomy): Eukaryota > Metazoa > Arthropoda > Insecta > Hymenoptera > Apidae > Bombus > Bombus vosnesenskii. The sequence goes on along the minus strand of NW_022884330.1, from coordinate 2,934,153 downwards.
GGCCTGTCGCTCGGACTTGTTATCGATCGAGGCTCCCCTCATGCCTTCGGATATCATTCTGACCTTGCCCTCTTCCCACTGCTTCCATATCCAATGAGGCATGTAGAACAGGATACCTTGGAAGAAGAGCATGAAGGGCACCCACTGATAGTACGAGTGATATCTCTTCTCCCCAAAGTCGCCGCCAAGACCAGGGTGAGCCACGTGAGTACCCACCGGTTTCGCGTTGTTGCGGGGCAACGTGAACGTGTACGTGATCCAGCAATACGTGTTTATCACGTTGTCCGGTACACCTCCGTCGCTTAGGCAGCTTATCGGATCACCTGCAAGCATCATCGTCGATTATTAGCTCGGAGCTCGATGTTCGTTGCTCTTCCCTCCATCTTTCATCCGATCTTTGGTCGGTTGTATTCGAGACAATGAAAGATGGAAAAGGAAGTTCCTTAGGAAGCTGTGGGAAATTGCCCACTCGGAAAGCAATGGCGTTTCGAATATTTCAAAGTCTCTGTCGTCTCTCGAGAATAGAACTGTAACGCCAACCGATTCTCGAAGAATCGATGCTTTAATCTACTCCAGCGACAATTGAGACGAGATTTTATTATTTTAATCATATTCCTTCGAACGTGAAAGTCTCCAAAATAAGAAATTGCGTGAATATTCGCTTCTACTTCTAGGAAGTACACAGTTTCGGCCAGCTAGATCGAGCGAAGATGTTCGAATACGGTCGGACCGCGTGGAGATGGAGACGCGCGTTTTCCGAAACATCGCGCGAACCGGTGAGCGTCCTCGATCGCGAACGACCTCGTTAGACAACGACCGTGCATTATCCGTTTGATTATAAGCACAATTGCGCGTAAAATTATGCAACCAGCGATTCCCTGTCGGCGAGAACGTGGAACGATGGTTGTGAACGAGCAGGATGAGAGAAGAGACTCGCTACGACACATGTGCGAAACATGTGCTGGTGCATCGCGCGCGGCAGCTGATAGGTTGTTCGCTAAACGAGTTGATAACGCACGATACCGTTGCGAATCTGGTCCGAGGGCCTCGTCGTCGGTGTGACGAGCAGCTGTGTCTGTAACCCGTGATCGACCCTCGTACGCTCTGTCCACCGATAAATAAGCACGCGCGTCCTGAAAACGCGACGTATCGGCTATTTATGCAACCGACGACGTTTCATCTGCGACCCATCGTCGTTGCTCGCATGGGTCAAGTAAGAGGATCGTTTTACCTCCTTAATTCACTTACGGATCGACCGATTGTCGGAAACAATCACGCGAGTGAGCACATTCGCTGTGCAGCTGGGTTCGACTGTCGCGTTACTGTTGCTTTTTAACTGATACACTTTTCAGCTGTTGCGATGCTACTGTTCGCGATCCACTTTGCGTTTGGACTTTGCGCTTATATTTCTATTTTTTAGAATATGCCTAGAAACGGAACGTAAAGCTTTGGTTCGCTTGCTCAATTTTATAGCGGACACGTCTCACTTTCGATGCTTTATACGACTTATTATTCGATGTTTTCTACGTTTACGAACAGCAGGCGCATTGCGCGCGTATCTTCGCATCTTCGAAGTATCCGCATACGCGTGAACATAGAAATTGCGATCAACGCGATTTCGCTGCTCGATGGTTGCATTAATTACGAAAGCAAAAGGATATGATACGCTCGAAAGTCCGAGTACGCGACTACGTTCGAATTCTCGAAATCTTCGCTTTGTTTCATCGGTTAAATCATCGTTACGAGGAACTCGAGCTTCGTTGGCCAAACCGTTAACGTATTCGTAGGAACGTTTCTTTCTTCTTCTTTTTTCCTGGTGCGCGTCTGCCAGGCGGTTAAAATCGTACTCGTAATTCCTGCACAATTCTCAATCGCCTTGGCTACCATTTAACACGTAGAACTACGACCATGTACGTACGACGAGTTGGAAAATTTCTCGCGAACCTGGCAACAACGCCGATGCTCCGACTCGACGAAAAGCTCGTTGCAAGCTCGTTTTTTCGTGGTTAGTCGCAAAAGTGCGGGAAGAAGAGCTGCTTACCTATCAGATTATTGGCAGAGACGATGATGCAACAGGCGAATAAAATAGCGCAGGTGATCCTGTAGTGCGCCCTGAACACCATGTTATCGATGATCGCCTTGTCCACCAAGTATCGTACCTTGACGAACCCGGCCACCGCCGAGACCAGCCCAAACACCGCCATTGCTCTCCTCGATCAACGTGTTCCTGGAAACCATCAAACCACATATTGGTCATGCACGACTGCCGATAATGTTGCACGCAGAGGTTATACGCTTCGCGATCCCGTACGCGTATATATTCGCTGCAGGACAAAAGAAGGATAATTAACTGAGTTGAAGTTAATTAATAGGAAAAAGCGATCACAGAAGAAGCGACAGGGAAAGCGTAAGAATCTTAGAAAAAGTGGTTACGATCTAAACTAAATTTTATTACGAGTCGCTACGATGATACAGATGACTGTCATCAACATGGTAAAAGAATGCGTTTTTAACACGTTTTGCCATTAACGCGTTCAATGCCAAGTCGATACACGTATCGACGCTATTCTTCTTTTTTCTTTTCTCTTTTCTTTCTTCCTCTCTTCGGCAGCTTTCCATGCAAAATTAAGGTAACAAAGATCGTCGTTTTCGATTCAGTTCGTCGCGAAAGCCAAGAATCCTATCGTTATCGTCATTCGCGATTATTTGACACATTCCTTTGTCTGTACGTAGCCCGCTGTAAGGAATTACGTTAATGCGATTGAACATTCGTATCGATGAAAGTATTTCAGAAACACGTACGTCGAAACGACGGAAGATGGAATGCTCGTGGCGAACTGGTCGGTGGTTGGCAGAGCGCGATGTAATCGCGAACGACGCGGCTCTCTGTCATCGATACGACCACCAACGCTCGAGCATTTACATTCTTGTCGAGTAAGTCAGTTACACACGGTGAGTCAATGCTCTTGGGAACAGAGAACAGAGAACGCCAACGTGTTCGAGCTCGCGTGATTCCTAACAACGCAACGTGTATCTTGGCTTTATAATCGACTGCAGTCTCGATGCCCTCGTCGCGATATTCCTGCAATTAACGTTAATAACAGGCTTGACGAATTTCGTTGGACGGGGGATCGCGAGATACCCGGCGATCAAATTGTCGTTTTCGCTACCGCTGAATAAAGAACAACCTTGGCAACTTTCAAGTCCAAGAGATTCTTTCGTCGACGCGTTCTTTGCGTCAGGTGACAAGAAAATTTTCCAAGCGTTCGTTTTGAAGGGGACTGCGAACGAAAGACGAAAAGAGGAGGAAACGTTACACGTTCAACGCTCCGATATCGTACGGGAAGACGGACAAAGCACGATTATGCAAGCTTCGATTACGCTTAAGGAGAATCGAAGGAAAGAAAGGGAGAAGATAGATATTACGTTCTTAGGCTAGATACGTAATAAGAATGGAATGAAAGAAGAAACAGAAATATGCTAATTTGTCGCTAACTTTAACCAGGCTCGAACGACCGGCTTCGGAATTTTTATTTAAAATCCTACTTTCCTTGTTGTTCCTTTCGTTTTCATCCGACTAATCGGTATCTCGATTTTTCTTAATATAAGAATTTCCACGAAGATAGACGAATCACAATTGTACGATCGTAAATGAAATTTTCAAACTGGTCGTTTGGTCGGACCTTCGCATGTTCAGATCAGCGTTAAAATCTTAAAAAGCGTCTTCACAACGCTGCTTCGATCACAATCGAGAATCGAACGAAGAAATCGCGTTAGTTAGAACGGATATACAAGAACGTAGAACTGACGAGAAGAAACGCGAAGAAGACGAGCCGCGGAGCACGTTGATCGGATAAAACGATCACAGCGGCGATCGTATCGGCGAATTCTTGCGTTTCCGAACGCTGAACCGCTCGGCTGTTCGCGGAGTACCGGTAGCAAGGCCGGAAACGGCAGATGTACCGAGGATCGATATACACAGAGGTTCGTCGCAGCATGCTCTTCAGACCGTGGATTGTTCTCGCGGCGAAACAAAAGCTACTTTCGGCCCGAGAACAGTCACCGGTTACCGGGCTACTGCATTTTTGTCGTTGCCCTGAGAAACTTGCACCGGTGGTGCGAAAACGTGCGAAAAATCCGCTATTTAACGTTTGCCAAACGGTATGCACGTGGAGCACCGATGGTACACGCACCGAACGTATACGACGACTCGATCGGACGTGATACGCTCGTCATTTCTATCGCGTCCGTTCGAAGCCATTGCCCTCTCGAGTACGACGCGACATTTCCAACGAATAAAATTAAATTGAGCCGAGAATCGCGGCAGCGAAGGCGAACGGTTCAAGAAGCAGAGTTTGAATCGCGTATTTCGACTTTCCAGTTCGCGTCACGCTACAGCTGGTCGGATCTAAACGATTGAAACTCCAGCAACTTGAAATATTTTTACCGCAACGACTCGCTCCGCTCGAAAGACTCATTTTTAAGCTTCTGTCGCTTTGGTTGGCTCAGAGTATTCCCTCAAACTTTAGACCCAGTTGTTTAACTGCGAACTTGAAGGAAATGGTTGTTGCGTTAAGTTTCTCGCAGTGATCTAAGCGAACTCGACCGGGTATTTTCTCTTTTATTCTTCCATCAGGCGATGGTATTCTCGAACAGCGTGGAATTCGAGTAACTCGACAATCCGGGCCTTGAAAGGTATCGTTCGTTTGGTCTGCGAATTGTATAATTCCATTATAATTATATAATTATTTTTATTGTATGAAAATATAAAACACAGAAGATAGCAACAGAGTGACTCGCGCTTCTATGATCTTCGAATTTGCCAATTGCCTTTGCGTTAACAAAAATTCCAGACAAACGTGCCGCACGACTGCGAACCAGTCTGTTTCGTGTTTCGAAGAAATTTCGCGCGTAATTAGCCGCAAGTTTTGCCTCGTTTGCGACTCGTGTAACATCCGTGTGCAATTTACGAGTCACATTGCTGCAGCTTTAAACAAGATCGTTCCACGTATGCTGCGAGCAGACGAGATCCGAGTAGCTAAACTAAAACAGCGGTCTCGTAGGGCGTAGGATATTTATTAGTCAATTAATTGACAACAGACGAGGCACGTGCGGTTGCAAAGGGTCAATCCGCAAGCGCTCAGACACTCGATTATCAAACTCTCTCTTCTTGCTGTGCAACGCGAATACTTTGATTTCGCCTTACGACGAAAAATTATCATCGTCCGGCGCTGTTTCTATTTGTCAAGGACAAATTACGAAGAACACGGTGCATCGTAAAGTTTGATCTCGCAAAGCATACTCAGCGGTGTAACATTAATCCTTCTATATACAACAGCTACGAAAAGTACTTACATTTCATCCTCGTCGTACGAAACCGTTGCGCTCGCACGAAAGCGTCGCTCGACGATTCGATACGCTGGAATCTGATAATCGACAGGTAAATTCCACGATAAGCGCAATTCGTATGCGAATAATTTTCGTAGCCAGTGTATGTTTCGCCACGATTTTTCCTGTTCGCCAGCGATCATAGATTTGTAAACGCCGTTGAACGATCTTCTTTGCGTACATTCGCAAGTGGCCACGCGTGTTCACGCGCGATCGCTAATATCCGTAAACGTTCGTTAGCGGCTAAAAGCATTTGCAAGCGCGTCGAAACGACGACCAACGTTCGCAACTATTCTCCAGCGATCGTAAGCAAGAGCACGTGCACGTTACCAACAGTATCGTGTGTAATTTCAGATCGTCGTATCTGCGGCTCCAAGGGATCCGTCATTTCTGCAAGCCGCGTATTATTATTCCTCCGCCGTGATGTCTTTCGATTAATCCTCGTGCGTTTTATCGCTACCACAGCACCACGCGTACGCGCTTCATTGACTTCCGTTTTCATCGTACGATCCATCAGTTCCAGGTCTTTTACGCGATTCCGCTCACGCGTTTTATATGCAAATAGTTCTTCGCGTTCCTCGAACTTGCCCACGCAGCATTCGAGGGTTTTCGCGACAACGGTTTTACAATTCCCTCTCCGCGCTTCTTCGAAACGTTCCCGGTTAACGAACATACAAGTCAAACCAGTTGCTCGCGGTTGTTTCTGGTGAAACGAGAGAAGGGGAAACGCGGCTCGCCGGAGCCGCAGTGGACACCGCTGACAACACGAGAAAACGCAACGCTTTCTACGTCTGCGACGATCGTCGCTCAAACAATTCGTTAGACCTTCCTTCTTTCCACTTAACGCATCGTCTATTTCGGTATTTCTACTTCTTCTTCTTCCTTTGCCCGACTCTGTCTATCTATCTATCGCGATCTTCCAGTTATTTGTACCGAGTTGCTTGAGTTTCCATTAAGGGGATATTCTGGTCTAGAAATTTGAAAAAATCGAAAATTTTGTTTTTCATATTTTCAAAGTTTAGACATTGAAGAATATTCGCTTGAAAGGATTTTTCAAAATTTCGATTATTTTATGTGTTACAGCCATTTTTGTGACGCGGCATGAATAGTAGACGGTAGACGTTTTTTCGGGTTGGCGTGCACGATATCTCAAGTTCTAACGAACCGATTTATTTTAAATTTGGTCTGAATATTCCTTATATACTCCTCTATCGTCCGCGCCACGCTCGGCTCAAAATCTTTAATATTACTAATTTTTAAACGTTCGGAATTGTCAAAGAAACGTGCGAAATAAGAAATTTTTGTTGAAACAGCCGTCAGTTTGTGAAAAAATGTTGTATTGACTTTTCCAAGGTTCGGACGATAGCGGCATCCATACTAATTAAGAATCCGTTCGCAGTTTTCGTCTCGGATGACCAGAAGGATTGATATCATGCACGCCACGACACCCCATTTTTTTGGCAGCACCCACTTTGCCAGCTCATAACTTTTTAAATATCGAGTTCTTTTTTTCAGTGAATTTTTTACGTAATCTCGAAATATCAATAAACAAATGCTAAAGAGAAGGATAGCAAAAATATTTTTTGTTTCGCTTGTACAGAGCTTCAAAAATCGCCGGAAATTCATGCCTCTAGACCAGAATACCCCATTAAAAGAATGATTTTTAAACGGTTTGCTGTTGCGTACTATGTACCTGAAATGTGTGCCGGAAAGTAAGCGACGACTCGTCCAACACAGAGTACGTATGGCCGTTACGATACTGAATTTAAGTTGCAACGAAACGATTGTTTTATCTTTTAATTTCGTTGCTGACAGAGGCATGAAATATTGCCATTTTTCCTCGCGACGAATACGCTCGTCGAAAACGGCTAAGCGGTTAATAAATATTAGCTTGTCCGAAGAGTTTCTTTCCTTTTATGAGGAAACAATAGACGCAGAATATCTTTGCTTTCGTATTATTTTGTCGAATTTCGTACGATCCATTTTGCTCTGTTGAGATAAATACCGCGACATTTCACACACTTGGTTTCACGTTCGTACGAAGGTGCACCGTTGTGCAAAGAAAGACACTTTTCGGGCAACCGAATACGATTTACCACGACTCCGTAGTCTCTGCCGATAAGAAAAGGCGAGAGAACCGATTCGCTGGAAAACGACTCGACGTGGACCGCGTCGCAGTCGAATTTCTCCTTTGCAAACAGCTCTGTACAAATAAAAAATTCCTCTATGTATTCCAAGCATATAACACGCGTTTAAAACGATACAGCGCGAACGATGCTCCATGCAAGTACCGTGACACACGGCGTATTCTCGAAGGAAATCAGCGGCTATGTAGCACGTTCCTCATCGACCACCGGCTTCAGTCTACTCGACTCCGTGTTGTACCTTTAATCGACGGGTGTCAGCTCTGTGATCGAAGGCACGTTTCGGAATCCCAAGCAACCGCGAGACGATGGTTTTTCAACGCGACGCAACTCTCGCCACCGCAACGACCGGCTAACTTCGTGTACGCGAATCACTGCTATCAGGTTACGGGCTAAGGGAACAGGTTTGCCATTGGTTTCTTATTTGGCGAAATATCGCGAAAGCCGGTCGGTCTTCTAGATTCTGCGTTTCTAGATTCTGCTATCTCTGTTCTATGTACATCGCGATCATTAACCATTTGCATGACGGCTCTACTTAAGGAAACATTTGAAGGCATCAGCGGCGTTCAACTGACGACTGGTCCCCATCGCGTGGACCAAAAATCGCGTAATAATCCGCGCTTGGTGATAGAAGATAGTCGCAGCGCGCGGATTGATCCGCGCTTGGATGCAAATGAGTTAAGATCGCATCTTCCAGTACATTTTCGCTTCTCGTTGAAATCGCGCGCCAAACGCTCGTGTACTATTATTATTATTACGCAGTATAGTCGTATAGTCGCAGTATAGTATAGTATTACGCATCAGTAGTCGTGCTTCGAATGCCAATAGGCGTCCTCTTAACTCCGCCTACGATCCTCGAATCTTTACATTTCCATTTTCGTCTCGTCTTCGCGAACAAACAACATTTGTAACGTAACATCGTTTGGACGTCTCACGTAGAATCTGGACGAGAAATCACAGATAAGAATTCTCAGATATTTTGTAAGCTTTGGAAAATATAATTGGCCGGAGAACTCGGTTAAAGGTTCAGCATCCTCCGTTTTCTGGCGAACCAGCCGAGTGTACTTAGTTCCAGAGCCTTAGAAGTAATTGGCCTTAGAATCTCCCTCGTTGCAACATCTGTCCGTTCTGACGTACACAGCGTTACGATGATTCGGACAACATCGTCAGGGAAACGATATCTCTTAGAGAAATGAAACGTCGCGCTTCGTGATATATCTCGATCTCCTGTGGCTCTCGCTGAGAGGTACACGCTAACGTGCTAATTCATCGACGAGACGAAAAGCGTAGCCGCCTCTGCTATATCGCAGCAACTCGTTGGATCGTTCGTCGCTCGACAAGCTCGACGCTTCGACAAGCGTCTCTGTCACGCAGTCTGCCGTGTAACGTATACCGCGCGACTAAAAATCGAATTCGTTCGGCTCTCGTATCGGTCATATCATCCGCCGTAAACGAGTGTTCTTAATTTGCGCAGAATTTATGCGCCATGCCACACACACGAGAATCGATAATTGCGGCCGGAAGAACGTGACTTATGCGGCCGTACGGAGCGGCTAATGAAGGGTAATGTCGACTACGAGCCATAAAGTTAACCAGCATGGAGATTTACGCGCGTGCCGATCACCTTAACGAGGACAGGGAGGCTCTTTGGAAAAACGAACTCGAGAATTTCTTCTTTGCATTATGTACCGTGGTGTATCACACAGTGTACCGTAGCATAGTATATTGTATATTGCTGAACGACACTGCGGTTTCCGTTTCATCGTTGTCCAGTTGGCATATTCTTGCACGCTGACGTATACGCGTTGGTGATGCAAATACGATTCCACGGATAGAGAAGAGAACGCCTGTCGTTCTTTTCGCCAGTTGTTCCCCGCGTTGCTTTTCTTTGCTCGTGCACGTTCGTACGCGAAAAAACGTTGGTCGAACGGCGGCGATACTTTGCGCGTACTTGACCCAAATGTAACTTCGATCGACGTTCGATTTTGCACAGAAAGGCGTGTCCATCGTATCGATAGTTCTCAAACAGCTTTCGTGGTTCCTACATTTCCACACGCTTTTGCGCTATGAGTTCCACAAATTTTCGCTTTTCCGTACACACGTTCGCCTCTTCATTCAGAAGATTTTTAGCAAGAGAGCCAGTAGCAGAGAAGCCATAGTATGCTGAGTTTTAGTCGCGCTACTTTCAACGTTAGCCGCCAATAATTAAATATTAAAGAAATCGCCAGTTCGTGACCAAATTGTAGGAGAAATAGTTTCCTAAGATTTCGAAATAGTTTGACCATTCGACCAGAAAATACACTCGGCGTTACGTTATTTACCACAGATTACAGACCTTCCTCTAATTTCTTTCATCGCGTGCTAAAAATTCGTTTCCATCGAAACACCCATTGTACGGCATTGCATTCTGGTCGCGAGCTTTCTCAAACAGAGGCGATTAATTCGTACACGGTTAATACATCGAATACACCGTTCGAAGCTGGAATCGAGAACGAAATCTGAATCTGATTCGATGCTCGAGTCGTGGTACGTACGAAAGCTCCGACCAACAAAACGATCTTTGTTGGCGCGGCGGAATCGAGAGGAATACGCGCTGGAATGGGCCAGCGGAACGAGTTATGAAACAGACCGACTGGCATTTAGCCGGCCAGTGTTTCTACGACCACGAGACACAATTCCGTAATTTATTCGACGGCAGAAAGTGGTGCGTGCCTGGCCTATGAGAAAACTTTATTAAATGTTTATCGAGGTGCCACGGAAGGGAGGCAACCCGCAGCAACCCCTCATGCATTTTCATCAGCTCGAATACCAGGCACAAAGATCCTCGACCTCCATTAATTACGTTCCCTACCGAGTATCTTCAGAACGAAATTAGCCCGCCTTATACCGATCTTGGTATCCAACGAATGGTATTTTCACACGATTTTCTTTCATTCGCCGTGCAAACGTCTTCCTTCGTTCGATTTTCTTTCGTTGCTAGGGTCAGCTCGCCTTCGCTCAGGACACGGCATTTAAGTCAATTAATGACAACGACGTTCCAACGTGAACAATTCTTCAAGAGGAAGAACGTTAGCAGATACAGGAAACTACTTTTGACGTGTCTATGGAATATCGATGGTATTTCTGTTTTATTCTTGCCGCGAGGTATTTCGCGATCCTTCGCGATCGATCGTTCTCATCGTGCTTTCCTATCGTGAAAAATCTCCACCAATTTCAGGCAAATACGTTAAAAATACAGAACCGTACGCGTAATATCTCGCTTCAATCGTGTAAACCGTTCTAACTGGCTGGGGACGTTCAAAGTCCTCTCGGTTGAACCGACATCGAAATACCGATAAAAAGTCCGAGTATTACAACGGAATTAAGCAGAGAGTTCTCGTCATTGAGGAAGCTTATTCGTTCTCGTCGAACCAAATACCTGCAAACGAACCGTCGAATCTTTCGACTAATCTTTCCAATTCCTAATTCGAAGCAAAGATCGTGTCGTCGTCGTACTTGACGAACCACCGTACTGATGGCGAAATCTATCTAAAAAACGAGAGACAGCTAACGGTTTCTGTCGGCATCGAACGAGTGTCGGTTGCATGGCGTAGGCAGCGCGTGCACGTTTTTCCCGCGACGTAAGGACGAGTCGTGTGGCTGGCCGCGGAAAGCGGCTGCATTTACAGTTAGCTGTTGCGCTTACGTTCGCGGTAACCACGCCTCGGAACTTTTAAAACCGACTCGATTGTCCGATGGTGGTTCGACTTTGCTGCAGGCGATCGATCGACTCGATCTGACCGAGTTAGAAACTTGCAGCCGATGTTGGCTGGTCGACCATCGATCGTATGAAATCAGAGCGCACGTGAATCCTTCGATGGGGAAAGCTCGATGATTTTGCTGGAACTTCGTCGTAGCGCCAAGTCTCACGGCAGAATGCGACGTCTGTTACTTTCTCGATAACAGCGCGTTTAAATGGTAAGAAGAGGAACGAAGTAAAAGGAAGGAGAATCTAGCCGTGCAGTGTACGTCGTTGGTGTACGTGCAGACCTCATGGCAAACACGGGAACCCTCTCAGTCGTGAAATTACTCGGCAAACACGCCGTATCGTCCAAGGAACAAAGTTTTCTTCGCTGAATTCTCTCGCGCGATAATTCGGTACATCGTTGGTGGCGTTGACGGATCGACGACCGAAGGAATTGGAAGTTTCAGGTTGCTTCCCTTCGCGATTTTATAATTTCTCGTTAAATAGGACAATCGTAAGGTTTAGTCGTCGAATTTTAATCACTTCGTTTACCAAACTGGTTGCTGTTACGCAGGAGAATTTGTTAATACCACTAACTCTATAATTTCATTAATAATATCAGCTTGATCGCGCAACAGAGTGCCGCTGTATGTGTTTCTTCTCGTTTCTAATTATCATCGCCCCTTATACACGAGAATTGAAAATTCTCAGCAGAGAAACTGGAGACAGCAGGTCGATAGCGTGATAATTTGCTACGGAAGGTAAATCGTTGGCAAGCCACGCTTTCACGAGTGTTTTACCGTAAGGTTGCTCTACGCGGAGATACGTAGCATACGTATTAGCCTGATAGGATAGCAGCCGAGGACAGTTCGTTCGTTTCTTAATCCGAAAACCGAAAGAACTAAACGTATCGAACTGTACCTGCAATGTGTACCTTTCGTACGAAAAACATCTGCAAACGGCCCACGCAATTCTATACGAAAGCTGAGTACTCGATTGAAATGCCCTTGCCTGTTATCTCGCAGGCAAAGAAAAGCCAAGTTCTGTAATTTTCCTAAGCCTAAGTTCTGTCAGTTCGTACCGCCGTTGTTTCTCCTCGTTCTATCCAAAATATGGTGTCGTTGTTTCGTAACGCACTACGATAGAATTGTACTTTAAAGGATAAAGAAAACGTCGGGCAACTTCAAACACAACAATATACACGCGCGTACTTTGAAAGAGGACAGGATATTATTCAAACTGTAAACCATCGACATTTATCTTACGCGTATATGTACGTTCGTGTAGAACTAATATACAATCGTCGAAGGATGTTGGGCCTACGTCGGTGACTCGAACGCCTGTTCGCCTAGTATCCGCGCCTCCACAGGAAGATCACGATGACTCGCAAAGTAGCGTAAAGAAGGATCGCTCAGCAGCCTATCGTATCTGTGTTATCGCTGACGAACAATGTCGTTAGAGTGAAGGGCGCCTGCCTCGTCATCGAGTGAAAGGTGAATACCGACTCGATTATTATAGCAGCGACGAAAAAATCCAGCCTAACGAGATCTGAATCGCCAAGCCTGTTGCAGTTTACGCGGTCGATGAAATTTTTCAACCACGATCATTCGATCGATAACACGACGACAAGCGTAATTTTCGCCATCGAGATAACCGTGAGAACGACGCGAAATGGTTGACCGCTGTTGTAAAACGAGGTGGGAAAGAAAAACGGGAAACAATGCCAGCGAATCGTTTCTACGATGAAACGATCTGTTTCGTTCAAGCGATATTTTCCGGCGCATCATCGCCATTCCGGAAGTATAATATCTCTCGTGCGATTAACGTTGAATCGTCTCGCTGTTCTCCAGAAACGAGGCGATGCGCCAAAGAAACGAGTCCACCGTATATTACGTTTCACAGCACGTCGTTTGGTAGAAAGAGGGTTGCCACGAACCAATATACTCGCTCGCTGTATAACGCTATGCGAGTTGCTATTCTTTCACCACGATTACGCTCGTGCGTAAATATTTCCGATAGGTTGCAATTTTACGAAGCTTTCACTTACAATTTCCAGTTACAACGCGCCTGTATGTTTACGTTCTCGATTATCAGACATCACGGTTGCTTATGAAATTTCATAGTTTCATGAACGCGATTAAAGAACCCGGATAGAGATTCGTTCCGTTCAAGAAATACTACGCGTACTCCGCACCTTTGCGCTTTCAAATTTCCCACGAACGCGCGAACATTTCGCAGTCCATTGATCGCTGTTATTAAATATCCTCGATATTTCATATTTTTATCCTTCTTTTATACATCGTCTCTAATTTGCTCGTTAAACGTTAAACGATAGCGTAAAATTCGAAGTTTTAAGCTCTCCACTGACGCTACAGATCGCAGATTCGTTCGATCCTCCGGGTCTCGGATTCCGGATAAACCAGTTTTGCGACAAACGCGCCAGACACTCCGCGCGAAACGCTCAGCCGTGTGTCTTTGATGCATTGTAGCTCTTTCGAACCAGGTTAACAGCCGCTTTCTCGCCGATATTTTTCATCGACTGACCGCGACACACCGTACGACCGCCACCATCCTTCCGTCATCGCTCGTTTATCAACAAACGTGTTTGGTTTAACAAACGTACGAAAGGGCCAGCCTAAATCCCTCCCACGTACGATACAAGTCAGCTTGTTGAGACGAGATTTCGGTCGACGTCGTTGAAATCTATTTGCGACGATTCGCGAAAATGTTTGAACGCTTATCATAGAAAACGTATTATATGCGTAACACGTGTCTTGTACGAAACTTTCTGAACATTGGTCAGCACCGTGATACGATAAATGTGTATATTGGTAAAATTTAAAAGCAATTCCAAAGACGTATATAGAAGTTATAAATCTTGCTAAGTAATATACAGCGCGAATAATGATTTTAAATGTACAATTATCGTTACAGACGAGTCGCCTAAGAACTATGGCTTGTCTGTATTCTCAGATTATTTTCAAACATTACCGATAATAATCAACCGCCATATCTCGTTACAGTACTATTGAAATTTCAGAATATTCCGTGCAACACGCGCCATACATCTTCAACGAGTTCCTACAAGCGTTCAAATACTTTCGTGAGTGTTCAAACATTTCGTACAATACTCGTACAATATTCGCGTTAAAGATTCTCTTACGATAATATTCGAGTCTCTTAGACTGGTCAAAATTCGTGGAAAATTGCAAGATTGAAACGGAAAAATCGGAAACTCGCAGAGGATTCGATCTCGTTCGCTCCTCTCGTAATTATCGTTACATTTAAGAAACGAACAAGACGAGCTACTGTAGTTGACTAATCGCGTGCACGAAAAGCAACGAGAAACAAGAGAAATTGGTGAACTTTCACTACGCAAACTGCCGTTAGACCGTTTGTCCCTCGATGGATTAAGATAAACGAAATTCCACTCGTTTAACACCAAACGACGGAACTCTATGCACGAGATTTCGGCTGTGGCGCGTTTCTTCGAAACAATATCTGGGAAACTGAGTTATCTTCGTCCAAGTTCCAACAAAACGTGGTTAAACTCGGATCTCCTATGTACACAGGCGTCGGTTTACCGCCGGTCTCTGCAGACCGGCTAAGAGATAATGTCGTGTATTTACGGACCTTCGTATGCAAGCGTTCCATCGTTCTTTAACGAGTTTTTATCTTGCGGTGAAACCTGGAAGCGTATCGCCGACGACCAAATTCAGTGTCGGTCGTGCGGCCAACAATAAATTAGATTTTCAGTTCGTCGACGATACCGCAGCTCTTTTCGACGATTTTGCCCTCGGTTTAACGCATTCGCCGCTACTCGCTCATAGGATGCGCCATCTAAAACCTCGTTATTACGCTCTCATTGTCAGTGATAAACCATTTCTATCTATATACAATTCTAATCTATCTATATACAATTATAACTACGATATAGCATACTAGAAATATAATATAATATAATATATAGTATATAATAATACTCGCGGAATTGTCGGATTTTTTCCATTTCAAATTTGTTTATTTATTGCAATTATTGCATCTTGTCTACCCTTTTGGGCTTTGAAAGATTCGATGGGGGGAGGATAAAACAGCAAGCAACGAGCTTTCGAAACTAACATCATTAGCCGAACTAACGATGTTTGTGATAAAAACGCAGCACCGCAGGGAATATTTTATTTTATCGTTATATTTCAGTAACGACGAGTGCGTCAAGCAATGCCGCTTTAGAGTAATTTTCGAGTCTGTCCTTGCTTCAATCGAGTGAAACTCGACGAGGTCGAAACGATCGATGGATAATAGCAATTTGAAGGGATACCGTTGGAAAGATTGGGGGAAAACTCGGGCCGATTCCCAAGCACCATTGTTCACGACTGACCTGCGCCGTTTACGATTTTCCTTTCTAGTGGCCAATTTCCAGAGAGCTTCTTCCTCTCTTGCTTGAAAATATCCAATCGATGGAATTAAACGTACGCGACGGTTTCATCTAGGCGAATGGTAATTAACGTTGGAAAGGACAGCGCTCAACAAATTGGTGACGATCGAGCGACCTTAATAAGTCGCGTATACGGGTAGATCGTGCGGCAAATAATTTGTTCGAACGACACGTGGCCATCGATGAAAATGACATAGTAGTCGCGTTTTGAAAGGTTACCGCGTATGTACGCTTGGTACAGCCCAACTTATGCCATCCGGTATGTAAGTAAACGTAAACAAAGTTCATTCGGTTCGCTTGATTTGCGTGCCTGTTACGAGTACATGATAAGCCAACGTCTTTCGCTTCGATGCTTCAATCGAGATAAAAATTATCTGCTTGTTTCTTACAAAATATGTATATACGATACGCCGCAGTACGAAACTCGAGCTCGTAGTAAACCTTTCTCTTTCTCTCTCTCTCTCTCTGAATCGTTGCAAAATATATCGAAAATGTAATTCATCCACCACCAGTTTCAACCACTGTGTATAACGTTGTAAACAAAAGAAAAGAAAAGAAAAAGAGAAAAGAAAGAGAAGAGAAGAAAAGAAAATAAAGAAACGATCGCAACTTAGAGCAATACCTTTTCCGATCGAGCACTGCCGGCTGCAAGCCGTTTCCGATAATCCACGCCGAAAACCGACTAAATCCGTTCGATTCCGTGGTTGTTTTGTTTTCCCACGGGCCAATAGCGCGGCAATCTTGCGCTTATTCGCGAGGCGTCGCTTTCCTCGAAACCTTCCTTCGGGACGTATCGAATCCTCCTCCCTGTGACTTCTTCCCTCCTTCCTTTTCTTTGCCACCGTCTTCCAAGGACGGTTTCCAGCGAGCAACCACCGATTCCTTTTTTCAATTCACCTCACACCGAAGATCACCGAGTTTGACCGTGGACCGCGCGACTCGAATTCGCTTTGACCCTCGTTGACGTGCTACTCGAAGAGTAAAGCGAGAGAGAAGAGAAACAGAGGGGAAGGATAGGAATTGATGAACAGCGTCGCGTCGTTTCGAGAGAGTTAATGTCTAACGCGGCACGTAAGACTCGCTCTCTTTCTCTCTCCCTCCCTCTTGGCTGCGTCGGATGTCGCACGAGCTCGGCTCGTATATTTTGGAGATAGTTTCTTTCGACAGGCTTGGGACGAGGCCGCGTAACGCACCAACGGGGCCCGGCGTGCGAACAGCAACTGAAGCGAGAGTCAGGGACTCGTTCTGGGCCCCACCGCTCCCCGCCATCTTGCCTCGCCAAGTTCCAAGCGTGGGGGCGACTCTATCAGGTGCGTACAGTCGCCTTTGGAAATCACCAACGCGACCACGATTCACCGTGAATCGGTTGCATCGCTCATCGTTGCTCTTCTCTTTTCTTCTTCTTCTTCTGCGTGTCAACTTCTGATTCTTCCGGATTGTCCGTCTTCCTAGACATTTCGTAGAGCGTAACGACGGCTATCGCGCGAATTTTATCGCGTAACGAAAGGGTGACGAATCGTGAAACCGCGAACGTCATCTCGCCAAGTTTACTCTTCCGCCGTCGTTGATATTTCATTTTCAGTACGCGGCTTATTATTCTGGTTACCCTATCGTTGTATAACGATATTATATCCTACGATAGATTCGGGAAATTCATTTTAGAAATTTGAATTTGAATTTGAATTTATTGTTAGCATACAGAGGAGCGTTACACGTTATTTCTAATAATTTTCTTATTAAACCTTGTTAATTTATCAATCGAAGGATAAATCGCTGTATTGGATACGATAGAAGCATCGAATATCAAGATCGATACGACGAATGATAAATGTAACTTTGAACACGGATGTGAGACTTTAAAAAAAAGAAAGGCACTATGTAATGGATATTTATATGATAGGAATCTGTTACTAGGTAATCTTTGAAGTTATGCGAGTTTTCGTTGCTGGATTTCAAAGTTGCTCGCTTCGTGTGGGTTCGGGTTTAAATTTTCGATTCGTATCATGTGTCTGTAAAGAGCAACCGCAACCACAGCATCTGTGAAGAGAGATGAGACGAACGCTTCTTTCTCTATCCGTAGAGCTCAAGGTTTTCAGCTCGGTGAATACGCGGTGTATAACCATGCCGGGAACCTGTTCCCCTGGCAAAGGAGGCTCACTTCGGCTCTTTAAAGCCTCTCCTCGCGCGTCTTCCCCTTTCGTCCTCCTTTCTCTTTTGCCTCTTCGATTTTTGACTTTACAGCGTAAGATCATATATTCAACGAACATAGCCTACAATTTATAGTAACTCTAATCAATTTTCTATATACCATCTACCTATAATTTCTTTCTATCTTTAGAAAATAAAGAAGCTAATTTATATTAGAAACTATATAATAATATTTATAAAATTACATTCATTTGGATTAGAGAAATTGCTTCAAAGCACGTGCGAACAAACGTCCTTTAACGGGCGTAAAATCTGCACAACTTGGTTTAGTAAATTTCTGATGTAACGTCGATGATGTCCATGTAGTCGCTATGCTCGTGTATGCGTGCGAGTAACGGTTCCATGCAATGACCGCAGACAGGATTTCTTCCTTGGCGTCTTCTCAAAATTTTGACGTCGCTAGTTAGACAGTGTGACAGTGTGAGATGCTCGAGCGTGTTAGGTCGAACGTAGACGAGAAATAAATCATTCGACCGAACGTATTTCATTTATTTAATTACCGTATGTCAGTAGTAGTTAACTTACTTTCCAAGTTGAGCATGTATCGAGCAAACGGCAACATTTATTATCCGTGTTGTAGTAATTATTATTATTTCTAATGAGCGTGCCTGAAGGCTCGTATGCACTGCCCTCTACGCAACTCTCTTTCTCTTTTCTCCATGGCCCTCTTCGTTCCTTCGTTTCGATGTATTCTGCTTCCTTGTTGGGGTAACGCGGTGGTACGGGATGAAACTCCAGGCCACATAACCGCGCTCCCCTCACGTCTTTCGTTTCAGGGTTTCCCAATCCTTCGGATTCTTCGAATCTGCCTTCTTAGTTGTGCACATTGCACAGATTACCAAGTTCTAAATATAAAACACAGCCATCAAGCGTTATTGGAATAATTAACTTTTTTTGTAGAATGGGTTTGCTTCTGTGAAATAGTATATGTTACATCATATTCTGATTCTTCAATTAACGTTTCGTGACACATGGATTACTGAAGTAAATGAACCTGAAATAATTTCAATAAATAATACTAATCTTAAGAAATCATTCCCGTGTATGTATTTGAAACATCGAGAGGTTATGCACCTTTGACACGAGTTACTATCGATAATCGGGTGTTTCGTATTGGATAAGAAATATTTTGTCACCGACTCTCTAATCTTACCTAGCAAGAAATGAGCACAATGCAAGCAGGAACGTAAAAGAGAGGGGGGAGAAAGTGACATTTTTCGAAGTGTACCCAAGTCGTCGAGAAAAGGTTCCCGAAGGTTGGGAAACGCTGCCTCTATTCCCCGTAAGGCATTCTTTTTCTTTTTGCCTTTGCCTCGGCGTAGCACGGTGCTGGCGTTGTTCTACTCGGGCCCAGGGCTGTACGATGAGAGGTAGCGCATCGTGAAGGGAAAAAGCGCTTAGGTAGAGGGGAGTTCCATGGTTCGCGGCTACCGACGTGCGGCTACTTCGCTGAAAGAAATTTAATGAATGGCAACGATCGTCCAACTTAATAAGCGTACACCTGGTATCGATACTTCTTTTTACCCACTTTCTAAGAGATAACGCGTACCATTTGAATCCTACCGTGGTCTTAACCTACTCTACATGTCATACGACCCCTTCCATTCCTCCATGTTGACCATTGTGCTTGACTGACGTAACTTTTCAAGAACACAATTGGAATATTAAATATTAGGACATTTACTCACTAGGTATATTTACTGGTAAAGTCCAACAAATTTTACTTTATCTAATAGTTTACATTATCTGCGAGGTAAGTATGATACAAATGAAACGATAGATTTGTAGTAAAAATAAAAGAAAAGCATTCAGTTTGTACTAAATATCATTAGGACTATCTTAGGCAACAGCAACAAATTTGACAATGAAACAAATGTTCTGGAAATCAATTTTACAAATTACAACTTATTCGATTAATCCCATTTAACGTAAAACTGCAGATTTGTAAAAAGGGAGCCTATAACCTACAATTCGTAAATTCACTATTATCGTTAGTTGATAACTATTGTGCAAGAGGGCTCTAGCATCCCGATAAATACCAATGACCGGCTATGTATGCACTCGATCATCAACAAACATACATTGTTTTAGGACAATGAGTAAGAAAAGTTCCATTCTCCGGTCATTGTAAACGGACATAAAGGCTCGAAGAAATATGTATGTTGGTCGTAATCAGACGTGGAAAAAACGACTTTCAACGACGAAAAACTGAAAGGTTCGCGGCTAATCGCGCTTAATCGCGCGTCATTTGATCTAATTGAGATCGTGGCGGCGTGGGGATTTGGCCCTGACATCTATTAGTACTACTACCACTGCCTATCTTCTGCTGGAGCCAGCGGAGAGACCTACACGGCACGGAACTGCAACTGCACTCGGGCGGCCACGAGTCGCCAGGGCGTTCATTGTGGAGTAACTCGATGCACGAACTGTGTTTCTGTGTGCGTGTACCCTCGGGCGAACCAGACGCGGCGTTCGTCTTCCCACGAACCCTTTGCTATACGTACGAGTCTCGTTACTCGTTCCGGGATCAGGAAACACTCCTATTAAGGCCGTTTTACACGGACGCGAGAACTCACACCGCACAAATTACGGGTACGATTTCCACGGATTTTGTTTCCACACGATCCTCATTTTTTGATTGTAATGGAACCGTGAATGGTCCTTTTTTCTGCAGTTTTAAGAAATAATGACGTTATTTGTATAAAATCTTTCTCTGAATTGCTAGAATTACTTTATATCTTCAAAAGAATTCAAAATCAATGACTTGAGAAATGTTTCTTTATCCTAAACATTCCCTGTATTTCTGATGTCAGATCCGAGAAATAAGCACTATCAGCTTCTTATAGGAAATGGAATATAGGAATTTAGGAATATAGGAATATAGGAATTTAAGGCGTAAAATTTATAGTGAAACCTATCTGATCGTATAAAATTGGGTTGAAGGATTAGTTAAACAATGGATTAGTTAAAGACTTCCTTTATTTCTCTGAGTGATAAATGAAGTTGTACTTGAAATTTACAAAGCACAGTGAAAAAGTTTGCGAGAAACCTTCTAACAGCTAGAGCTTCCTTATGATCAAAAATAATTCTCATTTGAGCAGTGATGTGAAAAAAAGTGGAGCTAATTGGTCGGTATAAAGCGAGAGGAATAAGGTGGAATATAAAGACAGCGCACGGAACGGTGCGAGGCGAACGAAGGCTAATAATTGATTGTCAGTTTGAAGCAGAAACGGGAGTCCACCAACTCGCAGCAGCACCGACGTAATTACAGCGTTTAAAGCTACCGAATGGTTACTGAACTCCGCAAAGGATACCTCGCAGCTGAAAAGTTCACCACCTCGACTTGCAACAGTATCTCTCTCTCTCTCTCTCTCTCCCTCTCTCTCTGTTATTGTCGGTACGAAATCTTCTCTTTTTCTTGAGACATCGATTTTTCAAATTATCTGGAGACTCCAGAGGGATTAGCTCGACGTTTACGCGTGTCTGAATTAGCCCGAGCCACGAACTGTCTTAAACTTGCGAGCACGCGCCATCTATTTTAATAATTCTCAACCAATGAAACTTTCAGTATCTCCTAGAACTGTACTTCCATTTCTACGTCTGTTTTAAGGGGAATTGAAGAAGATCGATGGTCCAAAGGAAACTTCGTACTGCGATAATAGTAATATGTATTATTTATCAATACTGGAGTATAATTTATGAATTATAATTTACGACTTGTAAAATGTCATTAATATGACTCAGCTGCCCGAATGCTTCTAAATAATACAATACGTAATGTATAATAAGCTCTAACTTTTTACTGGAATATTTCCTTGCTCGCTTATTCATCGATAATCAATTTGAACATCGCATACTTTCCAGTCTCTCGTTATCACCATTCGATCACCTACATTTCGATACACGTCACACAATCCAAGAACCAATGCTACGGATCAGAAGTTCCATGAAATCTGTCATGCGTGAAATCGTCTCTACGAGGCGGTATTTCACACGGCTGTAAATCGACACTTTTGGATCCCCGCGATGGCCGATGCGCGGCCATTGGCCGAACGAATTCGTCATCCAAAGTAATCGAGATCTCTCGAGACGAAGAGAAAGCAGCGAAGGAGGAAGGCTCGTCCGCCGTTTCTCGAGCTAGACGGCTTGATTCTCGCGGTGAACCGAACGTCGCCGCCTGCAGGGAATATATCCGATATCTTTGGAATGGGACATAGGTCCGAACGACGTGGCAGACATTGCCTGTACCTGTCTCCACGCATCGAACTCTGCCTGCTCACCTGCATTCCATCAAGCGAGGCCCGAGGGGGGACCTTTCAGGATAGCCAGGACCGTATAGCGTCGGCGGATCGTGAAACGCCCCATCGATGTTCGCTATCGACGCTTACGTTGAGTTCGTGCGATTAGTTAGGTCAAGTAATGAAATCTACACGATGACGCGTTGGATTTTTATCTTTCATATTTCTTGATAAAATGACTTTTCTAGAAAGTTAAAGAAAACAATGGGCAGTATGCACCGGGGCAGTTATCGTCGTTTGGAATAAGGACACCTCTGGTGAAAAAGAGATAAAAGAAGGTAATTTTGATAACAGCGAACGTATTAACAGCGAAATAAATACGACGTTCTCCTAGTTTAGAGATGCGAAGGTTTGAAAATTTGTTTCGTCGATCGACTTGAACCAGTGGGTGGAAAAATTGCGGCCTTACCTGGCGAGTTGGCGAGGGCGTAGGACGCTTTACCGAATCAGCAGGATCAGTAACGTAGCCGCGTGGAGAACGAGGAGTAGGGTACAGGCACGAGACAAAGCGAGAAGCAAAAGCAACGCTCCCTCGAGCGTACCACTTAATTTTCTCGATCCGCCCAAAATCTATTCGGAATTCGCTGTTATGTACCTATACGTGTTCGAACGGAGCGTTAATTATCGCTTCAACAGCATCGACGTCGCGCGTCTTTTCCACCGCAAGTATCTTCGTTTTAAATAACGACGGCTGTCTCGACCAGTTTCTTTGACTCTCTTATACAAGTCATCTTATCAGGACACACGAGAAACAAAAATACAATAGTCACGATAGTATCAAACTTGAGTAATTGCTTGCTTCTAGCTGGAGAACTTTTGATTTTTGCATCGCGGAAAGAAGTTACGAACGGTCACGGTGTTAGCGTAACTTCGCTCTTCGACGTGGATAATACATTGGCAAGTATCTCCGATGGATGTTCTAGTGAATTTAGTCGAATTTGCGCAACGATTAACAGCAGACTCTCTTGACTTTTCTTATAAGCACCTTCGTTAAATAAAGTCAAAATAAATTTACTTATGACTTTACGTTTCACAGATGTCTGCCGAGAGAAGTTAACGAAGAACGACCTTGCATTACGATTAGAAATATCGTAGCTTCGCTATACCTTGCCGTAACGTCTATACCGCAAAACGTTTCTACAAATATTCTGATAGCCCATGAAAAACGAAACTGCAACTCGTACACATATGCTCGCAACAAAGTTACTCAGGGTCTGCGCAAATTTTCAGGTCACCGCGAATTATACTAGTCAATTCGACGCGTTGCGTTTCAATCAACGTTTACAATTAACGAAGCTATTTCTGCGACGTTCCAGTTCGTTTCGCAACGTCCTCCAGTTCGTCTCCGTTTCTTTATCTCTGACACGAAATTGAAATGGTCGAAGGCAAAAAGCCCGGCGCGTACATCGATGCAAATCTCAGTACATGTACATTATTATACATTTGTACGCGTGGCAAGGAAACAAAGAGGAGGAGGAGCGAGTCGATCCGAGTTGAGTAGAGCCAAGTCGAAACGCACGGCGTATAGCTGCATTCCTGCAAGGTGAAGGGGCCACGCGAGGACCCTGGCGAGTAGCCGGGCCTGTAGGGCCCCAATGCGTTCGAGAACACGTCGGCCCTATGGCATGCGGTCGTCCGGGGTCATGGGAAGTTAAGTATGCTCCGCCACTTCAGAAGTAAACTTCTCAAACTGATTCGATGCCCGGTTTAATTGGATCGGCCGTTACTCCCTCGATTTTGCTCCACCTTCCTCGTTGATCATCTTCGACGATGGTTCTTCAACCCCTGCGATAATTTTATCCGCCCGAGACAAGACCAGCGCAGAGATTCGTCTGATCCGCTGAGGGTGTTGACTTCTACCGAAGCTTTGATCTTTCGGTAATTTAAAGAGTCCGTTCTGAGCGCACTTTGCATACATGCGAGTCATCTTCGTACTTACTTTGTGCAACGGAATTTCGTTCGTACGAAATCCATTCAGTGGGAGGAAGTTTTAGTTCGCTCGTATAACGATCCTCGAACCTTTCGTCTCGGTCTTGTTGTAGTTTTATCCGAGAGAAAGACTCTTAATGGAACGTATCTTGAAAAATGAAAACTCGACGCACATCGTTGACTATTCCTTCTTCGAATTGGACAAAGTGGGCTCCTTTACCTAGAGCATTGTGACTTTAATCGGAAAATTGATTTTTATGTAATTAAGGGAATCTGTATCTCTTGAAGTCACGAAGCACCGAAGCTAGGATTTCGCGTTTTATATACATCGTCGCTTCTCGTAAATAGCCTCTTGTACTATCGCACGATATTTTCAATGTTTCAGGAAACTGGGCTTGGACCTGGTGCCCCGTCAGGGTGCTCATATGGTGGATCCGGAAACGATGTCAATCGTGGAACTCTATCACGTGGTAATTACTATGGCAGAACATTTTCCCAAAGACCTGGCGTGATTTTACGATCACCGCGAATTCCTGGTAAAACGAGTCCAAGAAACGGCGAATCCAAGAAATACGAACGGCTGACACGAAAAAAAAAGAAAGAGGAAATAGCGAACGACGACTGGCGTTAGAGCTCGATATTTTTGAAGGGAAAGAAAGGGACAGAAGCAAAGCTTTCGAGCGTTCATACCTCGCTATAACGCGTATTACTGAGGCTCATTGAAATTCTAGCTGGAATGCTGACCATTTCAAATACTCCGCAAGAATTGAAATGAAGTCAGCTCCGGGGGTGTATTCGGTGCACGGCCGTGCGACATGAAATTTTGAATGCTGCCGATCGTTCGATCGAAATTCCTATATTTGTAATTCGCCGTTTAGATATCTCGTCGCGGGACAGAATAGCGTTCGTCGAATACGAACGAGCGATCGCCGCGATTTGTACACCGATTGCCAGCGTACATTACGGCTCAAAAGTATCCTGACGCTTGTTTATTTTTCGCTAGATGTATCTTGATTGCGGAATTACCGATCGATCGAGCTGCAACGTTTTTATACTTCACGGTCATCGATGGTAGCTCGTCGGAGCTACGTGTAATGAAAGATTCACGCGGTGACAAATAATAAGATATATTGTCGTGGATACTCGTTAGATTTGTAGACTACTCGCGCCGTAAAGGATTCACGTAAATGCTGTTTTATAGTTATTAATTTTGTATAATTAATACGATAGCGTGTACGGTTCGCGGCGATATTTACGCATTTCCACTCACGTTCTATCGATTTCAGCACGTTCAAAGCGCAGAAAATTCGCAAGGGTCGTCGGCTAGGGGAACCCTCAGGCGGAAGGAGCACAGAAAGGTGCTCACCCATCACCTGTATTTCTGCATGAGGGATTTCGGCCACTCTATCGGCGAGGACACGGAAATCTACTTCTCCTTGTACGACGCGAAACGAAATCAATATCTAAGCGAACGTTTCCTGGTTCGAATCTCGAAAGAGGGATTCTCCAGCTTCATAGAGAAGATTCATAGTAATTGCACGATTTTTACGGATCTCGGCAATGCGGACCTTAGCAGGGATCTTTACATGGTCGCGCACGTGATGCGATGCGGCAGGATGCTTTACTCTGATTCGGGCAAAAACAAAGCGGGGACTGCCACTTACAGGAGACCCCACGGTGTCGCGGTCCTCTCGCTTGCCGAAGCCACGCAGGATCACACGGAGGAACTGGAAATGACGTTCAAGGTAAGCTGTAGCAAGTCGATCGATTTATCTGCCCGCTTTCCTTGTGCAGAAACTTTTCATCTACATTCCTGTTTGTCCAAAGTTTTATGAATTACTAAGACCTTCATAAAGAAAAAGGAGTGTAAAAGCTAAGACAAACGTTAAGGGTGTTCGAGCCACCAGTCTAAGCAGCATTGTCTTAGGTGTGCCAAGGGGAGGAAAAGGAGTTTTACCAATTACACGAGCAGATTATTCGTAACAACAAGTGTTCTCCACTTCCGGGCCAGCCTAATTACGGCATAGTGGTTTCACTGCGCGTCCTGCACGGCGAGTTGACTCAAGTTCGCGAGGAAAATCCACTGCTTTTCAAAAATATCTGTCTGACGAAGAAGCTAGGGTTCTCCGACGTGATCATGCCGGGTGACGTGAGAAACGACTTGTACCTGAAACTGGAACGTGGCGAGTTCGAACGAGGCGGAAAATCCACTGGGAAAAATATCGAGGTATTCGTCGATATCGAAATACAAACTGTAGAGACGCTTATCGTCAGTTACGATAACATTTCTGTCTAAACACGAATCTGTAGGTGACGATTTTGGTCTTGGACGCGGATGGTCAACCTCTGGAAGAATGCTTGTTTGGCGCAGCCGGGATGGAGGGCAGTTCCGAGTATCAAAGTTTAGTTATATATCATCACAACAGCCCATCTTGGGCCGAGACAGTTCGATTGGCCATACCTATAGACAAGTTTTACGGAAGCCACGTCCGCTTTGAATTCCGGCACTGTTCCAGTACGTCGTGGAAATTTCTTTGTAGATTAAGAGCTTTTGGCATACCGAATATCCGCAGTTTTTAACATAGCGTGCTTTTCTCTGACGCAGCACGCGAGAAGAACGACAAGAAATTGTTCTCCTTCGCCTTCGTGCGTCTTATGGAACCTGGGGGAGCTACTCTTCAGGATGGCCCCCATGAGCTATATATTTACAAGTGCGAAGATCGTTCCAAGTTGGATTCGTTAAGTTACCTCTCCTTGCCTAGTAGCGCTCGAGAACCGAATGCAACAGGTATGATCGAGAGAACCTTTTAGTTAAATTTTGCTGATTTTAGAAATTCTGCTATTCGAATCTACGCATGAATCAAGCACTTTCGTCTCCTGTTCGTTCTCTTATTCATTTCTTGCGTGTTTTTCAGGTTCACCAGCGTTTTCCAGATCCCCCAAAGAGGCCGTATTCGTACAAACGTTGCTTTGCAGCACAAAATTGACGCAAAACGTAGACCTCCTAAGCCTGTTGCAATGGAAGGCACATCCGGAACGAATATCAGAGGCTTTAGGTCGTGTACTGCGGCTGGACGGCGAGGAATTGGTCAAGTTTCTACAGGACATTTTAGATGCGCTCTTTTCCATGTTCCACACAGAGGATGGTAACTCCACGGCTCATTCGGGTTTAGTCTTCCAAGTGCTCGTCTCCATTTTCAGCCTTCTCGAGGATTCCAAGTTCGAGCACTTCAAACCTGTCATGGATGCTTACATTTCCGGCCACTTCGCCGCTGCATTGGTATATAAAGGTCTTCTAAGTAGCGTGCAACATTGTGCAGATTGGGTGACCGCGGCGGAGAAGCAAGAGCCTATAATCAAGTGTTTCCGTTCTCTGGAGTATATCTTCAAGTTCATCATTCAAAGTCGCCTATTATTCGCCAGAGCAACAGCTGGTCAATACGAGGACAGTTTCAAGCGTGATCTGTACTGCGTTTTCGCCGCATTGAACAAGATGTTGGGCATCCCGTACGAAATGGTGCTTCACTCTCAGATAGCTTTGCTTTACTCCATCTCGGCAGTCTTCGAACAGCTAGTCGCCGTGCTGCCAGTTCTCGAGGTGGCGAAACTCGCTTGCACGATGCTCGACTCGGTGCCAAGAGAACCACCGTTGCAGCTCACGCAGGCTAAATTAACGGCTATTAAAAATCTGACCACCTCGTTGTTGTTTCGCGAGGACAACGAGAGCAGGAATCTGCTGTTGGTTACGATGTGTAGACACTTGAGGATCCATTTGGTTAGACGAGAGGAACTTAGATCCTGTACGGAGATTCTAGGAGAAATCCTCAGCTTTTTATACAAAAGGGGGCGAGATACTAACAAAGTTAATAACTGTATTCAACACGACGTCGAGACCCTCTGCCTCTCTATCTTGGATGTATTGATACAGACGATTCTGATTGTAATAAATACCAGTGGCCCCGTGTTGGGCTGCCTGGTAGCTTGCTTGATAGGCTTGCTTCAGCTTCTAGACGAATACCATTACGTTCGACTTTGGGAGGAGCTAGCTCATACAGGTGAACGAAAACCCCTGAAGGATTTTCTTTTGAGAGTCTTCTTAGTTCTCCGCGATCTCGTCAGACAGGAAGTTTTTCCACCCGACTGGTTAGTAATTAGAATGCAGGCGAACAGTATTATCTTAAAGTCCCTGCAGGAACTCGCTCAACCTTTGGCGTCGCAAGCTAGCTTCGATTCGCAGCTCTGGTCCACGTATTTTAATCTAGCCGTAGCGTACCTCACTCAGCCATCTCTTCAACTCGAACAATTTTCGGAAGTGAAGCGTGAAAAGATCATTGAGAAATACAGGGACATGAGAGTGTTCATGGGCTTTCAAATACTCTCCATGTGGAATCATTTGGGTGATCGTAAATTGGAGTTTATTCCTGGAATGGTAGGCCCCTTCTTGGAAGTTACCTTAGTTCCTGAGAGTGAGCTGAGGAAGGCCACTTTGCACATCTTTTTCGATATGATGGAGTGCGAGCAACGAGCTCGTGGTAGCTTCAAATCCGTGGAATCGGAATTGATCGATAAACTGGATATCCTGATCAGCGAGAATAAAGGTGACGACGAGTACAGACAGTTGTTTAACACAATGTGAGTAGTCGTTTACTTTTGCTAGAACGTTTCTTATAAAAAATTCCATTTGTATAAATGCACATTTTTATGCACGTATGAGAGATTTATGGATGTAAGAGTGCATAGAACATAATATGCAAAAATATATAAAATATTTAAATGTCTTATTATTTTAGTCGTGTACATAAAAATATGCATTGGCATAAATATCCGCAGTCTAATCATTAGAACTTAGTAATATCATTAGCAATGATAGTTTTTCTATGTCATCGTTAAAACTTTCATTTGCCATTTCATGCTGCTTTAGGGAGCATCTTAGCGCCGTGTAAGTGTGTCGTCTAGATTCGCAATTAAACTACATACGTCTACACGCGCACGTGAACGGAATACTTAAATCATGCTATTCTATTTTTGTCCGTAGATTATTGGACAGAGTTCAGTCAGAAGATCCAACCTGGAAGGACAGCGGAACTGCTTTCATCACGTCAATTACGCGTTTGCTGGAAAGACTGCTAGATTACAGGAGCGTAATTCAGGGGGACGAGAATCGCGACAAGCGTATGTCGTGCACTGTTAATCTATTGGTAGGCGAGACATTACAAATTTGTATCAAAAACAAAAATAGAAATAACAATGGATCTTGATTTTTGTCTGCAGAATTTTTACAAGAATGAATTCAATCGTAAAGAGATGTACCTGCGTTATATTTACAAGCTTCACGACCTACATTTGGTAGCTGAAAATTATACAGAAGCTGGATTTACAATGAAATTATACGCCGATCAGCTTGGCTGGGGTTCTACAATTTTACCTGCTGATCACTTGCATCCGCAACAGCCGGAATGGCAGAGAAAGGAGGTCCTTTATCATAAAATAATTCACGACTTGGATCGAGGCAAATGTTGGGAGAAAGGTATTCCTTTGTGTAAGGAATTGGCAGTGCTGTACGAGACTAGATTATACGACTATGCAAAATTAAGTCATTTACTGAAACTACAAGCCAAATTACTGGACAATATATTGACACAACTTCGGCCAGAGCCGGAGTATTTTAGAGTAGGATTCTACGGTCTTAGTTTTCCTCTTTTCGTTAGGGTAGGTATTACTTATAAATGAGATTAGGTCTAAAATAGATTCAATTAAACGTGACGAATTTAATCTTCTTTGTTGTGATTCTGCAGAATAAATTGTTCATCTATCGCGGTTTAGAATACGAGAGAATAGGGGCATTCACACAGCGATTACAGA
The DNA here is from genome assembly GCF_011952255.1 of Bombus vosnesenskii. Classification (NCBI taxonomy): domain Eukaryota; kingdom Metazoa; phylum Arthropoda; class Insecta; order Hymenoptera; family Apidae; genus Bombus; species Bombus vosnesenskii. Next base: position 2,904,165 of record NW_022884330.1, on the reverse strand, counting down.
CTGAATTTCCAAGCGCACAAATATTAATGAAGAATTCACCGCCTGATGAGAGCATCCTTATCTCCGAAGGACAATGTAAGTTAATTCGTTGTTTTTTCTTCCGGTTCTTAGCTATATACTAACTACTAGGATGCTTATGCAATTTCTTATTTTTATGAACGTAATTAAGAAAGTAGAATCTAAATAGAGATTTGTTTCATCTAGTGAGTATATCAAAAGTACTTGGTAACACATTAAATGCAACATTTCAGATATACAAATTTGTAACGTCAAACCAATCCCCGAGGAGAACAGCCTAGCCTGTCGAGGAGCAGAAGTGCCAGAAAGAGTGGTCGCCTTTTATCTAGTTAATGACGTTCGGAAGTTCATCTTTGATCGGCCACTTCATAGAGGCCCTGTTGACCGGGAGAACGAGTTTAAATCTCTCTGGATCGAAAGAACCACGCTGACCACAGAGGCGAAACTACCCGGTATACTTAGATGGTTTGAGGTGATCGAGAAGAGGTCTGAGCTACTAGCGCCTGTACAATACGCCTGTGAAACTATGCTGAGCGTGGAGAGAGAATTGAGGAGACTTGTCGCGCAATACACTGCCGAACCTAACCGAAATATTAACCCCTTTAGCATGAGACTCCAAGGTATCATCGACGCGAACGTTATGGGTGGCATCACCAAATACCAAGAAGCCTTTCTTACGCCTGAATTCGCTAGACAAAATCCGGATATGGTACCACACGTAAACAGACTGAAGAGTTTGATTCTCGACCAAATGAGCGTTTTGGAGGCGGGATTAAATTTACACGGACAAATTGCACCAGCTGGCGTGCAACCGCTACACAAGAGACTCAACGAAAGATTTACACAGCTGAAACAAGGTCTTGGTCCACTAGCAAGACAAAGAACAATTCATCAAGACAGCATTGTCAAGTAATTACAAATTGTGCTTTTTGTGCTTGCAAATAAACTTGCAAGAAAACAATCGTCTTTCAATTGAATTTTCGTATTTATTTTTCATTTCTTTAGTTCACCGTTACCTCCGTTACCCGTTAACGAAAAGCAACGTCCAGCTACATTGGAAGCGGCAGGCTGCAGAATTTCTCACGCGGACAGCGATGGCCTACCTGAAGATGAAGGTTTCTACACAAGAGTAGACGGTGGGCCACCACCTATACCGCAACGTGAAGTTCGACCACGTTCTGTGGGCTATGGGACTACTCCGCCTAGACCCACGCATCAAAGATCTCTGAGCAAACCGTTAAGTCCGAAGTTACCATTGAGACATTCTTTACCTACGCCTACGGATGGAGTGGATCAGACCGGTCTAAGAACGTCATGGAGCGAACCTGGTCCTGAATCAGCTCCGCCATTGCCTCCTAGAGGTTGCAGTAAGTTTCATGTTTGCGCAGAGCAAATAGAGATCTCACACCGGTTTGCGACGTTAGCTATATTCTTACAATGTACAATCAGTATTATTTTAACTTACAATGTCGACATTTATGGACCATTCAAATCTTGTAGACACAGACGTTGAAGGACTTGTGTAATAATTGCGCAACACTGTGCTACGATAAGAATGTTCTAATTTTTCACGTGGCTTGGAAGAGTTTGTAATTCATTAGTCCATGAACCATGTGCGGTTTTTCTAATTATGAATCGATCGATTAATAACTTCAAGTTTCTATGACTATTTGAATATTTAAATATTTGAATTTCTGTACTAAGCTGTACGAAAGCTGATTGAAAATTTAACGTTGCAGCGCCTGATAAGAGAGATTCGAATACAAACATTGTAGTACCACCCGCACCGCCAAAACGTTTAGCGTACAAACGTAACACAGAGTGGAGCACGGACGATGATTCGGAAGCACAAAATGAGCCGAATGACCTTCGCGATAGCGGTATATCAACTGCTAGTTTATTAGATTTCCAGTCGCATTTGACTAACTTAAATAATCTCGGTTACGAGGACTTCGAACCACGGGCAAGGTGCAACGACATTATGAATATTTCACCTCCGTCTGTAATAAATGCGCTAAACGTCTCTACAGGAAATTTCGCGAACGTTACATTCCAAGGGTCACATTCTTTACCAGGTCAAGAGGTAATAGTTTCTTCCTCTAAAATTTTCATTGTCTTTTACGTATCGCCGTTATCGACGTGATTGTAATTCATTTGTCATTTTTAGGTGAGTCCACCACCGATACCGCCGAAAGCACATCAAGATACCCCGTCGGCTCCATCGACCTTGGAAAGAGTATCGAATCGCTCACAGTCTCATGGTCATTCGGAAAATTATTCGGTACCGAAACTCCAAACATTGTCTATGGCGTCTGACACCGAAAGCACTGTGTAGCAACGACGATGAATTTCCTAGTCCTAGCGGTTAATTGTGATGTGCGTGTGCCACAGTCGAGCAGATCCGATTGTAGAATGGTATATAAATCAGTGGAACTTCGATGACTTGTACGATCATTGGCAAACACGTAACTAACAATTGAATCTAATTGGATTTGCACAGCAAGGTCTCTGACATTTGCACATCATTATACATATATATATATAATATATATATTATATATATTATATATATAATATATATATATATTTCGTTATTATGCGTAAGAGAATCTTGTAATACTCGAAATGAAATCTTCTAATGCATAACTTGACATGGATTACACCCACCTGTGTATAACGTACCTTAGTAGAAGCATGATATCGAAACGCTGACTACGACCAAGGCTCATCGATGACGATTTGGTAATAGACGTTCCGAAGTGTATTCAAATTCAATTGAACAGAAGCTGTCTGGTAGCGCTTGGCGTTCACGCGATATCGTATTGACTTTGTGTTAGAGATGATGATCTTCCGAACATTAACCTAACTATATATTTTGTAATTTATTTATATTTTCAATGAGAATAAAGGTAATTTTTATCAACGATATTGGTGCAGATCCATGCAAACACCGTAATATCTAAGCAACTAATAAGAGAAACAGAATAAATGAACGGAATATAGAAAATTCGCGGTCATCCGATGAAGGATATGTATAAATTATGTATTTTGTCACATTCTTTTCATATAAATATATACAAAACTATGGAAATTGCGCCGCACAGTTGTACGATTCTTCCACATGGCATGTATAAAACATTGTAAACTTCTTAAAAAAAAAGGAGGGAGAGAAAAGAAAATGAAGGAAGAAAATAGAATCTAAATATAAAGTGAAATTGGAATGTATACATTGCACAATACTGAGTTTAAAAATTAAGGTACTAGAGAAAGTGATATTAATTACACGAATGATGAAATGAACTAGAGATCATATGTCTTCCGACCATTCGTCGCGTTTATCGTTAACGAAGAAGTCGAAAGAGTCGCTTCCGACTGAAGCTGGAATCACACGAAACGAAATACCGACAAGCGTATGTATATAGATACGTACAGGCACTCACACATACATACTAATCCATATGGCTAACTTTGTAAGTACAGTCATGGCCGCTCTTAAAATATACCTTAGAGCAATTACCACTCTAAGAAATATATATATATCTATATCTATATATATATATATATTTAATCATTTGAATTTTAAGCTAATAGTACGTTATATTACTTTGTACGGTGTTTGTTTGTAGCACGGAGACCGTCATACTGACGTTTCCGCATTAGTATCCTTCCTGAAACAACAAAAATTAAAAAGAAATTACCAACCTACATTATCACGTTAAAGCTTTAAAGTTAGTGTGACTTTTACTTTATCATACTTTTAATAGTGTAATAAATAGTTCTAGATGTATGTAATATTCCTACAGACGCTTACCTCTTCACTAATTGTCACATTCCAGGGTAAGCGTAAGTTATAAAGCAAATGAACTTAGTTAAACTATATCGATACCATTTGTTGTGACGCAAGATATTTTTCTCAAATGTAATACATCATACTCACTCGGTCTCCGTAATGGTCTGTTCGTATTGTTGCTGCTGCTGTTGTCTGAGCGCAGCCAATTCATTGCTATGCTGTAAATCGTGAGTCAGTGAACTGGACAATATTCTACCGCTCATAGGTAGAATATATTCCGGTGAATCTTCCAGCACAGTCGGTGTCATTTTGCCGCGCTTTAAGCTACCGTATCTTTCCGAGCCACTGAGGTTATCGTGTTGAGAACCATGTAGACTCTGCCCCCTCTTCAGACTTCCATATCTTTCTGAGCCACTCAGATTCTCATGGTTTGAATTTTGCGAGTGATGGCTCATGCTGGATGCAAGAATGCGCGAAGAAATGGGTAGCATGTATGGAGTAGGTGAGACAGTGTGATCTTCCTCAGCTGTATATGGGAACAAGTATTTTTCTCCCAAGTGATGAAGCTTCTCTTCCCCTTCCGAATAATTTTCATCCGGTTGACTCTTCTGAGGCGAATTCATTTCGGGATAAGGCAGTGGATTCGGACTAGAAGTCTTGTTCGAGGCCATTTCGTTGTCGGACATGGTACCTCCAGACCATTGACTTCCGCGCACGTCTATTACTATAAATAAAAAGGTTGTTGAAATTTGATTTGAAACATTCTAATACTATAAGGTTTTAGAGCTTATCGAGGATTACCATTTGATGATAAATATGCTTCTGGTAACTGAGAACTCCACCTAGGCGCGTAAATTGGTTTAATGTTTGGGAATAGTTCGGTGTTTGAGCAAAGTATGTTCAAGTGTTCGGTAGGATTGCTGTGAATATTAGGCAAATAATTATGTGCGACTGGTTGCTGCGTCGAGACGCCCATATTTCGGTGCGACCTTGACGTAACATCTTCTTCGTCGGAGCTGTGCGAACTCGCAAGATCTAAGCTTCTTCCGCCACCTTCTGCTTGGGATCCGTCTGAATCTGATTCGGAATCTCTACGTTGATTCCTTGGTTCTGTCGCTTCTATGAATTGTTATAATTATTAGAAGTAACAGCGACTTCAGATCAAACTTGACTCCAACAAATACCTTGTCTAGAATGTAACGTTGATCTATGGCTTCTAGAAGACATATAGGGATCTCTGTCACTATTATAATTGCTCGTGGATGTTGACGTATGCCTTAAATGTGTATCGCTACGATAGGGGCTGGACCCAGTTTTATTTGTACTTCGTGAAGTTGTACTACTCGTCGAGACTCCTACGTGGACTCTCCTACACACGGACTCTGCTCCACTATACGTTGACGAGTACGCCAACGCAGACCGCTGTAATATTATTCAAGTTAGAAAAGTTACTTTTTCCGCTCTTAATTTAATACAATCGAATTAAATTATTTGACGTACCGAGTGACCGTTTACGTTCTGGCTGCTGCTTCCGTTTCCCATACTTCCTTCTAACAAAGGTGTCTTTTTCCCAATGCATCTCAATAAACTTAAATACAGATTCCTTCTTACTCTACCATTAATGAAGCAATAACCAACCAAACTAAATGATGCATGAACGACTACTGCTATACTAAGCAGGTATGACAATGTTGGAGAATTTTCGGAGGCATTGAGAACTGTCAGAGTCCATGTAGATCCAAGTAAAGGTAACGAAGCTACCGATAACCAGAGTAACGTCCTTAAATTTCCAAAACCCATAATATGTTCTTTTAATGTAAACGCCGCTCGTACTGACATGACAAGAATGCAGAAGTTCACAAAAACTGCTAGGCAAACTGGTCCTATCAAAGACCAAATCACGGTTTCATAAATTGATAACCAACAGCTGAAATAGATCAAATATTTGTCATTAACAACGTTTCTTTTGTTAGAATAATTAAGTAAAAAGGGTAGAACTATACGAACAAATAAAAGTTTCCGTATTGATCAGCTCTAACACCGATAGTCAGTCCAACAATGATAGCTGGAGCTCCATAGCCCATTGTATAGTAGAATCTCATTTGTCCATGGTTCACGTCTCTCATTTCGGTTAACATCCGATATAGATGAATGGAGTCCACCAAAGTCCACGAGAATGTACTCAACCAAGCATAGTGTAAACCAATGGCCGTTAGTTTACACGGAAACTCATTCGAGACTAGAGGACTTCTGGCTTTGAGCGCGATCAAGTAGAGCACTTCGGCGAAGAAAACGCACATTACCAAATTTTTATGGATACTATTCGAATTTGTACCACCGCCTCGTATCAAAGCCAGAATGAGTAAGGCAGATAATAGCAAAGGCAACGCGAGCATAAACGCACTATAGCTCGTTACATCTTCCAGTAAAGACGGTTCTGGGACGTATTCTGGATCAAGTACGTCCGTTAGTATTGCAAAAGTGGATAACTGGAAACAGGAGCAGTTTACGATGGTGCCGAAAGACAGAGAATCATCCTCGACTTCCGTAGTACAACCTATTCGGCTCCATTCACCGATTCTGTAACACACAAACAAATTGAAGATGAACGATTCGGTCTGAATAGAGTTCAAAGCGCGAATAAAGTGTTACAGAGTGTTACCCTCTAATTGTACTCCAATGTACACATTGTGGATTGGTTCTAGTCTTGAACTCATCCTTCTCGCTGAGCCAAAGACTAATTTGAACTGGAGATTGCAAAGGAATTCCAGTCAGAGACTCGTAACCGTCATCCGAAGGTACTAAAACGGATACTGTTACGACTGGCGAGCCTACCGCTACTTCTACGCCCCATCTAACTGCTACGGAATCATCGAATCTGAAAAAAAATGAATTATAATTGATATTGCTAATCCATGCGAAATAGCGAATATGATTATTTACCTTTGAGGCAGCAGGGCACCTAATTGCTTATATTGCACGTAACTCAACACAGCCTTTCGATTGACCAAACTTTTTTTAACATTTAATTCCCCTTGCATTAGAGGTTTTATGCCTAATATATTAAGAGGCACTCGTATCTTTGAATATGGATCGAATCTGCTTGGATCGGCCATGTAATTGTTATACTTTGGGAAAGTAATTGACGGGCCGAAATGAGCAGGGGACGACAGGAACGCAGAAGTATCAGGCAAGACAACCTTCTGATCCGCTTCAGTTGGCCTTACCGTAGACGCTGACGGATCATCCATGTATTCTGCAGTCTCGTATCCGAATAAACTTTCAGAAGTTACTACATCTAAACCTAATACTGCAAGAATAAATCACTCAAGATCAATAAATTGTAATAAATCATTCAATTTGAACAATTACAAATAATTGTAAATGTTATTGACTAGAAAAGAGAAAAAGATATTCGTTTTGCTTACCAACATTAGTGTCGACTACTTCAAAAGGATTAGTAAAAGTATCATGTTGAGACGCAGTCAAGGTCTTCAAATAATTCGCCATTGCATCCAAAATCTTGTCAGGAGTATCACCGTTAAGCATCTCAATCCTCGACCATTTCTCCGCATATTTGGATTTCAGAATATAGCTAGAAATGCCAACCAAATGAGAAACGTAATCTTTATCTTGACTATGAGTCAAGTTCAATCCGACCAAACTCTCCTCATACTGCAACAATGCTATCAGCAAGGATTCTGCGATCAACAGATCAGCTCCGTACAAGTCTTTGGTCTCGTTCACCGCTCTGTGCACGTCTTTTGCTATTTTAACAGCGACATAGGTATTCAAAGTCAAATCCTTGGTCTCTAACGCGGCTAGTTGATGTCTTTGCTCGATGAACGCTTCTGAGGTGCAGTTAAAGAGATCAGGTTCTTGCCAACCACCCAGTTTGTCGTCACAGGATCTAGAAGTCTTTCCTTCAGCGATATCAGGACAATCCTCGACAGCAGTCATTCCAAACTTGGTCCTCGGCCACCATAAACCTTCGGCGTAAGATCTAGGACACCCATCATACACCACCTCGCAGCCACGAAGAGTGACTTCGGCATATGGATTGGGACACGCCGTACAAGACCGTCCAATGACCCCGATTCTGCACCGGCACTGTCCAGTCTCGGTGTCACAGCGAGGACCGAAGCTTCCGGTTGCATAACATTCGCATGGAATGCACTCCTTTTTACCAGAAGGTTGATAGTGATTCTCCTTGCAGTAACATTCGCCTGTAGTCTTATTGCATGCAGGATCATAGCCCTTGGACTCGTCGCAATGACATGGCCCGCACACAGGCGAGCCCCACCAGGTTGCCGGGCAAGGTTGGTCAGCTTTAATCTCGCAGTAGTCTCCGGAGTATTCTGGCGAGTTACAATCGCATCTGTATCCCCTACGAGAGGCCGTATCCTCGATACAGGTTCCAGTACTGTTACAGGGATTCAAATCGCAAACGCGGTCGCAATTACGTCCTACGCGACCGGTCGCGCAGACGCACTCGCCCGCTTGCCATTTTGGAACGCAAATCGATGCCTCCGGACAGTCGACGTTGCACTCGGCCTCCGAGCTGCAGCCGGTCGCGACGTTCTCCTGAACGGTCGGTCTTAATAATACGCTTTGGTTGCTGCCTATACGAATGTCCTGGAGGCAGCCGTCGAAATATGGTAGCTCGGTGTTCATCGATTGCTCCGGTCCACCGACCAGGATCCTACCGATGTACAGACCCTGTAATTTCGCTGGTAATGACGAGGATATGGGCCTATTCCGGTAATCGATATCGAGAGAGACGTGACCACTTTGCCAGATGATCTCCACTCTGTGCCATTCGCCATCGGCGACGTCGTTCCATGTTTGAATGATGTCCGCGCCGTCTAACAGAGCAACTAGTTTACCCTCTCGGATCTCGAGCAACGCAGAACTGTTTTGCCCTATTTGCACGCTCATGACGAACGCCTGCTTGGATCGCGTTCTCAGACTAAGCGCTGTTAACCAGGGAAGCTGGATTGGTCTTAGCAAAGGATTAAAGCTGAGCATTCCGTCACCGTGGAAATTCCATGGTTTACCGACTTCGTCAGCGCAGGTAGGTCCAGCAAAATTCTCTTCGCACTCGCAAACGAAACCGGACCATATCTCCCGACACTTGCCGTTATTTTTGCACGGAGTCGATGAACAGAAAGAAACCTTCTCCGGGCAACCAGGGTTAGTGCCATTGTCAGCTACAAATGAATTTAGGTCGATGAAAATATGATCGATGTACAGGTCGCTGACGCAACCCACGAAATCTTTGTTTCTGATGCGAAAACTGGATGGTATAGCAGGCAGGCCACCTAATTGTAAAGGTCCTGTTAGATCTAAGAATCGATGACACGTCTCGGTGACGATGCTACAACGTTCCTCCAACACTTGTTCGCTTCTTCCCGCGCAAGACCACCTCGATCCAAGTCTTTTGCCGTATTCCAAAGCGAGAGCAACGTCACAGTTGTCAAGCGAGATCGTTACAGTTTTATTTATGTAAGAGACTTCCACTTCGTGCCACTGACCATCAGATACTCCACCAGGTATGCTGGCACTCGCTCGGGTAATCTCGTCACCAAGGGAAAAACTGAACTGTACCTCGGAATCGATTATCTCTAAAGCTATGAAGTCGTGTTTCTCGTTGTATCGCCCGTTGTAAAGCAAAAGACCATTTGCTCCTTCGGTAGCGAATCTTAATTTGATATGCAGTCTGTGTCTTTGCCTTAGAGACGCGAACGTGAGGAACGTTGCCGATCCAAAGCTACGAGCTTTCAGCTCGCACAGTGGAGTCACGCTTTCTAGAGTTGTCACAGGGCAACCTTCGCACGTGAAACCGCCAGTCGTTTTCATGGTACACTGGGAGCCTCCTTTACAGATCCCTGGAGCGCAGGAATCCTTATTCAACGAGATTTCGCAGTTCTCTCCCGCGAATTCAGGGCCGCAGAAACATGCGTATCCTCCTTCTCTTCTGTAACAAGTGCCATCGTTCATACACGGATTCGAGTAGCATAAGTTAACCTCCGTGTCGCACAAGTAAGATTCTTTGCTACCAGTGAAACCCTTCGCGCATCTGCACGCGAAGGTCGTTACCGGATATATAGGTCTAAACAATACAGTATCGCTACTAGCGAATCCAGAAGCGTTTCCAAACTTTAATACCGTTATGCATTCCTCGAAATTCAAACAGGGTTCTCTTACGCAAAGATTATCGTCGAACGGTAGCACCGTAACTGTGGCCAGTCTCGCCAGTATACCCCTGTTCAGATACACACGTTCTTGAAGAAATTGCGGGCTGTAAAACTCGTCCGTCACGCCTGGTTCTACTTTACGCGCAGAGAAGCTCACGTTTAGGATCTTCCCATTTACATTGGCGTCCTCCTGTATGCTAAAGAGAAAGATGTTCTCTCTGGGGCACGGGATAATTGCTGCCAAACCATCCAGAAAATATCCCAGCAGAGGACTGAGGAAAGCCTCGGCCGTCATATCGTCTAATCTAACGGTGATGGAATTGAGGAGCATTTTATCGGTGATGAGGCGCACCGAGAGAGTCATCGTGGCCTTGACCTCGTTGATACCGTCCGTGACGGACACCTCCATCGTCGCGACACGTGGTACATTCGTGTTCAATTGCGGCGACAGTCGAATTTCACCGGTGGTTCTGTTCAAGTCGATCAAATTAGCATTGTTTCCAGCAAGCACGGTGTATGTTAACTTATCCGTGACGTCCGCGTCCACAGCAGGTATCTTGCCTATGGGAGCGGTCGGAAAGAAATCTTTGAAGTTATTGAATATAATCTGAAAGTCCTTCAATACGGGCGCGTTGTCATTCACGTCGGTTACTAGTATCTGAACTAGAGCATCCGATCGCAAAGGAGGCGAAGCGGCACGCACGACTAACTCGAACTTTTTCTTTGGCGACTCGTAGTCCAGTTCTTCGAGCGTAATCAGTTCCGCGCGATCCGCACCTGACCTGACATTCAGGGCGAAACTGTTTGAATCCTCGCCTCCTATCACGGAATACTGTACAACGGCGTTTGGTCCTTCGTCCGGATCGTGCGCGTAAATTTCACCGACGGTTGAACCGATCGGTGAATTTTCGGCTATGTAAAGAACGATCTTGTCGTTCTCGAAAGCGGGTGGAGAATCGTTCACATCCTGTATTTTAATTGTCACTGGCACTACCGTCGAGAGAGACGGAGATCCTCTGTCCATCGCAACTGCTTTCAAAGTGTACATGGCGACAGATTCTCTGTCCAATGGCTTGGCTGTTCTAATTACACCCGTGCTTGAGTCTATAGCAAAGGCGCCATCCCCGTCGTCTTCCAAAGCGTATCTCACCTAAAATAATGATACAATGATAGACACGATTTCTTATTATAACACGGTGTACTTTAAATACAAACGACTCAAACTATTTACCTATTACACTTAACTTTTTACTCTTAATATTTTACTATTAACGCTTACTATCAAGACTGTTACGATATGTCGTTCAATTTTTTACCGCTACGACTATATCTCGTCCGCTTCAAAAGAATTTCAAAAGGATTGATCAACGAAATTGGAATTGTTCTTACTCTGCCATTGAGATCTGTATCCGCGTCGGTGGCGGAAACTCTGAGAACACTAGTACCACCCGCAACATCTTCTGGAATGGATCCTTGGTATTGAGGAGATTCGAAAACAGGAGCGTTGTCGTTCACATCCGTAACGGATATTTCCACGTTGATGGTATCCGATAAAGGTGGCACGCCTCCGTCTCTCGCGGTAACAGTTAGGAAATAGCCAGGTACAAGTTCACGATCCAAAGTACGAGTGGTCGTGATAGCTCCTGTTTGCGGATTTATAGTAAATTCGGACGCTGACTCTCCACCATCGGTGCCTAAGCTGTAGGTGATTTGAGCATTCTTTCCAACGTCTGAATCGGTCGCGCTGACGACGAGAACTGTTGTGCCAATGGGCGCATCTTCGAACAGTGACACAGCGTACGGTGTGTTCTCAAAAACCGGTTCGAAATTATTGGCGTCCGAGACGTTGACATAAACGAGAGCTGTGTCGGTTCTACCACCGCTATCGGAGGCCGTAACAGTAAGAACGAACCTCTTTTCTTGCTTATAATCGAGCGGTTGAGCTACTGTTATCAAACCACGTCCATTCTGAGACGCGATCGAGAATCGACCTCTAGTATTGCCAGCGGTGATTTCGTAATGTATCCTAGCGTCCTCGTCAGGATCGGTCGCCGTGACAGAGGTGACAGGAGTGCCCGGGGGATCGTCTTCAGAGACCACAGCTTCGTAGTTCTTAGGGTCGAAATAAGGATCGTTGTCGTTCACGTCGGTTACGGTGAGTATCACGGTAGCGCTCGCAGATTTGGGTACTTCACCAGAGTCCGCTGCGATCACGGTGAACTGGTACCTGAATAAAGAGTTTAATCAATTGAGATATAATGAGAGACGATCGTCAATTTTCATTAGTATCACTCATAGATAGTATCTAGTACCGAGACTAAAATCGACGATGATCGAAAGTAACCAAACAAAATTGTTTGCCATCGATAACGATTACCAGAAACTAAAAAATATTTTCTCCTTCCATAATGATCATCGATAGCCAAATCTACTTAACCGCATTCCGATCATTTACGACGATTATTCCTAACCAGAAATTATTGAAATCAAACTATGAACTCCTTATAGCATAAGTTTTTTAATTTGGATCGTGACAGTTACGATCCTTAAACGTAACCGTACCTTGAACATTGCTCACGATCGAGCTGTTTCGTTGTATAGATCCACCCAGTCTCCGTGTTAACTGTTATGGGGAAGTTTTCGGTGGAAGCTCCGGAGAAGTCTCGCGCCCCTATAGTGTACTTTATTTGAGCGTTCGCACCCTCGTCAGCGTCGTACGCCTGTATCCTCAGCATCGAGTATCCTATAGGAACGTTCTCCGACACGGACTCTTGAAAGTGACTGGTATAAAATCGCGGCGCATTATCGTTCACATCTCCTACGTGCACTAACAACTGCGTAGTGTTCGACCTGGCTGGCGAACCGCCGTCCTGAGCGCGTATAACTATCTTGTAACTCCTGGTGGATTCGTAATCCAGAGGCTTGACGAGAGCCACGTCGCCGATCATAGAGTCTATGGAAAAAGTATTCTGCGTGTTTCCACCGATTATGGCGTATCGAACAGCCGCGTTGTTCCCCGAATCCGCGTCCGTTGCGCGTATGCGCGCTATCACCGGATTCGCCGTGTAATCCAAGTCCTCCGGTATCCAAGCAGAGTACGTACGTTCAGTGAATTGAGGGTAATTATCATTATCGTCTAGCACGCGGACGACCAGCGTGGCGTTCGCGGATTTTCGCGCGGAAGGTGGTGTCGCCTGATCGGACACGCTCAGAATGACCGTGTACACCTCGGTCTTTTCTCTGTCGAGAGGCGTACGCGTTGTAACAACACCGGTTCTCGGATCTATCCTGAAGGTCAGAGCGTCGTCGGCGTTCGCCACTCCACTGCCGCTAGTCGTCGATAAGATGGAATATTCGACTTCGGCGTTTCTGCCTGTATCTTGGTCCGTAGCTTTGACCGTAACAACCGTAGAACCAACTGGTACACCCTCTCTGATAGAAGCCTCGTCTTCCGGCCACTCGAAGGTTGGCGCGTGATCGTTCGTATCCAGGACGTTCACCTGTAAGGTGGTAGTACCGGTTCTCGGAGGGAACGAGTCGTCCACGGCAAGTACCCGAAAATAGTGAACGTCCACGCTCTCTCTATCTAATCTAGCGCGTGTCGTAACCCTTCCCGTAACTGGATCCAAGACGAGTAACGCCTGTGATCGTGCATCTAACAGAGAACTCATGGAGTAACGAACCGTGCCTCCTTCAGGATCCCTGGCTCTGACGGATGTTACGTAGGCGCCAGGTTCTTTTTCCTCTTCGACGACCGCAACGTACAGGGATTGCTCGAAATACGGAGACTGATTCTTCAATTCTCTGCGGACTCGTCTGCCGAGATCCGTGTCGTCCAGTTGACGGTGATGAAAGACGATCTTCAGACGATGTTCCGCGTCGGTTAACCGCGATTCAATGCCGCATCTGAGGTTCATCGACACGGAGATTTTCCAAAGAGGATCCACCAGGCATTGCTCCGTTGCCGAGACCAAATCTCCTGCTGCACCTTCGATCAGAAACCTGGGATCCGCTACGCCACCCCACCTAGTCTCGCACTCTTTTAGGGCAGTCTGTGGAAGGAAGTCTCGCAACGCTGCTACCAGTTGAGACGTTCTAAGGCAGACCTCCGTGAACCTGTTGGCAGACAGAAGAACAGCATGCGAATCTTATTATCCCTTATCGCGATTACCGTTGCTTGTTTCCCGGTAAAACTGCGCGCGTTAACCACTACGCTGTCACGTCACGTGAATTAATCATAGAAAAATAGGAACGAAGTTCGCATAGCAGTTAATGCGGCGAGCTAATTACCAGCAGATTATCTAAATGAACATCAGCCACGAGGAGTCTCCCGTTGGATCGACGTATTCGATTGTCCGAGAAGTAATTTCCTATATTGTAAATTTAAATCGAATTAGATCTCATCGATCCGGATATCATCCTTCTCACTTTCATCGTTTCTTTGTTTTGATCGCGTACAAAAATCCCAAATATCAATTTTCTTCGTTCAATCTCCTAACTAAATCTCTTCACGTACGTGCTAACGTTATTTATCGAATCATGGGAAAAAACGAAGGGAGTATTTTCATAGAGCGATGTAAAAGGTACGCGAAACAATGAAAACGACAGGCTCGTAATTCGCTAAGAACCGAAGATTCACCTCTCGGTGCTGGGCATAGCGTACGAGGCCAAAGTCTCCGCCATCCATCCTCTGGTAGCAGCCAGATCTCGATTCTCTCCGCCGCAACCGGTGATCAGGATCCTGAGTGGCAGACTGTAGTAGTCGATCGTCGGTCTGCCTAACCTTGAACTGGTCGAGTCCACGTAGAAGGTGAAGATTCGCGGATACTGAAGACCGTCGCAGCTCAAAGGTCGCGCCAACGTGACCCGGCCAGTGTGAGGATGCACCTTGAGCAGCTTCCTGGCAAACCAGGCGGTCCTCTCGTTCGAGACCTCGTACTTTCGACGCCCACCCAGCTGCGGTACACCTGCCTCGAAAACCACGCTGCCGGCGGGCGTGCTCGAAGACAGCACCGCCAGGTACGCGTCGGTCAGGGTGCAGAAGGCCGCGAGCAACGGGAGAATCCATTTCCACCTCGCCATGACAACCACCCTCTTACAACGACCGCTCCTTCTTCGCGTGTTCTACCCTCCCAGACAAGTGTCCCATTGTCGCCGATCCCCTTTCTGCTCGCTCGTTCGGTTCAACGTACGCTCGTGCGGCCTTCCATCTGTAAAACAGAAAATCTACTTTTTAGATTTGAAACTGAAAGCGGTGTTTATCGAACGATAAACGCATATTCGTGGTTCTCTTTGGCTCTCTATCGCCTTTCCGATAGCACGTCGCGCTTCGTTCCGGCGTTTCGTCGACGTTCCAGTTCGCGTCCTCGGGACAGGTCCGAACCTTCGGCAATTTCCTTCGGCAGTTGGAACAATGGGTATCGTAATAGGTAAAAATCTATAGATACTTCGAGTTCTTGAAAATTTTGCGTATTTGAGAAGATAGGTGGAAGATGAAAGTGAAACTGAAAAGTGGGATTCAAAAGAAAATGCGATAATGCGAATCGGCTGAAGGAGAATTACAAAGGAAAGAATGCAACGTTGGTTGCTTAATAGGTTAATAAGTTAAATATATAAATTTCTCGAAACAATCGGCGAATCGTTTCTCTCCGACGTTGATTTCGTGTCACTTTGATTTTTATACTTTTTACAAGCTCGTAAGATATTTATTTGGTTAATGCAATTCTAATTGTTTGAATAATAAAGCAGATAGCGTTACTTCTTAGTTCGGTTGGCTTTAAACTGGTTTCAACGTCTAAGTAGAGGACACGAGAGGCAATCGTGCGAGTGGTTGGTTCAAAGATCACGACCTTGAGCAAGACACGAGCAGGAAAAGAGGATTCGAATCGTTCGCTGACTTTCTTCACTCTGATAACTCACAAAATATTTGACGCGAAACAAGAGAAACGAGAAGTCTCGAGAGCCGTTGAATAATTCATCGTGCCTAGAAGAGGTCATCGAGTACGTACGACCTAGGAAACTAGGAGCAAAAAGCGGTAGATCGTAGAGTTCGTTTACAGGAGAATCAAGAGTTTCGTTCGACTTTATTAATCGGAGCGAGACGGAACTTTTCGTTTCTAGTTAATTGCATTTTCTTCAAGCGCGGAAGAATCGACGAAAAAACGCATCTAGCACCGCCGCTTTCTCGCACCGAATATCTTCCGCCACTGTGAGAATGCGATACCCGCTGTAAAACGTGGGAACGACGATTTCCGCTCGTTTCACCCTCCTTGCACCAAGAGACTCGCGTTCCCTTTTACGGCAAATTCGTTCAACCTGTCCGTTGTTGTAACGTACCAGCCATCTCGTAAAATTCGAATTTTCAAACATTCAATTTTTAAACCTTAAGATATCGAACGTTCTCTGACATAGTACACCATCGTGAGGCGTCTGAAAATACGTAATGAGCAAGTAAACAATTTCTCCTAACTACAATTACGATACGAAAGGTGCAAGTTTTCCTCGATTATCCGATCTGAACGAACGATTCTCCAACGACTTGGAACGCTGTGTTATTCGAAGGGGAGGCTCGGTATAGTTATAAATGGTCCACTCTACTCGTACTGTGGTACTGTAACGGCAACCCGTTTCAACGCGTTTGCGCGTGTTTAATAAGGCCCAAGGTAATACGTGGCGCAAAGGACGACCGTCTGCAACGAGCATCTTCTTCTTTGTCCTGTTTCTCTTGTTGCGTTAGAGAATCGCCGGTCCTCGAGATCACGGGACTAGTTGACCGTAGCAAGAGCACGATAGGTCTCTGGTGGCATCGGCTCGCGATCCTCCTTCCCCGGAGGCTAACCGATCCGGTTTGACCAATCCAAACGGATGGTGCATCGGCACGAACCAATCGAACCACCGCTTGCACAACCAGCTACGAGCAGGTAGACAACGAGCACGGACCAGCCGACTCGCCTTCGGAACAAAACGACCCGACGAGAACAAGAAAAAAACGAACGAACGAGCCGAGGAGGTGGCCAGGGACGTGATGCTTATAGGCGGAGGGCCGCTTCTTCGTTCCTCTTCGCGACGCGACGCACGATCTTCCCTTCGCTTCGATAATACTTCGCTCGGAATAATTACTAAGCTATAGTCTTCTTCGCGCTCTCATCTCCAATGTACACAGCTACGTTTACCATCGCTTTGTCATCTTTTGCTCGGCAGAGACTTACGATAAAAATTGCCATAGCACACGCGATCGGCTCTTCGTTACTGCCGAGCATGACGAGTTTCTCCTCGGCTTCGATAATACTCCGCTCGAATGAATCACCAAGAAATCGCTTCCTTACGCTTTCGTCTCTAATGTCCGCGCTTTATCCAACGTTTGCTACGTTTTGCCACCTTTCCCTTGCGCGAGTCCACGATCGCATCGCAGAAACTCAGCGGTAAAAACCGGTACCATGAGTGACCAACGTGTCGCAAGAAGATCCGTCGGGCGAGCTGCATAGAAAACGAAATTGCACACCGCGAGATGAAAACTCGCGAATCATCGGCGCTCGCTCTCGACTTCGAGATTGCACCGATGAGTTTACGGTAACGCGTAGGACGAAACGATTCGCAGATCGTTAAGATAGTGGTAGAGCTAAAGTTTCAGACACGCTGGTGCCCTCTAATAACCTCGAGCTACGTCTGCCTTCGTCCGTCGTTATTAACATAATTGCTCGAACGAATCAGATACGAATCAATGGGTGTAACACCTACGTGCCAACTACCGTTCTCTGTCGTTCGTGTTAAACGTTTACTCCGGCTACGTTTACTCGCAAATGATCGCACTTCGAATATAATTGCGAACGATTATTCTTCGGCTCTATTTGCTTCGAAAAAAATGGCTCGAAAGACGATCGATTTTCCGCCGAGCTTGGGTGCGTACGTTCTTACGCGATGAAACGCGTCCAGCGATGGTATTCCATGGACGGTGCAGACAGCTTGATATTCCATGCTCGTTCTCGCTCACACGTTGCCGACTCTTAAATTCCGGTTAACCGCCTGCTGGAAAATGCGCGATAACGATAACATCTTTTCGCCTGGAGACTCCTATTCCTCGTGTGTTTCTCCACTACGTAAAATTAATCGTCCACGATGGTTAAAACGAATCCTCGCTGACTTTTTCAAATACCACACGTCGTGGATAGTCCATCGTCCGCTTTTCGTTTACTCGCGTACTATTCATCGTCTCCGGTCATCGAATAACAGCAATTCACAGAGTTTGCCGACGAGATACTCGTCGACGTTCTTTCGTCCCTTTAATTTCGTTAGAAACATGAAAAAATATGGAAAATTGTATGTCGGTTCGAATTCGATATGTGCAGGGACTACAGATACATCAAATATCATTGCAGATACGGTGAACTGTTAGTACCGAGCTTATTTGGAAAAATGTTCGCGAGAAAGTGGTCGGTAAAGTGGTCAGAAAACGTTCGCGCCAAGATCTTGCAAAACACTGTTTGCGAACATGTGCCGCCGGTGAGTACACACCTTTATACAGCAAACTGCCCATATTCCTGCAATTTACCCGCAGGAAAGGGTCGGAGTATCCTTTGTTTTCTGTGAAACAGCTATTAATTACGCGGATTACGCCAAAAGATACGGCATGACAACCAGACCTGGAATTCTCCAACCTACCAATTATCCTTGAAAGCCACGTCTACATCTTTGCTCCTAATGGCAGGCACCTTTTCAAATTGATCGGGCAGCTTCTCAGAAAACGTAGATAAGCCCCCGTAAGTAGCCCATCTCCACACGCCTTCAAACTAGCCTCCACGTAGCCTAAACCGTTTTCTTATCCGACAAGCGGTCGAACGATCTTAAGAACGAGCAACGAAAGACAAGTCGCACAATTTGGTTGTTTTTAACGAAGACATAAACCACGTTTACTGGAATTTCCAGAGAGATTCAATTCGATGTTTTGGCCGGCACGCGACTTTTCGCCGGATCACACGGGCCACGTGTTTTTTTCACACAAAGTCGGAAGCGTGAAATGCCCTGTCAAAAAGTTTAAAGCAGCGGGATTTATTGCTCGATCGATTACATCGACGTTACGCGGCGCAACGCTGCTTTGTAATCGTTCGTCGAGTCTCCGGTAATGATCTTTTGACGCGGCGCGTAGCGAGCCCCAGCTGACACTGCCTCTACAAATCCTCTGAATCCCATTAATCCGTGCACAGAAATCCCATAGAGAGCCCGGTGTAAATTGACTCGACACGCACCGACTGTTTCTCTAACTGTGAAATAATTGCACAATAAAACGACGTGGAATTTCGCCCATTTGTTCGCGAATTTAAACGACCATTACGGTTTTCAACTAGAAAAACTCGATTTCCTTTTTCTATTTTCTAAAAATATATCTTCTTGAAATTGTGTCCAGGAAAGGGTACTTCTTTCTTCTGTCTCTTCTTTTCTTTTTAGTCCGTAAAATTGACGCGGCTACAGAGGTTCAAGGAAAATTGTAGAGTGCAACGTGCAAACTGGAAACACGTTTCTCGTGAAACTAAATTTTCTGTAATGGCTACGTAATGGCTAGCGATATTTCAAGTTCTGGACCGTCGTAACCGTGCTCGTACTACATCATATTATTAACCCTTATTCCGTAAACGTCTTTACGGTATCCTCGAACTGTAAACGTGTAATACGCGGGTCTTTCGTGTGCGATGCATTTTTCAGTAGATGATACTTGTTAAAAAAATCGGCCAAAAATTCCTATAACATCTTCGACCGTTGTAAACTGAGATTATGGGAAAACCTTTGCCGGTTAAATTTTTCCAAGCGAGGAAAAGAAGCTTCTCTGCCTATCACCTTGCGAGAAATTCTTAACCCGATCGAAATAGCCTCAGGCATGAAATATCCAGCTCTATAGTTTAATGATTATCGAATGTTTTTGGTGTTTCTAATTCAGATAAAATAAAAAGCCAGCAAATATTCTTGAAGCATACTGGGAAAGTTGATATCAAAAAGTCTTGCGATTTCTTCTCTTTCATTTAAATCTCGGAATTAAACCTAGAAAGTAATGCTCCAAGCTAGAATCTGCAGAAATAATCTCGTAGTTAATATCTTCCTACATGATAAATTGCAAGATACGAAAGATTGGAGAAAACATTTTATCGATTTCTACGAGATTTTCGATGGATTCTTTTTTCCCAATCATCCGCGTCTCGTCTTCGTGTTTTACAATGCTGCAACGACCGGCGAAGATTGGCCAAAATTAGGGAGGAATTATTTTCCTGCGAAGAGAACCGGGCCAGCATCCCTGAGAACTTCTCGTTTTGTGGTACTCGCCTTCGTCCATCTGACCGCCTCACGAATGAACATGCGAACAACTCCGCATACCTATTACAATAACCGGTGTACGTACACGGTTCCGTTCAAGGTTGCAGAGCCAAGCAAGTATCTACATGATCACTGCTGAGAACACGGCATGTTCCTTCGTTAGCTCTTAATTGACAATGAAACTACCATTAGAGATGCGATCTATCTCTACTCCGCTTCGATTCGAACGATTTGTTAGTTATTAGACATACGTGTAAGTATGGAATACTTGAATCGCAATGTCGACCTTGCCAATAATGTGCAAAGCAAATTTCCAGCACGACAGATCAAAGTCAATGTGGAAGATCAAAATCTTGGAATAATACATTTTCTGGCAATCGATAAATTGGATCCTACGTTCTGGAATAAGAGGAAACAAACCTCTGCCGTTTCCTTTTACGACGAAGAAGAACGATGCAAAAACATGGAGAATAATTTGATTTACATTTCGATGAATAATTTCTTTACATTACTCGCGCCGTAGAAAAGAGCCAGAGAACTTTCTCGGTTAATTAATAATTCTGGAATGACAACGAATTTTTATTGGAATCGCACGAACGACAAATTAAACGGTATTCCGAGGCAGTTTAAATTGCGAAGTCATCGTATTGGAATGTTCATTTCGCATATATTATTAATACAATTCTTCTAGAAGCATGCGAGAAATAATCAAGCGATACGCGAGATTAAATTCCCCCGGAATGACAAATTTTCTAACACTCGCCAACCGTCGAGTTGAACATTTTACAGCGGAACGATCGATCAATGTTTCTAGAAAGCGTACGATGAAAAATCGAATGAAAACCGTGGTATTGCGAGGCAGTTACAATAACAACCGTTAGACGTGTACGCGAAACCATATTCACGTAACGGTGCGCGGTAAAATCGGAAAAGGACGAGGCGTAGACCGGCTAGCATAGTCGAGCGTAGTACACCTTGGCTCATTGACTTCTCGAACGCGCGTCTCCTCTTCTCCCAACTCTGATAATAATTGGTCACGGAAGATGACGATGAAAGATCTCGCGATGATAAAAATCCCAAAATCCCATTTGATGAGTTGCAAGAAGCAAGAAGCAGCGGCGATCGATCTACCGCGAATCCAAAGAAAATAGCGTTCGACTTGCTACTGGAGAATAAATGCAGGATTTGAATCGTGATCGTGTTACACGGAGATACTATCTTTCCATATACATAGTCATGCTGGCTGTGCCTCTTTCGATTTATTCGAAAATAAATGCCACTTTTCACTTTATACTCATTCATTCAGTCATCATACGAGCATTCCTGTCTGCGCTTCTTCGCTTTCTTATGCCTTTCGCTCGATTATAAATACGGTAGCCAACATTATTTTAACTTACAACTATACTATTGTGCCTAATATCGTTCTCCGCCGTTGCTGGTTAGAAGGAATACGAAGGAAGAATTCTTGCACGCGATTTACGTTCCTGAAAGTCACGCGATTCTAATCTCGCGCGACAACGATAGCTCCGAGACATTGTAAATTTTGTAAGGGCGGTGGTACGTAGTAAGAAAAATCCAGTCAGAGGCTTTCATTGATCTCTCTGTAGCCCATAGACGATTTTAATAAAATAAAATTTAGTACGTGTTAATTTTTGCTTGTTATCGAGCTATTTTGTCTTGTTATCTTCTCATATCCGATAACGTAGCTACATTGATATTTTAATTAAATTAAAGTATAACACAAAAGAAGGTGTCTAATATATTAATAGTGATAATAATCGACATAGGATCAAAAGAATTTGACTTTCTAACTAAGACTAAGAGAACGCGTTTAGGAAATCGGAAAAGGGTCGTGGTATTCTATATAGATACAAGCGTGGTACGGTGCGAAGATAGTTAGTCGGAGATAAAAGTCCTACGGAAGAACGCTCAATTTTATGGAACCTGTTCCCACCGTGACTCCCTCAAACGGGTTTAGTTAGGTGCATACATTTCACGCTCGTATGCGTGCATGGCCGTCTTTTAAAGGTCGTAAATTAACGTTCCGTTCTTACGACTGTACAGGGAATCCGAAAATTCGTAAGTATCTTAATTAAACCGTCGCCAAATCCCGCGACGACAACTTCGATACGCGTTTATTTCTTCATTCCGTCGGCGATTAACGACCGGGAACGTCAAGCTAAATTCCGGCTCGTCCCATCAAATTTCTACATCTCCAGCGATTTCTCCTCGATTATATCGTTCTGAAGTCTGTGATAATTAAACAGAAAAAACTTTCTATGATTTCTATGATATTATTTTCAGTTAAACGTAATCCGAAAACCGATAAAATGAAAAATCGATCGACTTCTAAACATGTAGCGTAGATATTTTAAAGAATTTTTCCTAATATTATACAATGATATCTATTTGTTGCTCCGTTTTCTTTCGCTTGCCGTACCCTTACGCGCAGCTTTACTCCATACATTTTATCAAGGATTTCGTTGAGAATTTAATTTTAAATATCGCTTTTGTATCGCTATGAACAAAGAAATTTTTCTGGCCGAATAAAATGCGCATAAAATTCGTATTTAATACGAGAATAACAAATATCTTCGATCACGTTTCTTTAGTTTCGCGTCTTCTTCCTAAAGATACGAATTCGCCTAAATCTCCGCAGTCCAGTTACGTGAAAGAAATCGATCGATATTTGTTCCCATTGGGGTGACACGATGAAGATGGAAAGAGCAACTTCCGCCTGAATGTTGCAGTCTTCCTGCACACAACGGCGCAACGCGTATCGAGTCGAGTCGAGTCGAGGCAAGTCGAGCCTACTCCAGCCGCGATACAAGAAGAGAGGGTGAAAGAGAAAAGAGAAGAGTCATCCTTCTCTCCTTCTCCCTCGCAATCAGGGGTGAGTGACTCACGTTCTGCAGCTTCGACGCCGACAGTCGGGACGCTTACCCTCAAATATTGATTCGCCGGCTCGGGGAAACGAGGCTGCTAACCCTCCAAAGCAACGGCGTATCTAAATTTTTCTAACGCAGCATTTTTTGGGCTTCTTATTCGCCCCTGAGTCTTCTCTACTCACCTTACAACTTTCGCTTCTTATCGAAGACCTTTCTATCACGTATCATTTGCAAATCATTATTCGCGTACGCGCGTCTTCACCGCGTGTCTATGCGTATTTGCGTACGTCAGAACACCAAGAAGGACAGCCAGACGCCAATGTGTTGCACGTTGAATCGATCAAACTCTGCCGTACGTTATTGCGCGTGAAACAGACGTAGGCAGAATACGAGAAGCGTTTAGAGAAAATAAAATACAGCATGGGCTAATTGTATGCGTAAATGTCAAGAATTTTCTTCCACTAGAAAGGAGATACTCGCGCCTTTTCTCTCTATCTCTTTCTTTCTCTTCCTCGCTCTCTATCCGTCTGTCTGTCTGTCTCTCTCTCTCTCTCTCTCCCTCTCTTTCCTTTTTTTCCTCTTCTCTTTCTAGAGACAAACGTTAAAAACAACAGAAGCGACGTGAATCGCATTCTCATACCAGAGAACAAGGTTTCCTTTGAATTTTGTAAAAGGTTAATAAGAAGATACTACCTGTGACGATAGAAAGGAAAAAAAACGTGGTTATCTGACCGCCGGAACACGGTGAAAAGGGTTCAGCAGGCGAAGGCAGAAAGTATAATTGTGGTCGAAGCTCGTTACACGTCTCGCTGTCGTAGTAATTAATAAGACATTTTTCCCGTGAGAAAGTGCCGAGCAGTAGAAACACCGGTGAGTTCTCCGCTCCTCAGTGTTCTGTATACGGATAAAAAATGAAGCGACGACGTGCATGCCATTCAAAAAGGTCACTCACCGTCCCGCCAAGGTCGGCGAAGTTTTGTCACATTGCGAGTCACACCCAGCTTCTCTTTGATCCTTAATCCGTCTTCAGCACTTTCTCCCTGCGACCACGCAAAATTCGACGAGAAACGAATTACACATACACACGCCGTGAACACCGTGTTGGCTAGATCACGAAGAACGACGTGCACGCACTTCAGCTGCTCTCGGCAGCGTCGCGACTACTACCAACCACCATACACGCACGAACCAATCTTACGTACGAGCGTAGTAGAGGGCGACTACCTGCGACCGTGTATCTCGACATTGACTTCGAGCGACGATCAAACGACCATCTCCGCACCGGCCACCGATCCGCGTTTAATGCGCTCTTTTTTTCCTCACGCAGAGCTCTTTTTCTCCTTCCTTCAAAATTGTCAATTCACTTTCCGATTCGCTGCAAATATAGGAATTTCCTTTTTATCGAACTGAACTCTCGCCAAACTGAAATCGAAAGCGAATGGATATCAAAGTGGTAACTAAATCGCGGATTTTTATGCATTTATGAGAAATTTGGGTGTGCAAAATTGCATAGAAAAGACGTATAAAATATCAAAAGTGTAATGACTCCTATAATGAATTATTAGTAGATAAAACAATTTTCCACCTAACTCTTAAATATATTCTGAGAAATATGAATTTGCATAAAAATCTGCTGCCTAGTGACAACGCAATAGGAAACTAAGTCTATTGCATTAGACGAGATAGTAGATATCGATTGCTAAATGCAAATATCTTTTGAAACCGATATCTGGAATATATCATTTTGTTACTGTTAAATACCTGAGATTTTGTAACTGTTTTGATCATTTTTCTAGTGTTATGTTAACTTTATAGCACCTTGATGTGATACTGTAAAGTAACCATATTAGAATTGCAGTTAACAAGAAGTGAATTTTGATTTTCAGTTTTTACTGGCAACGAATTGAAAATATGAAATATACGGTATCATAAATAGTTGTAAGAAGCGTGTACTTTCTAATTTCGTAAAACTATAGGTAGATATAGCTTGGAAGTTCGTCATTCCTGTAGTTACTAACCTGTAAGTATCTTCTCTATTGATATAAACGCTTTTTAAATGTTGAAAATGAAATTTGTTAGATGCGATGGAAGATTTAGGTAAAAGGCACAAGCACACACCTTGCTACTGTCGACAGCGTCGGCGACTGCTGCAAACTCTCTCTTGCACGTGCACGAGACACATAAACATTTAAACGCGCATGTATGTGACTATCTTAACACGAACGACTTTTACAAGTGATATTTTTCAAGATAATGAACTCTAAATATATACGTTACTGTATCTTTACTTTCTTCTTTGATAGTTTATAATACTTAACATAAATATGTATGGAATCAAATGCGATGAATCATATATTTTTGACAATATTCGAATCGAATTAAAGCACACTGAGTCGGCGGTTCATTTGACGAGAACGCCATCTAGATGTTCTAAATATATTGTATCAGAGGGCGCCATTAGTTCGAGTGTTCGCTTGTACTTATATATGTGTATGTTTCGTCTGCGTAAATATTGTGTTGTAAACTCCAGAATAACATTGCGGTTATTTGAATTTTTCATGAAATTTATGTGGTACTTGTAGTTACAGAAGGTAAGAATTTGTTTACCTACCTTTTTTTTTTAGCGTTTTCTATGTATATTATTTTTAAAATAATGTAAAATTTACTATATGTGTACAAATGAATCATTTAATACAATAGTAGTGTAAGTTAAAAAAGTTGATTACTTTGTAATGAGACGATGAGATAAAGCAAAGATTCTCTAAAGGGTCAACTAGGCGATTCTTACTTATTTTGCAATCCACTGTGAAACTAATACAGATATACTTATTTATGTTTGAACGAGGGTTATGCTTTCAAGATTAATGTTTAACTAAAAAGGTGAAAGACTGACTTATACCACTTTTGCATTAAACGGCTCAACAGTTTTATATTGTATCTATGACAAACATATTGTACAAAAAAAATAGCAACATATGGAGGAAAATAAAACTGCAATACATGATCTTAATAAATTGGAAGTTAAGGATGTTTGGAAAGAATTTTATTGTCCAAAATATGTTACCCACCTTTGTCCTAAAACTGACAAATTATCAAAAGAAATATTAGATTTCTACGAACAATTAAAACTGGATACTAATTGTATTTTACAAAAATTGGACAAACTCATATCTGATCCTATAACAAGTGATAGCATAGTTCGCATATGCAGACTTTTATATGATTATCTTGATAAAGTAGGAGATGATGGTTACGTATCCTTTAACAAGCATAATTTTAGTATATTAACTATTTGATTACCAATGAGAGGAATTTCCTTACAAATTCTCAGAAAGTTAAAGATTTACCATTGGTAATAAAAGTATTAAAGTTTTTGGGTGAAAATGTTAAAATGGTTAAAGAATATGAGCTACATCTTGATAGAATGTTAGAGCTTTGTAATGTACCACCCATATTAGAAAAGCTGTCTGAAAGTGTAATTCATATTGATATAATGGAACAATATTTTACATTGCTAGGACATCTTCTTGTAGTCTTACCTACAAAGCAGCAAACATTAAAAATTCATAGAGCTCTTGATTCTTTGTTATTAAAAGAACAAGTGAGAAATGTTCCTACAATAAAAGTTGAACATTGTCGTAAAGCTATGGAAAACTCAAGGTTACCATTAACTGTGACTGAATTGTTGCAAGCTTCTTTTCTAAGAATGTATCCAAAAATTTTAGAACTAGTTTTCTTACTTTCATCCATCTCTCATAAATGTTGTACGTACTGTGAAATCAATATTTTAATTGGAAGGTCTAGTAAATATTTAAAGAACTATATTTTTTATTATATTTTTATAATATTAAATAAAGGTTATAGAATGCTGGAAGCTAATATACTCAATGTTATATTTATAAGAATGGATCTTCCTTATGCAATTCAATTACAATGTACACGGCCTCCTGACTTATTGTTAGATGGGGAAGAATATAGTGATGAAACAACTCTTTTGATAATGAATACTCTCTGGAGCTTGATGAAATCTATTATTTTTTCTAATAATATGCCAACAAATTTAAGGGAAAATTTGAAACCAACTCATTGTGTTTTATGGTAATATATTTAGGAGTATGAAATAATATATTGCATTAATTATGAAATTAATTTATATTGTACAGGGGCCTATGTTATGCTTTCAAGCGACAGATATGTTATAGCCAATATAGAAAGTTTAGTGCCAAGATTAGAAATGAAATTGCTATGATTATTCTTATAATTTCAATTACCTTACCTTCTTGGAACCTTGTTAGTAGCGGTATAGCTGATGCTGTTATTAAATACTTAATTGGAATTGAATTTGGGTCTACTACAATATTTTCAAAAGTGATAAAATTTGGTAGAACTACTGATGATTTGCATTTTGAAAAAACTTTATTATTAATTGTTACACATTTAGCAGAAGTTGATGCTTGTATTTTTGTAATTACTTTCTCTCTTTCTCTCTTTTTTTAATTGTAAGAAACATTTTAATGTTAATGTTAATGTTATCTACAATAGTTAATGATAAAGAGAAAACTGATGCAAACTGTACTTCAAATTGTTAATCCAGATATTGAGGGAACAAAAGTTACTTGGAACACATCTCAATTTTGGGATTTATGGATTCATGCTGTAAATGCTTTATCTATATTGGCACCAAAAATGCCAGAACAATTCATAGAATATGGTGGTGGTATTAGGTAGTCAAAATAGATAAATATACATTTCTCTTTGTTCTTATGATGTAAAATAATCCTTAATATTTTACAGATTATGTGTAATGCTAGAATGGTGTTTAAATACAAAATTTGATATCAAAATAGTAATGAATTGTATAAAAACAATTTGCATAATTATTCTAAGTAATAATAAATATTTATTAGAATACTTCCGAGAATATGGAATTATATCATCATTAATTAGTTAGTTTTTTATCTATACATTATATTGACAAAATTTTGTCACTTTTCAATTCTACAATATATAATTTTCCCTTTTCTATGGACTAAAGAACTTATTAAGTATATTTTGAAATTTGAAAAACTCAAAGAAAAGGAGCAAAAGGTTTTAACACTGGCATTAATATCAGTTGAAAGACTCATGAGAAAACAAAAATTTTACCATGATATATATGGAGATTATAGTATTACATTCATCATGAAACTATTATTTCGTTGTATTTATCAGAAAGGTAGTGAATTCCAACTGGATCAACGGTAATATACATGTATTTAACAACAAAATGAGAATACATAAATATTATCATGTAAAAAATTTTATTAGTCTTTTACTAGCAATAGGCTCGTATATTTGGGAATGCATAATATGGTCTCCTAAAAGTCTTGAAAAATTTATTCGATATGGTGGTGTGTATATTATCCTTGATCTTATTGAAATTGTTCCATATTGTTCTCGTTGCTTATTTCTTGCTGTTTTTACCGACATGTGCGACAATTTTTTTTGTGGGCCATTTTTATGTACATGGAGGGCTACTGATAAAAGGACAGGGTTAATGTCTTTACTAGCAAAAATATGGAGAGAAGAAGAAATACGGATTGAAGTTAAAAGAAATGTGGATGGCACTGTAAAAGGCAAATAATAAGAATAATTTTAATTACTAATATTTTTATAAAAACTTGAATACACTGTTTACTATCTGTTAGACGTGAAATTACCCCAAATGAGTAAGAAGCAGTGGTTAAATACTTACTGCATAAAATTAGCTAGAGATAATAGTCCAGCAATAATTGACATGATTGGTTCAGTTAGATCAAAAATATTTAGTATTTGCAAAATAATTGAAAGAGATAATGAAAAGTATGAAATGGCCAAGGAACATTATAAAAAATTACATGCTAATCTTTCAATGGAAGACAGAGTAAGTCGTACAAAAATATTTACTGAATTTCATCTTGTACTTAACATTTGATGTAATTTGTATTGTTTAATATCTTTTCAGATTACGATATCTACCATAGAATTATATTTTACATTGAAATTAGGTCAAGTATGGATAGAAGTTGCTAAATATTTTGAGCAAGTTGGCATTACTCCTCTTGGTATGGATGGTCAAGCACTTTTTTTGATGACTCAACGTTATCTTTTGTGGGGTAAAATGACAAAAGAGAGACAGGCCAGAATAATACAATCTATAGAAAAAGAGGAAGACATAGAAGAAAAAGACGAATATGCAAGGATCCGTAATTCTAAGCTTATTTTAGCATTAGATGCATTTGATGAAATAGATTATATGTATAGAACGACAGATAGATCATATAGGATAAAGAAAAAGTATGAACAAATACGACAAATTAATTTAGCTTTAAAGTTCCCATCTATCTCAGGTGATTCGCATTGTCATAGGACATTCCAAGATAAAATAATGGTTACGGTAAACATGATATACTTGAATTAAGTTTTCAATGCTATGTTTTCTTACTATCTTTGCTTTTCTTTTCAAAAATTAACCTTTTATGTGTTAATACTATTTTCTTCAATTATTTCATGCAGGCTATATTTAATCAACATCAAACAGTAAACAGCGGTTTGACAACAGATCCATGTTTAAGTCAAATGAAATTGGGGAAAATTCTCCCTATTTCTCCTTGTGATTCCCACATTTCTGACATAACATATGATTCTGAATTACTTCCATCTTCTTTATCAAATACCTGTCTCTCTAACATAGAAAAGTTCTTAGAAAATTAATAATTCCTAATAATTGAAGATGATAAATTAAAAATTTTATTCAGTAAATGCTAAATTTTGTTTGAATAAACTCCATTATTATCATCTTTGGAGACTATAGAGATCTTTATTGCCGACATGAATAATATAAATATAATTTTTCCCCTTTTTTAAAACATTTTGATAATAATTCAAATACAATTTAAAAAATGAACTTTTCACTTTTATCGAATAAGAGAAATTGAGGTAAAATATTGGTATGTTTTATTATTTCCTTTTAATCACCAATATTGAATCCTTTGTCGGTGTTATAAAAGAAATCCTTATTTAACAAAAGTTTTAACAAATCAATAAAAAATCGAAAGTTTCTCCAATAGATATATCGGGCAAAGCTAGCGACGACTTGATTGGTTCCTATCGCTTGATTATCTGAACTGTAGATTCATTATCTAGATAATGTAACGGATACTCTAGCTGGGGAGCGTATGAAGAATGCCGCGGTAAGTCAGTGAGTGCCAACATGCCGTTCCTGCCACAAGCGATCGTCGTTGTCGTTCTCATCCGTCTGGTACCGGTTTAAAGACGTGTCGTGGAACGTGAAATCAAGTGCTCGGCTCCCTGTCTCGTCTTCTCGCGTACAGTTCGTCCCTGCTCGTGAATGAAACATATAAATCGTCGTATAAACCCGCACGTTCATGTTCAAATAGTCACCCGTTGTAGAAAATCGTGTTTTCGATGACATTTGTGACTATCGCGGTGAACGTTTATACATCGGTAAGACGACCGATTAAACCTAGCCCAAATTGTTTCGTCGATTACAATTTCCCAAACTTTTCACCCGGTTTCCTTTTCTAGCATCGGTTTACCTCCCATCCGACATTTCATTTATCGGGGTGTTTCCGTCCTTATCTCTCGTTTCTCGTTTCATCTCTATCGTTTCCCCATACC
The DNA here is from genome assembly GCF_011952255.1 of Bombus vosnesenskii. Classification (NCBI taxonomy): domain Eukaryota; kingdom Metazoa; phylum Arthropoda; class Insecta; order Hymenoptera; family Apidae; genus Bombus; species Bombus vosnesenskii. The sequence continues at coordinate 2,873,314 of NW_022884330.1, read as the reverse complement.
CCCTCCCTCTGATCATCCTTCCGTCATCGTCTGGTCGACCGCGGGAGGCAGACGGGACACGAAGCGCACGGATTTATATTCGTGTAGCGCAGGAGAGTTTAGCAGCTTCGTAAATATGGCGTGTGAACGGTGGTGTTTTAACCGTGGCTGTGACGAAGCTCCTCGACGATGGCTCTACATCCTGTTCCTGGCCTTCTGTGTGCTCGAGCATCCTGGTTCGGGCATCGCGGACAGCGAGTTCAGTGAGTCTTTTCAACTTGTTGCACCTATGCTTTCTTCTCTTTCTCGTGTGCGAGCCGAGAAAGAGAGGATGTTTCTCCACGGTCGGGAAAAGAAATCGCTTCGTAGCTAGGAAAGACGCTTCGCAGATTATCTACCTCAGGAACCAGATAAGAAGAACAATTGAGAAAAAGAGAGAAAGAGGAAAGAAACATTTCTTCTCGTCGATGGTACGAACGAGAAAACGGACGTACGGTTCTTCCTACGCGTGCTACTACGCAATTTCACTTGTAGCGTGACTGTCCCCTTTAAAGAAACAACTTCCCTCGTCTTCGTCCTTTCTGTTACATGGTTTCGGTCGTGGTAACGAAACTCTCGTTCGTCGAGTCTAACCGCATTCGTTAATTATACATATTTTTACTCTTACTTAAGAAGCGATTAATCCATTATTTTTTTACAAAAAAAATATCCTCCTTCATTCTTAAATAAATTCCCCTTTCTCTCTTTTCATTCGACAACTTCTTGCTTGTTCGTATCTGAGAATCTGATGATTAATACCATCCTCATTAGCAAGATTGCAATGCGGTGATATGTTATCGTTGCAATTATGTAATTACATAGCCTTGACATACAATAGATAAAAGGAAATATCTATTTCTATATGTATATTAATTAGAAGGATTTCTGCAATTGATGGAAGTCTGCTTGAAACGATAACGCGATCGACGACAACCAGTAATATGCTTTGTTTTGTCTTGTTTATGTTATTCGATCCCGTTCGTTCTATCGATCGTGACGGCAATTTTTTTGGAGTCGTTAACCTTTCTCGTTATACATACACGTTTATCTCGCTTACTATTAGGAAAACAAAATTACTTCTATGGTTTCGCGGAATTTTTCGCTAAGTGCTTTGTAATTTTCTATTGTAACAGTAACGTATAATATACGTGCAATGCAGAACGCTTCATGAAAACTTCCACGACATGACAAGATATTTGAGAGGCGGAACCAAGTTTTAGATTTAACAATAATAATTCATCTATGGACATTTATACATTTATAGGAAGTTTAACGGCGAAAAAATATCTAGAACGATATAAAAGTATAGAAAATATTGAAAGTAACGCGGTCTTTTAGCAGCTGCTTAGGCTCTAGTCCTTTAATTGTAATCATAAAAATATTAATTTACATAAACTTGCGCGCAGTCTAATAATAATAATAATAGTAATAGTAATAATAATTAGATGTAGTCATTCACGTTTAACAGAGAAGTTAAGTTTTCTAACCTTGCTGTTGCGTCGAAGAAAAAGCGAGTCAGGGAGAGAAGGAGAAAAAAAATTAAAAAAAAAACACGTGCGTCGTAATCTTTTTCCGTGCACGGATTGGACGATGGTTGAAATTTCTGAAATGACAGATCGAAAGGTTATCAAGGTTCGTTGTGTCTCTTTAGATTTCTCCCGCACAGTCGATTCTGTTCAGAATTTTGTGGAATGTCGCTGCTCATGCGAACCTGCCACAATGGCCACAGGGCCACCACTGTTTTATCTACGCGCGCCATGGTGAAACGTTGTGTGGCATATTTCATTTTGTTTATTACTCCGTTAGTGCGATGTAACGGAGATACCGTATTTTATTTTTATTTAACGTTTAATCTATTTAAATCGAGTCTCTCTTCTTGCCGTTTTAATTAATTTTAACGGCCAATTGCCGTTACGTATCATCCATACGTATTATTTACGTATGCGCAGGTTTCACCCATTCTTTTTTTCTACTACAGTTGAACATTGCTACACTACTTTTAAGATAGACGTATTAATATTTTAAATACGTCAGCAATATAATTTTCATTTTCGTTTACCATCATTTCTTTTGCATACAAATCGACATTGCCGTACAATTTTTGCGGAACATTTTAAATACGCCAGCGATATACTTATTAACCTAGCAATGTTCAACAGAGAAATGTCCGATAGGTTATAATTATTATAATTATTGAAATTACGCAGAAAAGATAATATTTGCTAATAAATGACGCAATAGACATATAAAAAATATTTCTGCGTAGAATGCGAATACGATTTTTCTGTACGAGCAATTTTGTAAGTTTATATTTTTACGCGTCATTAATTTTGGCAACGTACTTCATTTGGTTATATCGAGAAACATAATATTCTTCATATACGAGTTAATTGTTGCAAATTTTGCCACGCAACATTTAATGCGCATAACTATTACGCAACAGATGGCCAAGGACTTATCTCACTCTGTGTTTCATTTACTTCCTTTCCTCTCACTTGTTTCGTTACCGTTCCTAGATATATTCATATCCTATACGTAAAGTCGTAGCTGCAAGCATGAATCAACGCGTTATTTTCTTTTTCTCTGTTATCGAATAACGCATTAAAATGCCATTAGCTGTTTGATCTCGTTTACGTTAAACTCTCGCTCGGTAAAATTGCAAGTATGAAAAAGTCCTTGAAAGAATCAATAGACTATTCTGTAACCAGCGTGTTGTGAGTTAATCACTGTTTAACTACTGTCATGAATAATTTATTTTCGTTATGTAACAATAAACGAAGTTGATTACCTTACAATTCAGTCTCAATATACCACGAAGATAATTCATACTAGTTTTATAAACAATCTACTTCCGTTACATAGTAATATAAAAAAAAAAAATAATAATTGAATTCCTTTCAAATCAAGGAACCAACTCGATTTTACTACAAACTTGGGAGCACGTTTCAAGTCAAATGAAGCAGCCAGTTTACATTGGTAAAGCGTTTCAGATCGCTCGACTAACGAGCATGAGAGTAAAAAATTGCAGGAATATTTGAGCAGTTGATGTTGGGCTTCCAGGATGCAACTAACGCGGCGGCCTCGTTCGAACAAAGTTAAGGCTTCGTACTCCTTATTGTTAGCAGTAGGAAAGTTCAATGAAAGAATGAAACCGCAATGCGTGATTGTAATACGACTGTACGCTACAGTCAATATATACGTAGGTTAACCTTTAGATATCGATTTGAGTAAATGTCAACCAAATCGTAGGAAATGTTCCGTTCTTACATTAATCATCCATTGGCAAGATTACTTGGATATAGCGTATACATTTTGCAGGGATCGGAAAATTACCTTTCGATAAGGGCTTCATATCCGATATTATATTACGCTATATTATATCTACCGATAATGGATTACAGAAACTTTAAATATTTCCATGTATCTTGAAATTAAAAAAAAAAAGATGTTAAAAAAACAGAAGATAGAACGTTTTAACGAAGGAGGGAATTACACGAGATAGAGAGCCGAGAATCGTGACGAATCTATTTCGTAAAGCACCAAGAATCGTATAGGTTCACACGTTTGTGATACACGATCGCATGGCGATGGTATTGGTTAGCGCGATTGCCCCATCGATTCCATTATTTTTTCCTGTGGCCCGATTCTCGAAGGCCCCTTCTCGGAACTCTCGTTTCGAACAAAAAGGGTGCTTGTACGAGTGCCGGTAGCAGTGTGTATAGCTCGTTTCGAGTGGTCTTCACGGCGACAATCGACGACTCGGTCCTCGATCGGAACGAAGCGGTAGAGAAGGCGTGACGAGAGTGGGCGCTCGCGTGAAACAAGTCGAAATTAGCGGCACAAAGGACTGCGAAACGCGAGCGATCCTCTCAGCGGAGGAAAAGCGGGATTGCGCTTTCCAAGCTTCGTCTCCTCTCGCTCTTTTGATTTTTGTCCCGATTGGCTGCACGCACCAATGCACCACGTTCGTTTCAAGGTTAAAGAAACAATTCAGCGACAGTGGCAGAGTTATATACTGTTGTTCCACGGTTCTACTACAGCGTATCCCGAAGGTTTCCGCGAGTTTTTAAACGGTTTCGAAAGAGCGTGATTCGACCGAAGAGTCGAGTTGTTATTTTAAAATTGCTTTCACAATTTTCCATACGTTTTGGTAAACATACGTGTCTAAGTATGATACAGTTTTACGGCTAGTATTATTCTTCCGCGATATATTCCATTATATATCCCTCCGTGATATATTCTTACTTAATGCCAAATCATATTTACGTAGCATTTCAAACATACGATATGCATTTACGATGTTTTCATACCACTTGCTCGTATTCTCGTGCTGAATGTTTACCTCACTTATCAATGATACTTCATCAGAGATATGTTTACATAAACCTGAGCGATACGAAATTATCGCACCACCAACTCTCACACGATACACGCGATATTTGCACGTTTTTACAGCCTAACCGTTGTACTTTCTCGCGGTTTGTATTTTCAATGGTATTCCACGAAAGCGCAGATTACTTGGCAAAATAAACATTTCGTTGAAGTTTGTTCTAACCGTGTAATCGAACCTCGACGTGAAATTTGGATGTAAATATTTGTGGCCTGACAGTGTGTTTAATTTTTAAGTATTTGACAGAGGATCAACGCTGCATTTGATGCAAGCTTCCATTCTCTAATCTATTTCAGTTAATTTATATCGTTGAATTCTTCATATTCCGATCGAATCGTAAATACGATTAATGTTTGTCATTGTTAAAAAAAAAAAGAAGAAAAAAATAATTCAGTAACGATAACTTTGCCGCAAAATAATTTTGGTGCTTCCCTAATTTCATGCATAATACGTTGTTTTGCTAGAAATGTTCCCTATCTTGGCCGATCGCGGGAGTTCACAATACTCGTTTGCATTTTCATTGTAACGTTTGCACAATTATAACACACACAGATATTAGATAAATTATCCGTGAATCATATCTGCTGTTAGATTTCTTACAGCACGGAAAGTTCAACGTTCCTCTCGAATTAGTTCTTCGGATCGACGCTTGCGTTATTTGCGTCACGTTCCAACTAAAAATAGAAAACATTTTGACCTCGTGACAATACATCGGACCCCATATTTCGCTGTATTATTCGCTCGAGCGATATTGTAATATTCATTAAACAAAAAAAAAAAAAAACAAATTTCAAGCAGGAATCAATGCGTAGAATTAATTTGTTTATATACAGGGTGGTTGGCAATTGGTGGTACAAGCGAAAAGGGGGTGATTCTACGCGAAAAAAGAAGTCGAAAATATGGAATAAAAATTTTTCATTTGAGGCTTTGTTTTCGAGAAAATCGACTTTGAATTTTCGCTCGGTACGCGTACGGTACGTTATAACGAATCTCACTGTGGATCGTTGTCTCGATGGAAAAAGTAAAAAAAAAAAAATTTTTATTCTATATTTTCGACTTCTTTTTCGCGTAGAATCACCCCCTTTCCGCTTGTACCACCAGTTACCAACCACCCTGTATATAACGCCCCTACCATACGTATCATCAATATTTTCGTATTGCATATCGAGCAAAAAGCCATTTCCTATTCTTGTTAAATCTGTTCAAGCATTTACCTTATCTGTTCGAGCCTACTTTATATTCATTCTATAGAAAAACGTTCCACTTTTAAGTATCGCAATGCGATAACTGAATTTATTAGATCGCGAATAAATTCTTATCGATAGATGTTTAAACAGACGATTATCCCGAGTGTTTATTGCATTTATGAAAAATTTATAAGCGTAAAAACCTATAGACAACACGCAATATGCGAGCATACAACGCATAAAATATTCAGACTAAACTACTTATTAGGCATAAACAAGCGCAGTTCGAACGCTTGTTAACTTCTTTCAATTTCAATGAACGATTTATAATTTGTTCATAATTAATTCCTCACGCGCGCAAAAGTACGCGCATGCGTCGTAAGAACTTCTTTTCGCAGTTCGTACACATTGCGCAATCGCAGTACATTTTGCGAGAGGTTGGAAAAAGATGGACGCAACGAATCGACACGTTGCAACGCAGCGGTCAAAGGTGTGCAAAAAATCGAACACTTGCACGACAATTTGCATTTTCAAACTGCCAACAGCAACGATTTCTTGCCTGAACAAGAATTTTTATAGCGTTAGTTCTCTAACGAAACGTTTCTATGATTGCGCGATAGAACGATACGCAAATCAGATTAAACGTTTTTTTATCGGACAAGTGTATGAAATTGTACGTATTTTCGAGCCTGCTTGCTCGTTTGTCTGTGCGCTACTACCTGGTTAAATTATGGCTTTTAGCAGGATATGTTTCTTCCTTTTGTTACTCCTGCCAAACGTAAACGTCCTTTGCACCCGTTTGGCTGCGTGCCATCACATTCGGAGAAACCCATCTGAAATAATAAATTTCCTGTTTCGACTTTGTTTCGTGCCTGTCGCGTTTGGCGTAACTTTTAAGAGCGATCTTTACTGAGCATTCAGACAGGTCGATATTATCGTCAGTATTTAAGTTTTTCGATATTGTATCGACGTTATACGTACTGTTTGAGAACTACGCTTTGGTATGAGAGACGTTCGTATGGTGCTGGGAACTTGGAGAACATCTCTTCGACGAATTTTAGGCACACCTGGAACATGTTAAAATTGGAATTATCGTTACCAGTCGGATTGCGGATAATTATGCAAATTCCTATTTTTACGGATATAATTAAAAAAATGGAATCCAATGGAAGAATCATTTTACTCGCAAAATATTATCTGGGAATGTTTACGCTATTATGGGAAATTTATGGTAGAATAATACGTCGAAAGTAAGCGTACTTCTCCTAATATTCAGTAGAAAATTTCTAATTTACGTTCCATTTGTTTAATCGTATTAATCGTATTTGCAATCTAGTTATGATAAGTAGTACCGTAGTTTGAATATTTTATATATTTTTCCATTTTTATTTCTACGTTACGTGCCATTCTGCGCATTGTTGCAGTTTCAGATTTCCTAGAAGTGCACACAAGGAAACCGCGGTCTGATTATCAGAATCGTAGAACGTTTGGGACCAAATATCTCCAAAAACTGTATTCAGTGGAATTATAAATGTTGAGGTTATTCGATGTATAAACAGAGAAAACTCGTGGATAAATTGTAAGGCAGAAAATATATTTAAATAGAAGTGTAATTATAAGTAAGAATACAATTTGAGCTGGTCCAGATCCGCACGCTAGCTGTGTCACCTAATAACTGAAAACCCCGAAGCCAAAGTCGCCTTTATGGTCTGACTTCGTCGCAGTCTTTTGTCTACGCGCTGTCGATGGCTTCGGTGCTTGAGAAAACTAAAAAGAGCAGATGTAGAGTTTTCTTACAAGTGGTGACCACTTCAACAATAAAGAGTTATTTTTTATCTGCCGTTTTAATTAACCACAGAGATAGTTGATGATTTACAGATTTACAGATTCTTCCCATTTAAAATCGAAGAACTGCTTCTGGAACATATTTAGATTCTCATTCGACTTCATGTCATATACTGTATTCAACCTTTTCCACATTTCATATGCCGTTGTGCAACATAAAAGAAGATCCAACGGTTTCCCTCCTACTGAAGTCACGATTAATTTTCTCGCTAACCGATCTGCCTTCAAAAATCTTTCACGAGCGATTTCTTTCTCCGCGCTGTTACCTGGATGTCACAGATTCCCTTCACACACGTTGATCAGGTCGTCATCTTCCTCCAAAAGTGGATACGCATAACAAAACGCCACTGGAGCCAATTTTCTTCGCCACGTAACATCTCGATCTTCGCACTTGCTGACTCCATTTTAGCACTATCCCTTACTTTACTAAGCGCAACACTTTAACAATTTATCCGCTTCACGTTGCTGCCTTGCAATTTACAGCTCTGGGCCCATGACCTGTTGAAGTTATTCGATGTGTAAACAGAGAAAACGCGCGGATAAATTGTAAGGCAGAAAATATATTTAAATAGAAGTGTAATTATAAGTAAGAATACAATTTGAGCTGGTCCAGATCCGCACGCTAGCTGTGTCACCCAATAACTGAAAACCCCGAAGCCAACGTCGCCTGTCTACTGTTTATGGTCTGACTTCGTCGCAGTCTTTTGTCTACGCGCTGTCGATGGCTTCGGTGCTTGAGAAAACTAAAAAGACCAGATTTTTTTTTTTATTTTATTTATTAAAATTACAATCAATTCTCGCGTTGAGAAAGAAAAAAAAAAGAAAAAGACCAGATGTAGAGTTTTCTTACAAGTGGTGACCACTTCAACAATAAATAATTATTTCTTATCTGCCGTTTTAATTAACCACAGAGATAGTTGATGATTTGCGGAATGCGGGGAGAATTTGCAGATGTCGGCTATAATTGCAGAATGTTTTCCCTATCTTTTATCGAACATGCAACGTTCGAACGAGTGCGAATCACGGGCTAGAACTTAAAACTGCTATCGACGGAGGGAAAAAATGGATTCAAACGTGAAGAGATACGCAGTGACGCGCGAAAGTATTTGAACTCTTATCGCGGAAAACGCTTGCGAATATGAGTACGCTTTACCTGTTACTGAAACTTTATCTGCGCTGTAACGATACACGGCTCTCCTGATTACGCTGATAAAATCTGAAACGAAAATTATAAATATTACATACGTGTTACAGGTCATTTACAGCGAACATATAATTAGCATGAAAGACGTGGCTATAAGTATTGTAACTTATTAATACTTAATACAATGTCTAATTAACTTATTAATACAATGAAGAATCAAATGAAAACTGTTCGAATACCTCGGTGAAAGTATCTCTGCGAAGTGCAATACGCTTGCGATAAATATCTTATAACATCTTGTAACTTATAATATGTTCAATTTGCTCGATACCATCATCGTAATAATTGTTTCACTGTAGCGTTAATAGAATTTCTAAATCTTCTCTTCCACGCGAATAATATATTCATGAGTAATCTCTGTAAGCGTCGAGACACTTTCGCGAGCCATTGTATGATTCCTCGTTCCAACTATACGGTTTACTAACATTATTAACACTAACTGTTCAAATACTTTTGCTCATCTCTGCGTAATACACTTATGTTTCTAGTGAATATCCTCAACTATCCCTATATATACAGGGTGGTTGGTAACTGGTGGTACAAGCGGAGAGGGGGTGATTCTACGCGAAAAAAGAAGTCGAAAATATAGAATACAAATTTTTCGTTCGAGGCTTTGTTTTCGAGAAAATCGACTTTGAATTTTCGCTCGGTACGCGTGCACTTTATCGCGTCTCGTTGTAACGGATCTCACTGTAGATCGTTGTCTCGATTGACGTTATTTTTTTAATTTTTAAAATTTTTAAATTTTCAAATTTTAAATTTTCAAATTTTTAAATTTTCAAATTTAAAATTTTAAATTTTTAAATTTTAAATTTTCAAATTTAAAATTTTTAAATTTTCAAATTTTAAGTTTTCAAATTTTAAATTTTTAAATTTTTAAATTTTTAAATTTTTAAATTTTCAAATTTTAAATTTTAAATTTTTAAATTTTTAAATTTTTAAATTTTCAAATTTTCAAATTTCAAATTTTAAATTTTTAAATTTTAAATTTTCAAATTTTGAATTTTTAAATTTTTAAATTTTCAAATTTTAAGTTTTCAAATTTTTAAATTTTCAAATTTTAAATTTTAAATTTTTAAATTTTTAAATTTTTAAATTTTCAAATTTTTAAATTTTCAAATTTTAAATTTTCAAATTTTAAATTTTCAAATTTTAAATTTTTAAATTTTTAAATTTTTAAATTTTCAAATTTTAAGTTTTCAAATTTTAAATTTTTAAATTTTCAAATTTTAAATTTTCAAATTTTAAATTTTTTAATTTTTAAATTTTTAAATTTTCAAATTTTAAATTTTCAAATTTTAAATTTTTAAATTTTTATTCCATATTTTCGACTTCTTTTTTCGCGTAGAATCACCCCCTCTCCGCTTGTACCATGAGTTACCAACCACCCTGTATATCTTCAGATTCGTTTCAAATACCAATACACCTGATCGCAGTCAAGTGTCATTACGATATTAACCAAATTTCAAGATGTCTTGCGTAACACGCATAACATAATGGCAAGAAGTTTCCATAGGTGTTCAAATACTTTTGCGAGCCATTACGTGTATTCAGTTGGAAATAAAAAGTAAAAAAACGAAGGAGAGAAAGAGAGAGAAGAAGGAAGACTGGAGAATACCGAGAGCTGAGAGTACCGGGCAGCACGTGTGCGTCTTATCGTCTTTTTTCGCCATTGGCAGCGCAAAGAACAAGTAGCGTAACAACGTATTCACGAAGCGAACACGAAGATGCGTACACGCGGCCACACGTATCCGGTTTCTGCGACGTATATCGCGTTCAATACGCCTGTAACACGACATAATCCTATATCGTGTTCCCCGGCGATCGGTGCAACGAACGTTACGAATACCCGCAACAGACGGTCTTTTAAGCTGCTTCCTTCGGTAAATCTATACCTTCGCCGCATGCCGCTACCTCCGGGCATTCGTTCGTACGCTTGTCTCGCTTCTTCCTCCGTCGTTGAACGTCTGCTAAGCTTTTGTCGCGTCGAATCGCGCACGAATGATCTTTCTCTACGAAGATGATATAGCACACCCGGTAGATTTCGAAATTCGGAGACTCGCAACTCTTCCGACTCTTTGACATAGTTCAAGGTTTAAACTAGGAAGTATAACGTTGGGAATACGGTCAGGGAAAATCAAAAAGAAACACTCGCTGTTAGATAAATTGAAAGATAGCGCGACGTAGCAGAAACAAACGCTAGTGTTAACGAGAGAAGAGAAACCCCCTAATCACTGGACTACTTGATACGACGGACCAGATTCGCAGGCTGAAGAGGTACTACCCGCTAGACCTAAACGCCAGATTCAATCAGTTATCTAAATTAAGTAATATTTACTTATTTATAATACTTACTTATAAATTATACTTATCTATAATAAGTATTATTATTATAAATAATCAGTCATGTCACTGCGCCACGCCAGGAAAATTACTGAAAATTCTCAACGCGAGAATTGATTTTAATTTTAATAAATAAATAAAAAAAAAAAAAAGAAAACGAGAGAACTAGTAAAGTGGATGGCACGCACGGCCAAGGAGAAATTTCGAGGAGGGTGCAGCATCCGAGTGAAACACCCACGTACCCCATTTTATACGGTCATTGAGTCTTCCTTTTGCGGATGACCCTGCTGATTATACTTAATTGGACCATGTCTTGCACACTCGTCGCCTCAATATACCAGTACAAATAATAGGTCAAACACATTGTGGATAAGTGTGGTGTTAAGTATCGGACTTAATCGTCCCTGTCGCAATCCCACGAGCGCGTTACGTTTGTTGTGACTACGTACTTCGACGTTGGCCCCGTTTCATGCATAATTAAATACAAACTAAATCGATAGATCGCTCGCTGGGTAATTAGAAAAATGTTCGATGATACTACGAGTACAGGATAGATACTTGTCGCTGTTTCTATTATACGTAGTACGTAATTTTTGGTTGGACAGAAAAGAATTGATTCAACGTAATGGTATGAGAAAATGGTATGAGAAAACTGCGAACAAAGTCTACCTCGATCGACACGTTACATCACAACTAACCGTATCTTGTAGCGGTAGGTATTTGTGCAAATCATGTCAACAATCTCCTAAACGCGTACAGCATGCTAGCTGCCAGCGTTTTACTGGTAAACGATAAGTAAACTCGTTCCTCGATTTACACGAGGTGTCCGTTCCACGTGGATTCGTTTCACGCGAATGAAAATCGCGTAAATAGAGTCTGGCAGTACGCGAGAAATAAAATTGGCAGTAAAAGTTTTGGAAATAACCTATTTATCTCAAATAGCTTAATAGAAAAGATAACGACGTTTCAGAGAACAGAAGTAAATTTTATTCGATGTCAATATCGCTATTGTAATTCGAAACGATCAACTCTTTCTTCTTAATCGGCACAAACGTATCATCAACGATGATGATACCCCGCTGGAGGTAGCCACCCATATGTTATATTAGTATACCGCTATAATATTTTACCAAATGTCCTACTGGCCAAATTGTAAAATTTAAATAAATAAATAAAAAAAAAAACGTATCATCTTCGTCGCTTGAAATATTCGGAAGTTCGACATCGCTTCCATCGTCAATGTTAATTGCTACTGCATTATACTGTTATTGTTAAATTACTGTATACACCTGTTACTATTCAAATTTGCAGGAAAATATATTTTCCGGTCGCGTAAATTAAGATCGTGCATAAAAATTACCGCGTGAATCGAGAGACGAGTGTACGAGGTAAAAAGCGAAAGAGGAAAAGACGAGTGGTTCAAAGCGAGTTACGTATTCGCGATTATTCGATGTATGGTTAAAAGAACGAAAGGTTCCCATTTTTTATTTAAAAAAGATACTGCAACCGCAAAATGCACATGGAATTTTGTATTATCGAAAAAAATACTATCGTAAATATATAGTTCGCTCCGAATCATTCATCTTTTTCCTTATCGTTTATGTTTTCCTATTTATCGTTTACGAGAAAAATGCTGTCAACTAATAACGCAAACGCTCTGTATGTGTACATATTGTACGCGTTAATCTTTCTTCAACGACAGCAAGTTTCTTACTAAACTATAAGAGCTTTCTCTTTTATGTTAAGCTCTACGCCGTGCTGTTCCATTTCGATCTATTTGCTACTATAATTTATTCTCTTTCACTGCAGAAACCGAGATACAGTAGAGACAATGATATACCGTGGTATGTAAAAGTTTCCGGCCAGATAGATTTTCCACTTTATATTCCGAAAGCGGTATCTACAAGAATTTTAAATAATACTTACTGCGAGTATAAAGACATGACAAGCAAAAGGAAACGGTACAACAAATAGACAGCGTCGCGTAGTTAAATGTTAGATAAAATTTTCTAAAATATCACTTTCGTAATATGAAATGAAAAATTTATGTAACTAGAATCTATCGCACGCTAAAACGTATCCGCGTGTTGGTAAGGCAAGAAGTTTTAACCGCTTAATCGACGATTTGGTTTTTCTTTTAAAATCGGGGCTGTTAGAAAAATCATCGGAGAAATTAATTATGCAAGAAAAGAGTTAACGTTACATAAAATATAGTTTTGCTGTTTGTGCCGTGGTTCGCCGACAGTTTCGAGTTCGTTGCACTTTAAATCGGACGTACAACCTGAAAGGTGATCGACTTAGGGCTCGACTCACGCATGTATCATATGTATTCGTTTGCTTCTAGATAGAAGAATCGTCTTGAGAAAATGTGTGCTGTCGAACCACACTCTCGGGCTTCTCTCAACGGAAGCTCATCGTCCTGTGGCGCCATTCTTTCCCTTCTTTAAATGCGTAACATCACATACAGATCACTCAATCGATGCGTTCTATCTATCGCGTCTCCTCCTACTTATCTTCGATAAACGTCGACGTTCTCTATTGTTGTTTTTTCTTGCTTCTTTTATGGGGATACCTATACTTCTGTAGAAACATACATATATATATGTCGGAGATGAAAGGACACCGGAGCCTTCCTTCTGGAAATTCGGGAAAATCCGTAAAATTGTAATTAAAGTTTACAGTTGTAATTAAACGATTTGCCGTCATTCTGCCCGATTGTACTCGTTTACGATTTGTGATAATAAACTTGGGCTCATACTTGATAGTATGACCCTCGTTAAAAGAAATACCCATAGAGGTACTTTTTTTTTTATTTATTTATTAAAATTACAATCAATTCTCGCGTTGAGAATTTTCAGTAATTTTTCTGGCGTGGCGCAGTGACATGGCCGATTATTTATAATAAGTTAATACTTATTATAGATAAGTATAATTTATAAGTATTATAAATAAGTAAATATTACTTAATTTAGATAACTAATTGAATCTGGCGTTTAGGTCTAGCGGGTAGTGCTTCTTCAGCCTGCGAATCTGGTCCGTCGTATCAATTAGTCCAGTGATTAGGGGGTTTCGGTGTTTGTTGACTCTTTTGCTATATCTGTCGCTATATTTTGCTATTTCCTCTTTGACTGTGGGTATCTTGAGGTCGCAGTGTATTGTTTCATTGGTTACATACCAAGGTGCATCAATTAGGGATCTTAGCGTTTTCGATTGGAAGCGTTGAAGTATTTCAATGTTGGAGTTACTTTCTGTTCCCCATAGTTGGATTCCGTAGGTCCAGACAGGTTTTATTACGGTCTTGTAGAGGCTAATTTTGTTCTGTGTGCTTAGGTTGGAGCGTCGGCCAGTGAGCCAATAGAATTTCTTGAGTTTGTCCTTGAGTTGCTTTGTTTTGTTTTGTCTGTGATGTGAATTTTTTTTGGTAATTAAGATTTTTCAAGCGGACAGGCAGTCTTTGTCCCAAATTGACCAATTGACAGCGACGTCAATTTCCCTTACTTTCGGAACGAGGGCTACACTCGACGAATCCGATGATCTCGTGTCCTTTGGACACGCCCCATCATAGTTTTCCTCTGTGGCATCATTGGGACGAAAATTCATTCTTCCTTGCGATCTCATCGACGAAGAGAATAGCGCCTTACGATCTGTGAGTATTACACGTTTCAGTTAGAGCAAGTATATCTATCATCCCGTTGACCGCGGATTCGTTATCGAACCTAAGACCAACGTCACTAGCATCGCAAGTGTCCAACCACCGCTGTTGATTGTCGAATCGGTAGTGTTGATACTCGTAGTACCAGGCCGTATCTTCGTTATAGCACAACGATGGCCAACTCCAAGGGAGGTCTATCAAACGCCCACAACCCTGTTCCTGACTCTTCTCCGACATATATATGTGTATATATATATACAATTTTAATAGAAATGCAAAGAATATAAATGCGAAGATGGCGAAAGAAAAGTTGGAAATGATCATTAAAGAGAGAATGTTGTTTTAATAAGTTTAATTAAAGCATAGCGAGAAGAAACGAGGTAGTTAATGTCATGATTAATATTAACGAGCATCGTCACAGACGCCACTGTGTACGTTTATCGTCTGCGAGCAGGAGCTGCAAGTAAGTCTGAGTCAAACAATTCACGAGATAATTTCTACCAACCGAGATAAGCGACGTTCTTACTGTTAGCCTCGATATGGATTATTGACTCGATTCTTCGAGAACGTTGGCAATCATAATGATTCGCTCGGTTATATTTCATTAAAGGCATCGATTCAACGAACTAGTTGTTCGTCCTTAAGCTGTGCTAAAAGTAACAATTCGTACATGATATATCTATCGATTTCTGTTACATCAGTATAAGACTCATGTACGATCGGATCGCGTTGTCCAACGATGTTTCAAACATTCGTATTATTTTTATTTTTATTTATTATTGCTTAGTTCGTGCCTTTCGGCTTTGGACGAGCTTTCGGTTTTACATCTCTTTTACCTATTTCGCTTCTTATATATCTATCTCCCCTCTTATCCACTCTATTATATCGCACTCCCTTAATTATTGCTATCTCTAAAAACTAAAAACTATTTTGGGCTTTTACCTCCTTGCTGTGCTTCCTTCTTATCGTTTCTCCCTATCTTGTATTGCCCTTCTCTTCTCTATTATTGCTTTTAGCTCTCTTAGTCCTCCTCCAGTCTTCCCTCTCTTCTGTCCCTTGGTCCTCCCATTATTTCGCATTCTTCTATTACCCGAGGGTCTTCTTCTTTCCTTTTACATAGTCTGAGTCTTCTTTCTCCCTCTTCTTTCCAGTATTCCCTCGCTTTGGTCTTGCTAATGTTTTTCTGTCCTTCCACTTCATCCTCCCTTCTAAGTACTTTGGTAACTCTTCTTTGGCGATTTTTAACATTCGTATTATTTCTTTCTTCAATCTGTAGAACGAGCGTCTTACTTTTGGTGTTCGCTTCTCAAAGTGTATTTGCAAATCGAACGTTTCGTTACATTATACATAATCGTTTCGTGTGGGCGGTCACTGCTTTATTCATATTACTCGGTTAGTAAGTCACTACATTCTTTCTTGCCTTTTTTTTTCCTTTTTCTTTCTTTTTCGTATCTTCGTTACTTATGAAATATTTATAAATTGCGACTTGTTACGGTGATCCCGATGAAAGGGAACAGCAGCCTCGGGAGAAAACAAGCGATAAAAATACACGGTCATAAATGGAAGGTTAAATCAAGGCTACGAATGCATACGTTCATGCTCCCGATAATGATTACGCGTTCTATATGCGTGAATGCGTGACATACATTCCGATACGTTGATCGTAATCTGCTGCATTCAGCAGTGGTTCACCCTCATCCTTTCAACTGCATTGATACGAATATTTTTCAAACAGCCTTTAGTAAACGTGTGTATTAATTATATACGGCTATTTCTTTTTTCCTGTTTTTGTCGGGCGTTAAAAGACGCGCGATTTTTCTGTCGAATTATTCAACAACGTTTCTTGTATTGTTTCATTTTTAGGCTTGCACAATATATTATGTGCATAAAAAAGTCAGCGTTTCATGAATAAAATCGAAACAAACAGTGAGCAGAATTTTAAGTATAGCTACGGGTTGAATACTTTCTCGTTTTCCATTTTCCGCCAGCGACAAATTACTCAACATACTGAAAATAAATTACTCTTAACGTCCACTGTAATGTAAATAGGAGAATGATATAACAATCATTTGTTTAGCACGAGCGAACACTGACGTTCTTTTCCTTTGCTTCGTTATTAGCGGTTGACCTTTAAGGGTACTTTCAGACCTCATCAATAATATCGTCAATATTTCAAGATTCTCAATATCGTTGCGGCTTGTCAATAAATATTGACGATATTGACAATACGTACCGTCAATATTTACCGACAAATCACAATTTTTCTCATACGTTCGATATTTATCGACGATACAACTCGTTCGTGCAACGATGTCGAGTAAGAAGCAAACTTGTGCAGCCATCATTTTAGCATCAACGAAGAAATCAAATAAGGAAAGAGTATGAGTTAGGGAGTGGCTTCTAAGAAGAGATATATTCGCACACACAAGAAGTTCGAATATTCAGACGAAAAGATTTTCAAAATTATTTTCGTATGAGTAGCACGTGTCCCTTATACGTACTACGATGATGAGAATCTTGAAATATTTACGATATATATATATATATATCGCACGTCTGAGGGCCACCTGAAGTGTTCCCTCCTCGAATACAAGTTAAATAAAGAAATAACTTTTATAAGGATTATTATAAAAATTATTATTCTTATTTATTAATTATTATCTTTCAATTTATAGCCGACGGTTGTAGTCACTGTTTAGGACGCGTCACATATTCAGAAATCTTTTTAACTCGTGCGGATGTTAAAAAGCGTTTGACGCGTTCACTTTCGTTTCACCGTACTTATTTCTACACGGTCTCAGTCAATTAATACGCGCTTGGCAATCACAACGTCGTTGATGTCCATGTAGAACACGTTGGCATATCGCTTTATCGACCTCGTTAGTGCCAAAAGAGTTTACCGAATGGCATTCGAATGGAACTCTATTTATATACGTATATATAGAGTCACTTCTATCGTCTGTATGTTCATAGTTTGCAGTATGCGGCTCGTTTCAATAGGACAGTCCTCGTATCCATTTAAACGACAAAGAATGGAAGCGTTACAGCGTCGAAAGAAGGAAGTTCGTATTAGATCGTTCATGTTACATAGTTGCTAAATAGCGCACACGAATCCACTACGAACTTTCGATTTTTTATTCCGTCTTTGTTATCATATTTACGGATAAATCGTTGTTGCTGCTGTATATGTATAATCGAACAATATTTGATACATTTTTCAGGTGTCCTCTTCAACTCTTTGTAGAGCTTAACGATAATATTAATATTGCGGGGTGTAACATAATATTATACCGTTACAGTCTACTGCTACGAAATTATGCCTTTTTATCAGGAGATATTCTTCATTTAATTGATAATATTTATTTTAATATCAACCTGATCTTTATTATCGCCGCCTATCGTTTTGTTTGTTTTCTAATTGTTTTGGTACCGAAGGTCTAGTAACTAATTACAATAAGTTCGAGAGATTGGCCGCAGGCTAATGTGAAAGAATTCTAACGACTCTCGAGGCTAATTACCGCTAATTGAGTGGCTGACTTAAACGATTACTATTTCGTATTACATTTCATGGGATCGGTGATCCCATCGGTAGACACAAGATGATTATGATTTATAAGAACATCTATCCGCGTAATAACGTTTCATGATGTATCGACAACGTTTTATCATATCACTCGCTGCTATCATATCGTTAACAGAACTCGCATCTTTCGTCCACGTACAGCTAACATTTTTATCGTTTTCGTACGCGTCGATCTGCTGCTCGAACAGTGATCGATGAACGCGTTTCAATTTTCATGTTTCCTTCGACACACAGCTAAAGTGCAATTAGTCCGCTAATTAGTCACCGTAATCGGTTGGCGCCTGATTTTAAATAATCACCTCGAATAGTTGGCATAATATAGGAACTGCTAAATTAAAATACATCGAATAAAATGAGTAGTACTGACAGTGGTTTAACGAAGCTTGTAATTAACGATTACTTTAATGTTTAACGATTAATTACCGTGATATAGTTGCCATCGATAGTTGCATTAGTATTAACGAGGTCTGGCCCTTTCGCACTGTCCTGATAATTATTAGCGAAACTTTACGAATCACAATTTTCATTTGTTAGTAGATAGAATAGTCACAAGCTATTGATATTAATAAATTCCTTTGTATTATAATAACAAGTCTGGCAACGAAGCGAACGGAACTTTAAATGCAAATTTTACAAATTGCTAATTGGCCAATTATTCTGCGCGACGCAAAATAATAAACTTGCGAAGAGTAAAGAGTCTATAACTTGTCGCTACAATGCGTAACTTGTCAGCGATATTAATCGCGCGCGGTGGTAGCGCGAAATATTTGTCAATATTTGAAAAAAACATATCAGAAATCTGAAAATAGTAGATTTACGTGAAAGGAAGTTACTGCCAGTAGATACGTATTTACACGATGAATCACTGTGTACCGACTCGAAGATGAGAAAACAAATTTCTCCTAAAATTTCGTAGAATTCGTCTTCCAAGACTATAGAGATAAACGTGTTGGTTTTCAAAAGACGATATTTGAAGATACCCTATCTTGAACAAAAATGTTCATTTTCCATACTGCCGCCACCTAATGGAAGGAAATCCTCTTGGTTTCCCCTCTTCCATTTCTTTGCGCTTGTATCTATCGAGTCTGTGTGAGCATTTCCTTCTCTCTCCGGATGAAACTCGCAGAATTCTTCTCTCAGCACGACCCTTTCTAAAAAGTATTTGCAACGCGATATCCGATCGAAGCCATACGTCGAAGCGTTTACTGTGTTTTTATTAGACGACGTTTTAACGCTATCGACGAGACATTGCCAGCACGACATGAATTGCAAAGCAGTTTCCTTTGTCCAGCAACGACCAGCACAGTAAAGTTCTTTGATTAGTATGCGCAGAAAAGAAACCTCTGACAATTTATTGACTCGTGCCTGGAGGTTCGTGTTAGACCGTTGTTACGTAGACATTCTAATGTCCAGTCTTACCGCCAGCTAATTTTCCAACGAAATTTTCAAGCGCAACACGCGAATTTATCGAAAATGAAAGACCTGGTAGAATCCAAGAAGCAATTAAACACGCAAAAAGCGGATACTCGAGTGACTGAAATTGTTCGAAACTGCGTTTCATATACAACAGATGATAATTTCTCTTCTTGGTTTTTTAATTCATCTTCCTAATCTTCCTAAACTGCTTTCGAGTCTACACATGTCTTTTAGTAGTTTCGCAGGACCAGTTTCCTCTTGCGCTTCGTATTATTCAAAGTTTAGCCTTAAGTTTGCCTATTATTTGTAATACTTACTTATAAAGTATACTTATCTATAATAAGTATTAACTTATTATAAATAACCAGCCATGTCACTGCGCCACGCCAGAAAAATTACTGAAAATTCTCAACGCGAGAATTGATCGTAATTTTAATAAATAAAAAAAAAAAATATTGCCTCTAACGCAGGATGTTGTTGGAATAAGAACTGTTGGAGAAATCGACGACTAAAGCTGTATCTTCGATCAATATCCCGCGAATCCGTGAAAGGTAATATTCTTCGTTGAATTTTATCGTGCGAATTCACGGGATATGATATTTTCGACGATTAAAGCGAACTTCACAATAAATTCTAAGCCACAGTCGAAATTCACGTTTCCTGAATTTAGCCAGAACCGTTGAAACGGTTACTTACTCGGTGGAAACTTTCGCCGTGTTGCGTCAACAGGTGAATTAGTCGGCATCGAAGCGGAAACTTGGTTTAATTCACCAAGAATATACTTGGCGGACACCTAATTCGCTTATCAACGGGAACATCCCGTTGTTAACGAAGATGATTCACGAAGAAAGAATTTTTTAAACTGTCGGTTAACCATGACGAAACGTATTGGACAATATCATTACGAGTTTAGAATTTCCGAAATGAAAACACCGTCCCAAAGAAACTTTCAGCTGACCTGTACTTTCTCTTGCGCCATTATGCAGACCTATTGGCACATAAGATCGCCTTACAAATCGAGTTATGCAAGTCATTTAAAAAATTATAATTAGGCTGCGGATTTTTATGACTTACTGACGCGCCATAGCAAATATTCCGAGTATAATACTCGATTATAATAGTCGAGTGGCACATATATCGAGATATATAGAAAACACAATTTTTGCCTAAATTTTGATTTTTGCGCGTTCATAAAAATTACGAATCGTCGTAAAATATTTGTCGAAATCTGAATATCATTGCCTCCATTACTGTATCGTTCGTTGTTAAAAGGAACATCCAACTCGAGAAGGGTAAGTCGCAAATTTTCAGCAACGTTTCTTTTACTTCTCGACATGTACACGCGTTCCAATGTTCGTATACAGCAAGTGTAACGTGGATTATATACGACCCGAATTATCTGGAATTGTTCAGTCAGTTCCATGTAGCATCGGTTGAAGGTAACATCAGATGTCTGTAGTCGTATCGAAACGGAATGGAAGTCTCGTTTTTCTTGTTACAGGCATACCGAGAGGAACAATGATCGCTTTCACCAAAAACCGCGGCATGCGAGCCCCGAGAAACGTTCGAGGTCTTTGGCCCTCTCTCCTTTCGTCCAACTCATATTTCTTGTTATCTTGGCTTTACAAGTATCGAAGGAGGAAATTATTCGGCGATCGGAAAATCGTGATTCATTGGGATACGGGGAAAGCGAATGCATAGGCCTCTCTTTCGCTTACGATCCAGCTAAATCGCCACTGATATTCGCGAACGTCGTTACGCGACTCGCTGACCTGAAAATCCTCCTACCGCATCGATATGCTTCGAAGTTGAAAAAATTTCTACGAGTTTCCAGAGAGCGTGGAACAAACGGGCCTCTTTTCTCCACACTGTTCGAAGCGCGCTTTAACGAGCCTAACTTAACTAGATCGCTCAGTCAAAGACTTCTATAATCGCGAAACTCAGTCGGCTTTAATTCTTGCGAATTTTAACATTGTATAATTTATCTTCGAGAAAAATGAGACGGCACGGAAAACGGTAATATGAACGCTCGAATAACGTAATTGCTTCGTCGCATTCTTGAATAAAGCGATTATTACGGATGAGATAAGTCTTCCTAATTTCATTCACGTAATAATATTTTTAACCGCCTGACGGATTAAATAATTTCGTGGAAGATTTTAAACGTAGCTCCTCCGTGGACAACTTTGAAGATTTCATGGATTACGAAAACTATTCTTTGATAAATCGTAATCTGGCTTATATATTCGTCATGTCGAATGAACCACGAGTAGGAGAAGCAGAGTAGCGCGAGTTTGCACGAATGCAAATGTACCTCGAAATAGGTCAATTTCAAGCAGTGTCACAGGTGAGATCCATCTGTCGAGATCTGTTGACCTTAGGACCGCGAATCGGAACGATTTCACCGGATGAAGTTCGCTTTCTTAATGGAAAGTGTTGCAGCGATTTCGCGTGTTTTCCTCGATATCGGAGTATATATCACGGCGAACGATACATCTTCTAAAATATCACGTCTTTACGACCATCGATTATAATAATCGATGAATATTTTTCTTTTTCTGCCATCCGACAAATTGGACGAAACGAAGCGGAGCAACACGTGGTCGCGGCGCGATTCTGAGAAAACGTGAAACTTCAAATTTGAAAGTGGTCGTTCGATTTGCCAACCTAGGAAAAGAAAGCACATACATAATACACCGTTGTGAATTTGAAAGTATCGGAATACTTTGATACATCCGTGGCGATGATATTAGATCGAGTGATAAGTTCACCAGCGTTTTACCAAACAACGAACGAAAGCATATTGTGCAATACGTTTCGCCAAAACGAACAATTCCTTTCCGTGACCGTACGTACGTCGCGTAAATTACTGTGAGACCGCAAATCGTATCCGTCCGTTTTACGAGCGGTGAACTTTCCACACAGGGCACACATCCAGCCACCGCTTTTCATAACCGTAAATCGTCCGAGTTATTTTTCTATGAGCGCCACTTACGACTTATGAGCGACTGTGTGACGAGATGGTACGAGGACATTGCGAACGCGTTTAAGCGAGTCGGCCTTTGGTAGGAGCGCCGGTAATTGCGCTGGAAAACGCGAGCGAATCGTCACGCTCGGTCACTCCTTTTATATGGAACAAAACGAGCCACGTGCGTCGTATACGGACGACGATCGAACACGCGTCCAACGTCTATCGTAGGTGATTCGAATGAAAAGAGTAGCTAATTCTACTAGACAGCGTCTAACGCATATACGTACGTCGTAAGAAGAGAATAGTGGGCGGTCGTGGTCTACTCGGTGGCAATGTAACGCAAGAGAGGAAGGAAAATACAAGCAGGCCATATTTGTATACGCGGCCAACTGTCCTCGATTCTGAAAATTTCCCACGTGTCATTGAACCGTTAGATTAACAGACGAACCAAAGGGGACTATAACGAGCCACGACCTTTTCGTTGATTCGTCGTGATTCGAATGAATCGATGGAAACTGTTACGAACACTTACTTGTTGCGTACATGCTGTTCCTCGTTGCTTCTTTTCGCTCCTTGTACCCTCTAAAACACATCATGACACTGTGTTTCAACCGTTGCGAGTTTTTTTTTTTTATTTATTTATTTACATTTTACAATTTGTCCAGTAGGACATTTGGTAAAATATTATAGCTTAGTGATATAGTAATATAGCATGTGGATGGCTACCCCCAGTGGGATACCATCTTCGAATTTGATTGATTTATTTTGTTGCGAGTTGAATTCAGGTAGAACATTTATATGTGTCTACGTTTCGTAACTATAAAATTACCTGCGAATTTTCAATTTCTATATACATTAGGTTGTCCGAAATGTTTCTTTCGTTTTATAAGGAAATAATAGACGCACATTGTTTTTTGTTTTATATTAGTTTATTGAGATCCACAGGCTGAAGCGATTCGAAGATGGTATCCCACTGTGGGTAGCCATCCACATGTTATATTATTATACCACTAAGCTATAATATTTTACCAAATGTCCTACTGGACAAATTGTAAAATGTAAATAAATAAATAAAAAAAAAAAGAAACAGGCTGGAGAGACACTACCCGCTAGACCTAAACGCTAGATTCAATTAGTTATCTAAATTAAGTAATATTTACTTATTTATAATATTTATAAATTATACTTATCTATAATAAGTATTAACTTATTATAAATAATTAGCCATGTCACTGCGCCACGCCAGAAAAAATTACCGAAAATTCTCAATGCGAGAATTGATCGTAAATTTTAACAAATAAATAAAAAAAATATATTAGTTTATTGAATTATGCACGAACATAATAATAGAAATAGAACAAAATGGATCATACCTGATTCAATAAAATAATATTTGTTTTTTATTTATTTATTTATTTATTAAAATTACAATCAATTCTCGCGTTGAGAATTTTCAGTAATAATAAAATAATATAAAACAGAAATTGTTGTTCATCTATGATCACCTTATGAAACGAAAGAAACTTTTCGGGCAATCTAATATTTGTTGATGTTAACGTGATATCGAGAAATAATTTGTAATTTTCTTTTCCAAACAGACTGGATTATAGCAGATAGAAAAAAAGTAGATCGAGAGAAAACTAGTTTCTTCTTGCGATTATCACGCGCAGGAACATTAGCGTGTCGTTAGAAGTTGCTGCAGAAGGAAATACTTATTTCGTAGCGCTGTACGAAATTTCTCTTTAATTACGGACCTTTCGAGGAAACAAAGAGTAGAATTTCGAACGGAACTTCCTTGCGCGTAAGGGAACAGATAAAAACGTTGCCCGTGAAAGAGAAATGTACGGCACAACGCGCAGAAATGCTCGGGAATCGTTTCGATTCTTCGCGATCTGCGTTTTCACGTCGCTTCGTAGAACAATGCACGCTTGTCGCGAGAATGCGCCCAAAGAATCGCCAACGTGGAAAAAAAATGCACGAGCTATTGAAAGAAAGAACGAAAGAAAGAAAGGAGGAAACTCCTATAGTAGCTAATAAAAAGAACATCGGCTCTCGTGTAACCTGTTTTAGAAAAGAACGTTAAAAGGATAACTTTTACCTAGTTTTACTCAGTTGACCAAAAGTCAATTTAAAACCACAATTCCATCTTCGGAATTCTTTTGAAACGCGTCTAATTATCCTTTCGCGTCTCTTTATTCCGATGTTCGTTTCTTCGTTTCTATATCGAGATTTAGCGAAAGTTTCCAACATCAAAGCTTCGAACGTTTCAAGCTTTTCCAGCGCTCTGAATTGTTTTCCCGTGTTATTTTACGCGTTATTCTTAGAATTTTGCTATCATCCGGATCAAAGTATTTAAAAGTTCCATCTTTCCGTTCCATTTTTATACTGTTTCCTCGAAAGATCGCGAGACGATTGCAAAAACACGAAATAAGTTCTACTGGGAAAACATTATAAAGATCAGGATTATACCGATCTTTGTTTATTATATAGATTTATCTATCGTGATTGAAACAGAGAAAGGACTATATCTATTTAATTAGTGCAATAATGTGATACAACTAAAGCAACTAAATTTCTTTAAGTACTGACCTTGCAACTAACAACTCACAATGATTCGACAACTTACAACGGTTCGACTTCTTACAACTAATAACTCACAACGACTGGACAACTCACGAATAACTATTATCCCGAAATTAATTGGAGCTTCACCAAGGAAGCCTTTGTACCTAGAGCTTTCGTTATTGCTACAACATACACGTGTTTTCAGGTATTGACACAAGTAGTCATATAGGGCGACAGGTAATGACCCCCCCTCCCCGCCCCATCCCTCTCATCCCACCCCTCCCCAAAGTTACACAGCACCCAAAAAGTAAGCTACCGAAGAGTCCTGTTTTGCGACCAAGTTTTCAGGACAGAAAAAACAAACAAAAACAAAATCACATAGAAGCTCCGCTTCCCCAGTGGCTTAAACCCAAAAATTATACTAAACACGAAAAATGCAAAGCGCCGTTGCGTATCGGTACTTTTGCCTAAAACATCACTACAAAAATTCACCGTTTATTGTGAATACCAAAATGTATTTAAAATTGTATCTTGGGTTTAATAAACATCTTTAAATAAAAAAGTAATGACCCACCGGGATTTCTCATCTTTCCCGGCCTGTAAGCACTTTTATTGTTTTCTAACTGTGATTCATCGAGATGTCCGACGGTTTTCTCTCCATAATACAATATTTATATTCTCAACGCAAGAATTGATTGTAATTTTAATAAATAAATAAATAAAAAAAAAACAAATACAATATTTATGAACGCGATAACAGCGAAAATATATTTCATAAACTATATTTGTAAATATTCTTAAAATATTTGTGTCGAGTAGAACGTGTCGAGTTGATACTTGTTCGCCCTGCATTATTAACTTTTTATCTTTCTAGTTGGTAAAAGTGTTTTTTTATTTATGTATCACAACTCAAGCAGGCAGTAGGATTACTACACGATATTCATCGTGCGTCATGCATAAGTATGATCTATGACGGACACAACGAGGATGGAAATCGCGTGGAAGCATAAAAGTGAAAGAAATCAAAAGGAAGAGGCAAAGGGAGATAGTTTCCTATTACGTAGGCTGCATGCGTCGCGCCACTTCCGGATGTTAAACCTTTACGTAACATCGACATGCCTTATCTTTATCGACATCCATAATTGCACGGTTACGTTTGCATCTTGTCTCGTTGCCGATATTACAAATCGCTTCTTTCCTTGCGGAACATTTTACACGTGTATAGATCCTTTTTCGTGCGTGTCCCAGGAAGGTTCCTTTTTGACTCAGTCCTTACATAGGTTTAAAAATATAGAAATTAAAATACGCAAAATATATCCACAAATATATACGTATATTTCAAGTGCAAATGATAAAGCAGCTAAACGTCTTCTATCTATTTTAATTATTTTAGCGTGCCGTCCAAGAGTTAAAATAACATAGAATGATACATCTACAAATACATAGAACATAGATAGAACAGAATCGGACATTTCATACGTTGAAAAAGAGGAACATGCACTGGAAATACTTAGAAGTCTCAATATTTGGAATAATAACATTTAAAAAGTTACTCGTAAGGAAAACGGTTGAATTTACTGCGAACGCTTACGTTGCACGGCTTTAGAATGCTTTCTGCGAAAGTCTGCAGCCAAGAAATTGCACACAGTGCGAAAGTTGCGAAATATTTCTTGAACGAAGTTCAAACCAGCCGGTTCTCGATCGCGTGCGATGTTCGACGCGTGAAAAAAATTGACGACGCGCGATCCTTACACGCGGAATATATAATCGAAAAGAACGAGCCACGAAGAACACCGGAATGGAAAAGAGTGACTCAGTATCGGTTAAATGACGTCGGAAATGCAGGAATACAGGCGCGTCAGCGTTTTTCTAATAGGTATGCACATGATGCACAAACGTTTTTCGCGGTTCGTTCGCGCGAACATTGTTGGCCGTGCTTGGCGAGCAAGGCGGTTGCTCGAGGATGTTCAGGAACGAGTTCTGACTAAGCTATTTTTACAGCATGTCGCATATGATACGGGACAATCGTGAGTCACGTTTTAAAAACTGGTTTCATCGTGGATCTCGTGGATCGCGTCTTATGCGTTCACGCGTTCGCCATACCTGCCGGCCAGACGCACGAATCGCAACTATATGCACTTACGATTCTCTTCTTGGCGAATGGCCTTGGAGCAGAGAATATCCAGCAGTTCGTTTTCGGCGTGAATCGAACTCCAATTCAGCCGATATTTGCTCCCGTTTTGTCATGGCCACTTTAAAATGTGCTTTAAGTAACCTTGAAATGTATAATAACCGACTCCGCTGTTATAGGAACGTTAATTGTCACAATAACAAGACAGTAGTACGTATAATCTATAGTAATTAGGCTGCAGATGTTTATGCACTTGCGGGAAATTTAGCGGATAACTTCTACTAGTTATAGCATCGAAAGACGACGTTGACATTAATCAATTGCTACTGTGATTCTTGTATTCTTATATCGTTAGGTCTGATGTTTCTTTTTGCAAGCGCAAATATCTTTGCAATGTATCAAGGAATACAGGTAATCTGTTAAAAGAATTTTTGTGCCTTTCGTTCATAACAAACACGGATTTGCATAAATATAGACGATATACTACTAATAACATGTTACGAAGTAAAAATGTCAAGACCGTTAAACATCTTGGAAGTTTCCTTGTTTTAATACACCGTTGTTATCCAGACGCTTGGAAAACTATAGTATTAGACAGACAGCGTGCGAAGAAAGATATAATAGAACACGACGAAAGTTTTATCGCTATACCGCTGTAACAACCATACAACGCAGAGTTACGTATTTAGCTGTGGCTATTATATCATGGTATCTGAAACTGTGACGGTACGGTCTCTGGAGAAAGATCACGCGAATCACCTTCGAGCATGTTCCGAGTTCCTCAAGGACGAAGCAGGATTCCGGTCCAACTATGGTCGGTCGATTACCTATACCTGCCTAGTAGCTTTACGCGCAGACCTGCTTCTTTCAACCTTTTACATACCTCAATCTTAAAGAAAATATGTAATTGGTATTCTCGTAACGAAAAGGAGACAGGAATCGATATTGGAACGTATCAAATGGAAATTATAAAGGAAAATGGCAAAGTATCTTTTCATTTCCCTGGAAACACGAAGATGGCTAAGCATCATTTTCGTTGCGAGCATTTCGATCCACTTCTTCGTGTAACCTTGGCTTCGAATTTTTGTGTCTCTGTTTCGTTCTCGTTCCGACGAACGAAACAAAGAGGCGAAGAATCAGAGTAAGAACCGTGGTATGCAAATTTTCTAGCACGCCGAGTGCACAACTGTGAGAATGCGTGGAAGGTAGGCGCGATAAGCTCCTCGTAAATGAACAGACACAAGTTTGGAGAGATAAGTAAGCGGATGGCAGGCAGGAACGTTTTGCAGTGGAGAGACCGAGGTAACCGAGCAGGCGAGCACAATCGCCAGGAAAGCCGGAAATTTCTAGAAGGAAAACGACGTGACGCCCAATATACTCCTGGCACAGACAAACGCGGTTTCATGATGAGTTGCGATTTCATCGGGGAAATTCTACGCGGAACTCGGAGAAAAGTTGGACGGATATCGGATTAAGTTGCTCGATTTACGTCTTGTAATTTTTAACGAGTTTATTTATGTTTAACGTTATTCTACTGTTTGGACAAAACGTTTAAATACAAAATAAATTAGACCCTTTGATGCAATAAATGAAACGAAAAATACAATAAAATAATACGAAAATTCGATTAAAATCGCAGGCGAGAAATGTATTACTGAAAAGAACACACGCAAAAACAGAAATTCAGGATGTCTGAATTAAAAGAGATTGATTTACGGACTAAACTTTCGCCGAATATTCGTAAAACAAGTAAAACGAGTAAATTCAACATCGTGTAACCGAGTGTTGTTTGAAGCTTATATAATGCGTGTAGTTGCAAATGCAATTCGCTCTAACATTTTATACGTAATTAAAAGACGAAACAAATGTATTGTTATCCATAAAATGAAACAATGTTGCGATATCTAATGATGATAAACTATAATTAACGAATAATACCAAGTTTTCAGATAAATTGCGCGGTAATAGACCTCTACCATTCGTTGACAATTGCTTGTACACCAAAAATGCATACTTTATGCGCATATTATGCGCATCCTTGGCTGCTAACTTTTCACCTTCTACCTCTATTCTATTTTCTTACACACTGCACACATTTTCTGCCCGTGCCAGTCTTATAACTTGATATTTATACAGTGTCCGGCTCAATAACATACACAAACGGGCATCAGGTGATTGCTGATGAAAAAACAAGGAAGGAATATGTAATGTGATGTTATCGTACGAGGATTAGTTTGCGAGAGAATCGGCTCGAAAGGTATATTAGAGATTACGAACATTTATATAATTTTGCATTCTATAAGTATCTGCAATGTATCTATATAAATATCTACAAGTCTGTTGTTTGATACTGGCGTCGTTGTAACTGCACTCACATTTGTTATAGAACACTAAATAAAGTAAAGATAGTTTTTCGTTTTTTAGTAAATATCAAAAGTATAGTCGTAGTCGGTAGTATAATAGGCTGTATAATATCAGAATTTTATCTTTGAAACCAGATAAGGTGCTTGACGTGTTAGTCGAGCGAATTTGAAACAAACGATATGCAACTAAGTACAGATGGACCAGCTTTTCCTTAGGCAAATGCTCAATTTCGAACGTGTATCGATTCGACGACGAAATCACGTTTTACAATACTTTCGCGTTTCTAATGTAACAAGAAAAGTAACGACGAGAAAGAAGGTAAAGAGATCTCGCATTCCTTGCTGACGAATGTGTAAATTTTAAACGTCACTGCACTTAAATTGGAAATCTCTATGTGGATGGTACATAGTACAAGTAACATTGACATTGCCGGTTAATTTCCGGTCGACAATAAAAGATAGGCATTGCGTCATAGCAGATAACAGCGATAGAAGAGCAGCAACAAAGCAGAGAAATTTCACATCGTCGAATACGTGGGCGTGTCACGTGCGCAACTTCTCATTGAATTCTATCACAGAAATGAAGGATTTCATTCTGGAACCTTTGAAATCTCTTCGACGTAATAACGCCGTAAATTGTCGAAAAATATATTTGACCAGTGAGCCATTCACAATCAAACCATTTAATGCCGATCGCGTAAGTACGTAAATAAATCATGCAAATAAATTTACTAGATAAGGATATGGACTAAAAGAGGTAGAGTTTTAACAAAAGAAAGAAGATAAAATGACGTGCATTGTAAAAATGAAATACAAATAGTACAAGTAAAATGCTGAAGGAGCCATGTTCGAGGGTATAGAGAGGTATGTACTTTCGCGGCAAGATCAAAAAATAATTATTCAACGGATGCTGCATCACTGTGATCTCTCTCTCTCTCCCTGCCAGATACCGGGAGGTCGTCAGGAATATCGGCGCCACATGTCTTGCAACACAGCTGCTTACGATGTAAACTTACAAGAGACAGACAGACAGACAGTTTCTACAGTCAGCAGAAACGATAAGAATCGAAACTGTACAAAGTGTTTGGCTCCGATTTGGATGAAGAATCGAGTCTTCTATCGATACAAAGCGTACTGGAGCATGGAGCCACACCAGTACATAAGCATGCAGTGATTTCGTTTAAAACTCATTTTTTTCGTATCATACAATTTGCGTTCTTACAACGCAATTTTGCTTTAGCATTGATTTGCTTCTTACATATCTTCCTACATGCGACGCGTATTGTCCATTCTTTCTACCTATATTCCTGGACATCCTGCAGCCTTTTTCGAGTCAACACCGTCTTCTATAATAGCTAAATATATCTTTCGCATCATAAAAAAAAAATACATGGCAATCAGCATTTCGACTATAATTATTATCAGACTGCGATTGTTTGTGCATTTGCGGGAACTTGGAGGATGCAAAAATGCACGTGATGCATCATGTAGAAATATATAATTCGAAGATGGTATCCCACTGGGGGTAGCCATTCACATGTTATATTATTATACCACTAAGCTATAATATTTTACCAAATGTCCTACTGGACAAATTGTAAAATGTAAATAAATAAAAAAAAAAAAAGAAAAAATGTAGAAATATATAAAACATCCAATGTAAGGTATTCGTTGTGAAACGTAGTAAGTGAAACAAACAAGCCTTCGTGTTCCATTCCTTTCTTTAACTATATTCATAGAGATATGAATTTACATAAAAATCTGCGGTCTAATTATTACTTAATATCATACGGGTGTAATTAACTACTAACGAGGGGAGAAATCGGACGATTGACATATTCGTTGATTAAACGCTTCGAGAAAAAAAAACGAGCCCTTTTATGCCCGAAAATATACCTGTTAGTTGATAGACGATCAATTTTTTTTCTTTTTTCGTAATTATTCGGGAATAAAAAAAACGCACCGCCTATGCCTAATTTTGTTTAACGCACTGCACGTTAACGATTTCATTTTGTGTCGTCGACCTCCCCTGCCCATGATCGATACCTATCGTTCCGTGAAGAACAAAGGTTAACATGTAACAGGTACGCGACTCGTAGCTACAACGTCCACCACGTTGCGAACTATTCGCTTAGTTTCTCGATATACCGGAACGTTCAGGGTGCATGAACATATTTTTGTTTCAAAAATATCTTTCTTCTTTTTCCTTTTTACCATGGACAGCATTTTATCTTTTTATTAAAACATATTAATATGATCTTTAGATACGATCAAAATATTCGTGAAAACGACAAATAAAAATTGATTAGTATCGTCGATCGATGAGGTATCTTATATAGGTTTCGATATGTTACTAGTTTACTTTATGTTTAGTTTATGTTCTTAGTTTACTTTATCACGTCTCGTTATAACGGATCTCACTGTAGATCGTTGTCTCGATGGAAAAATTAAAAATTAAAAAAAATGTTTATTCAATATTTTTGACTGTGTAATATAATATACAGGGTGGTTGGTAACTGGTGGTACAAGCGGAAAGGGGGTGATTCTACGCGAAAAAAGAAGAAGTGAAATCCGTTATAACGAGACGCGATAAAGTGCACGCGTACCGAGCGAAAATTCAAAGTCGATTTTCTCGAAAACAAAGACTCGAACGAAAAATTTTTATTCTATATTTCCTCCTTCCTTCTTTGATTTCACTAAATCTAACGACTTTACGGAGTCTTCTGATCGTATCGAGGTCACTTCATTTGGAATCCCTCTGTGCAGTCTTGGTCGCAAAACACCAAGTTCCCCAGCCTCGGGTGATAAAACTGGCTCGTCAGCCACATTCTCTTTCGAAATAGGCTCCACTCACCTCTACCACGTAACAAAATTAGTAGTAGCGGTGGGATACTTCGAGATAGCCGATTCGCGAGCGAAAGTGAGGGAAATGTACGTTAATGTTTATTGGCTAATTCGTGTTGGTCGTTGGAAAAGGATGCTGCTGCCCTTGAGAGAAAGCAGATACACCGATATACACCGATATGAATCAATAAGTAAACAAATAATTGAATCAACGATTCGAACGATTCGTCATCAAATTAACGCCTAATTGGTACGCATATGTAACCGTAAAGATCCATAAAATATAAATCGAATTTGCTACAGTGGTTTACAACCACACTATTGGTTTACAACCAGTGGTTCTCGTTAGTTTTTAAGTTTCTTTTAAAAGATGTACAGATGTTATGACACACTCTGTATACGAATCCTAAAATGTGGTATTTATCAGGTATTTAATTAAATGTCTTTATTAGATGTAATTAGTCCTTATTAATCTCGATACTAATAAAGGAAAAGAGAGGAATAGACTTTGTCATTTGCCTTTGCCCTTGGGAATTATTATTTTAATTGTCCTCAACAATAACACCGCGGTAACCACCACAGTGAAAGGGATTCTTGCCCCCTATATAAGGGAGCCCGAATTCTGGAAAATCAGAAACATCCAGTTACTACAAGAAGCAAGTAGAAAATCACCATAGTTAAACGCTGACATTCCAACTTCGTGACAAGATTTCCGAGTGTGTGACAGGGACTTCTCAGTGAAATAACTCGACATACCAAGCGGAACACGCAAGAAATCAGTGTGCTCAGGAGAAAGAACACCAGAAGATGCGAATGCAACGACAAGCGCGACCGAGAGAACGTTTCGTGGACAAAGTTCGCATCTTCGTGTCAGAAACGGAATCGCTTACTACCGTCTGGGTCCGGCTGGAAAAATGGCCGAGAATGACCAGAAGACTCACATGGATAATGCAATCGTGGCCTATGGCGTACCAGCCAAACATCGCAAAATTGTCCGTAGGTATGCTTACCGCCGTGCCAGTAAAAATGGATAATAATTGTTTTTACGAAAGGGCTCAGCTCCTAAGACGAACCGGTTTCGTCGTTCTGGGGGGTTGATCGACTGGGGGTTAATACAGCACCACCAGTTCAATTCGATTAGAATATTACCAGCCAAGTTTGTAAACGTGGCACCATGGGTAAGGAAGATTAACCTGCGAGGCGTGCAGCCGCCCAATCAATCTAAGGAAGCATTGAACGACGAATTGGCAAAGCTGATTATGCGATTACAACGAGGAACTCTGCTCGACGTCCACCATTCCCCAGTAGAAGGAACGACCGCGAGATTGCTGCTGGACTGCTCGCCCGGACAATCCTCGATAGACATAGGATCGTATTGGCTGAATTTAGGATACGTCATTCCTAAAGCACTTCCTTCATAACACGAAGACAGTTACTTTTTCTGGATGAAAACACCACTGTGATGTTTCATCTGGATTAATATATAGAATTTATACAGCGCTACCAATATATTAATACATTATAGTTATTATATTTTCGACCAATCGCGGGGAGACGCACTCGCGAGGAGAGACGTCAACGGGAGTCGTAAATTCCCGTTGCGATTATAGCAATCGACACCACGAGTTGATCGATCCCCTGATTTCCGTTAAGATAATAGGGGTAGTTGAGTTAGTATAACACTGTGATTCACAGAATTATAAGGTTTCATTTTCAACACTTAAGTTACACTGTTCAACTTGTCGCCCGAAGGTACGATAGATATGCACGCTAGAGCAAGGCTCTTATAATTGAACTTTGTGAGTGGACTAGAGGAGGTGATTGTTCGTGCTTAGGCGTTAGAGTTCTGACTTAGTTGGTGAGTTACCTCGCGGTATAGAAGAAGTAGTTGACTCTTCCAACGGTGTAGAAGAAGTTTGACTTGACTCTCCTGAGGTCGTAGGAGCAGTGATGTACAGTGACGATGCTGTGTCGGAGGAAAGCTAATGATGGGTGTGTCTAGTGCACAGGACCATCGGATTTGTTCGTGACGATTTTGGCTAAGAGAGTGAGGGAAATAGGCTTCGTTGTTAATTGGTTAAACGAAGGCTGGTGGACTAGGATGGGTTTTAGCTGCCCTCGATAGAAAGTTGTTATTAGGAAGCATCGTACGCGGGAAAACCCAACTTTCCTTTGTCAAGCCGTAGTAAACAATATTCTTAGCAAGCAAATTAATGGGATTTATAACGGGGACTTAAGGTTATTGAGGGTACGCCGTAAAAGGGAGCGGACGTCTGATGTCCGTCGGGCCCGCGGTGTATGATCTGGTCCAGGTAGCTGTCCAGGTCGGGCTAGCTGAACATGTACTGCGGAGACGCATCGACATCTAGCAATCATCTTGCTCGAAGAATAGGGTCTGCGTGTGGCGAGCCACGGGACAGAAACCGTTGCAATGTTTACTGTCGCGTGCCGCCAGAAATATTTCTTTTAAGAAGAGCTATAGAATTACTCCGTACCTTTGTTAGACAAAGCGTTCATCCCGTGACCGCGGCTACGTTCGGCGACTGACTGTCGCCTTGAGTCCAAGCTCATTATCACAACTCGCGAACAATTACAATCGGATTGAATAACATTGAATTGTTTAATTACAGCTATAGTAGACTCTAGATTACAATATTGCGGGATTATCCAAAATTCGAAAGGCTCCGGTGTTCTTTTCATCTCCGACATATATTTATTTGCTTTTGTCCTTCAGAATCTTCGATTAAATCCTGTTTAGCGACTTCTCAAAACTAATAAAAAGCATAAAAACTGTAATCTTGTAAACGATGCCTTATTTTTCCTCGTCTTCCATACAACGAGTCTTGCAATATTAAATTTAAGATATCTTTCAAACTAATCATTTTTCGACTTAACTACCTTTAGAATCAAACAGACGATGATCATCTATTATCACGCCAGAATAATTTACTTATAATTATCAATGAGAATTGATTGTAAAATTCTTCCAAATGGTAAAGAAATCTTTCGATTTTGAGAACTTGCTGTTGCAACTCGTCAAGTATATTTGAAATAATTAAATATAAATAAATAAGTAATGTCGTGAGACGTTCGTACCAACGTATTCGCTAGACAGTGTATAGTCGCTCGCAAATATGTTGTTAGATACTGGGTATGTAGAAGAAATTTACTATACTGTAATTAGATTTGCAGCAAACGCGCAAAGTTAAGCGACTGTAAAGTTAAGACGCATCTACAAGTAATTGTATGGAACGTAACGTTCTCACTGCAGAGAGTGGCCTTGGCGACGTATGTCAAGATCAAGTTCATCGATGGTGACTCTTCTCTTACGAATAATTAGCCAACTTTCGTATCCCCCCTAATCACTGGACTAATTGATACGACGGACCAGATTCGCAGGCTGAAGAGGCACTATCCGCTAGACCTAAACGCTAGATTCAATTAGTTATCTAAATTAAGTAATATTCACTTATTTATAACACTTACTTATAAATTATACTTATCTATAATAAGTACTAACTTATTATAAATAATCAGCCATGTCACTGCGCCACGCCAGAAAAATTGCTGAAAATTCTCAACGCGAGAATTAATTGTAATTTTAATAAATAAAATAGAAAAAAAAATATTTCTATTTGTCAATTTCGAAACGCTTTTTCTCTATCTTTAACTTAATTTGTCCATGTATCAAATGGTTAGGTGAGAATCCAGTGATACTGTGCCTGATGTTGTTTTTTGTTAAACTTTTTAAGTTTTAACCTTTTTTTTAACTTTTTGAGCAATTCTCAAATTCTTATTTTTTATTAATTTGAACCTTTTTGTGACATAATAGTAGCATAGTATGTGAACTTATCATTGCGTACCACAAAAACATCCATTATTTCTTCTACTTTATTTATCTTCATTCGGAGTTTCGCCCGCTCACTCGCGAAGTCGTTGTCACTGATTGTTTGGAAACACTCTTATGTTCGGTTAGATCTGCTTTTATTTGATCAAAAATCCAATTCATTTTCTGGTTTTTTTATACATTCTACACGTCCTATTCTTTCACCTTTTGTGTTTTCGTTACTGGTGATACGGAGAACAACCTTCAACGGCATAGCGCAGAGAACCTCGATTTATGATAACGTAAATCCTTAGGATAAATCAGACGATCGACTCTGGAAAATCGAGAATCGATTTTCTATGTCCCGAATTACTGTTCTTCTCTCGTGATTTATTCTATTGCCAAATGACCGAATGGCCAAATGACTGCCGGTAGAACAAAAGAAAAGTGAAAATGTCGGTTGGCGAGTAGTTCGAATTCTATAGAATTTACATATATATATATATACGGCACGCGCCGTAACGTAGACTAAAACTACCAATAGCGCGAGTGAGCGTTCCAATTTGAAATTTAAATAAATTTTAACAATTTGTATAGAAACCAAATTCGAACCTCACAACCCCCACGGAATAACCCGTCACATGACGACCCCTCCACGGTAGACCTAAATATAAATAAGGGTAGCGACATAGAAGAAGAGAGATAATTCCTTAGTTCAGAGTAGTTAATTCCTCAGTTCCGTGTGATTAGTTCCCAGTTCTTATTAGTCTTGTTAATCGACGTGTTTGTATTTGTCAATTTGTAAACTATCGAAAATCTATCAGAATTAAAATCTTGTAATTAATAAGAGCGAAAACGTATTGCGAACGATTGTAACTCCGAGTATTCGAAATTTCAACGACCATTCTGTCAATATCCAATTAGAATACGAATAAACATTTTTTTGTGAAGAATATTTGTCTAATAATATAGTAGGATTAAACGAACATTTATTTTCACCAACTTTAACCCCCTCACGTGCCAGTACTGCTGCGCGTAGCAGGTTACCCGAAACCTGCAGTTTAATTTCCAATCGCATTAAATAACAGACAACGCTATTTTAATCTGAATTTAAAAATTAACGGCAACGCAACCAAAACGAGCCAAACAAAACCTAACAATATATATATATATATAAGCAGGAATTTTGAACTCGTTTCTACTCGTTCATATCGTCGTTATCCGTTTCGCTGCTTTCTCCAATGTCGGAGTTTTCGCTGCCGTCGTTAATTAATCCTTTCGTCCCATCGTTTAAACTGTTTATAATTAAGGTTACAATTAAAGTCAGATTAATCGTATAATCGAGATATCCAACTCCGTTAAAAACTGCGGGAACGCTCCTAAGAAATACTTGCGTTGCCTGTAGCGCGCAACGGAACAGTATGAAGAGTCGATATAATCGACGAAGTTGGAACGAACACTCTATAGGGTTTTTTTTTATTATTTATTTATTTACATTTTACAATTTGTCCAGTAGGACATTTGGTAAAATATTATAGCTTAGTGATATAGCAATATAGCATGTGGATGGCTACCCTCAGTGTGATATCATCTTCGAAACTCTATAGGGTGTTCCGTTTTTGTTTACTCTAAACGTTTTCATATCTAACGGTTGGATGGTATGAAATTGGTAAAATCCGGAGAACGAGGCAGGTGAGATACTGAGAGTAATTTTGCCCGCTCTTTATCACGTCTCGTTCGTATAATCGGAGTTGTTCGAATAAATAAACTCGACAAATTAGAGGTCCAGGTAGGTAGAGATAGATAAAGTAACTGTCCTACTGGACAAATGTCCTACTGGACAAATTGTAGAATTTGAACAAATAAATAAAAAAAAAGAAAAATAAAGTAACGTATTGATCTTGCTTAGTCTTCACTGTGCGATGGAAACGACGTTTGTGGAATACAGTCGAATGGAACACAGGATCCTCGGTCGTGCGGTACGAATATTTATATAATTCGCTATAACGAAGATTTACTATGATAATAAGATGTATTATTATATATTCGCAATTCTATGGTAATCAAAGATATTCGATGGTTCGAAGAATGTTCCAGGTGTTTCGAAATGTCTTTGCGTGAATACGTTATGCTTCGAACCACAGGCAAAGGTCGAATCGAATGATTTATTTACGTAAATATTTGAAAAATCCAGAAGCCTTCGAGCAATATTCGAGCATTCCAGGCTCTCGAGATTCTCTTCGATGGTATCCCACTGGGGGTAGCCATCCACATGCTATATTGCTATATCA
Source organism: Bombus vosnesenskii (assembly GCF_011952255.1). Taxonomy (NCBI): domain Eukaryota; kingdom Metazoa; phylum Arthropoda; class Insecta; order Hymenoptera; family Apidae; genus Bombus; species Bombus vosnesenskii. Next base: position 2,834,685 of record NW_022884330.1, on the reverse strand, counting down.
CTAAGCTATAATATTTTACCAAATGTCCTACTGGACGAATTGTAAAATGTAAATAAATAAATAATAAAAAAAACGAGATTCTCTTCGATCTTGCAAATTCCCGTAATTAAATCTATCGTAAAGTTTTTCTTTTTTTATTTAATATTTCACATTCACAATTTGCCCAATTTGGACATTTGGTAGAATTTTTTAGCCGTTTGATTATCACGTGGGTGGCTACCCCCAATGGGCTACCATCTTCGTGTTTCTTAGGATATATCCTTTATGAGATCTGCTGGATGTTTCCCTTTTAGTCTTCTTTCTATGCTTGTGTTGATCGTTTCCGCTGCCAGCCGGTTCGGGTGCGTTGCTATTCTTTCTCTGTATCTTCTTGCGAATCTGCTGATTTCTTCCTTAGTTGGTTGGTATTCCAAGGTCTTTCCGTATGTCCTCGTTTCTAACGTACCATGGGGCGTGAATCTATCGTAAATGAATCTAAGCTTCGCGAGATTAGAACTTTTGTATCTATCTTAGAATCGAAGATCTCTTCGAGTCTGCACTCTACGTAATACGTAGATCCGAGTTCTATGCCATTTCGTAGCTGTATATTTAGCGCTGTATATTTTTAGAATCGTCCTACGTAAATAAAATTTGTGTAACGTATATCGCGCAATCTATCGCTTAACGCGCATTACACGTACCGTTAGTTTACACGGTTGAGGCGTTCGTTCACTGAGAAATTGGCAACTCGAAATGCTAGATCCAACGACCAGCCAATCGTCGTTCAGTCGACGATAATCGAATTCGAAATTTCTGTTCGATCGGCCGGTTCAAGGTCTTCCTCGTGCTTCCTCGAGTTGTCGAACTTTCCTAAATATGCGCATATGTATCTTAGGATCAATCCGGGCGATTCGATCGAGGACTGTCGGCGTCCTCGTTCCAAACGAGGATCGCGAGACCATGCGTCAAGCAAATGTATTTTCGTCGAAAAGTGTGCTGCACAATACGCGGACGAATAAAGGCTAACGACACTCGAATAAATTGGCGTCTCTTTAGAGTCCGTAGGGAGACGACTAACGATTGGCAGTTGAACGTTTAGTCGAGCTAGCTTTCAGAGCATGAAAATTTATACTGACGTCAAGCTTCGTGCATTCTCGACTAATAACGTCGGATCGTCAATTTATTGCTCTATCCGGCGATAGTTTGTCACGAGCAGCTAACATCCTGTTCTTCGACGCTCGTTCCGTTGCTTCCATTTTTTCCCCTCCGCTTAAGAGCGATAATTACGCGTACGTGAAAATATTAGTCTACCTTCGTTTCCGTAATCGAACGCGGCGATTGTAATTACAGCTATTTTCGCAAAGCGATAGATCTTGGAATTTCTAGGATTTAAACTAGCGCTGCAGGAATTGGAGCAACTTTCGCTTCTTGGTCGATACCATCTTTCCTTTGAATGTAACTGTGGAAAAACCGCGTTGCTTGTGCAACGTAATGGAACGTACTGTGGAATGTACGTTCCATAAGCATAGTATATATGCAAAGTCAAGTTTCATTGTAATATCCAATGAATAGAAACGAGGTCTCAGCTAGATCCTAATTGCTCGCTTACGTCGACGGAAGCATAGATTTTTCGTAAATACGCGCCACCTGTCATGGACTGTTTCATTTGATACCATTCCGTGCATCGTCACACGTCTGAAATTTTCTACGAACTTATGAAAATCCACGGTGATAAGCACCGATGATAACCGTTACGAAGCCACGTTGTCCTCAGCCGGGACAACTTCGAGCGACTGTTACGAGCGAAACGAAGTGGAGAATAGCTTAGCGAGCTAGAGCAACGCGCGGGTCATTTAATGGAGAAACGTTGGAATCGATGCTTGAAATTTATACCGATCTGGGCCACGATCTGAACGTTCAATGTAGGCCGGTGTGCAAAATGACCGGACGACCCCACTGACGAACCAAGTATGCAATCCATAAATTGATTCGAATCGTCGAGACACGCTGCGTCGCGTCACCGTCCCAATGAAAATCCCTGGCAACTGCTTGTTCTCGCGTATCCTGTCCGTGAATCGAACTGTGCATCGATAGTAACAAGCCGTAACTTGCGACTAATTTGATTTCGGTCTTCGCTCTTTTACGGCCCGCGTCGTTCCAATTATATCGATGGACGCTGTTTCACTTTAACCAGTTAACCGCGTTTGATGAGTATGTTCGTTGTCGCTTGTATTTATTTACGCACTCCACGAACTAACTCCGTGAGAGAGGTTTCTAAAACTAAAATCCGCCATCAACTGGTTAAGCGTCCAATCGTTTTCTGCTCTTTCACGGACAAGCAGTTTTGAAATTCGGTAGTTTTGAAGTTCGATTCAATGAATCGATTGCCCTTTTCTTTGGTTTTCTAACTTTGCAGATACGTCTTCTTTCTTTGCCTTAAAAATTGTCTAAATGCTGTTCGTTATGACGTTAAAATATCACGCCTAATGGATAGGGCACTTTAGATTGGATAATTCGATCGATTCGACATCGAACGTAACCGGCATCAGATTTGATTCCGCCAATAAAAAATACCTTCTGTTTGCATTTTGCAAACTTAACTTTGCAGCGATCGATCGAATTAACTGAGACTTGCCTCTACCCTGCTGGTTGAAATATTTCTAAATCAGGAATTATTTCTTAACCAGGAAGTAGGCGGAGCCCGGTTTTCTTTTCCCTTTTTCTTTTTCGTTTCCGCGACAGTGTTCAACAAAAACCGATTCTCGCTGATCGAAACTCACCTCGTTCCCGTTGGAATATTTCCAGGTCGGTACCATTATGAATTGGGACGTTCGGGAGGACAGTCGTTGCACGATTTTGGACCAGTCGAATTGGCTTACGTGTCCGACGAAGATGCGGTCGACGATGAAGAAGTGTTAACAAGGTACCGTCGAGAAGCGGATGAGAAGCCAGATCCTGCAACCGAGCGAATCTCACGGGGGCAACAATTGCAACAGCAACAGTCGCAGCAACAGCAGCAGTCGCAGCAATCGCAGTCGCAGCCACAGCCGCAACCGCAGCAACAACAACCGCAGACGGTTGTGAATGCGTCGAATGTACCAACGAACGATGGATACGACTATCTGACGGATTATCCGACAGAATCGACGGTTCCTACGTCATCTCCATCGTCGACAACAGTTTCGTCAGGCGAACAAGGACTTGTGACGCCTACCCTTAGATTGGACAAACCGGAGACTTCAACGCCGATAGTATCGATCTACGGAAAGAATTCTTCCACCAAAGAACCGGTAAAATTCTTGTATTCATCAAGAATAAAACAATTGCGTTTTCGGCTTTGTTTCTTAGTTATTGGCAATTAAAAGCCGGCCAGAATACCCCTGCGCACGGGCAAACCTCCTTACACGAACGAAAGGAGGTCAGCCTATATGTAGAGGCATATAGAATAATATTTTATTTTTATATTATATATGTTCGAATTAAGAAGCATTCGTGTACAACTAAAAATTAATTCTGTTCCCTTTGAGCAGGTTCCATCGGCAATTCCGGGAGGTAAAGCTAACTCTATCAATGTAACTACCGACGCTAAGAAAAATTCGACGAAGGGCACAGAGTCTGTGCCGGAATCAACGGACAACAAAGATGATTCCGATGGCAGTATCGGAGACATATCTATCAGCAGGTTTTCGGACTTATCCAACAAAACTTTGTCCCAGCACAATATCACGAAAATGGAGTATGACACGCATCAATATTACAACAGCACGTTTATCATCGATGAAGCTGTAGGGAAGAAATTCTGGGTGGATATAAATAATCATCCAGATTTGAAGGTCAATTACTTACTTAGTCAAAGTCACCGTCGAGCAGCGGTATGTGTATCAAAAGTGTTTGCCATTTTTCTCATTTATACTGCCTTCCTTAGTTAAAAATGTCCTATCTCTGTAGCATCTGTATGCAAAGAAAATCGTAAAACTTCAGTTTCCAAGTAACAGATAGAACATTTTAACTTCAACGAGGAAAGGAAATTTGGAAATTTAACAAATTACGAAGTTTGGTATGTAGAGTATATTTGAAGAGTAAAGTGTAAAAATCGCCCGTTGAAGAAAATGCAGAATTTTCTTTTTCCTCGTGAATTGCGTACAACTCTACTCTAGTTGCGCGTGAAGCTTTGTAATTTGTTGAATTTCCAGGTTTCCTAACTTTCCTCACGAGAAAGTTAGTATAACGTTTTCGAACGTAATTAAAAAGTTTCTTTTTGTTTGTTCCAACAGACGGTGAAATTGAAATTCGATTTCCCTTTCTACGGTCACAAAGTTCGTAACATCACCATCGCCACCGGAGGATTTTTGTACACCGGGGAGTACGTTCACAGTTGGCTAGCCGCCACACAATATATCGCACCACTAATGGCAAATTTCGACACGCGACTATCTAATGATAGTTATGTGAAATATGTCGATAACGGTTGGTAATGAGCGTTAGAAGAGAGAATACACGTTTGCAAGTAGACATAGTCGTAAATAAATGGGAATGTTAATTGCAGGAACGGCGTTCACGGTTGTATGGGAGAAGGTGGTATTGCAAGACAAACCTGAGACAGGGGCATTCACGTTTCAAGTGACTTTGCATCAAAACGGTGACATCGTGTTTGTATACTCGGTGATCCCTCTGATGGTAGAGCATATCAAAGATACGGCGCATCCTGTTAAAGTTGGATTAAGCGATGCTTATATCATGGATAGAATAGTGTTCTGTAAGTATTTGGTGTTATCTCGTATTGAAGTCATTCTGAGAGAAAATTTCATCGTAACAAGCAATGATCGAATCGACTATTTTTCTTCTTTCCTCACAGTTGTTCGCAGAAAAACGATTTACGAATATCATCGCGTGAACTTTAATCAGCAGGACATTAAGAATTGGACAGTGATTTATCTACATGCACTGCCTACCTGTTTAGAAATGGATAATTGCAGAGACTGTTTGACAAAACTAAAAGGCTTCGACTGCAAATGGTGTTCAGAACTGAATCAATGCAGCACCGGAACATCTAGATCGCGACAAGATTGGCTGTTGAGAGGTTGCGATGTTCGAATGATAAAAGCAATTGACAATTGCCCGTTACCAACTACGACATGCAAGGAACACCTCGACGAATATAATCACATTTTACGCATGCATTCGGGAGAGACTGTTACCGTTAGTGAAATGAATGCGAAGCAAGAGAAACCTGGATCGAGTCCTCTAGAGCGTTGTAAGATCTTTATTTCTGCCATTAACGTACACTTTTGCAATCGTTCGTTCAATCATAATGATATTTTACTTTTAATATCTTTAGCTCGGGACAATATGAACATGGGAGTTTCAGGAATTATTGGAATTCTCCTTGTAATTGGTTTAGTCGTAGGTTTAGCCGCGTGGGCTGCATATGCTTACCGCAATCCTCATAGTACGTCCGGACAAATGTTAATTAGGGTAAGGATTAATAATATTTGTTATGGTAAAAAAAAAAAGAGAGAAATGTTTTAAAGAAATATTTTTGATCTTCTTTGTACAGTATCGACCAAGCCAATGGAGTTGGCGAAGAGGAGAAGCACGTTATACAGCAGCAACGATTCACATGTAGAAATATGTAATCGAAACGCAATCAGCAATTAGTACAGAACTATCGGACCAAACTTCCTATTAAATATACACCGTATTAAGTCTGCAAGTTTATGTACAGAATCGTTAGCCTGCAATTACGCACGTGTCGCTTTATTAATTGCCATATGTCAATATATGATACTTATTTGTTGATATTAACGTAAAATAACATGTCCGATTATTACCGATATACAAGGGATCGGAAATCGTAGTACAACCAGACAAGCGGTAATTCTACATGAAAAAATAAGAGAACAATTTGATATAACATTTTTTCATCCGAGACTTTGTTTACGAGAAAATTAGGCATATAATAAATTAATTAAAACAAAAGTAAATAATCCACAAGAATGTAAACTATATATAAAAATAAGTAAAAAATGTAGAATAACATATTTTCATGAGATGCTTTGCTTTTTCGAGAAAAATAAATTTTAAAATGTATAATGCGCGTGTATCAGATTTTTTCATGTAGAATCACTCCATATCCGATTGTAGTACGATTTCCGACTCACCCTGTATTTATACTGAAACAAATATAATTGTGTTGGAAAAGGGAAAAGAACAAGTATTTCAAATTATTATAAACAAGTATTGCAAAATTATCTATTATTAAATTTACGACGCTAATTTCCGAAGAAATGGCAATTAAGCTACTAGTGACAAAGGTATAGAGGAAACTTTTGAAAGTGACCTTCACTGTATCAGCGAGCGGAATAACGAAAGTTTATTGAGATTTTAAATTTTGTACAGTAATGTTAATGTTATAAAAACACATAAAAACAAGTTTATACTTACTGTTGCCCGTGAAAATATTGAATCGACCTTTTATAACGTCTAATTTCTCTAATGTTTTCTTTCGAAGAAAGTCACGCTCCATCACAATATTCGAAAGATGAAACGTTTCTAGAACAAATAATTAACAGTGAGAGACAAACGGACACTGTTATTGTGAATGATGACTACACGGAAACATTTGTTACATTTTCGTAGTCGAAGTAACCGTATTATCGAAAGACGGGCAAGAAATCCTTCCCCCTGGATATTGAGCGTTTATGTGATTTTAGTATCATGTCGTATACTTTGTTATTGTTTAAGAGAGAGAGAAAAGAGAGAATTCGTTTTTTATCGTTATATAAACTTCAGTAATTGTTTATAAATATAAGTATGTATCTATATATTTATAAATTATATATTATAATACAAATATATATATTTATAAATATATATTTATATATATATGTATAATCTTTGCGACGTGAAGAGCAATATTTTAATAAAAATCAGTTGAATGATCAAGTTCCGATCTAGCCTCTAGAAACTACAGTTCGGATGGTATATGGGAATTAAATTTTTAAACAAACTTTCAGCAATATTTAGAGAATTTTATGACGCAACAAATTGTATAATTTCATTTTATGCTCGTCTTCTTCGTTTTTCCTTAGTACATTCCAGAATATTCAATTCCTAGGAATATAAAATATACTGAATGGAATAAATTAAATATCCGTAAACTGTAGTTTCACCCTTTAAATTTTAAATACGCGTATATATATGTACATATCGTATGTTCAGATGTGTACATATATATTTTTATATATATACAAAATATATAAATATATTTTATATGAAAAGATTTTTAAACACATGAGCACCTTAACTTACGATTAGTAATAATACATGGAAAAAAGCAACAATGAAAAATTCATATATATCGGTAATATTAGATCATCAGTGTATATAGTAGCATATTAAAGCAATATAATTTTTATATGATTGTAAGTATAATTAATATCGAAAGGTGCCCTTAATCAACTTTTTGATACATTTATTGGCAATGGAATATTATTAAGTATTTTCTTCTTGTCGAAGATTAACGTTTATGCAAATTTCTACTTTTTAACAACAAAGAAAGTGTTAGAAAGTATGTTAATTTAAAAAGTAGGTGATTTTTTTTTAAATAATATCTCTATATTATAAAATTAGCTTACGAAAATCACGATTAATTTTTCTCACATTATTGTATGTATATGATCTAACTGATAGTTTGTGATAATAAATATTATAATTATTACAATAAATATGTTTTAATTTTACATATCTTTTTATTAATACCAGAGAATTAATACTGTGAAATATTTTGTGCGTGTATATGTAAAATTTCATCTATAAGCATTTCTTTTTAAATTTTTCATTACTTGTTGTATTATTTTTTTCATTTACATATTAAATTCAAACAAGGAGGAAACAAGAGTACTCGCGCTCGTAGTGCTAGTTGCTTCACAGTACAGGTGCTGCACCATGCGATCAAGTGCTGAAGTCAACTAAAGTCTTAAAATCTTACAATTAAAGGTTCTTGTAGCGTGGAACTTAATAAGTTCTTGTCTATACTAGTGTGTAACCAAATAGGGCAGATCCCTAACTTCAAGTTTAAATACATAGGTTCTTGTATATACTAAATTACAACCAAACAAGGCAGATCCCTAATTTTATAAGTTCTTGTATATGCTACGTTTTATTGACCTCAGCGCTTGGTCGCGTGCTGCAGCACTAGTCAGGGAAGAACCAGATCCATAAGCAAGATCACTCTTAGTTCCTCTCTGGTAATAACTAAGTAGTATTCTAGTAATAATAGCTACTTAGTATTTTATCAATAAGATGGCAGCCTTCACGAAAGTTATACAGATTTCAAAAGGTGTAAATAATGTGACAAAACTGTTTAAAAATTTAGTTTTATCACAAAATGTAAATTCAGTTACGACTTCGATGTTTATTCAAAGGTCTTTATAATTTATTTTACATGTAATTTTTCTACAGTAAATTATATTGAACAAACCGAGAGGTTATGTCTTGAATAATTCTTTTCTATTGGACATAATGTATAAATGTAAATAGTTTTGCAAATATAAGAAATACTTGCTTGTAAATACTTTTTCAAACAAAAATATATTTTATAATTATTATTATTATATTTAATATTTAGTACTTATTTTGAGTTTATATTTTTGTCTGTAACATAAAAATTATTATTGATAATCTTATTAATTTAGCATGTAAATATACAAATATCCTTTAAATTGTACAATTTTATTGTTTATAATTATACATAGATGATTTAAATTCCTTAGGGCGCCCACTTTTCAATATTCTTTCATTCATACTACACCTAAATGTAATGATTTGATGGAATTTTTTGATACCCCAAAAAATTGGGAAAAGGATAAAATACGTGTTGGGCGTTCTTGGAACAAAGATGAACTAAGATTAAAAAGCAATGAAGACCTTCATAAATTATGGTAACACACAAAAGTTACGAAATAAAACAATGTTGTATGATAATGAAAATTATATTTAAAACGCTCAGGTTTGTATTATTAAAAGAACGCAATATGCTTCTAACAATGGAAGAAATCTATAAACAACAATGGAAATATTTTCCAAATCCTGAAAGAATTGATAAAGTTGAAGATAGCATGGCTAACTTAGAGTCAGTAGTTCGTGAAAGAAATAAAGCATACTATATGCTTGAAACTGGAACAAATGGAGAACGACCTGTTGTAACAAAATATAATCCTCTTGGTAAAATGTTTTTATATATTTATTCTATATGATATAAAGTATATATAAAATATATAGAAATTGTCTGTAAACAGACTACTTAAATTCTGTTTTACAGGTTTACGTTACTTTTATCGAATGAGTCAATATTCTAGACCAAAACATAAAAATTCTGCTTGGCACAAAAAATATAAATTTAATTTTGGTGGATATGCAGTGCAAAAATTTTTGCGACTTTATAGAGAGAAATTATGGAATGAAAAACGTAGATTAATAAAGTGTGTATTTTTTCTATATAATTACAAAATAACCTTTAAACTTATGAGACTTTTTTTAATATAATATACGTAAAAAAATTTTATTTTAGTCGTCAAAGAAATAAGGTGGCTGTTTTAATGCGAATTTTCCCCAACCTTGATATGGAAGCTGTGAAAGAACAATATCCATTGGCAGATATAGAAAAGGCAAAGAAACATAGACATGCAGATGGACACTTTATACGCGATTAAATGCATTTTCTCGTGATATTTTTAACTTTTGAAATAGATTGCAATATTGATGAAAGTACTTTCAATTAAAATGATATTAAATGTGACAAAATTAAATTCAAAGTATAATTCTACAACAAGTATTTCAATACTTAAATACTATGAATATTTGTAAAACTTTTCACATCTAATTGCTCACAAGTATCATTATATGTTATTTTATATGTATAATCTAGACTTCAGTTCGAGAAATGATAATGACAAACAAGTTATTATGTAGAAGAATTTATTGCAATAAAAACAAAGTAAAAGATACGAGATATTACTATACTTATCCAATATATAATTAAAATTCAAATTTTTCATTACATTGTACAAGAAAGAAGAACAAGACGTGTTTTTGCTTTTATTTTGGTGACTAGTTACAATTTTATTTCTATTTATTTTTTGTTTGTAACTTTGAAGATCATGTACGGTGATGTTGACATTGTGCAAAAATTCTATGGCTGTAATATTTAAGAATGCTTAACATGCTTGATCAAAGCATGTAAAATTTAACATCTTTTTCCTTTAGACACATTAGAAACTAACATGTGTTGATTATGTTCCAATTTTGTATCATATATAACATACGCAAATTTCATATTACAATTGCGTACATTAATAAGTCTCTTTAATTCAATATTTTATCACAATTGTATGTGACTACATGAAACAATGCACATAGAATTAGAATTTTATTCACAATGATTTACAACCTGCATCGGTTCACGTAGTTTTTGGTAATGAAAAGATATATGATTGTAAACTAAAGAAGTTGTTCACATTATAAAAAGAATTAAAAACCAATATATTAATTTTAATATTAGAAGAAACCTCTTTGGTATACGAAGCTGTTTCTCCCATTTTAAACTGTATTACTGATATTTAAAAAAAGCTATTTCGTTATAATTTTTCCCAATATTTATCTCCCAGAAATATGGAGTTACTAAATAAAGCACCTCACTAATAACATGAAAATTACATCCAATAATTAATTTTTAAACCTTTACAATCTAAAACATAGTAATCAGAATTCTAACCAAAACAACAATTTTAAAGCAGTAAAACATATACATACATATATAAAGGGAAGATATCAAAAATAAAATTTAAAAAAAGCTGTGTTATATATTATAATAACAATTATTATCAGTATTATTAATAGGAATGTTAATTATATGTCATATGCTTACTTTAAAAGCAATTTATAGAATATTCTTCCATTATAGAAGCTGCACTAAGCCTTACTGCCATTGTATTAGTATTACATGTTTTTAAATCTGTTTTGGTATCTATAGTGCACTTTCAAATGCAAATTAATTCTTATAATAAATGTGATTATATAGACATCCATGTAACTGACACAGTAATTTTGCGCACTCATCCTTATATTACAGTTCTGTGTACCATTATCAATATCGTAGTTTACGCTATTGAAAACATATTGCACCATTTTATTGAATTAGCACATCAATATTACGTATCACTAAATATCTATAATTTATGTTTGTATGATTTTTTGTATTCACCACTCCTCGTTGGTTGAAGAACATGAGATATTGATTTTGAATAATTTGTTTATAACATCATATTCGATATTATCAGAATGCTTTAGTATCTGTATTATATGAGTTGATTCGTTCAAGTACTTATGTTTCACCAATTTCTATTACTGAATATGACGATGCGTTAACTATTGTCTACTGGTACACCTTATCGTTTAGTCGATTACTGAAGGTAATAAATATCGCCATGCAAACTCTAATTCTTTACTGGCATCTGAGCAACGTCGATGAAGTTTATCTTCTGGCGGAAGCGTTACCATAGGAAATTCACCCTGTCAAAATACAAATTATTTTAAATTACATAATGATAAGTAGAAGGTATAATTTTTACTTTTATAATATATTATTAAAATTGAAAATAAAAGAACGCATACCAAACTTGCATCAGCCCACAATGTTTCTAAAATCTCTTTAAAAGTAGATAGTTCAGTGTAATTTGTGAAATATATAACCCAGTCACCACTACTTTCATGTACTTCTCGACATGCGAACTCCTGAAAATAATATGTAAGAAGAACTGTATAATATACTATGGAACTGTATAAGCCCATAATATCAACTACATACCAGTATACACCAAGATTGTTGAGTTAAAGGTACTCTGAAAGCTGTGAGATCTTCTACAGAAGCACAAGAAAGTGTTTCCCCACGTTGTTTACCAGGAAACACTTCTTTCATAGCTACTAAATGCTTAGTAGTTGTAATAAGGCTACACGGCAAAGGCTCTCTTTTTTCTGTAATATCGAATAACCCAGAAGCACTTTGAACAAAGCTTTGTAACCATTCGGATGCGACGTATTCGTCTGGAGCAGCAAACTGAAAAGCTTTATTCGGTTTTAAAAGTATCTCGAATGTATGAGGGCGATGAGAATTCGGAATTCTTCGACATCCTTGACAAAGACCACCTTTCAATGGAATAGCTCGTTTCGGTAATCGTTGATTCGCATCCGTAAACATATAAACAACTCCACCTTTGAGAACAAAGTATCCAGCTTCCCATGGATTAGTTGGAGCATTAGGATGAACTTGTTGATACGTGTGTGGTCTGTACATAAGATCACCTTCTTTTGTTGGACCACATGGTGTGCTAGGTGGTGACATATGTTCATCTTCCATATAAATGAGATTATAGTGTTCAATTTTTTCATCCTGAAATATCAAATTGTACTAATTCATAAAAAAGAAAAGGAACCTCAGAAAGCTAATAATCCTACTACTACTTATTTCAATACAACTAAATTTACATACAGGATGGACAGCAGTATCACACAGGACAGAGTGCCTTAAAATATGCATATCTTCGTAGGTCAATACTTTAACTGCTGGAAGTCTTGGTTTCATTGGAGATCTCCTTATAGCCATCTCCAAGTGCGCAATTAACTCTGAAGTAGTTTGGGAACTTCCCGTAGAAAATAAATACTGCATTTCGTAATCCGCATTTGATAATAGTATTGTTTGTGCATTTGGTCCAACCTAGAAAATATATTTCCTTATTATTTATTCCCTATTGTCTAGATTTTACAAGCATAATATTATCCGGGCAAAACTTACCATTATAACATCTAATTCGTTATAAGGAATAACGAACTGATTACTATAAATATGATCCGGTTTTGAACCTGTTAAATATAATGTTTTATCTGTTAATAAAGCAATCATCGGTTTACTTTCTCCATTTGTCATGTACGAACTCCTAACTTTATATACTTTATATAATTCTTCTGTTTTATCTCTATAAATATGTTTCTTAAAAAGTTCTCGTAATTTCAAGCTAATCTTTTCCCCACTAAATTCTCGTTTTTCTGCTGCCATATTTTCTTGTATCTCTCGATCAAGATTATCATTAAATTCTTTAAAAGAATCATAACTCGTTTTAACACCTTTGATATATAAAGGATTCGTTTTTTGTGACTTTTTATTTCTTTTAATTTCAAATTTCCTCTCTGTAATAGATTTTAGAAATCTACTCAATAATGATGTTTTAGATGGAGCTTGCCTTATAGGTGGCGGCGCTAATAATTTGTTACTATTTTCTCCTGTTAGTATTGATGTCATGTTACGTTTTTTTGAAGGTGAAGCTAAATGTCTGCTATTTCTACGTTCCTCTACATCCGATGTGGTAGTACTATCTATATCCGACCAATCGCTAGAAGTAGTATATTGTTTCGAATTAGTTGGACAAGGCATTTGAACTTTTGCTGGAGGATCTTCTACGATATTTCCATATTCTTTTTCAACGATGTATGCTTCTTGTGCTTCATTTTCTTCTAATTCAATCTCCATCTTCGGTCTGAATGCTTTACCGGGATCTTCTTGGCCCTCAGGCGCACCTCGCTCTGAAAGCGATAATCCACAAGCACACTTGCAATTGTTCTGACATGGTATTTGTTCACAACTCTTTAACGATACTTTCTTTTCACAATCGCTATCAAATACACTCGATGATGAAGAGTAAGAATAATAATCCGAATGTGCATTTCTGGGATTAACGTTCTTTTGAACATACGGAGAATCCCCATGAGCGCACCAGCTATATCTTCCTTTTTGTGTATCTTTCTTCTGAACTGAATTAGGCGTTAAAAAGCTCATAGAAAAATCTGCGTAATTTTCATCATCATCCAATTTCATAGTTTTTAAAATATCTTCGTGAAAACTGACGCGCTTTTTACTTTCCCCACGTTTCTTTTTACGTTGTCTACGTTGTACTATAGCTTCTGAGCTAGAGGACGATAAAATACTAGCATCAGTCATATTAATAGTATTCAAGATACCATATGGTGCTTCTATGTTTTCACAATCTGAAATAGTCATACTAAGTTCTAGAAGATTTGTATCATTGTTGATCACATATGAATTTCGAGGATCAATATTCCTTTTAAAACTGTAACTACCGTCGCTGTAATACGTGGTTCTTTTATTCAATTCTTTAATTCCATTATCATTTTTATTACTTATTTTATCTAATTTTGACTCATCTAAACTCTTACTGTAAAAATCGTAATCTTTTAAAGTATCCAAACTGGAACAGGTAAGCTCATTATCGTCGAGTTTTCTTGTTAAGTTTTGATTCGCTATATCACTTTTCGTCATCATTGTGGTTTGAAATTTGGTAACCATTCCTGGTGATTGTGTAGGTGTTTTTCCATCTTCGCTGGAATCACTGGAGCTAAAATTTTTATTGTCTTCTCTACAGTTGTTTATCATTGTTTTATACCTATTATTCCGATACCTTGGAGTTTCTTCTAGATGAAAATCTTCCTAAAAGTATGTACAGGGTTGTATGTGTAGAAAGATAAAGATTTATATTTTTGAGCATAGACTTCACTACAAAAGTATACCTCCTTGTAACTACTAGCATCTGTTTCATTAGCAAGCTCCATGTCACTATCAAAAGCAACTCCACTGTCACCAGGAGAAGCTAAACTCGAAGAAACACTGGATGATCTAAGATGTAATGATAATATAGTTCCAGAAGGATTTACGCTCATAGGCCTTTGAGGCATGTAATTGCAAATATCCAGGTATGTGACATCCTACAATGACACAAATAATTAGAATTTATTATTTTAATATAAAACTTACTTTTTAAGTTTTAAATTAAACTGATAAAATTCTAAATATCATACATATCTTCTTCTATTTATTATTCTACATACAATGGAATAAGGAGAATATACCATAAAAATTACACATTCTAACTGTTTAATAAATATGTAATTACAAGTTATTTGTATAGTATATGTGTATTTTATGTATATTATATGTATATGTATATTTTAAATTACTGTATATTATATCTTTGCATGAACAAGCAGAGGAAGTAATATAGATATAATGTATGAAAAATAGATTTATATATATGATAACTTATTGCCCCTTAAATTCATAAAAACAGATTCAACAATTACATCTTGACATACTACAACTCTTCCTAAGAGGCAAATGTAATTTATTGTTGAGATAATTGTAACCATGGAGTGATACTGGTATCAACGTAGGGAACATAAAATAAAAGCTATAAAACACGTTTATGTGAAATGCCAACTATACATTGATATCATTATTGACATTTATCATGTGTGTAATATGAAAGAAAACGAACTGCAAAATATAAATAATTATAAAAATACATGGAATAAATTTTTATATATAAATATTTCATAAATATTTTATAGAGTAATTCTACATACCAGTTGCAATGTGAAAGACACATTTTCTAAACCAGCAAGTAGATTAACTAATTGATTAGTTTTATCTGCATCCCGAACAAGTGCATGTGGAAAATATTGTTTTTTTAATATCTTTGTATCTCGTAATAAGCAAGCTAAATAACTTTCAAAACTGCCTTCACTAAGAGTATGATAAAGCCATGCCCTGCCTAGAAAAACATGAAGATATATTATAATTTGCTTGATAAGATAAATTATAATCTGCATAAATATTAAAATTTATAATGCCAAATCCACTCATACCTTTACCAATGGAAGTTAACACACTTTGAAGAGCATGAATTACAACAACAGTATCTTGATGACTAAGTTCACGAGCAGTGCCCCAATATCCATGTCTCTCTATACGCAATCCATGGCGTAAAGCTCGGTCTAACCAGTAGACCAACCAAGAGTCACCATCTAAGACTACTGTACCATATAAACTTTGAGCGTAAACCTAATAAATACAAGTAAACAAATTTTATTTATTTAATTACAAAAAGCTAATGCACACATGTAACTTTCAATATTAATTTTAATATACAAATTTAGCTGAGTACATTCTTCATATTCATATTTAGATCTAAATTTCTGTCAGTGTATGAAAAATTACTTTTGTGATTAGAATGCTACACTTATGTTAATCTAGAAGATTAACTAAGTATCTTGATATGCATTTTTCATAGAGAAATATAGTACAGATTTATACTTGTTTAATGACTTTTGTCATTCTAAATATCGAACAAAGGCCGGATATAAAATGTTAAATATTAAATAATTACAACATCAACAATAATAGGTAATCAAAATTAAAATATTGAAAGAAATTCGACTGTTTTGCGAAAGCATGGTATAATTCATAAAATGACGAAATCAAGATTCTATCAATTACCGAAGATCTCATAAAAAAAAATAATGAAATAATAATAGTTTACTGATAATAATACGAACAAAGAGGTAAAAGCACGTACGTCAGTGGAGGAGCCACGACGTGGAACAAGACGTTGAGTAAGTTGCAAGTGAGAAACGGGAAATCGTGATGACGAGAGGAGCACATGTACTTCTTCAACACAGGTTCGCGTTCAAAAACAATAAAGATAACAAAACGCATTTAACTGTTAAACGTTTGATACACGACCGATCGTGTAAATGCGTGCCACTGCAGTTTCAGCTGTTTCGTCATGGTTAAGTATTTCAAGAAACTCGTATTTATCTGCGAGGAAAAACGAATGAAAATCTGTCTAAGCCATTTAAAAAAGAATTTCAGAGCAGAACAGGAAAACGTCGTTAGTTCGATATATATAAAAATTCGCGTTAGGAAAGTGCATACCTATATATATATATATATATGTATATGTATATATGTATATAGACGACGTATGGCCTTGATACGTCGTCCTTATGCTGAAGCAGACAGCACTCACCAATTTGACAGCTTTGGTTAATTCTTGAAGAATTCTTCCCTTGGACAGTACCTTATCGGTACAAAGATCCATATCTTCTTGACTCGGCATATCGATCTCTAATCTTACATGATTTTCATCAGGCGATAACGCAAATTTCGAGGAGAAAGAAAGAAAAAGTCAAAGGCAGGGAAGACGGGACACGGGTTCGACGCAACGTTGGTGGAGTCGCACTGACACATTCGCCGGGTGGACTCATTGATTTTAGCTGAGCGCAGGCCAGGCGCTAACATTAAACTCCTCTTCGTAATCTATCTCTGATTTTTTTATTATTCACGATACACTTGTTGCCTTTCTATTAATCATCAAACCAGTATACGCAAACAGAGCCGGACACCCATCTGGATAACCAATAATGAATACAATCAACAAATAGTCTTTCGATAAAAGTAAGAAAATATCATTTTTTTCTTTGCCGCGCAGAACATTTGTAAGGTATCTAATTCAAATTTATGATCCTAACCATTTATACTTACATGATTAATGTACATTGTTAATATATAAAATATAAATTATTATTATACCTCGTTATATATAAATCATTATCATGAAAGTAGATTTCTGATTTAGTCCGAGTGCAATCTCAACCCGAATTCCCCTGTTTACGCAACATGGAGAAAGTTTCGCGGGACAAGTATCTATTTCAGCAATATTAGTTAATTTCAGAGAAATTTACTCTTACGAAATATGTATAACTACACAACTGATCAGAGAAACAATGGAAACAATATAACATGTATATTTAATAAATAATAAATTAAATTAAGCAAATAAATTAAAAATGCATTTCGATATTAAACATTAAAAAAAAATAATTAGTAAAATTCTTACATTCATTTAGAATTTTTGGAGATTTTTTACATCCATTTAGATTTTTTTAGAATACCTGCTTATGTTGGCAGTAACTTTGTCATTGTAATTTATCTATCAAATTATTCCATAAACTTCACTTAAATGGTAGATAAGTCATAAATTTATCATCCATACAAGTATAATAAAATATTTTTCTGCAACATGATAAATAGTTCGATTTTAATGGATCAATGAAATCCGTCATGGTAGGTCAAAGGTATACGTATAATTATCATTTTCTTATCGTAGTATGAAATAACAAACTTTTTAAAGTGCGTTATATATCTTGTATTGCTTTTTTGTGCCAATTTACACTATTTTCAAATTCGACACACGTAACGACGATTTTTCTGAAAAAGACAGGACAACAATAACATGTATCGAATGCATAATTATTTAAGAAAAATAATTGAAATACTACCAGAGACACGGTACAAGATAGACCTTATATGTTAGAGAACTTTATGTTACACATTCTGAAATACCCATCGTGTAAAAATTCAGAGGTTTTTTAATGATTTAGAGTAACAATTGTAGGAATTATATTCAATTCAATTACCAGACACCAACGTTAGCGAAGCTAATAGGAATAGAAATGAATGCGTTTGATTTTAGCGCCCAAGGATATAGGCGTCGCCACAAAATTACAAACGAAATTTGAAAAACTTATATTAAATTTTTAAAACATTAATCTTATATTCAATTTTACGCACAATCATTAGAACATTGAAATTGTAGATAAAGATAATTACGATGTCAATATATCGTATGAAACATTATATAACTACAATATGAATAATAATAAAAATAATGATGTTACAATTTGATTTATTATAAAATAAAAATAATAGAACTTATTTGAATCAATAATATTGTACTTCTCTTATTTACCTTCTGCTAAGAAATATAGGGTTTAAAGCATTTCTAGGAAGAGTCGCGACTTACTATCTATTATGTATAATAAGCGCTACAATTCTCGAAAAATCTCGTTGCAATGTAAGCTCTGATTTCGGCAACTTCAGACAAAATAAATGCTACCACATTTAATAGTACGATGGAAACAGTTACGCATTGTTTCAAATTTACAAAAGACATATGTAAATGTTAAGATCATAGTTTCATTTTAGTTTTATTAGTTAAGATAGAATAAAAGAAGTAACATTTCTCGGGTAATGTAAGGACATAGTAAAAACGTTGACTGTGCTATAATGTTTATTAATTAAAAACTGTTTATACGACAGTATAATAGTGTAACCAGGAACAATAAAAAAATAATACATTCAGTGTTGTATTATAAATGGCCCTATTATTCACAAGCATGTGGGATTCTACAATGTTTTTGAGCACCTTAACCCCAAAATTTTATGTTGCACTCACTGGAACGTCATCCTTAATTTCTGGGTTAATTCTAATCTTCGAATGGTGGTATTTTAGAAAATATGGCACATCTTTTATTGAACAAGTATCTTTAAATCACATTTCACCATGGATTGGTGGAGGTGACAGTGGATCAGATGGCAATAACTCAAGTTTAAATGGTTCAAATTCAAATCAACAAAATGTTCCAGAGTGTAAAGTTTGGCGTAATCCAATAAATTTATTTAGAGGGGCTGAGTATCAAAGATTTTATTGGGCTACAAACAAAGAACCATTAACATATTATGATATGAACTTATCTGCTCAAGATCATCAAACATTTTTTACCTGTGAAGGTGATACAGGTAAACATTCACCAAGTGATATTAGCATATTGTGAAAATTGAAGTATTAATTGCTTACTTTTGATAGGTAAGGCAGAGTATGAAATTATGCAAACAGCTTGGAGAGAGCGAAATCCAGTAGTTCGAATAAAAGCTGCACATAGTGCTCTTGAACGTAATCCTGATTGTGCCCCTGCCTATATTTTACTTGCCGAAGAAGAAGCTACTACTATTGTAGAGGCAGAAAAAATTTTAAAACAAGCTTTAAAAGTAGCAGAGAACAATTATAGAAGATCTCAAAGTACTCAACATCAAGGAGCCATTGCAGAGGGTATACATAGAAGAGATACAAATGTTTTAATATATGTTAAACGAAGGTTAGCTATGTGTGCAAGAAAATTAGGGAAATTGAAAGAAGCAGTAAAAATGTTTAGAGATCTCACAAAAGAAGTCCCACCAATTATGAATGTATTAAACATTCATGAAAATTTAATTGAAGCTTTATTAGAAATGCAAGCATATGCAGATGTTCAAGCAGTATTAGCAAAATATGATGATATTAGTTTACCAAAATCTGCAACTATTTGTTATACAGCTGCATTGTTAAAAGCACGAGTGGTGGCTGATAAATTTTCAACAGATATCGCCAGTAAAAGAGGTTTAACTACTCCAGAAATGATAGCAGTCGAAGCTATTCACAGAGCTGTTGAATTTAATCCTCATGTACCTAAATATTTATTAGAAATGAAACCTTTAATTTTACCTCCAGAACATGTACTAAAAAGGGGGGACTCAGAAGCGATTGCTTACGCATTCTTTCATCTTGCTCATTGGAAACAAATGGAGGGTGCTCTTAATTTGTTACATTGTACATGGGAAGGTACTTTTAGAATGTTACCCTACCCTTTAGAAAGAGGGCATTTATTCTATCCATATCCAACCTGCACAGAATGTGCAGATCGTGAATTGTTACCCTCGTTTCACGATGTTAGTGTTTACCCTAAAAAGGAGTTGCCGTTTTTTATTTTATTTACAGCTGGTTTATGCTCCTTTACAGCGCTCTTAGCACTTTTAACACATCAATATCCCGATACTATGGGTGTTGTTGCACGATCGATGCTTGCCTGGTTTTCTCATCCATTTTATTATATTTTAGACAAATTGGAAGCAATTTTACCTAATAATTTCTTACAACAGCTTTCTAGAATATAAGATATTTTTATGATCTCTGTAATCATGACTTGTTGTGATATTTATGATACTTGTGCTTTCATTGTCATATGCATCAATTATACATGTACATCCGTACTTCCCGAATTTCTTATGACTGATATCTTAATATGTATTTATAGAATTTAGTTAACGTTGTTAGTTAAAAACGTTGTGTAGCGATCAATGTACAATTAATAAAAATTTGAATATCTTTGAATCAGTTTTGTACTTCTTCCTTCATATTTTCGTGTTTAAAACATTATTCTTAATTTAAAATATTTGGGTATATCAATCAACAATAGATTTTATTAGATTTTATATTTATTTAATAATTGATATTATCAGTAGCTCGTAATTGGTGGCGAAAGAACAAGGCAAATCAGAGATATTAATATTTAAAATTGTACAGAAAATGTAGAATTTATTGTATGAAATCAATGAAAAATCTTGATAACATTTACAATTGCTTATAGTAAACAGCAGAATTGCACTAAATATTCAACAAAAATTAGCGCATGGATATTATGTAAACGTACAATATTAAAATGCAATGTATTGAGCATTATGCAATATCAATTATTCTTAATCTCTGATCCACCTTTCTATCATGAGACGGTTACGACAGAAAAAAGAGAGTTAAGACACTTGGAAGTCAGAGGGCCCAGGTTTCATACATGGGCTGGCTCGCTATGACTTTGATTTTACTTCGAACATTCATTCTCAATTAATCTTAATCGATAAGTGATAAAATTTGTCACTTTATGTACAATACCTCTTTACTTTATAATTTACTTACTTAAACGAACATATGTAACGCAGAAATACTATTAAATAACTATCTTCACACAACTAAGATATTTCGCATTATCACTATTAATGTATGTGTGTAATAAGAACATGTAAAAACTTTCAAATGTGATCCTTAACTTTTACTATATAGTTATCCTTAGCATATCATTACAAATAAATGTATTTATAGTAGTAGTAATCTATGAAGTAGGAAATATTTTGAGTATTCGTCTCCTGCTAATATCTGAGCTTGTGTACATGCTTCTTTCACTCGGCGACTCCGCAAGAATCTTAAACATCCTATAATTCCTTCACATCATCGTGGTGGGATTACTTATTGCCGAAAATTAACTACGAAAGGAATTCGACAAAATTTCACGCAATGTATTTATGTACAAACTATAGATTGTCCTTTTTATAATAGATCAGTTTTGTCAGTAGATCAACGCACGTAGTCACTTCACTGTGTTCGGATTTGATCGTCCCGCCATTTTCTACAAATAAGGCACCTTTAACAAATTACGCTGTTATAGGCTATAACGATCTAACAGTCCAGCATTCAGTCAACGTCACAAAGTCTGCACCGACGATAGTTAACTTGTAGTTGCCAATAAGGCATACATAGTCATTTTAATGTATATAACAAAACCAATTATACATATCTAACATTACTTAACATAACAATTAAAATTTCATAAATTATTCCCTGTTTCATTTGCCATCTTTTTTACAGGTATAATGCATAAAACTTTTGTAAACAATATTTTTTCACAAATTATTCTTAATTATTAATAAACGCGATATTTGTACAAATTTCTATGAAAGATAATTATTATGGTATTTTTTAAGAAACTTAGGAATAATTCAAGAGCAAGTAAAATTAATCTACTGAAATTAGCTTATTCTACATATATTTGGAATAAATCTATTTTTTTTTTAAATAGCATTTCCCATTTATCGATCATACTTGTATGTAATCGAACAATTAGCTTCAAAGATAATTTGTGCATAAGGAATGCTATAAAGTTTAAACATTTCTGGAAGAAGTACCACATAAGAAGTACTAACTTAAGTTTTTTTTCTCATTCTTGTAAAAATCATTATCCTTGCCATATGGGTAGAAATTGATATTATTATTAAAGGGTGCCATTTGCGAAATATTGATATCGATCATATAACTTAGTAGACCACGAATGGATACTGGCTTCGACTAAATCCTCCACATGCCGACGTAATTGATCTTCCGTTAATGTAAGATGGAATCTGTTTTTCAGTCCTTGAACCGTTGCTGCTCCGCCACTACGGAAACATGGGAGTTGCGATCCTATAATAGGAAATAATAAGTAAATAAATAGTTGTTGAACTATTACATTAAACTTCATGCATAAAATTTTACCTGATAACATTATTTCCACTAGATTTACAATTTTTTCCATATGCTTCCGTGCTGCGATTAATCCTTGTAGAATTAAAGTTTTGAATTCTTGGAATTGTTTAGATTGGCTTCCGCCCATCACTTCCACAAATTCTGGAGTTAGTTTGAATGGACTAGTCTCAAATCCTAAGTTTCTTGGCGAAGTCGAAAGAATAAATCCAAAATCTATATGTATTAAGTGTCCATCACTATGAAGTAAAATATTTCCGTTATGACGATCTTTAACCTGAATGAGATAACAGACAAGACAATACGCCGCACAACTTTGAATAAAGTTTCTTTGCGCGATAATAAATGTATCTGACGTAGATGGACCAAATTCTCGTTCAAAATATTGGTTTAGCGTTAATTGGCACTGCTTTTTCACCTGGTGAAGTGATACAGTATTTAAAATTGGCTCGATTAAGCCACTATCATTTGATAAGCACAAAATTCTGCAAGATCAAATTTCATATTTAACAAATTATTCTATAATAAGATGTTAAAATATACGCGATAATAAAGTCGTTCATACTTGTATGGCCGCACCCAAAGAGGCACCTGCTCATCTTGCCAAATTTTTTGTAACATTGAGAGTAATTGTGAAGCAAGGAGTTCTTGCCGAAGATCATCGCCACATTTTACGATAACAGCAAGGAGCCTCCAAGATGCCAAATGGCCATACGGACTGGAAGATCTTATGCGACGTTGTTTTAGTTCCCATGGTTCTTTCAAAACAGCCGCCGATGGATCTTCCGGATCATGATTAAACGTTGCACTAGGCGTAGCAGCCATTTCACTTAACCGCCTCTTTATATCACCAGGTACAAATATTGGTTCTTTACTATCAGATGATTCTTGACTTAATTGAGATATCGTATCTCTATCTTTTGGCTTTCGAAGTTGTAAATACTGTATGGAAGAATAAAATTATTGAAAATTTATGTTTTCTTAAATTGGAAGAGGAATAAAAAAATTATGATAATAACAAATACCTGTTGCGTGATTTCATCATCTTCTTGACTCCAACAATCGTTAGGATCATCATCAGGAAAATTAAATGCAACTTCCGTACTTCTAACCGAATATGGAGAAATATTTTTAACCGGAGTTTGTCTAATTGGTGGCATGTTTTGTTGCGTTTCTAAAGTGGATATGTTTGATGAACCCATTACATTAGACTGTTCGCCTCCAGTCAAATTTTCTTCAGATTTAGTATGCCTCAATGAACATCCCACTATTTTTGTCGGTACAGGTGATGTGTAAATATCTTCTACTTCTAACACTTCAACATAAATTATGTATGGTGCCTACGTGTTTTAAGACATGTTAATATACATTCATAAAAAGAAATCACTAGTTACGATTTGAACAAATATTTAGATTTTCGAAATTCTTCACCTTATCCTTGCTATTAAGGACAGCAGCGTATTGTGGTGGCACTCGTACGATATGATGCGGTATTGAACTGTGCAAAGGAAGCCATACCCTTGCAGGAAGATTCAAATTGAGAGTATTAAGCTCCGCTATTAATTGAACAGTTTTACTTTCCTTTGTTGGAATAGTTCCAAGTAGTTTACCAATAGATATTAATGCTTGTATAAATTCAAGTTCTGGAGCAAGACGTGGCGCCTACAAATATGAAGTTATACTTTAATTAAGTTTGCATAAATAAGATCTAAATATTATATATATAAAGATAAAGTATAATACATATAAAAAAATATATATATAAAGGTCTATGAAAATAAAAAAGATCTAAATATTTCATAAAACATCCAATTACATTGCAAAAACAGTCGGTCTTTTGTCCTCGTAAATCATTTACCACACCTTGGCAGGAATAAAAACAGGTACAACCATTATCAAATGCTCGACCAGAGCTCAGGTCCCCAAGACTTACTTTATTTATTGTACCTTAAAATAAATTGCAAGTATGTGGTGAAATTTGTCATCACATAAAATTTGCTACTTCTATTTTTACTATTTCGCAATAAAATAGAACATTAATTTGCATAATTCACATACCGGAATGGCTACGACGTAAAGTTTGAAATAATCCAGTGGCATCAGATTGAGATCTTTGGTGTGTCTTTTTATTAGGTGATGTAATGCTTTGCATCGGAGTCAGTGCTGGCGGTGCGGGAGCTTGTAATCCAGTTACACGTTTTTTATTCTCATTTCCTTTTGGCCTAATATTTCATGCCAAAAAATAAGTATAAAAGATGTGATTTTATATTATTCATAACATATCTTCGTATTTCTTTTTATTATTTGTTTGCTACCTGAGTTCATCTGAGAGAATAAGATTTTTTAATTTGGTCCCATGAGATTTCTTTTTGGATGGCAAATGAGCGTCAGAACTGTATGCATCTAATAGCCAGGCACATTTTAACGAAAAATCAGCAGACTGTCTACACCTAATAAATAAATAAAGTATAATAATTTAAACATTATTTATAGAAATTTTTCAATCTATTATCTTCTTTTACCAAAATATACCTACCTATGGACAAGATATGGATAAAGAACTTCTGTAACATCATGAAGTTGTATATACATCACAACTAACTGTGGCAAGTAGAAGTCCACATCATTATCTGGGAAACTAAACATCTTGTTGCCTAGAAAATTTTGTACATGTATTTCATCATTTACAGAACAAATACTTTTGTTGCTACTACTAATACTAAACTACTATTTACTATTATTAAAAACAAATATTTTTAAATATTGTGGACTACTCAATTTATCTCCACATCAATGGAATACTGAAACCAACCCTGATAATACGAAATAATAAATCGAATTAATTACATGAAATTAACGCATATAAAACTGGCATCGATGCTTACCAAGGTAACTCTGAACGCCAGGCTCCTTAGAATTGAAAAGATAAGAGATCGCCATGGACATGTCGAAAATCTGGCTTTCGAACAGTCTGAGCAAACAACCTTCGGATGGTTTCGGCTGTACCGTCTCTTGCCTCCGGCAAACGACACCAGTCTGCTTTTTCACAGCTGCCTCGCTAGTTTCGGATTGCACAGCGGTCCCGCAACACAAAGTCATAGCTGCGCCGGCCAGTTCACTCTGTTTATCGTTCACTGGCGAGACTTCCATGGAATTTTGGAAGTCTCGCGAGTCAACCGTCACACCCATATCGGTGGTGCGTCGTTGTTCGTCGTGCGCGTACTCATGACCCTCGAGTTCTTTAACCGTACAGACGTTACTGGAGCGCGGTTCCTGCGAACCATGATCACCACTGCTCGTGTTCTCGTGTTTATGCGGCTCACTACCACTACTACTACAATCACCACCCTTTTTCAAAGAAGGTTCACTCAAGTGCACCAGTTCCACAGGTGACACTGGCACCGACACCGACACTGAGACTGAGGCTGGAGTACTAGTTTCTTCGCCGTCCATCGCATCCACTGCATCCACGCTATCCATGTCACCTGGCTGGGATAACGAGGAATCGAGGCTCTCACGACTATGCAGGTGGTCGACGCTCGACTCTCTGGTGGCAGCGTTCGTTGCGTCGCTGGAACCGCTATCGGAACCGCAAAGTATACCCGAATCGTCGGATCCGAGACTGGCTAAATCCTCGCGTTCCCGGCTGCGCGCTTTGCACGCCGGTACCGCGGCCGTTTTAGCTACGGGGGCCGGCGTTGTCTCGCATTCTGGACTCGGTGTCACGTCCACTTCCGGGATACGCTGCAGCGCGGAGTCAAGACTTCGATTTCTATGATGATGCGTCAGCGTGGTCGCGTTCGCCTGTGGTACTGGCGGCAATAAAATACCCATTGACCTGCAAACACAGTGTATGCAGTCAAATGAATTTTCGAATCGACGCGCGGCGATCAGCCGGGTTTAATCGTAAAGCTCCTAGCGACCCAAATCGCAATTCTATCGGTTATATACGGTGGCTACAGAAAGTATTTACACACCATTGAATTTATTATAGCATTTAAATACTAATTAATTACGCTGATAGGCGAGGATTAAGTATAATAAATATTAAATAATAACAATAATAATGCTAAGTAATTACGTCCAAGTACGTATATTAAATCTCGTATCGTTTAGTAGCACTCTGGTGGATTTTGTACGACTACAAAGATTCGATATTGTGAAAATGTAATGTAGAACCTGATAAGAAAAACGTTTCGTTAGAAGATAAGGATATGTATGTCCAAATACTTTTTGTAGCTACTATAATTACATAGACAAACCAATATCTAAAACTCGCGTAAAGCAATTTTAAAGCAATTTAATGTACTCTTATACTGATATAAAGATATTAAAACATTAAAGTTTATTAGTAATCATTAGTAATCAATTAGGTATAGTTAAATTCTACGATTATCGATAGACGAACTTTTTAATGTATGTACTGAAATTTATACAATATTTGCATTAATTATGTACGACTCCATACATTTATAAACACGAGGATGGTCTATGTATGTAGATAACCGAAGCCAAAGAATCACGTTATCAGAACTATAAATATTCTCCGGAAACATATGCAACATACTTAGATGGCTGCTTTCATTTACGTACCTAAAGTCCAAACTGTGATTTCGTTGATGCGTGGTCAGCCTATTACGGGTGTTGATCGGCGGATTTGATCGTCCGTGCACAAGAGGAACATTACAGTTGGCTAATTTATGTCTTTTGATGTGTGCCACGCTTTCCTGGCGTGTCGATCCACCACTAGGTGTTACAGCCACTACTTCACTCATATTAAAGTTGAACGAGCATCAGCTCGGCTAACAGTCATCTGCTGTTCATGTTGATCGTCCACCTACGGAGAATGATATACATACAACGAATCGTTGAGGCGAATTCTCTCATATTAGGAAAATATTTATATACAAAACGTACGCGAATTAATTGATGGGAATTACTAAACAATCGACTGATGAGAGATAATAGATATAATTTTTGTGATATACAATCGGAGATTACATATCATTTTTCATGTTCATTACTTAACGATAATAAATTAAAATCATCGTATGGTTCGAGTCGGAGCGCGAGTGTTAAGGACGATGAATATAAAGCAAAATACGATAAAGAAATTCATATCTTAGATAGAGATTAAAATGCGTAATTGATGGATCAGTTAATGAATAATGTATCGATTGCCATGTATAATGGAAAAATTGATTGTATATAAAATAGACAAGAGAGGAGGTAAACAATAATATATCGTTTAAACACTCGCATTTAAAAAGTCAATCGTACTAGTGTTGTGATCGTCTTACGATTGTATCTTGTCTTTTCATTTAGGTTTTATTCGTAGAAAGAATGAAATTGTATAACTTCACTATATATATATATATGTATATATATCTTGATATCTAAGATTCCGTGACTTGTTTATTACCTCTGCTATAAACGACATTGCCTCGAAACTGTAAAGCTTGTAATCTTGCCTATAAATTAATAACTGTGTGTTTTGTGACGAAAATCCAACGGCAAACATATGTTTTCAATGATCTCATCGTAAACGCAATGAATCTGAAATTTCATGAAAAAAGAAGAAAAAATAAAAAGAGTCATCTTTTAGAAATGCAGAACGACGATCAACCACGCAAGGCGGCACCGTGACAGGAGCGTGAAACTCGTGCTAGGTACGAGAAAGTCGAATGCCACTCGGAACAAAGCGTACGTCAGAATTTTGCTCCCTACTCCGTACGTACACTTCTTACGTACCTACGATATATTTCCATTTATTTTTCCGTCGTCTTTCCTTTTTCCGTTTCGCGTTTCAAAAAAGACGAAAGTATTCTTTTTTAACAACGTAAGAAGAAATAACATCGAAACGAAGATTGTGTTTAAAGATTACTTTCTATGCGTGAACAATTTTGTATTTATCGCAAATTGAAATCATACGAAACCAGGTTTCTTTCCCGCGAGATTAATCGGTAAGGAGACCAGCCGAGTGAAATCCCTGGGAGAGGAATAATTCAATAAGGAGGAAAATAGAGCGAAGTATAAGCTGCGGTATGCCGGCTTTTTACTCTCCCTCTTTTACTCAGGGACTCGTCCTTCCGTTCGGTTCGTATTCACTCGCTAGCCAGCAGTGGTGCAGCGATGGGTGTGCCAGAAGCATAGAAACCAACCACTGCCTCAATATTGACACCCGTTAGATCCACACCCCCATAGATATTGTATCTCTCCCTTATTCGTATCCCTACACGATTCAATCAATTGTACCTACTAATCCTCATTCTTTTATGTAGAACGATACAGTGTCGAAGGATAATAAATGGAATGTCAATACAACTTACCTCGTACTTGAATTCAGAACTGTGCTGCGATTGGGACTGCACCATGCGTGGACGTCTTCAATTTTGTCTGTGTAGCGCGTATAATAAACTACGATTGAATAGTATACGGAACAAGGAGCTAGAGAAAATGGTAGGAGAAAGAGAAAGAGGAAAAAGAAAGGATGACGATGATGCAGCGAACCCCGCGAGTACGCAAAATGCCACTAAGTGCGAAAAAGACAACAAGATATCCTTTCCAATGGCAGACTCAGACTGTCACGCACCGCCTTGTCGTCATTCGTTTTCAGCCGATTTTGCACAATGCGTGGCTACGCCCTATATGTTCGCGCACAGAATCACACTTCATCACTTTCGTTTTTATCCTAGCGAATTGCAACAGTCACAGAGACGAATACTGTACGCGGGTTTTTTTTCGGGTTCCGGACTGCAACCAAAAACATGCACGAACCGAATCTCCGTGCCAACGCAAAAGGCGACCTCGCCAAACTCGACTACTTTTCGCACGACGACGCACTGAATACTACTCTGCACACTGCTGCCAACGAAAGAGATGCAAAGTCCAGGTGGCCATTATGCAGTAACGGCTCACGATATGAGAGAACCCTATACTTGATAATAACTGCTATAAACCTAATTATCATTGTTTGAAATTGAATACAATCTGAGTTTATTTCTACAATTTTTAAGTATCTTTAGTAATTTTATATGACACAATACTATCTTTCTTTGTTACAAAAGAAATTGGATCGTGATTTGCAAGAGATAAAGAGTAAGACTTCAAGTAAAATTATAGTTATGAAAAATTAAATCTATCTATATAACCAATTTTTCAGTACAAATCGGTTATAGATGTTACAAATCTCCACCCCTCTTAATTATTTGAAATAATATTATATTTCGAATGAATGTAAACGAAAGTGATCAAGAGATCTCAAAGTTTCGAACCTATTCGCCCCTGAACGCACATGTGCACGTATACAGTTATGAATGCTGTGTATGTGTATTTTGTTGATACTGTAGCCAGTCTGACAATATCAGTATGTTTCTATTTACATCGACGCACTTGCAGTTATGATAATAATGTTGTATGAGTTTCCCGTATCAAAAATATCAGATCGAAATAACAAATACGTACAAATTCTACGATAATTAAATGAATTTCAAATTGTTTTGCTTGGATCGTTGTCAACGAATACCCATACGTAAATAATTATCTATGTTCCGAACAATTAGAAATAAAGATTCGTTAATAGTTGAATAATAAGCTATCGATGACGTTTATTATGTTTTACATGGGGTTTAGTGAACGACTAGGTTTAGGTTGGCAGTGGCGGGTTGAGAGCTGGAATAGGAAAGGTCGTACAACCGTAAGTGCAGCCGTACTCTATGTACTAAGCTGGAGACCGGCATCGGAAACATTAGGAATTCGCGCTCCAGATGTATCTGCATACCAACGTATGTATATAAACAAGCATTAAATCTTCCATTTAAATTACCTATGAGACACAGACGCTGTTCTTTTTACACGCGCAATGACAAAGATGCAAAGGCCATACACATTTATCTTATATCGCGATAATTATTTATATCATTTGGCCATTAATTTGCTTGTTTGTGTAACAATAATCGTGTTTTATTTCAAATATGTATGCGACCAAAAGAACATTATGTTACACGAGCAAAATTAACATTCTATAACGCTAGTATGTACAATCTCTCATAATTATATCTTTTATCGTAAATGTAAATGAACTTTATATCATGAACTCTATACGCGATTATTAATTTTTTATTATAATAAAATGTATAATCTTCTTCTTTACACCTACGTATTTTTACAACGAAGCGAATATCCGTGAATCTTTACAGTAAAAGCGAATAGTCGATGCTTCCTGTAATTTTATACGCTTTCTAACCGTACATAAAAGTGAAGAGTAATACATACGTCTAACTGTCATCGATTGTTTGACAATCGTCAAGCTAGGCTACTTGAGGCGCAAGATGATTTCACTTTTCACTAGTTTTCACCGAGTATCATTCATCCAATTTGCCGCGTATTATTTTAATTCGCAGCTCAGCAATAAGATGTACTCATCTTCATTAGGCGTTACGAAATACCCACATACCGAGTTGCGGCAGATGCTTTTCCCGTTTACTCCTAACCCAAAGAAATAAAATGTATGCTCTATCTACATTATAAACTCTATGTAGAGTTCAATATGCGATTCTCCGAATATAAGACAAACATGAACTAATTACAAGAAAAGAAGGAATGGAAATAATTATGGTTTCTGTAATTCACTGACGAAACGGGAGGAAGAATATGTTTATTTCTAAGGAAACGAAAATTATTCGTTTATTGTTAGTACTGGCAGCAACTTTATGTGAGATGCTGGCGTCGAGCCCATAAACACTGCAAGAGAATTTTACTATATTATGATTTATCACGTAGTAACTACGTGTACAGGTTTTTTTTCATTTTTTCTATGATTAGTTACTATTCATAGTTTGAATTTTAGTCTTTCCTTTGTATAATATGGAAAATCTAAGTGCCTGTAACGACTACGAGCAACCACAGAACGATCAATCAAGTAAGCAGAAAAATAGCCAAGAGTTCCGCTGAAGCTTCGTCCATTTGCACCTGCAGGTCTTCCTCGAAGAATTAGTCACTGGAAGCGAAGTAATCGTTAAACAGCACGATTGGACGCTTCGTACGATTTGCTAATGTAAACAGAACCGCTAACCGTACGGCATTTTGCATCTTCCTATGCTTTTCAGATTCACCATGTCAATAATTCTTGACCTATTCGATGTACCAACGACTGACCGGAAAACGTGGAAAAGCGGCAGATTAATAAAAGCTATATTTGCGATTACGATTTTTAAAAAACTATCTATGATCGTCTAACTTTCCGCTATGTAAGTTCTCCAATCAGGTTAGGTACATTTAGATTGGGAACATTCCTCGATCAAACTCCACTGGTTGCATACTGCAAACTGTTGGAAACGGGATATTCAAACACCAACGTTGCAGCTACAGGACAGAGACCAACTTGAACTTCCCTTACCCCTCTTCTAGCTTCTCCTAATGTCGTACGTCGTACGTCCGAGCGTATAGGGCTATGCCATGCGGCATACGGTATATACCCACACCCAATGATCAGACGTAGTCACCTTAGCAGCGGTGCTCATAATCACATGCTCGCGTGCACTCGTTACATTTGTCAATATATGCATAGGCTTTTTTTTTAAATATATGTAGAAGACTTTGTACACATAACATGTGAAAGAAAGACACGTTTGCATGGTATGAAAACCTTATAAAAGAATTATCCTCTCGACGTAAAACATCATAATATGTAATACATTGTAACTATGTATACATGCAAATACATGCATACATCGCGGATGTTAATGGACTGGATATTAAACAGTCGGAAACGTAGAATTTCAAACACCGGTGTCTCAACTGATTGACCTTTGGTATAAGAATTCAAAAGCATGAATTAAAAAGGTACGATCTACAGGAACGATCAATGTATCAGCATTTCTTTTTCCAGGTTGCACGAACACGTTTGTCAAACAGTCGGTTATCTGAGGGTGTTGAATTTTAAGTATAACATGAGAAGTGGAAAGACAGCAGTCGCGACGGCTCGCTAAACCTGTGTCGCATCGTTTCAACACAGCCTTGACCTTCTGTTACAACGCCAATTGGATTCAGAAGCTTTCTTATTCCAGACTCTTCTCTCGAATTACTCAAATTCGAACAACAAAGCTTCTGAACAAACTTCTATAAAATATTCTGATATTGTTTGCCTTGTGAATTTCGCATGCGCGTGTATTTGCCGTATTACATAATACGTCGCAAATCAGAGATATAGGTTTTCGTGGATTCGTTCGTAGCCCGCTAACTGCGGTTATTTTCAAAAAGCCCAGTAATTTCCTCGCTATTATTTCTTTATGTAACTGCGAGTTCTCAGTGAATCATCGGTTTTCCAGTTGTATTAGCGCCGATTATGTACCGATTATACTGGCATTCTTTTTACATACGCAGTCCTTGATGCACATACATATATACACATTTTTTCCTTCGGTTCTTATCGTGAGCATTCTTCCGCACGGTACGATTAACCTTACTGATAAAGCCTGTACGTGAATGACTTGTAGATGTGTTGCTGCTCGTCCTTCCTGCTTCGAGATGTATCACTGACGCATTTGATTTGACGCATTTTACGTACAACAGCAAATCGTTATTTGCTACGACGCTTCTTCTTTCACGATCGCAAGTTATTTTCTCAAAATTCTAAACAGTTCAATTTTATGTACACACGTGTCTTAGGCAATTTGTCCAAGTTCTCTTTATTCTGGCAAAGAGACATATACTTGATCCCATATTTCGCTAAGATTTCTCCTCTTCGTTCTACTTTCAGTACAGATGCTCCATCATAATAGTTTCTATTTTCGGTTGGAGGGTTGGCTACATGATGTAGGTGCAGATGTTCACTGCTGAGCTAAAAGCGTTTAGGGGAGAAGGTCGAGCTTGGTGCTACGCATTTTTAGGAAACTAATAGACAAATAGATGAACTGGATCTGTTTTTTTCAGGGGCATACCTGCCCGACGATCGCGAAAATGAATTTTTTATCGGGGGAAACGAACTACAAACAAAGAATTGAAATTAAAAAAAGGGGCAAAAGATAATCTTCTTACACGATAAAGTTGCGCACGAGTACTATGTAAACTCTGAACGTTATTGGTATTGTAGAACAAGGACAATTGAAGTCGTGATGAAAATACAAAGGACGCTATAAAGTCACCAAAGTAGTAAACGAAATAGTACGCGTAAAAAAAAGAATGAATGAAGTGGAGTGACGTCCGCCAAAGACGGCCTTCAAAGTATATTCAAGTATTCTACGTTAACCTGCACTTAGACTCGATTATAAATATGGTCATATACGCGATAAATATTAAACAACCTAATGATAGTTTATACAAAAATAACATCACGAAATAATGTTTTTTCTATAATCTAAATCTCATTTGCAAAGATAAGGAAACACTTTTTGAAACGAACATAAAATTGTGGATAGTGACAAGTTTACTTAACAAAGAGTGTCCTAGAAAAGGCTTTATCATTTAACTTCAATTCACGCAAATTCCAGGTCGTTGATACTCTCAAGCAATCACGCGAAGAACGCGGAGTATCAAGAGGCATCAGACTTCGCTTTTATTCAATTAATTGCCCGGCATATGTCACTTCGTAACTGCTGACCGACAGCATTTGCGAATGTACACAGAAGGGAATCAGGAAAAATATTTCACGTAAAAGAATATTGGACACGATCTTCACATTCGTATCCATCTCACTTTCGGTTCGAATGTTTCATATATAATTTGGCAAATTAAATTATGGTCAATTTTGCATGCAACTCTTGTATTAAATCTTGAACTATATACTTCCCTGCAATGTACTATATACCATAAACGGAATAGCGAGCATAAAGTTACAACACCATGTACATATCAAATTTCCACTTCGTTCCCACAGACATCGTTTCTTATGAAATTAGGTATTGAGCTCATACTTTCAAGTGTCTTACAGCGTTGCTAGTTAATTTCAAAGTAAATATGTACAATGAAAATTATCACAGATTTTAACCACAGAGTCAAAACTTGTTCCAACAATTCTACGATCGCTATCAAGTTTGTTATGGTGCACTGTGTATTCTGTTACGATTCTAAGATGAATCAATTAAAGTCAGAATTAAAGTCAAAAGTCACAATACAAGGTACAAAATGTTTGAAGCATGTTTGAATGTAATATTGCGGATAAGTTAAACCGTAAAATTATCTTTTCACAAAATAAATATATATAGTAATGTATAATATATATAATTAATACATTTATTTTTCTTATTGTCTGAATTAGAAATTAGATTAAGAAGGATTTTCTGAACTGATAGGAGAACTTCGGATATTAATACAAGCAACGATATTTAAGTGGTAAATATATGTATGTGGTGTAGTAGTATTTATATACAATAAATAGTAAAATATCATTGCTATGTTTTTAATAGATAGGTATTTAATTTTGTAGACTGGTGACTCCATAAGAAACGCAGTAAATGCTGCTTCTAATTATTAATTTCCCATTAATTTGTATATTCTACTAAAATTCAAATGTCGTTACTACAGATTGATCAAGTGGTGGTATATTATTTATAAGCGATAGTGTGCATACATAATTCATGGATATATAAATATATTGATTTGTACGATGAAGCAGTAACCGGTAGTACGCTCTTCCAGTTATCCGTTTCCTCCGTTTGTCCCTTTCTTCCTCTCATTGTCTCTTTTTGGCTTTTTACATATGTACGTGCCTCGACCAGTAATACGATGCACGTACGTTCATTCATAGAACGCTAACGTGGTTTCAGAGTACATACCGTGTACGGTTTAGTTGTAATCAAGTAAGATACGGACACCATGAGTGGCAACCTTGCGGACAAGATGACACGTATGCATAGTCGGATGTGCATAGCATACGGTCGCATTGGCTGTCGACGATTGACTGACATCCCATTCATTCTTGCTACAAAGGCGGCCGATAATTGTAGAGCGGTCGATCATACCTTACGTTAAAATTTTGTTAATGATTGCGTACGTAGAATTCCTTCTTTAAATGCTAAAAGCCACGAAAAATTAGGAAACGACTTAATACTATATATGATAAAAATTTGTACCCTAAAACTCTATGAAATAAACACACAAATGATTAAGAATAGAGTTATAGTAGGAATTTATGGGTTTACAGAATGTACGTAATATGCAAAAATATAAAAAATATTTAAACTAAAGTATTCATTGTTAATATATAAGGAGTGAAAGAAATCTCTAATTAGGTTAAACGTAAGAACATAAATTTGTATAAAAATGTGCAGTCTATTCGCGATATATCGTGTCGTTATCGAAATAAAAAAAAGATTTGCGGACTATGAAATACGATCTGCGCGACAAGGCTTTCCGAAGGCTACACGTAAGATATGTATAATATTTAAAGCCCATATACATCTTCGACTTTAATAACGCGCAATTGAGTAAAATAGTACGTAGACAGAGAGATTTATAGGCCCTCTCGGCTAGTAATACTGTTTGTTAACATCGCTGTACTTTCCATATTCCAGAAATTTCACCGTTTACCTCGTAATCGGATCAAGTATCAGAGATGGACTTACTTTTAGTCGAAGCGTCTATTCTCGGTCATGGAACTTGGAGCAAGTCGAAGCAGCACATTTCGTTATACCGAAGTGCAGTAGTAATTTTCCACGATGTCGTTCAGCTTGTTTTCGCTCGTCCCGTTATAAAATTAGTTTGTCAATTTTGCGTTAATTTTCCAATATTAGAAGTAACCGGGACATAGAAAGATCAGGGGAATGGGAAGGGTAAGTACTTCGAGAAAATTGCGCAAATACGCGGAATGTCGTCCGAGAAAAAAAAAAGAAATATCGTGCGATGATGCTAGAGATCGTTCACCATAACAAATTGCTCGAAAATCGTATGGCCTTTTTTATTGTCATTTACGACGAACAATAAGACAACTTCGTTATTCGTGTATAATTTCACGGATCGCGTGATCCACATAAAAGAGCTGGATGCTTAATCAGAACCACGAACGTTCACTTTTGTTTTACTCGTACAGCCTTCAAACTGTCGAAATCAAGAAATATTACACAATGAGTGTATCGTATCGTAAATGAAAACTACTGGAAGGTAAGAATATAACAACTAGTTTCCAAGTGTTATAATTTTACAGCGGCGGCCGATCTCTAATGCGCATTGCACACCAAAGAGAACACGTACATTACCGCCATGGAATATCCACGTTTAATTATCCGCTGCATATGCTTTCTATAAGTGAATAACTTTCACTGCTTATCGATATTAAGATGCTCTGTGAATGTTTGGAACGTTGTTTATCGCCAAACTTCCTTGCACCTTGACGAGCAATGATTCCCGAAATTATTTATCGTGAAAGTTACTAATTAAAATACAGCGTAACTCTTGCAAGTCAAGTGCATATCAGTGTCCAAAGACCTTTGAACGTGTTCGTCATCAGGCAATGAATGCAAAGTGCATACGGAACCTTTTTTGTGACGATATGCGTAACGCCAGATGTGACGCTACTTTCACAGAAAAGCCAGCATCATTCGTCTACGTATACCACAGGTTCTCGAGTACAATGGCAGCTTATATTTTTAAGCATATGACGTAGGTAGGAGACAGTACGGATGGTGAACGGTAGATCGTAGACGTGACTGTCTGGTTACGAATAGACTTATTTCAACGATCGGTGTCATCGGGACTGTGGTCAAGCAACGGCTACAACCACCTTGGCACGGATTCTTAATTGAGCAGTAACTGACGAATTCATTGTTCCTGCACAGATTCGTTACGTTTCGATCAGATTTCTTGACTACCGCACTTGTACGATCTATGGCGTCATAAAAGAAAGGTGTAAGATATTTCTATTCTTGACCTCGACCTCGATCTAGGATCACACGATGACCACGATCTAGGATCTAGGATTCGATTTCCAATTCGATTTTCGTCCGATCATTAAAATAGCAATGACCAGGAATATTTTGACGCGGAACATAACAGGCTGAATTTATTATCAAGACTAGTAATAGCCTTTGCCACGACTGTCATATTCAACTAATGTCCCTATACGAATTCATTTGGGAGGGGATCAAAGAGAGTCCATACTTTTGGAGGAATGTAAATTCTTAAAGTGATCGTGCGAATAACAGGCATGACCTTGCCCCAAGTTTTGAACATCTAAACTATCTGCATAATTTGCATCGATCAATATTGCAGTGAATCATTGTCAGAATATTCTTGTTTTCAGGTAAGTTCTACGCTAACAATGCAAGTATATACTTGTATTTTCTGAAGTCTTATCAATGATTAACGAGTACTTATCGAAGAAATATTCCTCACGATATTATATGCTACTGATAACAATTATACAATCGAATAAATGTTTTAAGGCGATAAAAACTAAACTCGTTTGTTCACGTATTTAAATAAAAAATCGATTCAGCCAGAAAATATATTCCGTTTTAATATTTCATAAATTGAATTGGTTTAGGCATGTCTGATTATTATTTTCTTTCTTTGATCTTTTGATTACACTAATTTTAATCGGGTGAAAGCTCGATATATATAGAAAGCATATAATATACAACATATAATAGTGATATACATAGTATATCTGAATATGATGATACATATATATAAATAAACGATGATCAGCATTAAATGATTCATACTGTTCCAGTATCAGCATTTTATATTCCAACGAAAAACCACTTGTCATCTATGACTCACTAAGGGAGCTATGGTGTGTATGGTGGTTTCCTTTCTCTCCTTTTACTTCATTATCTAGTATCGCAAATCACTAATGTCTAATAATGCATAAATTTGAGACGAAAAAGTAATATATTCTATCTAAAGATAAAAAAACATTTTTTTCTACATAAATTGCATATTTAATACAAGAAATGCGATACGAATGTAACATATATGTAATATGCACTAAATATTATGTATGCAGAAATAATTGTAATTAGAAATAATATTTTTTTCCTATTTGTAAAATATTAAACGATTAATTACTAATTTTTCTTTATTGGAATTCCGTAAATAACTATTTAGTGGAAGATAAAATAATTATGTGAATCAACAGAATTAAAAACTTAAATACCATAATAGTTTTAATAATGGTGCAATAACATCTTCCTTTCTAATAATAATTGCACTGAATGTTTGTTATAGGAGATTTAATAAATTATTTAAAATAAAATACAAAAATACAAAGTACTTATATTTGAAGATATTTGTTGATTTCGTCTTTTTTGGCTCATCACTAAGATGACTTTTACCATAAAGATAAGTGCCTTTCTTAGTTCGTGCAACTTTCTGAGGCTTCCATTATTTCGTAAAAACCACCGATCAGCTACACGTAATAAGCTTCTGACGTAGAACCAACAATTATGCAAGGGAATTGCGATGATGCAATGGAAATATTCACAAATTGTATAATACTTCATAATCGTTCTGCGATCTATTATTTTTGATTTTGCATAGTTTCATTTACTTCATTTTCTGAAGTTATTGAAAAAATATATATAGAATTATTAAAAAACAAAATTTTGTACATTGATAAATATGTAATTGTTAAAAGTTGAAATGTATGGGACAGGAAAATAAACGACATAGACGACAAAAATAATTCATCATTATAAATAATCATTTATATTATAAAATATATTCAATAGATATTTAATATTTGTATATCGATATAAAAATCATCTGCTAATGTTTCCTTCTATTCTTCTGACCTTTTCGATTTTTTCGGCCGTTTCTTTTACGTCTTTGTTCAAGCAATTTACGGGCCTTTAGAATTTGTTCTGGACGTTTCAATTCGATATTCCTTTTAATCTTTTCCTTTAACTTTTGATTGTGCCGCGCCCAATGTGTATTAGCCGTTGTTTGCACTGAAACACACAGAAAATAAATATATACATGACGTATCTACTTAAGCTTAAACAATAATTAATTCAAATATTATTTTCACATACACTTCTGCATTTGTGAAGGTTCTTCTTCGCTGTCATCGTCATTTGTAGCATCGACTTTGCTTTTTTCTTTCCAACTCGTATAACGATTTGATTTGTAACTGGCAGGTATCCAAACTCCAGACTCTGTTCGTATTTTATTAACTTTTCGTTCCTTTAATAAAGCATATATTTCCTTGAAATATTTTGTTTCATATGAATGTTTAATGATGTAAAATACATACACTATTAACAGTAACCATTTTCTTCTTTTTGCGATCCCATTTTTTAATCTGTGCTTGAAATCGTTGAGATTCTTCATTATCAGCAGTTAAATCCATTTGTACTTTATCTGCTTCCGTATTAAATGAATTAACTGCTAAACTGTAAAAATATGACTAAATATAGCGTGCACTAAAAACAATTATTTTACTAGACTCA
Source organism: Bombus vosnesenskii (assembly GCF_011952255.1). Lineage (NCBI taxonomy): Eukaryota > Metazoa > Arthropoda > Insecta > Hymenoptera > Apidae > Bombus > Bombus vosnesenskii. The sequence continues at coordinate 2,794,409 of NW_022884330.1, read as the reverse complement.
CCCTTCCTCTGTATGTTTATCTGGAGCATTATATGGAATAAAAAAATTTTCGTCTCGTATTACCGATCGTTTTTTCTTTTTAGGTTTATATAAATCATCGAGATTCCTTTTCTTTGGAAGTACAACCGTATTAAATGCTTCATTAATTTCATCGGTTGTACTCGGTGGAAGATACACTTTTTTCGGTAAATCTACAATATATTATCAATTATTAAATAAAAACTATATAAATGAAATTCGCGTTAGTTTATTAAACTGCGAATTTACCTTCTGTAATTTTTTTAGCTTCTACCTTATCTGCTTTTCTGTGGAAATTTATAATATTTTCTTTATGTAACGTCCGTTTCTTTTTCATAACTTGATAATCAATAGATGATGCCTTGGCTCCAATTTCGAATATCGTCTATAACAAATACTTAATAATTAAGTATCATATAACTATAACATATAATTGATATAAATTGTATGAATATACATACTCCTTGAGGTCTATAATTGACTATTTTTGATAATAAGTTCGTAGTACTTAAAGAGACATCAGAATATTCTGGTATAACACCTGCCTCGTTAATGTGTAATTCCTTTACTCTTTTAATACTTTCTGATGAAGGTGCAGGTCGCGATCGAATATACTGTTTATATGCATTATCGCAAACTTTTTCCATACTTGTCTATATATAAATTTAACAGAATGTAAATATGATATCTTTAATAATTCTTTGAACAAATCTATCAAAACTACATACTAGATCTGTGGAACAACTGTGCCAATTTATTAATTCTGCAAGTTCTTCTTCTATCATTGCTTGTGGCATTTTACCCACAATACCATCTGTATTTTCTATAGATCCAAAAGATGGTACAATACTTAACGGACGTCCAAGAAAAAGGTGTAAATCTAGCAAATAAGCATATTCGTCCGGACTTATAATATTGTATGCAGTGCCAGCACGACCCGCTCGTGCACAACGACCTATTACGATAATTATTGACATATAAATTTTTATACAATTTAAAACCTAACTTGTTTCCTTACCTACTCGATGTACAAAGAGCTTCGACTTTGCAGGAAAATTAAAATTGATTACATTATCCAATTGTGGAATATCTAAACCTCGAGCGGCAACATCTGTTACTATTAGAACTCGGACCTTACTAGTGTGAAATTTAGCTGCATTTATTTTTCGTGCTGATGGATCCAAATTAGAATAGATATACGTGTTAGAAATTCCAGCTTTTTCTAATATCTATTAATAAAATACAATCATTATATATATAAACCCTAGCCAATTATATATAATATATTAATCCTAAATTGTAAGTTTCATGCACATACCTGATGAATATATTCAACATGATGTTGAGTTGCAGCAAATATTACTGTTTGAGAATCACTCTTAATAATATTTTTTAACAAGCATAATAGTACTGCCAACTTTTCTTCTGGGCGACATACTATAAATGAGAGTGTTAATTGTTCTGGTATTTTACTTTCTACATCTAAACGTAATAAGACAGGATCAGTTAATCCAGCTTTTGCAAAATCTACTAAAAGCTTAGGTAATGTTGCAGAAAATAATAATGTTTGTCTTGATTCTGGTAATCTATTTGTGATTTCAGTAATTTGTTCTCCAAAACCCATTTCAAATAACCTGTAACATAATTTATAAATTAGGATTTATTATATTCATAATGAAATGAAATTATATAATATAGAAATATATATTTTTACCTATCAGCTTCATCGAAAACTACATATTCTATATTATTTAACTGCAAGTCCATTTCTATACAGATATGTAGAAATCTTCCTGGCGTTGCTACTAATATATCAGGATTTCCATGAATTGCACTAAACTGATTCTCCATACTGTCACCTCCCAAAATTACAGCTGCTTTTAAGTCTGTAAATTTACCTAATTCCTTTATGAACTTTAATGTCTGTAATGCCAATTCTCTAGTAGGTGATAAAATTAAAGCTCTAGCTCCAGCTTTTGCTTGCCTTGTTTTAAGTTTTTCAAACAGTGGAATTAAAAAACAAGCAGTTTTTCCACTCCCTGTTCTGGCCATTGCCACTATATCGCGTCCTTCTAAAGCTAAAGGAATTGTCTATAAAAATATAATTGTCTATATAATATATATAATAATATTATGACATAAAATAATACACACATAAGAAAAACACTAAGTTATCAATAATTAAATTCATAAAGACAATTTATTTATTTTAACCAACATCATGCAGCTTACCTTCCTTTGAATAGGTGTTGGTATTTTGTACCCGCGCCTTAATATCCCCTTCAATAGAGGAAAACTAAGAGCCATGGATTGAAATCCTCCTGATTTTTTACATACTTTCTTCTTAATGTTATTAATTTCGTTATCTTCATCACTATCGTTTATTTCTTCTGGGTTGGCAAATCCCACAATATTTGTATCTTTCATTTTAAAGATATGAGTGACTGACAGTAGTAGGACAATAACCTTAAAATAAAGCTGCTTAGCACGTGATTTTATTTTGCAATTAAGATAACTTTAAATTATAAATATTTTTAGTTAAATTATCAAAAGTCAATGATTTTATGTTCTACAAAGTGAAATTCAGTCAATATAGGGAATACTATTATACAGTATTGGAGAAAATATTACTTGTGGCTATGTAAAAATTATTTTCACTTTTATTTTATACATTAAATTGGTAGAACGTAGACAGTACACTCAGTACTTTTAACAGTTTACCTTTATAAAATCCTGTATATTATACAAATTTGTTGTGGATTTCTATTAAAAATTTGTACATTAAATGTAATTTGTGTTAAATATTTATTATTCCACTCATCAATATTTTTGTATCTTTTAATATTTTCAATTTCTAATTAATTTGATTGAATCACAATTATACAAACAATCATATTCATATCACGAACCCTAGTGAAAATCGTCCGAAAGTTGGAAAGTAACTAGTTGTAAAAAATCAACATAAAAGACAAATAAGTTTCTATTTTGCACACGTGTAACATGTTATGAATATCTCAGAAAGAGACAAAGACACTCTATTCGTCTCTGTCTGTCTCGTAAGAACGTAAACTGTATTAATCTTCCAAGTTGATTTTTCGCGATTAGACATCAATGACTCAATAGTTGAACAGTTTTCCCTAACGATTGTCAAAACCTATTTATATGATCGTTACTTAAATTATTGCATTTAGAAGTTGGTGTTTCAATATTGGCAGCACTTAATGCGTATTCTACCATATTGCATCCACAAGTAGTCGACCATTTTGCTAAATCCATCTTTTCATCATAATTCAACATGAAGTAAGTAAATTTTTTTAAGAGATATATCTGACAAATTAAACGCAATCATTAAAAATTGGCGTAACATATTCGAGGAATTGTAAAATGAAGATATTTATAATAAATATGGTGTCAATCTTTTCAGGATCGGTCTTTGCGCATATAGTGGATATAAAATATATCCCGGCCATGGTAAAACCATGGTAAAAGTGGATGGAAAAGTACGTAAAATAAATTTTATATAGCTGATTTTTATATGCTGGTTTTCATATTATTATATTTTTATTATACTCTCTTTATAATTAAGTAATGTTAGCTCCTTGTTTTGATTATATCTTTGACAACCATAACCTCTATATTTTTTCAGACGTTCACATTTTTAAATTCAAAATGTGAATCTGCACATTTAATGAGACGTAATCCAAGAAAAGTTACATGGACTGTATTATACAGGTATATTTATTTTTAATATTTAATATTTTATACATTATGGAAGGTGAGAAGCAATTATGAAATATATAACTTAATATTATAGACGGAAGCACAAAAAGGGACAAGAAGAAGAACAAGCGAAAAAAAGGACAAGGCGTACTCAAAAATTCCAACGTGCGATTGTAGGTGCATCTCTTACAGATATTTTAGCGAAACGTAATATGAAACCAGAAATTCGTAAAGCACAGAGAGAACAAGCAATTAAGTAAGTGTTCAGATTTAACCAAACATATATCTGTTCCAATTTATATCACAAAATTTGATGTTATAGACATCTGTTCCTTTAACGTGATATCTCATATCATGTTAGATTTCAGATTGTCTTAGAATAAATGAATTGCTTCACCCAGAATTGTAATATACTTCACACTGTCTGGCTTTTGCGGGTTCATACAATTCTTATACTAGGTACATATTTTGCTACTTGTATTTCTTAAAATATGTATATGTCATATTTTTTATTTCAGAGCTGCAAAAGAACAAAAGAAAGCTGCAAAAGCAACAAAGAAAGCAGTTGTACCTGCTAAGGCAAAAGTACAACCAAAACATAAAGCTGCAAAGATAACACAAAAAGCAGCTCCCCGTGTCGGAGGAAAACGTTAAATTTCCGCACTATATAAATAAAAAGACCTTTAGATTTAAAAAATGTATTTATTTTCCCAGAAAAATATTTTTTATAAATTATTAAATATTAAGATATTCAGTTTTTCTAAGTAAACATACGTAAGCATCTTTGCTTTTATGGTGATCGCGGTCTGCAGTATGGCGAACAAAGTTTACGGTAAGAATGTGAGTTTTAGCTGTTTTTGAGATATGTAAAATAATTCACATTAATTTATAACTTCGATTGCAAACGATGAAAATGTTGGTAAATATTTTGAAGTCCCTTTTCCTTTTTACGAATTTCATTAATCATTACTTCCATTTTTTTTATATTAACACGTTGACTGCCACGCATGTTTTCAAAGAAATATCCGTCAGGCCACGCGTGCAGCAGTACCAAGATATTTTAGTAATGCAAGTCGTTCAAGTAGTGGTCTCATGAATGATCTCTCGTTTCGTTTGTTCGCAACATTAAAACCACTAGCTGTTGTTGAATGTAATGAAGGAAAGTGTAGTATAGATTATTCCGACCAAATGGTTTCTTATGCCACCACAATTAGAAAAGGAATCAAATGCTACAGAAAACTTGGCATTCAACTCCTTCTAGGAATTTCTGTTGTAAACGCTTTGATGGTTTACAAAATTGCAACAAGGAAGAATATAAATATTAGAATATTTAGACAATTATTAGTTGCAAAATTATTAGGGTTGTCTGAAAATACAAAAAATCCTTGTCTTCAGCGGAGTCAGCATAATATCGCCGTTCGGAAAAATGATTCCGGAAGAAGCATTAGGCGCCCATGCAAACTATGTTATGCAAATAAAAGAATGGACCGAACAAAGGCACAAAAGAATTTGAAGAAAACAACAACTTATTATCCAAATTGTCCCGACCAACCTCAGCTATGTATAGAATGCTTTAAAGTTTTACATTCTAAATAACTTTTTAATGAACCATTTTCGTATTACTTTTATAACAATTCAACAATTTTATTATTATGGAATATCTTTTCAAATACCTAAGATGATTCTTCGCAAGTAGTCAAATAAGCGACACCCGAATACGAGTGTCGTGGCAGTCAACGTGTTAAATATTTATATTACATACTTATTTTACGAATGCTACTTTTATGTCCTGTAATTAACTTTTTTTAATTTTAAGTAGTTCGTATTGTATTATCATTTATGTCGTACTATATATTGTATACATAATAATGCATTGTTGTATTGCACTATTATTTTAGTCTCTTATACATTTGATTTGATAAACTTCGCGCTACTTTCCTTTAATACATCGGTTAACTTATGGCGACACTGGCATGTAAAGTCTGGTAATAATGAGAAATTTGGTCAGTATCTCTGATATTTTTTAAACTTTAATATGTTAAAAAGAACTATTTAAACAAGTAAAATATAACAAAAAAGTGTCGCAAACAACTATAAATAATGTAAATGTAAATGTAAAATAGAACTAAACTTAAATCTAGTTAAAACCCCACAAAATTGCATCATTTTTAATTGTGACTATGATCATAGCATAGGGATAAATTGTTCATAGCACGATCGTATACTATATAATTATTCGTAGTACGTAATTTTCTGGAAGAAGGATAACTGTTGCGTATGATTCCCATTACTAGTCACACGAGAATTTAGTTTTAATTCAAACAACTACCAGAGAGATTTTCTCTTTGCCACTATGCTTAATCGATAATGTCACAAAACGTGGGACACGAAAAAGTATTGCATATCAAGTCTATTCTGTATCTAGACTATGCTCATACTTCAGTATGCAAAGTCTGCGCGTCCTCTAGAGATAAAATTTGAAATCGTGTACAATTACTGACAAACATATTAAGCAATTCTTTTATGATACCGCCATTTTGGATCAGAGCTACACGCAAACGTTGTATATGTTGTGACAAGCCAAGTTCTTGCATGCTTCACAAAACATTGAGTCTTACCGTTTAGAAATACTAACAGACGACGAAGAATGGCAGAATATCTGGCATCAATTTTCGGTACAGAGAAAGACAAGTAAGTTGGATCTTTAAGTTTATGCTGAATAGCATTCTCCAAACTAAAATCAACGATATTATTGTCCCTTATTTTTAGAGTAAATTGTTCATTTTATTTCAAAATCGGTGCCTGTCGACATGGGGATAGATGTTCTCGAATTCATAACAAGCCAACTTTTAGTCAGGTAAAAATATCTTAATTAACCTTTAATTTCTTTCAAACTCTTCTTAACATTACTAAGTAGTGTTTTATTGCTTTATGTATCTTTTTATATAGAAAATTTTGTTTTTAATTTAAGTTTCTCAGTAGTAAATAACTGTAATTCAAATAATTAACAAAAAATATATAGCAAAATATTCAAGTAATTAACTGTTTTAGACATGTCTGTTGCAAAACCTTTACGTAAACCCTCAAAATTCAGCAAAAAGTGCAGATGGATCTCATCGTAAGTATATTATAGATTAAATTTATATCATTATTCAATATTGAAGATAGTCATTTCTACAATCATAATTAATAAACATTATTTTATAGTGGTGGCAAACGTCTCTGATGAAGAAATGCAAGAACATTATGACAATTTTTTTGAAGATGTCTTTGTTGAATGTGAAGATAAATATGGTGAAATAGAAGAAATGAATGTGTGTGATAATCTTGGGGATCACTTAGTTGGCAATGTTTACATTAAATTCCGAAGAGAAGAAGATGCAGAAAGGGCTGTAAATGATTTGAATAATAGATGGTTTGGTGGAAGACCAGTTTATGCAGAACTTTCTCCAGTCACTGATTTTAGAGAAGCCTGCTGTCGTCAATATGAAATGGGGTATGTAATTATTATTAAATAGTAGAAAGTAAATCTATGGAATTATACAAATTTAATTTTTTTGACATTTTTTTCATTTCTAAGTATATAAAATACTTGTTACTAAAAAAGAAGTTCGACGTTTTTGCAGAGAATGCACACGTTCAGGATTTTGTAATTTCATGCATTTGAAACCTATTTCACGAGAATTACGACGTTATTTATATAGCAGAAAAAAGGGTGGTAAAGGGCGATCGAGATCACGTTCGCGATCCCGTGGCCGTGATCGTAAGCGAAGATCACGATCTCGTGACAGAAGATCCAGATCCAAAGATCGCCGAAAAGGTAGAGATGATAAAGGTAGAGATGGACGGTCTGGAAGGTATTAATTATGTTATTTTTCAATTGTAATAATCCTTGATAATAAAATGATTCAAATTTACTTATCTCTCTTACGACCGTTTTGTCAAAAATAATGTGTTTGTTAAGATGTTTCTAAATTTTCATTCATAAACATCTGTCAAATATGTATTTCATTTTTAAACACATTGAATTCTTTTAAACAATAAATTCAAGAAAGTAGATATGGAGATATACATCTCTTAAAACAAAGATTGATATATACATAAGTACCTTAAAGGTATGGTCAAAAGATTAAATGATATATAATTACCTAATACATAATTCTAAAATGATAGTGGAAACTATCCCGTAATAAAAATTATATATTGACGTTCAATAATTTTTTATAATTTGAATTTGTAAAATAGATATACTTTTCTTGATTGTAAAATGAATATATATATATTAATTTCCAATGATCATTAAATCTTTATATATAAACACCATAACTGTATAAAATTATCACAGTATGAAACAAATTTTGCATGTGACATAATAAAAATAAAAAATAAAAAATGACGTAACCTTATTTTTAAAATACTTTGCTTAACTTAAAATGTTAGTACATAGCATAAACATTAGCACATCAGTAATACTCAAACACAAATTACTTTTATATACCTCAAACTATATTTAGCATTACTTCCAGCAGGAAGCAATAATTATTACAGTATGCAAAGAATTATATTAAATGTTCATAATATAAAAATGAATAAAGAATTCTTATTGATAAAATATTATAAGATTAAATTTTAAACAAAGCTTTCCCAGTAGACACAAAAGATTCTATAAATATTTCTTAAATATCTTTCTATAAACATTCATTTATAATAGGCCAAATTGCTGTTGTACTCATGTCTAGCAATCTTTTTAATATTTTATTACAAGAATAAAAGTACAAAAACTCACTAGAAGAATATACAAACCAAATAAAAGCCAAGACTAGTCAGGATTGCTATAACAAATCATTTGTTTAAAATATTTTGGAAAACGAATTTTTAAGAAATACTTTTGGTAATAATTTTTTCCACTGTAATAAATTTGTGTTTACAGTTATAAAAAATAAAGTGAATATTTGCAAAAAAATTTAATGAAAGAATATACTTTATATGATTAAATAAATTATCCAAATTTTTCGTATAAATACTTCTAGAAATAATATATAGATTGAATTATGTTTCAACGTCGTAGCTACATGTACAAAATCGTGATATGCGAATATTAATGAATAACGATATAATGGGATGCACGCAATCGCCATTTAATACAATCAATATTATAGTTCTACCTATAAACTATTGCTTCCTACTTTGAAATGATACGAGAACTCTTTAACAACTTCGTAACGTCATTGCATTGATGTACATGCACATCATAATGTACTCGTGAATATCACGGATAAAATATATTATGTGAATCATCTTTCAAATTAATCGGTATTTTTAAATGCCGTCAATATTAAACACTCATCCATTTGATCTTACAATGCTTTCAGAGACCAGTTAATTTTAGACAATACTTAAAAACATCTAAATAATTTTACATGAATAAATGTATCATATTTTGTGAACATCAAGGTATAATACACAGTAGACGCATTTATGTTTCCTTTCTCCAATAACTATTAACAATTACAATGTAATGTAAAAAGTATATTAAAGTGGTACAATTAAGTCCGACGGAAAAGACGTATTTTGTAGTTTATTCTCATCAGAATTTCTCCAAAATATACTGTATACAATATTTTACTTTAAGTATAAATATATACAGTTGTATTATGAGAGCGCACTAGGTATCATTTAGTGTGACTCGAGACATGAGATTGAGCAGTGCGCAATATTCTACTTTATATGTCTCAGAAGATACACTACTTTAGTGTAATTTTATTTTATTTTTTGTAGTAGTATAGTGCTTGTGATATCTATTTACTTTGCGTCTAAGCACAGAGGTATAAATTGATTAATTAATTTCTTCTCTTAAGATAACTAACAGCTTTAGTAATGTCCTGCCCTCATCACTTATATCATGAAAATATTTACACTGTTTACGTTACTAATTAATGATTACGATATTCCATTTATAGGTTTATAGGATATGAGATCATTGTTAGGGGGGCTAATCAGCATAAACAATGAATTGTTGATTATCCACATCTGCAACTTCAACTTGTACAAATTGAGGTTGTTGAAGTTGAATTTGTTGTACTCCTCTGCCGATAGCATTACGTGACCTACAAATATCAAATATTCCATGTTACTAAGTATTGATTCTTTACTTGAAAAAAGAAAATAAAAAAGAAAGAAAGAAAGAAAAACATATCAGAATAAAAAAAAGATTAAGGTTACTTACTTAGCCTTTGCATGTGTTAATATATGTGACTTTAAATTCGTTGATTGTGCAAATTTTTTGCTGCATCCGTCAAATGGGCAAACATAAGGTCTGTCTCCTGTATGAATTCTAACATGAGTGCGAAGATTGAAATCCAGGCTAAACCTTTTACCACATCCTTCAAATGTACATTGGAAAGGTTTTTCTCCTGTATGAACCAACTGGTGCCTTTTCAATTTGGAACTTTCAACAAAAGCTTTCCCACATTCTGCGCATACATGCACTCTTGGTCCATGGGTATGTAAATGTTTACGCATTGCACTATTATCTCTGAACATTTTTGTACATCCTTTATGTGGACAGGCTATAGTGCGCTCTACACCATCTAGAACAGGTGGTTTGCGTACTTTCAATTTATGACCAGGCCTAGCAAATTCTGCCAATTGCTTTGGATCCGAAAGGTCAAGACCTGGCATTCCATCGGAAATGGAGCTTCCAGAGTGATTGAATTTGGCATTGGATTTACCAGTCATGTATTCTGTGTAGTCTGGATCAGGCTCTGGATTAGAGCCTTCATCTGGAACATCCACCAGGTGAGGAGCTAATAGGACACTCCCTTTAACAACAACAAGCAGTCCCAAACAAAAGCTACTGTATTTATTTTTAATTATTTAAAACACGTATTTTTATTTGTGTATAATAGCAGAATAAACTTTAAAAATAGACAAATTTTTTACACAAACCATTTCAACTGAAAATGATAAATATTTAAAGGCAAGATTACATAATATGTTATCAATATCTTTATTTATATTTTTTATATAAAATAAGCCCTCTCTCCTTTTTCTCTGTTTAAAAACTCATATATGCATATTTTAAATATATAAAGTCATATACAGTCAAATGTATGTTAACAAGTAATTTAAATTTTATACAAATCGTACATTTTGGAAAATTAAAATTCATGAATTTTCATATACAAAATTACCTATATTCATATTTAGTAATAAAATATCTATATGAAACATTAATTAAAAATCGTTTAAATAATATATAAAATATAACAGAGACCTACATTTGAGATTCTTCTTCCTTGCGTAGGTATAATAAAGGATATATTTAATATTAATATAACCCATAATACATTAAACATTAAATAAATTTTTGATTTCTTGAAAAAAAATTCTTGATTTCTTTCTTATAATATATATGGTTATTTTAAGATATATTAAATATGAATAAATTTGATTATCAATTTATATAATACTCAGGTATGATAAAAACATAATTTACATATTTGTTGATCTACTTTACAATTCTTTTCATATCTTTTTATTTATTTTTATTTGACAACATATAATCTTAATGAAGGGAAATAAAAATATATTTGAATCTTTTAAATTGATTCAATAATTGCAAACATTTAAGAAGAAATATAGGTATATAATATGAAATGACGTAAGAAGACCGAATGTTTCATACTTGGAAGGATCAATCTATCTTTTCTAAGTAATTTTATGCATAAAAACAATAAATTACGTTTATTTAAATAAGAATTTAATTAGACTAATACAATGATGAAAAAATGGTAAAAAATTAGGTAATAATGTGCATATAAAAAAACAAAGATAACGTAAGAGAGTAGAGCTTTGTCAATTCTGCTGTAAGTACAGCTCCGCCATTATCATTCAACAGAACAGATCCACGTAAAAGAAGCCATTTTCAAAATATGGCTGCCCCCTGGTAGCATAATGGCGTTCCCTCGATCAAAACAAACAACGTAAACTGTCAACGAATTCACCGATAATAAAGACTCAAAGGACCCGACTAATTTCTTTGGTAAACCCGTGTGAAAAGCACGGTATTGATTCGAGACCACCGGAAGTGCGTATGATACAATGTGCGTGGAGATACACTCGTTACGAAAGTTTTTCTCTAGCGAATTTATCTATTCGGTCAGTGTTTCATCCGGATTATCGAAAAGGTTAGGAAAAATAAATAATAGGAAACCTACCGTCGTCGGTACCCGATGCCCACATCGTCACTGAGAATTCACCTTCAAGCGTCTTGATTTGCACTTGCTTCTGCTCCCACTTTCTAGCCTTCGTCTCCGAACCCATTTCCCCAAAAATCGTATGATCGGACGATCTGAATTTCGACGAACCGCTTTTCTTGGTCTTCTTAGGACCTTTCTTCGATGGGCCAGGGCTTGATTCAACATAAATATCGTTCTCTGGGACCGGAATCTGATCATATACGCTTAGTGGATCACTGCCGACGATTTCCTCTTGCGTCTGTAGTATGATTTCTTCGCGTCCTGGCTCTGGAAGTGTTTGAAGGGCTATCATCGGTTGGCCATCTTCACCCTCGATCGTAGTTTCCACAGTTTCACACGGTATCTCCACCGGTATCGTTTCTATTTCAACCTCTTGGATATCTGGTTGAATCTCCACTTCAGTTATTATGTCCGAGGACGCCATATTAATCTCCGCTGACGCCATGTTACTAATCAAAATGGCTGGCCACGGTTACTCGCGCGACAAGCGGAACACCAAGTTAACCGATCACGTGACCTGTTCCCACCATTGCGATTAAGAAAATGGTGCTCATTCAAAACTTTGTAAAGTCGTCTAAAGCGAATCTCTCTATTTCAAGTTTTCACTTTAATTCTTCGCATAAAATATGAATTTCACGTATAATTAGTTGTATATAGCAATCGCGTAATAACGTTTAACGATAGTGTATGTATTTGTGAAACATTTTGCACGGTATATTTTTGTTCAGTACATTTCTTATGAGAACAATTAAGATACGTCTTTCCATCTTTCTTTTTTTTTAACTATGTAACTGCTCCATCTATCGAGAAAATGTAGTAACATTTCCACTTGAAAGAAAATATTAAATTTTAGTTTGACATGTAACGAATGCGTTTTTATTGCATTTTTTCGCAAATCTTCTCGCTCTTATTAATACTTTGAACAATTTTTTGAGATATATGCAGATAAATTAAAATAACGTCGCGTTATTTTAATAACATTTGTGTATCTGATGTAACAAAGATATAGGTTATAATTTTCAGATTGTTGATAAGATGGATTTGTCAAAAATACCGAATGACAAAAAATTGTATCTTTGTAAATGGTATTTTAGAGGTAAGTTACATATTTTTAATTGCATTGTTTCATTTATATAGATATATGTAAATGTTTTGTTTTATTTTGTAGCTGGATTTGTTTTTCTACCGTTTCTTTGGGCTGTGAATGCTATTTGGTTTGCAAAAGAAGCTTTTGTTGAACCGCATTACGAGGAACAAAAACAAATTAAGAGATGTAGATCATATTTTTTATAACACCACTGTCTAATATATAACATATATTTTGTTCATATTAATTTTCAGATGTAATATTTTCTGCAATTGGAGCAACTATATGGTCAGCTGCTCTTTTAGCATGGATCGTTACATTTCAGACACAAAGAGCAGCATGGGGTGAATTTGCAGATTCTATTAGTTACATAATTCCAACTGGCATTCCTTGATGTTAAGATATATTTATTTTTATTTAATTGTTTATGAGTGACTTATTATAATGTACATTTTTAATTTGTGAAATAAAATTGTTTCTTTCTTCTTGGCATTTTATTAGATAACAATAGTCTTAGTTGTAAAAATATACTGTTTATTCAGGTGCACTGGTGTTAACTATTTCTAGAACTTAATAATACATCCATTTTAAATATATATAATTTGACATGATTGAACATAAAGTGCAATACTTTATACATTTTATGTCATTTGTAAAAAAGTTAAAATTCAAATACATATTTGAAGAATTTGTTTATTTACGTATATGTCCATTATCTTTTACTTAATGTATGAGAATAAAATTAAATGGCCCTCCGCCGTCGTCTATATAGTTGTATATCTCTGTAAACTAACCTTGATAAAAGCTAAAACAGTATATGTTACATTAAAAAATTGGAATATTGGTTATTTATTAGGTATTTGACCTTGAGTAAAATTACCAATAATGCCAACATGTCAGCAACCATGAGCATATAAAACACATTATGCCAACCAGTCCAACGAGCTACCACTCCTGCTAACAGTGGACCTACAGCAGCTCCAATACTGCCTGTACCATCGATAATTGCAGTAACTGTAGCTAAAGCTTTAGAATTGTTTCCCAAACTAGGATGGGTTCCTAGTTCAGCAGATACTGCAGTTGTTATCAATGCATATGGTCCATTTACTAATAAACCAGCTATTAGTAACAATACTATGTTGATTGCCCAACCAGTACTCCCAATGTAGTCATATAGGAATAACTATATAGTGAATTACACAAAATTATATTCTATAGAAATAAATAATTATTAATCTAATAATGATATTTAAATCTTAAGTTGCTACAGATTATTAACATTTTATGTTACTTATATAAGTTATTTATAAATTTTTAATTTAAAAAAGTTATATACCATTGGAACTGCAAATCCAAGCATGACTGCACATGTTAGAGCACTTTTTCCAGTATAATCAGACAGAACACCAGCTGCTATTGCACCCATTATGCCACCAACATCAAACAAAGTAGAAAGATCTGCACTTAATGTTGTGCTGTAAGTAGCTAAAAATGAACAAAAATAGTTAAATAATATTTTAGCATAATATATACAATTTTTAATTATAATTTAAAGAATACTAACTTGAAGCTGCAATATACAATGGTAACCAATAGAGGAATGTATAGCTTACAAGTTTTGCAAAAAATAAAGAGAGAGAATATTCTACGACTCCAGGTATCCTCATAGCTTGTATGAATCCAATTGCATTTCCTCTATGATTCTCTTGTATATGTCTATGTCTTGGTAATATTGGACTAGTTTCTGATCGTCCATTTTCGATGTCCTTACAAAATAAGCTTTTTATAAATATTCAAAGGAATATAAGAAAAATATTGATAGAGTATATACATGCAAAATTTAAATATATTATAAAAAAAATGCCAAAGAAATAATCTAAATATTAAAATACTACAAACACTGAAACGCTATTTGTGTTAATGTAGTTATATGAAGTATAACATTAATTACATAAAAAAATGAAGCATGCACTTACATTAATATCAACTTGTTCGCGGTAGGCACAACGATAAGTGAGACGCTAAGTACAGTAAATGAGTCATTTTTAGTGAGCATACAATATGTGTAAAAAAAAATATATGTAAATATAAAACAGGTATAAACACAAAAATCTAATGAATAACTAATTACAGTTTCACTTAATGTTATGAGATTAAATAATTAATGACTATTTGAATAAAAAGCAATTATTATCAAACATCTACATATTCAATTACTGAAATAAAAGAAAGTGAAATGCTAATATTATCTGCTAATTATTTTATAACATATGATATTAATACATGAAATATTCGAAAAAGTTTGATGTTTGCATTCCAGTGCTAACACAGACAATAATAATTACAAAATGCTATTAGTAGTGCATAACATGCTAAAAAGTAAATAGAAACTTCACTAAAGAATATATTTAACTTACATTGTGTACATTTTCACATTCCTCTGCACTACTTCCTTCATCTGAACTATGGGCAGCCTCCAATTTTCTATATCTAAGTGGGGCAGGTGGTGCACATCCTATGTCTGTAGGATTTGGTACTAGAAATAAAAATATTATAAATCCTGTAAAGCCCATTATTATTCCAGGTACCATGAAACTTAGACCCCAATCAGATTCTACAAATTTGGCAGCTATTAAACTGCCCAAAATATTGCCTAATGATGTATGAGAATTCCATATTCCAAAGATCAATCCTCTTTTTGCTTTTCCAAACCAATTTCCTACAACTGTAACTACACCTGGCCAACCAGATGTTTGAAAGACACCACCAATGGCCTAAACATGATAATAATTTATACAATATAAAATAAATTTATACAAGTAATGAATCATTTGCATACACTTACTTGAACCAGAACAAAATACCATAAACTATGAATATTGTATGGCTTTGCAATACCAAAGAGATAACAAGATATACCAGATGCAAGCATCCCAAATGCAAGAAAATATCGTAGATTTGCTCTTTCTGCTATAAAACCACTGCACATAAAAATGTAAAATTACTATCAAAATAATCTTTATAATCTCCGATCTCATAAATAAGCTCACTTCAATATGTCACCTGAGGAACATGGCTGCTGCATATGCAAACAGGAATGCAGAGTCCAAAATGCCCAGTAATGCTGGAGCATCTGCAGTATCTATTTAAAATAAGAGACATAAATTATACATATCTAAATCACTTTAAATTGGGAAGTTATGCTAATATTATACTTACCAAATGGAGCCCAATCGCACCACGTATCTTGATTACTAGTGTTGATTAAAAAGTTTGGGGGTGGTGATAAAGTGCTACAGTTGAAACTCAACACATTTTTTACAACGGACATGGGCTTTCGTGTCATATGGTAACAGGTATATGCTAAATATGTGAGTGCTAAAATAATGCCTTGATGCCATGTCACTCGATTGACACGACTATGAGCACAACATTTCAATGTATTTTCAATAACTTGCAAACCCCATGGTTGATCTCTTAATGGGCTGGTCATACTTGTTAAATATATTTTCTTCGCTTTTACTATAATTAACTTATTATAGGTATTAAAAATATCTTGAAGTTTATTATATAAAATTATTACTTTAAGTATTTTGTATCTTTTATCTTCAATTTTTCTCTTTTTACAAATCTACAAAATACTTTTTATTTATATCATTTAAAATTATATAGATAATATCTTTAGTCATATATTAATACTTTGGTCACAATTAAAGATAGTATTGTATTCTTTCAAAGTTACTTTTGTTTATGAAATTAATCACTCCCACAAAAATTTAGTATTAATAATACATAATTATTTCAATATATATAATACAACAATAAAAGTTTCACAATGTTTTTCTTAACTACACTTTGATCCTTATTGTGTTACGACAATTATGAATATTATATGAACTATAACATCAATATGTATACTTTACTTTTATTCTTAATTTTTTTAGTGTCACCTTTTTTCTGTATTTTCTGTTTTCATTGATATTTTTATTGTATTCAACATTTTTAGCTAGCAATGACAGAATGACTTTTTTACAAGAAGTAGACAGTAAATTCCGTAAAAAAATAGGCTATGACTCATAACCTACAATGAAAGGAATGTTGCAGAAGTACATGATATCTCGAATACGTGTTTATAACATAATTGACTTTGTCTATGTTACGATACACTATAATTACATTTTCACTGTCTTTAAACAATTACATGAAATATAATTTTATTTTAAACTAAATGGAATGTTTACTAGCGATAATGACAAATGATGTTTACGTACTTACATATGGGAAATTTAAAATATGCATACGTAGTACGTATATACGTATATATACATGATGTGTCTTATCTATGCATATTGACAAAGTATTAAAATCTTCAAAGTTACTTAAATTTTAATTTGATGTATTACAAATTATACAACATGCATAAGTATAAATTTACAATATTACAATGTCTAAAAACTTGTATTTGAAAGTTCAATAATGTAATATAAAATATAATATAAATTATACGAAACAATTCTTGAAATTACAATTATATTACAAATTGTTTATAAACATAAATTCAACTTAATTTTGATATATTAAACTAATAAATTCATGCAATAAATCAAAATAAAACTAATTTTATGATTGATTTACAGTTCTGTCCAATGAGGTAACATAAACATAATTTCATTGCTACGGTTGCAACTATTGGTTATCGACTAGTGACTTTCGAGTTTCACTATATAGGTTTACTATACAGTTTAACTTCCAGTTATAGATTTTAACACAACTGAGCATTGACCGCTAAATTAGAATATTATAGGTTGTACTACGTTCTTGTGACTTTGTTTATGTTTGCTGACTCAACTTGGGCGGAGTATAAAACTGTTACATCACATAATATAAAAGTGCATTGGATATCAGATCTATTTGCATTTTGTTTGTGGTATAACATACTTTTGTGAAGGCGGTAGATGTCATATACAATGTTATATCTTATAATTTATATAGACAAGAAGAATGAAAAGTAATAAATTTACCATAATGATTAACAACGATTATAAATCTATGATTCAATGGCATCCAGAAATGATATTAATTTCTAAAAGACCAATGACATGGAAAGGATTTTTAGAAGTTCCATGCATTTCAGGACGAAATATGCGAATTAGGCTAAAATTGATTGTGCATAATTATCCACTACTGTCTAATGCAGAAATTAATTTTGGTAAGGAAATTGCATTCATACGAAATGAAGGATTTAGTAATAAAGTGAAAGATTTAATGCATAATGTCACTAAAGTATCAACATTTCTAAAACAATTACAATTGCTAATCGTGAGTGTGACAATTCTTTGTAACAACCATTTATATCTTATCATTTCATGTAACATATCGTATCATTTATGTAACAATATTTTCCAAACAGAGTAGTTTCATCGACTCTAGTCACGTTATTGAAAATTATGAGTATGATGCAGTAAATGACCAAACAATCGAAATGGTAGCAGAATTAAGAAATTTATTTCAGATACCATCTGTACGTGAAAAATTTATACAATTATTGTTAAAAAAAATTTTTATGTGTCCAAATCTCAGATAATAATTAAATGTTGTAAATGTTGAAATCACATTATTATAGGGAATTAAAGTATCAGCTAATAATACGATAGATATAATTGAATTATCTTTGAACAATGTGGCTGTAAGATTGCAGAAAACAAGCCATAGAACGTGTCCATGGACAGTTGTTTATTCAGATTTACCTGAAATACCTTCTCTTGGGCCTTTCGAAAAGAATATATCAACATTAAATATAGCCAGAAATAAACTTAGATTACAAGTAGAAATGCTTGAGAAGTCATGGTCAAATTTGAAGCAAATTGATCAGTAAGAACATAGAAAAGAACATTTATTTTCAATCTTCTCCTCAATTTCTATAATAGCTGTTATTTTCAAATGATTAGGAACTGCTGGGTAATAGATCCATTGCCTCCAAAACCAAGCCATCTTTATCGACGAATTTACTTAACACCATCTTTATCAATGTTCATTAAAATAGATCCTTTGAATCATATGGATTTGCCAGAAATTAAATTTATGGGTAGTGATACTGAAGTTGAATCAATGACAGAACTAGTTTCTAAGAATTTATATGTGTGTAATATTTGAAGTATATTGCTAGTTTTACATTATAATAATATTGTAAAATAATAGCATTAAAATATGTTGAAGTATGTAATATAAGTACCAAATACTTTTTCAGAAATGGAATCCAAGCTGTGATATTATAAATAATTTAATGATGTTATTAGATATAGACATATTTCCTCAACAGGAAATGAAAAAGGAAGCTGTTGAAGATTACAATGTTGTTGTTGCTGATGAAGAATGTTGTATTTGTTTTTCCCTAAAATTAGAGAATATGACTCTGCCTGATAAGATTTGTAATAATGAAAAATGTAGGAAACATTTCCATACATCTTGTTTATTGCAGGTATGTTTGTATACATGAAAAAGGATTATAGAGATAACTTTTAATTAATTGTTCAGATCTTATATAATATTTATAAATTTATTTTATTTTCAGTGGTTACAAGCGATTGCTGGAAATCATGTTATATTTGATCATATTCATGGTTCATGCCCCAACTGCAAAGAGAGCATATCATGTCACATTAAATGGTAATACAATTAAATTACAAAAACTACATAACATAACGATCTTTTCTGTGACTCATGTATTTTCATTCAAACACGTGTATATGTATATAATTCATGCATTTTACCCACTGTGCAACAGATTTATTAAAATGACTAGAGCCACATATTAAGATTAATGTAGTACTAGCTATTTTATCTTGAAGTATTTCAAAGATTGATTTCTCATTTAATCTTCCAGATTTTACATCTATACCATGGAGACTGCAGAGATCTAAAATATAAAATACAAGAAAGTATTTTTAATTACATAAAAATGTGATATGTTTTTATAGTAGAAAACAAATTTATTTAAAAAATTACTTACTTTGCAATTGTGATATGTGCAATGTACACTTGAAGTTCCAATAATCTGATAAGGTTTGTAGTTCTTTTTTTAGGGGAATCTGCAGTATGTTTTTAAATCCTCCAATGAGATGAATCTTTGTCTCTTCTGATTCATTGTCAACAATTGATTTTGCTATAGGATAAACTGCAGTTATCCCAGATCCCATACTAAACATAATAATTGTTTGAAAACTGGAAAAACATTTAGTATATTTAAAATAATATTCTCTCTACCATCCATTTTGTATTAGTAATACCAAAAATTATATGTTATAAATTTATATTAAGCTAAAAGATAATTGAACAAAATATATAATTTCATAATTTGCATACCTATTGCTTTCATATTTAAAATTTCCATATGGTCCTCTAATACGAACTGTATTACCTACTTTTATGCTTTCTAGATATTGACTAAATTTTCCATTTGGATAAATTCTAATTAGGAATTCAATAGAGTCATCTGTGAAAGAAATTGGTGTGTATGGTTTGGCAGCATCATGTAAATGTAATATAACATATTGTCCTGGATCAATTAATATACTGTAATCTTTATAATTATTTTCTATAAAAGAAGTAAATAATTATTAATACTATAAACAATTGTAAATAATTTTTATAAATAATATATTTAAAAATAAAAAATTATATACCATTATATTTCAAAACAAGTAAAATATAACATTCAGATATTTCCTGTATACCAGAAACCACAAAATTTCTGTACTCATATAAATGTAATACATTTGATCTGTTGTTGATTTTTATATTCTGCTTCTTCTTTCTTTCATATTCTTCGAGTAATTTTTTATGTATATCAAAAATACAAGGATCACATGCACTGTGGCAACAATCTTCCTGTGATGGTGTTACTGGTCTACTATCTTCATTATTGTTATCAGTAAACATACTATATAAGACTAATAAAACCAATTTCAATTTTGTATTTGTTATCTTATATGTATACAGGGTATTCCAAACATCAGTGGTCAAACTGTGTGAACTTAATCTACAAGCAAAAAGATGAAAAAATTTTATAAAAATGTTAGTAAATGCTTTGTTGCAAAATTACAAAGAAATATAGTATGCATGAAATAGGTAATATTGTTAATAAACGCTTTGTTGCAAAATTATAAAGAAATATTGTACACATAAAATATGTAACGACACATTTTCTGTCGCAGCATATAAAAGTTGACTGTATTATTGTGTCAGCATAATTACATGTTTATTATCATGTGGTAACAATTCCGTGTTGTTAATAGTTATAAAACATAGTATATGATATAATAAAAATGATTGGCATCTTTAATTCTTCACTTCAAAGTGTTGTCCTTGTACTTGGATACAGGCTATCAATAAACAATGAAATTAATTATATTACAAAGTTTTACAAAGAGAATTTTGCTGGATTTCAATGACTACGCCGTTACCTATTTTACGCGTACAATATTTCCTTATAACTGTAACAAAGTGTTTATTAACAAATTTATATAACATATTTTTCGTCTTCTTGCCCGTAGATTAAGCTCTGTAGTTTGGTCGTTTAAGTCTGAGACACTCTGTATATTTAATAAACTGGTTACGAAATTAAAATTGTACAAAATACGAAACAATTTTTTCTATCTCATATTATTAGATTTTAATAAAATAATCTTGTGCTGTTAGAAATGTAATAAATAATATTCTTTATTAACTCATGTTCTTTCATACTTGTAAAATCTTTATTGATACGATGACTATCATTTCAATATCAATTAATGCATATGTATTTCTACCACGTGATTACATATATTTATTCTTCAAAAATCTTTACTTTGTATTCCTGAATAAAAGTATTGATATACTTTCTACTTTCTACTATACTATAACGTGTCAACGTGAACAATTTTTTTGAAATGTTATGTTTGCCCTTCGCATTAAATACATACATAGTGTATAAACTATCTGCAGTCAGCTGTTCAAATGTCAGAAATGATACACATACAGTTTTATATAAGTGGCATATACATACATAATTAGCATATATAAAAGTATCACTTTTTTTTTATTATGTAAAGATTACGGTAGGATACTAAAAAAATACAGTTTATTGAAACAAAAAATACAATTTCTGACATATCGAAATATCATGTGGTAATCAATGAAGTAAAATGATCTGCCAATTATAAAAGATGACGAAGCATGCGAAAATGATTCGTACAAAGAGATAAGGAACAATACTGAAAAAGATATAAAGTTTCGAACATTGTTAATTATGTTTGTGTGGTCCAAAGAATTACATTTTTTAAATTAAATCAAATATTTTAATAGTCTAATATTATACTATTGTATAGCACAACCAGTATTTTTATGTGATATCAATTTATACTGTTGTGGTATTATTATTTATAACACAATTCTTAAAATATAAGATGGAAAACGCGATCACAGGATGGAAGCGTTATATGCTTGTACAACCATCTATGATGATACTAATAACTGCTCAAGCAATATCAAGTAATTTTGATATATTTTATATATCATATGAATGTTAATTAGATTATATCATGTCATGTATAAATATCATGTACAAGATATTTAACATATGTAAGAAGATATCAAATCATTATTCTTTTCCATATATTTTTATTTCATGTGTAAAATAAATATTTGTATGAAATTTAATTTATTAGCTTATTAATATATTTAAATGAGTAAGCTATAAAGTGAATTGTAATTGACATTACTTTGATTTGAATTGTAGGTAATATTCTAACAGATTTAGTAGTATATCGTACTTGTAGTATAGCATTAAATATAAATAAAACAGAATGTTTACTATTACATGAAAATAGTAGTTCTGCGGAAGCTTTGAAGATAGATGCTCAAGTGCAACCCAAAGCCAGCTTAATTTTAATGACAAAATCAATTATTGAAAGTGTCATACCTGCTTTTTTATCTTTGTTTTTGGGACCATGGAGTGACATTTATGGAAGGAAGTCTATCATGTTGCCTGGCTATGTCGGTTAGTATTATGTGCTTTAAAAAATAGACATGTATTCAATGTGTGATTTATGTCATAGGCACATCATTAATGTACCTTCTTCTTTCCTTCATAAGTATTTGGGATGTCAATCCATGGTTTTTATTAATTGCATATATTCCATATGCATGTTGTGGAGGATTTGGCATAATTTTATTAGGTACTATATGTTATCTCACTGATATATCAAATGAACAAGAAAGAGGCTGGCAATTAGCTTGGATGGAAGCTTTGATATCTGTTGGTATTTTGACTGGTATATTGACAGGTCCTGTTATCTTTCGAGCATATGGATATACAGTTGTATTTGCTATTGCTACTATATGTTGCATTGTAGCAGGATTGCATATTTTTTTTTTAGTTCCTGAGACTATATGCAGCACAAATTCAGTATGTATTTTGTAATGTCTTGTATATATGCTGTTATTAATATCTTTTTAATATTTGTAGATAACTGTAAAAAGTTTGTTCGATATACATTTGGTCAGGAAACTTATAAGTACATGTACAAAAAAACGCAATGGTTTTGATCGATATATAGTTTGGTGTTGTATAGCTTGCATTATTTTAATGGTTATTGCTTTACAAGGAGATATGACCATTGGCTTTTTATTTGCAACTGCCAGACTTGGTTGGGATGTAAATAAATATTCTATTTATTTAGCTACAAATATTATATTTTCAATTCTTGGTATAATATTTGGAGTAAAACTTTTTGTAACATATGGAGGTATAAATTAAAATTTGTATGTACATCAAATATTTTTAGAGAGTTTGTTAATTAAAATGTTTGAGTAGAGAAATATTTTCATAGGACTTTCTGAAGAAGTGACAGCTATATTGTCATTATTGTCTTCTTTGAGTGGTTGTCTAGTACACAGTTTTACATTGAAACCTTGGCATATGTACCTGTCTGCAGTTGTAGGAATGTTTGGTGGCATCACTAGTCCTATGATCCGTGCTATAATATCCAAGTCAGTGCCATCAGAGGATACTGGTAAATATTGTTAAATAAGAAAGAAAGTATAAGTTTTCAGTATGAAATTGTGAGAATAATATTTACAAAATTCTGTAGGTAAAATATTTTCCATGACAGTATCTATTGAAACATTAACTCCATTGGTGGCAGCTCCTTTGTACAATTTGATTTATTTACATTTTATGCCACCCATATATCCACTACCAGTTTGGTTAGTTTCTGTAGGAATTTATGCTATTGTAACACTTATTTTAGTAAACATACAAATTCAAAATGCAAGAGCTGACTCTATAAGATATGCATCATTGAGACAAAATAATGAATTATTATCATAAACTTCGATAAAAGATGTTTATTCTAAAGAATTGTTACAGTAATCACAAGGTTATAATGGGAGAACTTAGTATCTTCCAGTACAAACATTTTATAATATTAGTTTATATATATATAGCATATTGTTTATACGTTTTTATAATGTAACAACAATATCAAATAAAGTGTAAATCATTTGAAGTAACCCTATAAACAGTTTATTAAAATATTCATTTGTTTGCTTTGTGAAATTTAGAAATGATAAGTGGATACAAATAAACTGTATCAATAAATTTATACAATTCATAACTCGTCATAATAATCAACGTGATCACCGGATTTATACTTTTGTTCCTTAAGAACCGTTAAAAGACGATTAACTGTTTGTTCACAAGTCAGAACAGTTTTTTTTGTTAACATATCATTGAACTGTGTTTTAGTTTGCTTGTCAGCAACTTCATTGCAAATTTCATAGTACATATCAGTTTCAACTGGTCCTGGTGAATAATTTAAGACGTTGATTTCTGGATTTTCTAATGCAAACACCTGCACAATACATAAATTTAAAAAATATAGAATAAAAATTACATAAATCATTTATACTAATATAAAATATTACTTTAAAGATCATTTCCCGTGCTGCTTTTCCTGAACAATAGTAAGCTAAACATTTCCCTGGTTGTATACCAAACAATGATGTAATGTTTATAACCAGTTTTTCCGTATTTGTATTTTCATTGAATATTTGCATAATTACTCCATTTAATATAGCAGGAATAAAAACATTTAAGTCATAATAATTATGCCAGACATTAATGTCAGTCAGATCATTTGTATATTGATTCACACGTCCCATCGTACCAACATTGTGTATCACAACTACTCGATCAAATTGATTTAAAACCTGATTTTTTAAAGATTGCATTACAATATCTAAAAAATATATATTTATAATATATGTACAATTTATCCTATGTATAAAATATATGTATAAAATGTATGTATTTACCATGTAATTTTTCTTTTGTTCCTAAAGCTAAATCAGCACTAACGGTGTCAACAGATATACTTGTAGGAATATTTTTTGCTGTTTCTTTCAAAGCATTCAGATTTGTTGCTAATAAAAGTATATGTGAACCTTTCTCTAGGATTGAACCAACAGATATTGCAAGTTGTTTTCCAATTCCACGGCTTGCACCAGTGACTACTAAAAATACCTTTCCTGATAACACTTTGATCGACATTTTTTTAAAGCCTTAGTTCTGTTTTATTCTTTTGTTTGGTAATTTGCAACTTATTTATTTTTTTAATATCTCTGTAGCAATTTCTTCTTGTTGTGCAGATTCACTAACAACTTGTAGAACATCTGCTTTTAAGAGGTGAACTAATTCGCTAGCGGTTAGCGCCTAAAATAAATATTACAAATGTCAAATATAACAATATAATTAATAATAAATACATTTTTAACAATAAATATAAATTATTTATATTTTTTATAATTACCTGTAAATGAGGTGCTATATGTCTTATTAAAGGATTTGATGCAAATTCAATTTCTTCTTCAGTTTCAAGCTTATACCCAGAAGTTATTAAACGTGCAATGGAATCTTCCTTTGCTTCAAATAAGGATGTTACAAGATCTTTCTTTGATGTGCCTTTTTGAAGACTTTTAAGTCTGGAATCTATAACATAATTTTACAGTTCCAGATAAGAAATTAAAAGAAAATAAAAGATTTTAATATGGGATTAGAAATTACAATATGTTACATAACACGTATAATTATAAAAATAAAAAAAATAGAAGGTAATAGATTTTTATAACTTACAAAGTTTTTCCAAATATTCCTCTGAATCGGCTAACTTGATATGTTGCGTTTGATTTTCTACAAAAGAATCTTCGAAACAATTTTTACATTTATCATTACTGGATGCTGGAACATCTGTTCCACTCCATGGATCATTAATATCTGTCTTCATCTTTTCCGTAACCAACAGATTTTCATAAATAATTGAACAGAATTCGATAGAATTTACTTATTTTGTTTTGTATAGAATTAACAAATATCTACTTTTCCTGATTTACGATGGTATCTAGGGCATTCTAGGTTACTTAATCGTGTAAATAAGTTACATATATTTATTTTCACTGACATCTAGTAATCAATAAAGTGTCTATACATTATTATCAGAATGTTTTTTCAAATATAACTCTATTAATTTTTAAAGTATTATTTTCTTCGCAAATAGATCTGGAAAAATTTTTCATTGACATATTAATATTTTAGAGTTTTATTTATTAACATGAATATTTGAAATAGATTTTCATTTTCGTAATTAAATTTACGAATTATATTACTTAACGAAGATGTGCAAAGATAAAATTTTAGTTTGAAAATTATGTAATTACGAGTTATTGATAAAATTATGATTTTAAGATTTGGACCGAAAATTAAAAGCTGAGATATTTTCAAATTAAAAATTTCTGAATGTGAAAAAACTATAAGTATTATATTATTATATAAAATTACTTAGAGATTTATAAATACTCTCATTCATAGTTCTGATACATTTTGAGATAATCATTTATGGGAATAGTATCACAACCTTTGTTCTTTTACATATCACTGTTATTAAATATTTTATAATAAATGAATTACAATTTTTTATGTGAGTAATTTATTATTGGTGTACAAATATATAATAAAAAACACTCAACACAAATTTGATATGATCAAAAAGCATAGATTGACATAGAAAAATGTTTACAAAAATATTATTTACTTTATTATATAGTATAAGCAATTAGTAATACTATTTATTACAACATTGAGATATTTCAGTCTAAAATAGTTTGTCTATATGTATGTGTATAACATATATATTATTCCATAATAAATACCATGTTCGTGTGGAAGTCATGACAAAATGATATGATTTTATATACATTAATTCATATAATATTTATGAATAGGCTTAAGTACTTTCCTTTTTTCATTTATAATAAACATTATGATACAAAAATGTGTTTACTAGGCTGTCTAATAAATATTTTTAAAACATTTTAAAAGCATATAAAAATATTGAATTACAAATATAAGACTGCAACTAAAAGAGTTTCATAGATGTAAAATCAAAATAAAAAATGTAAAAATATTAATTTAAAAAAATATAATTGCAAATACTTTTCGGTACACTTTAAGAACTGATACCTATTATACCTCATTTTTCTAGTAATGTATTAAAATGGATATTGTACACATTTCTTAGCAGCAAGAAATTATATAAAAAGATAATATGCATATTATATTTACATACAGACATTAATTGTATGTATACATTATTTTCTTCGCATTTAAAGCATATATTCAATTTATAATGTTAATATCAAAGATCCAGGAACATTGATTCTGTAAGAAGCAGCATAAGTAAAGCTTGAAACTTAATTAAGACAATTAGTTTCATGTTCCGTATGCTTTAAAAATATTGTGTACAGAGTTTGTCAAACTACGTAGTTACAGGTATTTCAAATTTACCCATTTGCAAAATATATAAATTAATTGTCATTTAAAATAAAAAACTGGAGGGTCACCTTTATACTTGTCTAAGATAAGTTATTTTAAAATACATCAATTTGAGCAAAAATTATAGTGTGTTCAATTTCGAACGTTAAAAATATTAAAACTGAAGAAAGAGTAGAAATCACAACAGGCAGAAATGTACAAGGTGTCATTACAGTATTTGATTGTAAGAATGTTATATTAATCTTAAAGAAATAACGTTATGAAAGCATTTTTCTAACAATAATTAATCTAAATATTTTCTCACATATTATTTAAAGATATTTATAAAATCATGTTTTAATACTTTTCCTCCCTACAATTAGTAGAAGATACAAAACTTAAATATGTTAAAACTCTTAACAAGGGAAGTTTCTGAAATATTTATACGAATTATAAACGACGATACTGTAAATATAAACATTATGCTTTTACCTTTAGGTTAGTATTTATTCTTTCTCTCTTTTTAATCCTTTTATTATTCTAACTTTACTGTTTCTCAAAAGTAATGGTTAGAACTGAAAAATCTAGATAGATAATATTTGCATTTATTGAACATAAATTCAATTCAAATTTAATTGAACTAATTTATGATATAATTTAGAAGTGGATTAAGACTATTCAACAGTCTTGTACCTTCTTATGTTTTATGTATAAAAATTATAGAATTTGACAAAATTTAAATTTTATAATCACAGCGCTCACTAACATGTTCAATATTATTTTTTAATATTTCACAGAAAGGTTTTGAATATTAGTTCAGTATTATGCTTCACATATATAGAAAGAACTTGCTTGTAAATAGATAAATTGCTTACGAAGTATATATATCATAATAAAAATGTGTTTTTAAATAATTAATTTGATTTATATGTATAATAACAATGTAATATTACAGTTTCAATGTGACGTACGTATCGTGATGTATTAATGATGTAAATGAAATTTGTAACTCTTTACATTCTATCATTTCAAGTAAAAATTTTCGAATAATATATAATATTCATTAACATATTGTTTTCTAATAAATAACATAGTTTGATTGTAATGTAAGAATGTAAAGAGTTGATATTTGGAAAAATTGTATCAGGATTCCTATTTTATAGAATCTTTGCAGCATGAAAAGCTGTTTAAAATGTTAAATATAGTGCATATTATATAATAATAATAATAATAATATAACGCAGCAATGATTTGTTTTAAATTCTAAAATTAATGTTCCTATCAATAAAGGAAAAATCACAATAGGCAAGTAGCCAATTACATGCTAGTAACAAAAATATGATTAATGTTATAATAAATTATGCCATATCTGGCTTCAGGAATTTTATGAATGGCGTACGGCTTAGCTATCAGAATATAAATTTTATATCTGTACAAGAAAATAGAAAACTGTGTTTTATATATTTTAGAAAATAGAAAGATTTAACTAATGAAAAAAGTAGAATGTATATATAGAATTATTAACCCCTTAACCTACAACGTCGAGCTGGGCTCGTGGTACGTTTTTCGGGCCAAACATAAGAAACACGAGTTAGACTCGTCGAACATGTTTTTTTCTTGGCCGCATTCGGACGTGCAGATATATTTTTTTGAAAAATATTAAAAAGATACCTTTAAGAATCTTGTTTAGTGCTCAATTGGTAGTAATTATTTATGAAACATCTTGCAACATAAAATTAGTTATATCTTGTATAACTTCAAACACTCAGTCTGACTGATCCTGCCGATGGTTACGGCACACGCTGTTGGAACTTAAATCGTAAGACAAGGGGTTAACCAATTCAAAAAACTATTACTCAAGTACAGTCTATTGAAATTTTAGAAAAATAATCTAATAATAATCTCAGAGTTTGGCAATAACACATGGAAAGTTTGCATATTTTTTAAGTAAAATCGTAGAATTATATTGCTGAGATACTCAGAGAAATTAAAAAATTCCGATAACAAAGTAGTCGCACTTGATCACAGAGAATACTCTAGAGAGTCTAATTAATCAATATTTATGCACCACTAGAAGATTTTTTGCAACAACATAACCATCTGCGCCATAATGGTAAAGGTTTTCTACGTCTATATAATAAACTAGTACCACCTCTTCTTGTGTTAAGAGCACTAACTATTGCTTGGTCAAATGCTTCTTTAAGATCATGTTGAGTTAATGCAGATGTTTCCACGTAACTTACAGCTCCAACTTTTTGAGCTAATTGATGACCCTGTGAACTTGTAATTGGTGTTTGTCCATATCTTGCTAATTGTAACATAAGATGTACATCTGATCTTAAATCACTCTTTGTGCCTACCTAAAATTATTATTGTTTCCATTTAAAATATCTATATATACACACCAATCTTGTAAATATTTTATATTAAAAATAAATACTTCTATTACAAATTTCATTACCAAAATGATTGGTGCATTAGGGCAATATTTTCGTACTTCATTTACCCAT
This sequence comes from Bombus vosnesenskii, assembly GCF_011952255.1. NCBI lineage: Eukaryota > Metazoa > Arthropoda > Insecta > Hymenoptera > Apidae > Bombus > Bombus vosnesenskii. The sequence continues at coordinate 2,763,968 of NW_022884330.1, read as the reverse complement.
CGAGAAGTTACACTATGATAAGAAGAAGGGCATACAACACTGAAGCAGACTAGGAACACATCTGTTTCTGGATAACATAATGACCTTAGAGGATCAAAGTCATCTTGACCTGCTGTATCACATAGCTGAACATTTACTGGTTGACCATCGACATTAACAACCACTGTAACAAATTAAGACATTTGCATGTTTAATATATGTATATAAAACATACATTTTATATATTTATAATTATATCAAGACAAATTCAAATAATTACCCGGATTTTTATACATGACATGCTAAAGAACACACTCACCGTCTTTTTATTACTTTAAATCAAACTTGTCACTATCCGAAATAGAACTTACCATTGTCATTAGATTTTTAACTAACCATTATAATTATCGAAAGCAGTAGGTACATATTCTCCTGGGAAACCGTTTGTTGAATAAGAGACAACCAGACTGGTTTTCCCAACGGCACCATCGCCTACTAAAACAACTTTGATTCTTCTGTCAAGTGGAATGCCACTGTGTTCCGTGCTACTACCATTCGAATTCTGATTCTGTGTCGAGCAAGTTGTACGCTTTGCTTGCAGTTGCATCATCTGTCCATTCTTTAGGAGGGGTTTAGTCCAATTCGTATGCGACGACGGCGGCATTATTTCGCTTTTCACTTTGCTGCAGCCACGAGCTATCATGCATGTACTTCCGAAAAATGTTTTGCATATATAACCTCTATCTAGCGATACAAAATCGATGCAATTGTTGCATCTATCACAAGTTTTTTTTCCGAATCGTCATTTCTCTCTTATCCACGCTGACACTATACTCGTGGCTTTTAAGATCGCGAATCAAGTTTCCGATAAAGAGCACTTCGATACACCCTGTCAAGTATTGTATGTATCGCTCTCGAAAACAATGGGAGAACGTACACCGTCCAGGAAAGATAAAAAAAGAAAAAGGAACTGATCCACCTGCCGCGACGCGGAGCCACCTGTTATTACGCTTTTCTTGTGATGATTACAACCGGTGGCACAGGTACGCTTCACGATTGTAGAAAATTGCTTCTACCTTGATTTTTTCCCCTCTGTTTTCGACCAACATTTTACGTAGTTTTATTTCTTTGGACATTAAGATTGTAGATCTTTATGCATTTATGGGAAATTTGAAAACTCAATTGTGTATATAATACATAAAAATACATACAACATAAAATACTCAGAATATATCGTACTTGTTGCAATGTTTATTAAGTTAAATGATTGCCTTCATACAAATATGAATTTGCGTAAATATCTGCAGTCTATGTATGACTAATTAATTATACCAGATCATATCCTGATTAAAGTTATATAATTCAAATTGTATCTCGTGGTATATGAAAAAATAATTTTGGAGCAATTTTTGGTAGCATATAATGGTAACTGAAAGGTAAAGCAATATGCAAGAAAAAACGTAAAACTTGACGAATAATAATATGTAAATGCTTTAATGTAAATTGTGAAATAAAGATGAAAAGGATTATTGCGTATCGTTGACTATAGGATATGAGAAATGTTTTTATGACATTAGCGATTTTAAATTTTGTAAAGATATTAAGGTATAAATTAGCGGAATAAAATAAAGTAAAATGTATAAGTTCATGTCCAAGCCCAACAAAACATTTTTTAACTATATAAAATAATAATCATATTACAAAATATATATTATGAACGTGTTATATATTGTACAGTTTAGTTGAGTAAAGTTTCACTACAGACGATTTCTGTGGTTTCATTAGGTTTCAGCACTGGTATAATATCAGTGGGTTTCATGCATTTAAATAAAATAAGAATAAAAGAATATAATTTTAATATCAAACTGCTAGGTGGCGTTTTATATACGAACAGTATTCGTACAAGTTTGTAGTTAAGAAGATCTTTTGTTCTAATCTATTTTCTTTATCTCGAGTTTTTATAATAATCATTCTTAAGCTACAACTGTTTCTGTAGATGAGTACTTAATGTACGTATGTATAAAAATGTCAAATAAAATATTTCTTGTAAGTTTTTGATATTCCAAATGTATATTTCAACAGGATTAATGTATAAATTTAATTAAAATAAAGATATGTTAAAAATTGTTGAGTATATATGTCTGAATTTTGTTATTTATAAATATATATTTTTGTAGAAATTTGTATATAATTCAAGCTAACCTAAGAGTATAAGGAGAATATAAGAAAGTTTATATATCTCTATGTAATAAAATTTATTTTCAAGATGAATCTTTATAAGATTTATCACTTAATTCAAGATGTGAGGTTTGTAGTCTTTAAGTCTTATTATTACTTTAATAAAATTATTTATCTAATGTTGTTAACATATTTTAGCAAAAACTCTTGTAAATGTTGTATGAATATATATACAAAAAGTAATTTCAAAATTTTAATAAATAAAAAATTGTCAAAAACATATACCTCAAATGTAAGTACTAGTCGATATAAAGATAATTCTTGGTACTCATTTATAAAGCAACGAAAATGGATTGTTCCTTTTGGAATGGGAGTAACACTGTTAACAGCATTACAGTGGAGATATTTGAAAAAACATCCATATACAACTGAGGACAGTAATGTGTACGACCCAATCAATGTTTTTGTGGTATAAATTTTTATTACAATAGCAGCATGATATATTACATTTCAATTGAACAAAATTTGAGGAAATTAAGGACTATGTATGAACAAGAAAGTTTTGTAGTTAAAATTAAATATTTACAGATAAAATGTTATTATTTCTTGCCATTTCGAGTAATAAGTCGAATATGGGGTTGGATTGCTAGTTTGGAACTGCCAGTTAGTTTAAGACCCACCTTATATGGATTTTATGCAAAAACTTTTGATGCCAATTTAGATGAAATTGATATAGAGTTATCAGATTTTCCAAGTCTTGTTGACTTTTTTGTTAGACCGCTCAAATATGATGCAAGACCTATTGCTCAAACTACAAATATAGTATGTATATATTTTTTACATCAAATTAAGTAAGTCATTTAAATAGAGTAATAAAACGTTATATGTAAATTTATTATAGGTTTCACCTGCTGATGGAAAAGTTTTATATTTTGGACCAGTAACTTCATGTTGTGTACAACAAGTAAAGGGTGTTACTTATAATCTTAGACATTTTTTAGGTGATATAAATACATTTCATTCTGAATGGTCTAAATTTACTAAAGAAGAAGATGATATTTATATAAAATCTCTCTTAAAAAATCCAACAAATCAGCTCTATCAACTAACAGTTTATCTTGCTCCAGGGGATTATCACAGATTTCATAGTCCAACTGACTGGGAAATAGAATTTCGTAAACACTTTCAAGGTTTATTGTTTTTTTATATTCCAAAATCTAACTTTAGTTTACATGAATTAAAATTGGGAAAATATTTTTCTTCATTTCAGGGAAGCTTTTAAGCGTTAATCCTAAAATAGCCCAATATTTACCAGACTTATTTTCATTAAATGAACGTGTAGTGTATATTGGTAAATGGGCTGGTGGTTTTATGGCTTATAGTGCAGTTGGAGCGACAAATGTAGGTTCTATAAAAGTTTACTGTGATAAAGACTTACATACAAATGCTCTTAAGTGGCCTGAAGCAAAACGATGGAAAGATGCTAGTTTAGGCTGTACACGTTTAAGTAAAGGAGAATTATTTGGCGAATTTAGAATGGGATCTACTATTGTGTTATTATTCGAGGCTCCAAAAGATTTTAAATTTTGCGTAGAAGTGGGACAAACAATTAAAGTAGGGCAAGCTTTGAGCGTGTGTACTCCTGAAATTGAAGAAAAACAATATGAACATTCATTATGACAATTAATAACGCGCGTAGCGCTTGACTGGAAATATATTTGGAGAGTAGATACATAAGTTCTAGAAATTAATTTACTGATATGGAAAAAAATGACTTTTTATGATATTACTGTTATCTCAAATAGACTTCAGTGCAAATGATTCTGAAAGAAAATATGAGTATTTTATATATTGCACAGTTTGTTAAAAATTTAAATTTTATGAACCTTTAATAAATTCATAAGCAAATTGTAACATAACTAATAATCATTCATAGTTGCCATTTAATATTTGGAGAAATTTAGTTTTTATCAGTGTTGTGTATATGTATAAATATTTTAATAACAGTTCCTTGTATTTTTAAAGTATTAATACATTTAATGTGATATCATCTATTATATGATCATTTATTTTGTAAAACATTACATTCAATGATCATATTTGCAACTTCATAATATACACTCCCTTATGTACTATTTTTAATTTTGTAATTGTTGTAAGGATGATTTTTCAAGTGAAACTAATATTGTAAACATAAGAAATTGTCGCAGTTGTACATCGTATTATAAAGATGGAAGCAATTGCAAATGTTTTCTTAACATCTTTATATCGTTTATATTTTTTAAAAAATAATGTCAAACTCATAACATTGGGAAAATAAAAATATTTAAAAAATATTACATTATAATTATTTAAAGACCTATACTCTTATCCACATAATGAACATGTTTTATATTTTTTATAAAAATAATTATTTATTTACTTATATTATTTATAAAAAAATTATTTACCACGATTTTGAGACTGGATTTCAACTACCCTGGTATTGTTGAACCTTGCAGCTCGAGTCTTTCAATTTGTAATGCTGAAGATCGTTCTTCATAAATCCTTTATGTTTTGAGGAGAGCCAGCATGATCTTCGATTTCAAGGTGGACATTCTCCATTTTGGAAACATTTAACCAATATAAGGTTCTGTAATTTTAAAAATAAGATTGATTATAGGAAGCTTAATAATAGTTAAAGATAGATCCCATAGCTTTAGGATCATTTGATGAAGACACAATTTTGCAGTTATACCCATTTACTGTATGGTAATTCAACTTATATCCTATTATTTTTTAAACTATCTTATTACCTTATGTAGTGGCTGATTCGTAAGTATATTTGTTAATATTTTTAGCATAATCATATATATATATACTATCATAACTATCCGACTTATGATATTTATTCATTTTTTAAATATTTTAATTTTTCTAAAATAATATTCTTTCATCTTATTTATATTAATACAAAGAGAAGCAATTCGCATTAATTACAAAAAAGCACAAGTAGAAATATATCAGTATCAGTTATTGTTGGTCAAAGCGTAAAATTTCTTCCAACTCGTTTACAGTTCGTTTACAACCGCTACCGAAATTAATTGTACATTTTACCATTTCTTCAACGCTATTATTGGTTTCAATGCGAATGTTATACATATATATAGGAACCGTGTTAAACACGCTAACCCTGGTTGCAGTAATCTCTTCATTATCGGAAAGGGGAACGCGATCACTGTGCGGGGATTGAAAGACAAAACAGAAAAGTCAAAGCCGTCGTCGCGTGCCGGAATCGCGTTACGTCTACGACGCTGCGGTTCAGTAAGCGTCGCGACGCCCACCGTGCACGTTGCACCGTTCGTTTGTCCTGTTGCGACGTTCTTTCGAAGTACGCCAATTTTACAAGAGTTCTGCCTTTCAAATTTTCAGAAAAGATCTTACTTCTATTTTTTCAATTGTACCACACGCATAGTCATATCGCGTGATTTAAACGGACATCTATTTAAGCATCGATCGTTCAAAAGACGTTGCACTGTATCTTTTTATCTTTCCTCCAAAGTTAAATTATGGTGATAGATGGGTGCTGATGGACATTTTCGAGTGACCTTGTCCCTAAGGCGCGAACCGGCCGCAGGTCCTGTTTACTGTAAAATGGAGACATCGGCGAGATTTCGGCAGCTGAAGACAGTGAAACTAAGCTGCGAAGCCACGTATCGGTTGGACATCAGCTTCAAACCTCCGCAACTATTAGAGTGGGTACAGTGAATGTGACGATAGCAATTATATTACTTCAATTAATCTTCACTTTTTTCCTTAAGAGCAATCATTTCTTCACGTCCTCGTGCTTGATCACCGTTTATTATTTTCGCATGTCCGTGTACCACTGTTTCCTTTTTATCTGATCCCGCGGCTCTGTTTTATAACACGGTCCTTTTACCCAGCGGTAATTTCATCGCTGCAATTGCAATAATAAGGATATCTGAAACACAGCTCAGGGATTTATAGTTTTTTAAAGATATTAGAAACTCGACAGCCAGTCATTATTATCTTACTTTGGTATTATCCGGTGCGATCGAGATATTAATTTTACCGCGTAAATTCGTGATCAGATAAATTTCTGAGACATAGTACTTGATAGATGAGCGTTATTCTTACCTGTCGCTAAATATTGATTTCACTGTGCGATCATAGATTGTAGTTTTCATTTTTTAAAAGGTTCAGCATTGCATATTTTCATCTTACGTATTTCTTGTAACCTCAGCCTTTTCATATGAATTATTATTTTAATCGTTTCTATTAATATTTAAACTACCTATTAATCGTAAATTAAATACCATTTTTACCCTTCGTACTAAAACATTATACCGTTTACTGACTTTCTACTATAATCGTAACCCGATTTTCAGTGGCCGTTATAGTTTCCAGTTTATACTTGGCAAACAGTTTTAGATCTCTCATTTACGATACCTACTGGATAAAATGCTCATTTACGATACATCGATCATCAAAGAAATTCCCATTTTGTGTACCATTGCTTTTAAGAGAACAAACGTACCAATACTGAACTTTTACGTCCATCCGATAAACTCAACGCGCGAAACGGTTCGCAGAAAAAGATTACACCTATTTTCGACATGCGTCGGAGAACGTGAATTATAGGCTGAAAGTAGTAAAAATGATATATGCACGTCCTTTCTGAGGGATCGAACCCGCCCAACCTGCGAGCGTTATTACAAATGCTCGTGGATGCGCGTAGTTCTCGATAGATGTGTACATTTCAATGTATATACGCAATAACACGTTTAGAATACCGTACGCACATATCTTTCAAACAACACGATATCGATGCAGTACTATACTATCGTCGTTAATTTTTTTCCTATAATATGTCTCTTCTATAATCGTCCTTAATGTTTCATACACACTTACGATACTTCAATTACACGTGTGTTCAGGATTACGCGTTTCTTGAACGAAAGTAGCATTTATTGGAACACTTCTTGTAATCGTGTTCCACATTTCTATATGATTTAAGATGTTACGATATAATAATGGTATAATATAAATTCTGCCAGCCTTTAAAAATAGAACATCCTATCATATGTTTTCTATTTCTGGACGAAATAATCTCTCTTCGTATTGGTTTTTATTGTTCCTAATTCCATTATAAGACACGGCATTGTTGCGATGGTGAACGATATTCTCCTTTCAATGAAATTTCTCCAACCAATGACGTACACCATATTATACGTTAAAGATGAGAAAAGATCGTGCAGATTTATAAGAAACTTCTTCGTTAATCAACTTGTAAATGTGTTAAGAATTGCATGGTACCAGTGAAACGGACGTGTAAAATTAGTGTTCGACAAGGATCATACATTTTCGCTCGAGCCCTCGAGGATTGACCGTGTTTCCTTCGCTGGATCAACCGGGATACTTTAACGCAAGAGTGAGAATTATAAAATACGATCCTTCTGACCTTATAAAACGTTATATGCTTTATAGTCGTGACGAGCGATTTTAAGAGCGCAGAAAAACGACATTAGGAAAGATCAATCTCCATTTAGCGATTCTCAGGACCTCGTCGACGGAAGAATGAGAAAAGAAGAGGAAGAATCGCTTCTGTGGATACCGTTCCGAATAATTACAACCGGAGAGTTTCTAAACGACACTCTTCGCGGCTTAACTGGATCAGGAGGATCGTCGATCAACGATAACTTTTAATTCACGGATGGGTTCCATCGAGGATTAAGGACCATGAGGTGTCACTGTGCACGGCATACTAATAGTCTTTTGTTGGCCACGATATAGGAAATAACCGAGCACGATGACAAACGTCTGGATATGAAAGCCTCGTTCCCCACTGTTCGACGTTCGATATCTCCGGATCACTTTGTCGGGATGATTTAACCCCCAGATAGTTTGCCTGAAAAGAACATCAGTTTTATAAACGTGATTGTAAAATGCTTCTTATAATTCTTTTTCCGAGCAGAAAGAACAGATTTCTTGCTCGAATAGTAGAGCACGACGTGAGACATAACATTTGTGAAAGATATAGAAGATCTTTTACAAGAAGAATCGGCGAAAGAGATATGCTTTGAGATAAATGCTCGTTTTTATCTTCATCTATTCCAGCAGTAATTCGCGAACTATTAGTCATTCTTTTCAGTTTCTTATTTTATAATTTCTTTTAATATTTGACTCTTCGTTTTAAAATCTCAAAAACTTCGTTCCCCTTGCATGCATCTGTATTATTTAATCCGTTGAACAATTCATTTTTATTAAGCTTGCGATATACGTTCGTTCCATATTCTCCGTTTATATATGGTATACATAAAAACAGAACAAACTTATGTTACAATCCAATGCATGCTGTATATGTTGTTATCCAAGGATATCTAATATATTCGTATTTTTCGATATCTAAGTATATATACGTATGACTATATGCGAGAACAAAGACTAAATGATATTACTTCGTTGAAACGAAAACGAAGAGTCAGGAACATTTGATAAAAGGTACTTGAAAAACAAACGAAAGATATTGAGAAGGGTTGTAGGAGATACATGTACCCGAAGGGGTAGGAAACACGTCAAGAAGTAACGGATTAAGTTCTGCAGCTGCCCAGGTCTGTCGACGGTCGACTGTCTATCCAAAGAATGTTCGTAACTGAAAATGCTTGCAAAATAAATGTTTAGGGCCAGTGTCGAACGCTCTTATTCATGAAGAACAGCGTAGTACAAGAAGGCTACGACCAAAAGTATCGAATTATTTGTCTAAGGACAAATTGGACAAAAGGATTACCATGTCTGTAAATATATGAAAAAAGGGATACAGAACGTTGTACTTTGATGTAAGTATATAGGTGCAACTGTGTCAGAAATGTGGTGAGAGTAAAGCAGGTGTTACCACTACGTACTTACTGAAACGATACGTATACATATCGCAGTAATTGCCTTGAACTGTAAAAGTTACAAATCGATTACGATCATCGGTACGGTTAATGCTACTGAAACAATTGGACTCTGATATTTGACATACGGTTCGCTGGATATTTAACGAGATTTTCACTGGCGAGAGCTGTGAAAGTACGAATGCCGTAAAAAGATGCGAAACGACGTTACTAAACGACCTAAAACCCACCCAACAACAAGAAGAAAATCGTAGAAATTATTATATCTTTTTGGAAGTTTATCTAAACGGCGCACCTCTTAAAATTGTTATCAACGCTATATTTAAGTATCGAACTGTGCATTGCACACTTATTTTCCTTAAATCATCTAGGAAAAAGGATCTCGCAACTACAACTTTTCCCGAGGTCTCCTGAAGAGATGCATTTATTAAAGCTACCACGAATATCAAACTGTGTACCGTAGTTTGTTCAGGCGCATCGGGGAAATATCTTGGAGGTAGGATTAGAGAAATTGCGTTAGATTAAAAAATTTGTAGAAATTCGAAAATTATGGAGTCACTGTTTCGAAATTTCCCTGAAAACCATCTACATATGTATGCACGCACGCACTTCGCAAAGTTTCGAAGTTTGATGTAGGACGAGGGTAGAATCGATGAAAATTTCATTGGTTCGTCTGGCAGGCGGACTGATGATAAATAATTTCGATCGAATCTGGATGTATCGTGTTTTCGTAACGATACATTTTCGTTACGAAATAGACACGTCAAAAGACGAAAGTAATCATACACGACCGGTTGAAATATCGACTGGCGTTATATTGCGGCGCCCGGTCTCCGGCTCGCACAGGGTTGGAAAATGAACCGTCGCTCGTAACACGAATAGCAGCTAAAATTACGTGGCAATTACGATATGCAGAGTGTTGCTGATGCTAGTGAACGAGCACGGGTTTCGCGTGGATAATATTTAAACAACCATGGCCAATTAGACGGTGAGGAAACGAACGCGGTACCAGGAAATCGAGTCCTTCGGAAAATGCAACTGTCATTCTTTTTATGCACGAAATCACTCCATTCGTTGTTGGTCGATTGTAAACTCGCGTGTTATTTAGGAATCAGAAATTCCGTTATTTATCGCATAATTATACAGTAGAAGCTCGTTTAGCTGACGTGACGTGGACCGGGTCTATATCGGATAATACGCAAGAATTCTATTAATGTTCATAAATCCTATAACAAAACCATAGAAAACATTTGAAATTTTGTAATATTCTACATGCAATTAGGCTCGATTCGTTATTTAATAGCTTGAAAGTTTGATTAACTGCTTCCGCAATATCTGATTATTTTACAGTAACTAAGTTATAATAAGTAAGTTATAGTAAGTAAGGTGGTTCGAAGCAGCCCGGATAATGCGCAACATAACCGAGTCTCCATCGCAATATGAATAATAATTGATAGAATTTTGAATGAATTCGTTATGTTCTTGTTATTATTAACGATATCCAAATATTTGTAGAATACTCTGACGAATATATACTATGCGTGTTATACGAAACATTTTGAAATTTAATTAGCACGGTAATGAGGCCAGACTATCATAATTATATTGGTAAAGTCTGAGACAAGTTTAAAAACGGATGTAACAGCTACGAGATATTTAACGCAAATATACGTTTCATACAGTTGGATCACAAAAATATTTAAACGGTCAATTGTCAATTACGTTAATAAGCCTCAATTATTATATGCTTAAGATAGCTATTCATAGCGTACGCTAATTTTTTTATTAAATATATATTTACAGTACACGTACGTACTAATATGCACAATAATGTACACGCTAATCCTACATATTGATATATAAAATATTTTCGTGAGCCTCTGTATAAATTTATTACGTTCCTCTTGCCATTAACGACATAGCTTTGAATGTATACATTTATTTACTGCCATTCTCGAATGTAATATTATGAAAGAAAATATTAATACCGTCATACAAATGTTCGATGCAGAGTTTTAAATGAGTACATTCTATCCAGCAAATTATACTGTAAATTGCCCCACGATCAATGCGAAATTGGGATTTCCTGTCTTGCCCTCCAGTGTTTCCTAGTATTTGTAAAAATGTTCTGTCCTTTGTTTCGGGCTATATCGTTCGTTTTGTCATTCGATAGCAAACATTTATAATCCATTCTCATCCATTATTTTTGTGGCTTGTGTAAGAGAAAAATATCCCATTTTCTTCATGAATATGTTATTTGCAAATTTAACAGAAATGTGCATCACTCGGATAAAGGGCAAACGGATATTTATTCCGTGAATACGATCTACATCTCAATTTCGTTGTCTTCAAAATTCGTGTAGAATTTTCACTGTCTTAAGGGTCGTATACTTGATTAATCCGAATCACGCAATATAGCGGTAAACTTTACGTGAGTTAGATTAATTAGCGAGTACTCTAATTATTATATGCGTACTGCGTTCCTTTGCTACCGAGTTTCGAAACTTGACGGAAGAAATAAAGATACGAAGAAGACTATTCGAGATTCGGAGTATAAAATTGTAGTGTCTTATTTCACTCACATTATCACCGTGACAGTTATTGTATTATTATTAGCTTAGATCTCGTAGTTGGATGTTCATTTCATAAATAAACAAAATTTGATCGATATTTGAATTCAGTATAAAGAGAATGACAAACCATTTATAATATCTTTCCAATCTGTCAGCTGCAAAACGAATTATTATATCGAACACAGTACGACGGAAAATAAAGAACGATACAAGAAGGAATAAAAGTAAAGACATTGAGATACGAAAAACATCGAGAAAATGAGTTATTTGTACACCGTGTTTAGGAATAAATACGACGTGTACCACGCGAAAATACGAAAAAGCCATATCATCCGCGTCATTTACGTTTTAACAATTTCCACCAGCGAGAAACTTTGGAAAATTCCAAAATTTACATCCACCAACGTTGGAATTTTTCGTGTAGAATTTTTCGTTTTGGGAACGCCAAGAGCTATTCTACGAGACGATAAAATGCCTGGGAAATCCGTCGATATATCGGTACGAACAGTTACATCGAGTCGGCGCGACTGTAGTATCTTCTTCTCTCCTGTCTGGCAGGTTCAATATTCCCAATAACACTCGACCTTTGAAAGTTGATTACCTGCGTTACGTTTTGCCACGGCCGAGGACTTTAATCTTTACGTACATGTACAAACTTATCGAAAGTTTTCGTTTCTGGCAAAAGCTCGATCGGATTCTCGATAACTGTGAATGCTCGTGACTCGCGTCAATAAACATTCAGCGGCGGTCGCTGCAAAGGCACTGCACTGGTTGCGCAAACGATGGAAAAAGGGATATACACGTTGGTTGGGGAAAAAGCTTATTTACAAAATCCTCGAGAAAGAGCGAGACGTTATCTGTACAGGCGTCTGTTCCAACTATTTTTCATCACCTATGCGAGAAGGCCACTTTCCACGTCGGATAAGTTTAAATTTACCGCTCGAAAGAGCCGCTCTGAAAATAATTTTGCCCCAACTTTTCCTTGCTCCAATTAATATCTCGGATTGAAAATTTACTCTACTACCTTCGTTTTCTCTCTTTTCCCTCTCTTCTCCTCTCTTTTTCTTCTTTCATCTGTGCGACGTTACAGCGCCTGATTTATTTTTGCACTCGCTGGCTAATATCATAGGAATGGAAATTTTGCGTGTCCATCTATTGGGAATGACTGACAAGAAATGAGGTTCAGCTGGTTGCAGTCTAGTTGAAACTTTGCACGCTGACAGATAGACCGTAGATTTGCGTGTTGTATATGTTACAACGACTTCATATTTTTATGAAGACAAGTAGGGAAATAGAACCTGGACGGGAAGTTCCAGCAATTAAATATTAAAAGGAGTAGACTTTGCTTTAGATATTTTATATATTTTCGTCGATTATTGGATACATCTTGTTCATATCAAACTGAATTCTACGTTATTCGTCACTTTTACATCTTTTAGTTTAACGTAATTGTATAAACACGTGTGATCTGCCGATAGATTTTGTTATACGATTTATAAAAATGCGTCATTAAAAATAGCTTATATGCTTGGAATTCATATAATAAGAATTTGTATTAAAGTAAGTGGATTCAACCAGCAAGAGTTCATTTAACCGTGCACTCATTAAAATTGCGCTCGAGTAAATAGAATTCGTAAAAATTAGGTTCTACCGTATAGGTCGGATATTCAACATTTTTCACGATTCGTTGATATTTCATACCTCTGTATCCCCATTTTTTTTCACGATGGCTCAGAGGATTTGAAAGTTGGAACAGGCATCTTCATGGAATGCTCACAAGAAGTTCAAGTAACTTATATTTGACAATTTGAACCGTTACTCCGCGCGATAATTCACACGTATATTATTTAAAGAACACTGGAAAGATTCTGATAAAAATGATTTATTCATCGACTTGGTTTCTGCAGAAACATCTGGCTAATTAAAAATTCCATTACTGCTCTAGGTAGCAATTCAAGAGTATCGTGTGACAATGTGCCATAAAATGTAAAATTCTGCACTATATACCGTGGCTCACGAACGTATCTGAACACTTATAGGAACTTTTCATGAACGTATTATGTGTATTACGACTTAAATCGTTGGAAATGCTCGGAAAAAAAACAAGCGAGGAACAAAACAGGCATTTGTTAACCATTGAACTTGCAGAAGCAGTTAAAACTTTTACGATATCGAGCTAGCAATTCGTAGCTACTCATCAACTTTCTCTTCAGCCTACTTATCGAACAAAGGTATTTCTCTAATTATTTGCAACAGCGTATAAGAACCTGCGGTACTACGTGTGCTTAGTAAATCATTTCACGAATGACTAACTAATAACGTTTTAACGATCGAAAGTTTCGAGTTGACTTTGCCAAAGTCGAACAAGTCGCGTACACACACCGCTTCATAAAAGAGAAACGTGACGAAATAAATATTACAATATTGTCGTGAAACCAACTGTACATAAATATGTTATTTCTAGCGAGCGGAGCCGTGAACGAAGATCAGTAGTAACGAGACTGATAAGTCAGACGATCACAAAGCCTGCATCCAACTGAGAAACACTACTACGGAGTATAACATACATATACATAATACATTCACAATACACGTTCGATTCTAATTCTTAATACGTTCGTTAGCATCGTTATACGTGCAAATTATGTTCGAAGATTGTAAAAGAAGAGCACGATAAGTCACATTTTATAATTTTTACAGAGAAGCAATTTTAGGATTCGAGACGTAGTCAATCGATCTTACATCGGCAAAATTGTCTGTATTTTTAGTTTCGCAGCTAAACGTGCGTTTTCTCGCCTCTTCCTAAATTTTCAAAATATTCGTCGTCATTATGTTACAGCATCGAAGATATTAAAATATCGCTGGTCTTAATAACTATATCTTTCGGGTCCGTACAAATGTCATCAAGTTCAAATTGAGATTCAGTAGCTATACAAATTAATGAAAACCGATTGATTCTTTACAAGAATTGATCGATCTTTGTCGATACGACGATATATTCTTAAGGCGAATACAGCGTCTGATTAAAAGAATTGGCAATTCCTCTGCAAACGGATCGCTAGGTAGAAAACGTTTGGAACGTTGATTAAATCTATAAAACGCGTCTTGCGAGGAAATTTAGGAGAATCACGTATTTATAAGGTGGATGCATGGAAAAAAGATCTGGTAGCGAGGTAGTGTAAAGACACACTGGCCTGACAGCGATACACAACGGTGCAAGAAACCGGGTCACGGAATAAAAAATATTCCACTTTCAAAAGTACTATAGACTGGTAGAACTAGAACAACAGCTTACTTCCATGTGGTCCATGACATCGGTTAATCGATGTAAAACAGAAGGAAAAGGGAACGTCAAATGGGTCAAACAGAAGTCTTCTACGAACTTTATCCCAATTTCATCCGAGTTTCGTTAACTTCTTCATAATAATTCATTCTATCGTGTAATCCTGTGCATTCCTATTTTCAAATTCGTATCGCGTACGACGTAAATTACAAAGCAGCACGTTTGCATATTCATGTTCTTTTTAAACGAAATATATTTTTATCAAGCCTCGCGTTTTATTCTCACGCTACTAAATTCTTGTAGTTGCGTAAAAATAATTACGTGTTAACCGCGTTCATAGTCGGAGGACGAAAATGTGCTTTAGAAAAGCGATATACATGTATCATAACTGGGAATTACGTTGACCCATAACGTGAGTCATGGGGCAGTGGAACGTGCTAAAAGATAGAAAATTTCGCATGCATCTGATTAATTGACACGCAAATACCACGATACGTATGGTCGCATGCGAAACAGAGTAAATTCTTTTTTTAGCCGTTTTAATATTTAAATCACGTAATAATTAAACCTTCAGGTATGATTACTCGAGTATAATTATTCGTAACTATATTTAGCCCTGAAGTCATGTAAATCGTGTTCCCTTTTAAACATAAAGTAAGATACATTCGTCAAATTCTCGATTTACCTAACGCGAACCGCTGAGTGTGGCGTTGCAAGTATTTGTACAGGGGATCGTCTCTATTTATCGTCGACGTGAGTCAGCGATTTTCGCGAGTCTTTGTTAGGAAATCGCATCCCTCCGGAAAGTGCAACTGTCGGCACTGCTTAGAAGTTCGATTAACAGCGTGTATCCTTGGTGGGCCGCTATCGAAACTTTTGTCGCAAATTTCCACCCGAACAAACGTGCCTATTTTTCGAAGGTCTCCCTTTCATCTCGCCTGTTTCAATGCCGACTGTTCCTACTTTATTTCGCGAACACAGCAAGGAAGAGGAGAGTAAACGAAGAAGAAGAAGAGAGGAAAGAGGCGAGGAGGAAAAAGAAAGAAAGTAAAGAGACTAAAAATACAAGATTGCGAATGGCTTTTTGTTTTACAGACGGATCGCCTTTTAAAAGGGAAGCTTCGTCCCATTGGCTTTTTCCTCTCGCCTCTCTTTATTTCTGTCTCTCTCTCAGATTCGCGCTCCGCCGCCAAATTCGCTAATTGGGAACCATTTTTGTCGGAGATTCGTGTTGTCCGATCGATTTAAGTACGTGCAGCCAATTATCCCACGAACTATCGAACGCGGCTACAATTTGATTTGAAAGAGCTGTAGGGTTTTTGCTGATTCAATCTCTGTTTGAAAACTGGGAAAAAAAAGGAAGAAAAAAAAACAGGAAATCTACGTTGGAATTTTGGTTATTATTTCTGGCAACAGTTTTGCAAACAGATTCATTCTTCGGGACAAATAGTAACAAATAGTAACATAAAGATTTTGATATACGATGGATCACGAAAATATTTCAACGCTCACCATAGGAAGCTTTTACACGTGTAGAGTGTGTGTTACATAAAACAATTGGAAACTTTATTAGCTCTGTAACGAGACACGACCGTCGTGATCATATTGATGAAATTTGGAACCAATATGAAAATGTAAGCAAAAGTTACGAGATAATATATATTAGTGAAAGATTTTTTACAAGTGTTCGACAAGTGTACTTCCGCGAGCTTCTTTATATACAATAGTTTTATAACAGATTAATAGATGATAACTATAAGTAAAATAATCTTGGATGAAATACACGTATAATGAGTATGCTGAATAATACCGCGTCTGCCTATAAAAACGGAATGAGAAAACGTGGCTTATAAAACGCGGTATAATGCCAAGGGAGACGTTCCAGGGTTGGGAAACTTATTGTCCTACTTTTTCGCGTAGCCCTTTGAATCACATAAATTTCGAACAACAAGTATAATAGGCGCGGTAGGTAATCTCGCCATAGAAAGTTGGATTTTCAACGTAACATCGTGTTAAATTGATGCAATATCGGACAGAATGTTCCAGTCTCTGTCCACTTAATCGACCCGAAACAGTGTCCATTTAATTGCTTTCTACACGAGCAATAAGCTTTCAGTATAGTACTGCCACAATCGAATAGCATAAAGCAGAGTCAATTGCTGAAGATCCAATACAGTCTAGGTAATAGCGTGCCAACGATTTAGGTCGCGACTAGTAAACCTCATAACCGCGAAACAGTTGGACGAATTAATTAAAGTCTGATCTTGGTGGCGTATTCGGAATGTTAGTGGCGCAATCGAAACGGAAAAGCGCGTCGAATTACGAGCAAGATGTTTTCCGCTGGTGAAGTGAAAATATATTTCTTCCGAAAATTGCACGTGATCTATCAAAGTCGTCGCTTTGGGATTCGCTCCCTCTCTCTCTCTCTCTTTCTCTCTCTCTCTCTCTCTCTCGCCTGATACGTATGCATGCACTTTATTCGGCGGAGTCGATTTCCGGGGGAAACGCGCGCGTGGATGGAAAGCTAACAGAGCCAGATAGTTCTACTTTAAATCGAACGCTCCTACACCTCGGAGGATCTTATCTGGCGCGTGATGTATATCGTAACTTTCTAATTCCGCTTACAAAGTCGGTTACAAATATACAATACGAATTTAAGCGCGTTAAATGAACACTCTGTGTTTCGTTCCGCGAACCGAACAAAATTGGCCTGTATCGAAAAAGAAAACGAGGTACAACGAACAAAGAATTTCCTGAATAGAGAAGCAGAAAAGCCGTTTCCGCTGTTGGCGAGTTTGTCAGAGGGATTATTTTCAATGCGACGGAACTTCTCTTCTCGTTGTTGGTGTTTTTTTTAACTCTCGTCACTGAGGCAAAAAGGAAGCGAAGTGTCTACCAGATGATCATCCGAGATCAAAGCAGGCCAAATCCACTGCGTGTCTAAGGATCGAACGGAACGGTATCACGATCGTTAAAGTGGAGACTCTGGCTAGATTTTGTTCGATTTCGTCTTGAGGAAATTTTGCTTGCACGCGAAACTCTGAATTAGTTAGCGTACGACGAGAACACTCGAATCGTGCTTTCGAATCGCGGCGAATCGATCACGGACGGAGCTTTCATCGTTAAAAATCAACCAGAAATATCTACTTTTAGTATTTAATGCAGAGAATGGCTTACCGTTGCATGTCTCGAGTGAAACGGAGAATTTTTTACCTCGTTGCCTGCTATCAGTCCAACGTATCTCCACCCTTATCGCTGCCACGCGTTCCTTTTCCAACTTCCACCAACAATCGTTCTTGGTCATTTCCTTTGAGTCATACCACCTCGGTTTTCCTCCAGGATAAGAGAAATCGGGGAAACTCTGTCGATGGTAAAACACAGTAGTTACCAAGGTTTCGTGGCTGCTAAAAAGACTCTATGGTCTCTTACGATATCGTAATCTTTGGCAAATAAAAATATCTACGTATCGATCGACAACCAATTTAACTTTATCTATATACAGCGTCTCGTCTCGTGAGCTAAATATAGTATACAGCCTCGTTATTATTTTGTTGTAGTCTCTACAGGATTCGTTCGAAGGACGTAAACAAGAAACGAAATACTCCAGCAGTCTGTAAAAATCATTCGAAGAAACTCATTACCCGACAAGACGAGAAGGACAAGAACAGACTGCTGAAGTGACGGATATCAAAAACTCTAATTTTAGCGGAATCTTTCCTCGCGTTTCATTCTAATTAAATCTTTCTTAATCTTTCGCCAGGAATTTTCCCAGCAATCTAATATTCTCACAAAAATCTCCCGAAAATGCCAAAAATCGTTCGTAATACTCCGCGAACATCCAATGAAAGAAATCTCGTAGAGACGCGATTCTTCTTCTTCCAAATTAAGAAGTGCTCGTCATGGTAGGCCGTTGTTTCCAAGCAAAAAAACTCTCGAGAGGGATTAATCGGGAAAATTGGATGTTCTACGTTGAATCGAGAGGAGAGAAACGAACAAAGAAGTCTCCACACTGCTTACGATCTAGGACTCGTTACATTTTTCACGAACGGCGATAGAATCGTATCGATCGAACGTGGATACGCCTCTAGGTATTATTCGTAATTTGCCATCGAAAAGCTTCTTTTTAAGGTATCTACATCGATATATCCGTCGGTTATTTCGCTAAAACGATTCCGCGATTGCGATTGATCAACGACGACGACGACGACGATGACGACGACGACCCGAATGTATTGCACCAAAAATTTCTTCGTGCTCTTTATTTTTACGACGAGCGACCATGCGTGCTTTGGTTCTTTACGAGTAATATCGAAAAGCGACGTGCTGGGAATGCGAATCTCGAGTTTACGATTTCGTCACGGGCTTAGACAGTCCTCTGGGTCGTTTAATGTTTAAGGAGCACACCTTTGAACATCCTGACGACGACCGTATTGACTCAAGCAATTGCTGAATTCCTCGCAACCTGAAAAGGAACACTAACATTATCCAAGTTCGAAGATGAATATTGCACGATTGCGATCGAAGGTACAGAAGCGATGGGAGTCGAGCTAGAAAAGAGAGTAAGTTTCTTGTTTAAATTCGAATTTTGGTTTATGTATCGGTGCTATTTCTAATGAACTTACCCTGGATGTTGCATTTATACGTTTGAAAAAATCTAGGTCAGTCGTGATCCTTTAAATGCGATACGCAGTTCCATTTATGAGATGTATTGCACCATTAGCTTTATAAGGGTTAAATTTATAACAGTAATTCGTAATAGTAATTCAAAGGATAATCTTAACAGTAATCTACATTACAGTTTTATTTATTTAGAATTTTATGTGCCGTACCTTTAATCACTGATACGAAAATGTAAATTTTACTCGTTGAATATCGCGTGATTGCGATCGAAGGCACAAAGCAATAAGACTCGATTCCCATTGCCCCGGAATTGATAGCAATTTTGATAATAATCCTGGTTACGATCTCACTTGTTTAACTTTTCACGCGTATCATTTTTCGCTTCTAATATGAAAATATTAACTACACGGGGAATATTGCACAATTGCGATGGAAAGGCGAGTACGATAGGGAGACATTATCGGAAAACTGAGTTTCTCTTTTAATGTAATTAATTATTTGAAACTTAGTACATTGTGCATTTGATTTGTAATTTAAAAACGTATATAAATTTCATCGTGAACGTTGCACGGTTGCGATAAAAGCCGGAGAACAATTTGAAGAATTTTTCTTTTAAATCCTATAGCAACTATAATTGTAATATTAACAACTTCGGCAACAGTGTGGTATATTTGAAACTTGGTGTATTTTGTTTTAGATTTATAAATTATAGAAAAAAATATTTTACTTTTTGACATCACAAATATTTTATATTCTATTTCCTGCGCGTTTCGACGATAGTTTTTCGAATATAAATCGACAGAACAGTGAACAACACGAGCCATGCTATTGCTCGGAGAAGCAAAGAGAAACTCTAACAATAAAAAATAAAAATGTTTCTCAAATGAATGCAGAAAATATACGAAATAGCGAAGCGTATAAAGTACCGATAGTCACGAACAATGTTTAACGTAATGAAACTTGTTTGAACAATATGTAAACTCATTGACCCTAAAGTAAAATTCTCTTAACAAGCTAGCGATTCACCGACTGTCGTTTTGTAGAAATAATTTAATCCAATTTAATTACCATTTGTATTTTATAATATGTGCCATCTTAATGAACCTGTGGAATCAACTGCTATAATTTCGATTGCCAAGATTTCTCGTGCTCGAATCACTTTTGCAATTTTCGAGTCTCTGTATTTCCAACTGAAACAGAGCAAACTATTATGATGATGGACGCAATATTAAACCGATATTTAACTTTTATACTTAACTATTGTATAACTGGGTCATTTCCCAATGGGAAAGTCTTTCTGAACCAGAAGATTAAATCTTCATAACCAGATTTGTATTTGCTTACGAAACAAAATTCGTATAAATGCGACAAAGTATTTTTAAAACCAATGTTATTATATTTAACATAATGTTATATGTTATAGTCTATTTAAGAAGTTAATAAACCCTATGAACATAAACTATTCGGTGTAAATTATTACTGGTTCAAGCGACAAATTGACTCGTTTTATGTATCGAATAAATGAATATAAATTTCCTTCCTCTTCCTTATATTCTTTTTTTGAAATATACAAAAGGAAGTAAGAGAAAGTATTACGCTTGTTGAACAACGATTTTCTGTTCCAATTTCCTCCTTCATAGAACGCTATATCAAGGACTATAATTCGAACTATTTAAACAGCAAGCAAAATCTCTGACGCTGGTTGGCTTCGCATTACCAAATAATTATACATTATATGTATATGTTTCTGCGTCACGAGAACTCATTTCTAACACGTGAATGATGCTCGACATTGATACGCGTAGGGATCATTTGCTCCTGCAAAACACTAAAAATATACGACAAGGCTTGAAGTGAAGCCAAGTTACACCGCGGTTACTATGCGGAATGTATTAATATTTAAAGCATACACTATATGAATTTACTATTTATAGAAACGCACGCACGTATTGTTTTCGTTGAACAGCGAAAATTTATCCGATACGCCAATGCAAAAATGCATTTTCTACTAGCCGATTACGTATTTAGCAAAGGAGCGCTTAACGAAACGCTTGAAATAACTTCCTCCTTTTATTTGTAGCTCTGTCGAAACTTTACGTTTGTACCGATTCATTTATAAGCGGATACACTTAGGATCGATTGTCGATCGATTAGAAAGGATAAAACGCATTGAAATTGAAGATTATACACGAAGACTCGAATGTAAATTTGTGCATAAAATACTAAAGTTCACCGACGATATTGGAAACTCTATAGAGGCGATATTTATTTTATATGGGCGTCATTTTAGGAGATGTAATTTCATAGATGGAACATAAAACGGAAGTACCGCTATAAAAATATTCATATTTACTGGGAGAAAGTTATTTTCAGTAACTTCTAGTTAGTCTAGAACGATATGTTTGATGAATAGCAAATATGATGAATGTTTCGACAAATATCTCAACTGAATGTAATGGAATATCGTTTCAATTACATTTAACGATAATATTGCTCAATCTATTCCTTTTATACCCTGATATTTGTGTTTCTTACGCTCAATTCATTTGATCGTCTGTTTATCCAAATCACGAACCCATTAAAATAAATTCCATCCTATTTCATTACAATACGTCTTCTACAATGAGAATCGTTACGAATATGAAGGGAAGGATGGGGACGAAGTTAAAATTCAGCAATTTGCAACATGTCGGGATGTCGCGACTATTTTGTAAATGATTGCGGCTCCGCGATACGTGCCAGATGGTGTACAATAGATACCGGAAACGAGATTCAGAATATACTCCAATACTAGCCGGCTGAAGATGCAAATGAATTTAAAGCACGATTCTGTAACATCGCCTGCCATCAACGTGAATCGCGTCTATCGATTTGCGATCAGTGAATCAGACTTGCTTCGATGCATGGATACAATTGAAACTAAAGAGCGTCCGATTCGATTAACCTTTCGGTAGACTTTCAAATTGTCCTGTTTGTCAAAGCCTTGAAGCCAGAACCTTTTGCTTGTTTTCCTTTTTCCGTGGAACCTAACGAGCGTTTCTCACCGCCGCCGCCCCCTCTCTCTTACTCTTTCTCTGCTACCTACAATTTAGGAAACACAGGTTCGTTTAAAAGAAGAAGATTAACGACGTAGAAGATTAAAATGTAAAATGCAGATTACAAAAGAAAAGTACAAAAAGCAAGCGGATAACGTGGAAATGTAAATTGCTTGTTTGCTTACAATAATATCCAAATAGCGTATGTTATAACACGCATCAAGTGATCGTTACGAGTTAACGAACAAATTTATGAATATTTCTAAAGTGATTATTAGATGAGACTTCGTTAATATGCAAACGAGATTTATTTATGGAGATAGTGGAGAAAATAAAGTTATGGTACTACGTATGCAGCTACAAACTAGCGTAACTGGAACGAACAACTTGTGCATATAATAACAACCTAATGTAAATTCTGCGATTATATTATCAATAAGGCTCCGCTCTTGAGGCTCTTCAGAGTACTATAAGTTCTCCGAGATTTAAGGCATGTTCCATCACTTTAGAGAACTTGATTTGAGTTGTGCGATCTTGTGACTGCGATCTTAATGTTCTGGGTTGTTATTTCAACAATCCTGTAAGCTGATAGTAGCACAACTTTAATGAAAACTCTAGTTTTTATGAACAGAAAAAACATAAGCCTCTATTAAATCTGAATATCATGACTAAACTGCGAATATTAATATAAATTCATATTTTTATGAATATAATGGGAAGAATCGAAAACTGTTTTACCTACTAAATATTAAAATGAATAATTTTGTACAGTACCTATCTAATCTTTTTATTACATATCATAACGAGATATTTTCTATAACAATAAACGCAGAACATTATTTTATAAAAACTGACAATGACTTACACCCCTGCGATTCTTAGTTAACCATAATACGTCCCTGTACTAGATCACATCACTGCTTCATAAGATGTATGTAGATCACCTGTAATAATATCACAGTAGACATTATAATGTTCAATATCTTTTGTTTTGTTTTTATCATATTCCACTAATTTTAATAAATTATAATAGTTGTATATAGTAGTAATTTTAATTTTAGACATAATTTGCTAAATAATAATCATAAACTTACCTAAATAATAATCTTAAAATTTATAGGTCCCTGAGCATAGGAGGGAAACAAGTGGAAACGATTGAACGTGCACGAGACGGGACAGCCTGTGCTTACAGTGCTTATCACAGCACAAAGGGTATACCGGCGAGTGCTCGTGGTCATCGTGAAGAATTGCCAATAGCCATGCGTGTCTTGGGTTCCGGTTACCTGACTACTTGTCTGCAGATCAAATACTACCGCCAAGACGATCAGAGCCACTGTGAATGGGGTGCCAGGTTACATTGTATCGAATTGGACTGTTCGAGCGTGGAAGGCAGATTAGTTACGGTAGACAGGGAAACATATAGGAAACTTGGCATAGAATCCTAGCAATCGATGGGTGTCAATGTCATGAAAGCCATCACATAGAGAAAGTGGCTGATATTTATTTCTTATCGCTTGTCGATTGTGATTGGCACATTTCCGATTGAAACAACATTAAAATCGCTTGACCAATAAAAAGGTCAGAATACAGGTGGCGGGTTTCTGTTTGGAACTTGAACAGCACAGCTTAGGATTTGAATCGTATAATAGGAAATTTTTGGCTACTTTAACACGTTAAGAAGCTCGACGTGTGAACATAATAAAATAAGGTGAACATTTTCGACAATTTCCGTGGTATTGATCGGCGGAAGAAAAATGGAGAATAACTATCTTTCTGTATGGTATCAATCAGATTTTTCAAGAAGCAAAACGTAAATATCTGCTAATGAGAAAACGAACATAACGATTCCTTTTGGTCCCTTAACGACTAGATATGTAATTATCGAACGGTGGATCCGTTTCATTAACGTAATCCAAATGTAATTTCATTCTCCTATTTTTCTATATCGAGAGACGTGTTTGTATATACGTACATATATGTATATCAGGAACATTCATGTATATATAATGATTGTTATAAAGTGATATAGAAAATAGACATAATGCTACGAATATAAGTGTATTTTATTTAACCTAAATATGGAACGATGTATTTTAGAATTATATTTAACGCGTTATTACCATAGAGATACAAAGATGGAGTACCTGAGTCATGTTACCGTGTAAGTGGATGCGATATATCTATAGAAAAAGAACGCTGCATAGAGACTTCTGCTTTGTATCTATGTCCTCTAATTAAGTATGCACACGACGCTGCTCGTTGATCGGTGTTACTTTACACTTACATATTTACTGTACGAATAAGCATGTGTTATACAAATAAGAAAAGATCTTTATATAGCGTTCTCTTTCTATTGCTATATTATTTTCTCAGCTCGCTCACAGACTTTGTTTTTATATCTCTATGATTATTACGAACTACAATCTTTTTAACGAATCGTAATCGTTAAGGAATCGATTGGGAAAATATTTGATCTATCGACAGTCTAAATTGTTATCGAATCGTAATCTCGTAATATTTTTACGATATACATAACGTATCAGGAATTAAGCACTCCATGCCTAGCGACCAATAGTATATGTATATGTATATTTAATCTGTCTATTGGAAAAATAATGGCAAAAAGTAAATAAATTTGAAGATTCCCATTATGCTACACATTATACAAACATACAAGTAATATAATACAAAATACTTGCTAGTATAGATATTATATGTATACTAATACATAAAAAAAATGGTTATTTGAATATAATATGTTGACATTTATAATAATAAAATTATAAATGTTAAACCGTTCGAATATAAATTCATTGTTCAATATTATTTAAATTTAAAAAATATAAAAAAATGCGCAGACCAAACGAAGATATATTGCCACATTATTACGAATATAATGAAAGTTTAATATTATTTACGAGCTATATATATCGTTAATTGATTGGGAATTGTTCTAAAAAACTTAACTTCTTTCATTTGCCTGCTATATTTCATTGTAAAAAAATGTTATACAATTCAATGTGCTTAAACACGAAACTTACTTAAAGCAATATGATGATAACTATTGTGCTATTCAAGGCACGTTTAATTAATATTACAGCATAATTACGATCACTATTATTATACTTATACCTATTGTGTTCCATGATCTTCACAATTTTTTTTTTTTTATTTGAATAACTTGATACGTTCCAGAGTAAAATCGAGAAAAATTATAAAAATTATATTTTTTTACACACGTGTAATTTTGTTACAGTTGTTATTCTTTACTGTTTATGTAGTTTTGTTACTGTCATGTAACTTTTGTTTCAATTATATGAATTTTGATTTACGTGATGTTAAAGCTTCATTATTTAAATTTTCGCACAATATTAGATGCATCGTTATGTTAATATTATATTGACTCAAATATTCGTAATCAAAAACAAACGAATGTGAAATCTTTAATTATAAATGCTAATTTACAAATGGTGTATATCCATACATATATGTATGCATGTATACTAGCGTATAATTATACACACATATTTGCATGGCCATACAAGTACACATCATAAATCATAAATTTTTAATAAAATATTAAATTCTGATTACTATACTTTTCTAATTATAGCACTGATTCATTGCAAATTTTGGCAATCAGCGAAAATAACCAAACAGTGCCTCTATACTTTGCGTAAATGTAAACACAGATTGTTCCTATTCTTTATTCGCATAATTAGTTTTTTGTCTAATGACACTGATATCTGTATATTTCAAAACCGACTGAAATAAATTATTTAATCCTTCAATCATTTATTTAATACTGTTAATTATAGAATATATTGACAAACATACATACTTCACATGTGTATTAAACATACATACATATTTCACAAATTATACATATATTTTCTGACTTCAAATTAATAATTTACTATAACATTAATTATAATCAAATTTTAAAATGTAGGTTGTTGATAATTTAACAAAAGAGTAGCCAAAACTTTATCGGGTATTTTTTCTAATTGGGTTCTCATTCGTACCGCTAATTTGTTTGATTGTTTTAAGTACATAGCAGAATGATGTAATGCAATTGTATAAGGAATAGGACACCAGCTTTGTTTAACAATTCCCCTAACAAGCGCTGTTATATAACTTTCTATTAAAGATGTATCTTCCTCAAGGGGATAAAGATATTCTTTTAACGGAATAACTAATTGTTCTAATGGTAATCTAACATATCGAAGCAAACCTACATGTTCCGACCATAACAATTTTCTATAATGAACATCGTGCCTTTGCGCAATTGGTACCAATAAGGTCATTGAAAAACCATAATCACCATAGGAAGTTGAACAAAAATGTTCACACATCGCAGTAAACAAATCGGTAAAAGAACTAAGTCCTGGCAAATCTATTGTAAAATTAAGCTTCTTGTAATTATCTTTTAATAAAGTTGTCACGGCTCTATTAAGTAAAGCAGAAACATCGTTACTTAAATACAGCGTCTCGCACAGGTATATAAGTACCAATCTACTAAATCTCAAACTTTGTGACAATTTTTCAACCAAATCTGGTAGTACTAATTCTAAACTCAATACGGCTAAGATGACAGCTTTATCATCATCGTTACATGCATTATTATTTCTACATTTTGTATAAATATGTACAATAGGTAAATAAAGCCAATCTTTAGGCATTGCCGCTTGATCCCATTTACCGTCTAATTCTATATACCGTTCGTATAAACCAGATATATCACGACTTAAATTCAATTTAATATCTCCAATATTTGAATTCAGATTTAATTTCTCTAATTCATTCGTTACTATCTCCAAATTTAATTTTTCCTTTGCTAGTGAAACTCTAAGCATCTTCTTTACATCGGATGGACAATCGGCAGGTAAAGATGACACGAGTTTAATAGCAATTTTCCAAATAATGTCCATTGTTTTATTATCTAATTTATCCTTAACAAAAGTGGTTGCATTTACTATAGCAACTAAAAAAGACAATTCAGATCTTGTATACCATGATCTCTCTAAACACCAATCTGTTGTTTCTAATCTTCTCAAATACCTATAGACTTGTGGAAGACTAAGTACTGCCTGAATTTCTTCTATGAAAGAATGATCAATGAATACATTTAAAGCTGTTGCAAGAAAGGGCATACAAGATTGGTGAGATACAATATGTTGCACTTGTCCTTCATAGGTTAATACTCCCAGATGAGGCAAAGCAGAAGGCTCACGCTCAAGAGCTAAAGAACAATCGCTTAACAAATTTGAAGTAGAACTGCAAAAATTAAAACGTTGAAAATTATTATAACACAATATTAATATAATGTAATTTTAAAAATGTTTAGCATCTACTTACTTAAGTTTAGAAAATACTTGCGATCGAGATATGTTCAATGTTTTAATCGCAGTACTATCACTAACTGCTAATAACGTTTCTGCGATAAGTTTCGTATTTCCCCACTGCGAAAATAGTTTTTTATGTATAATATATTTTACGTTTAATATATGATTACAATTATTTTATATACATATATGGTTATTAAATATACGTATAATATAATATTTATTCATATATTTGTAGTATATTATACTTCAAATTAACATACCGTGAAATTACTTAAGGATAGTAGCTGTGTACTCCATTTGGACAGTAAGACCGATATATTTGCTTTTAGCGACGTCAAGCAACTTGCAACAGCAATTAAAGCTGCTGCATATTCACAAGATAATTCAGATGCGCTTTGAATATCGTGATTACTCAACAGAAGCTGCAACTGTGACACAAGAAATAATTGTGCTCCAGTTAAACTATCCATGGCTTCTTCATGCAATAACAATGTTCTCCACAAACGTAAATTTTCGATGATAAGATTATAACTTCCCTTCCTATTAAAAAATTATGATTTATATATGTTATATACATTACAAAATTTTTTCTTATTTGTATTAAATTATAATAAACAATTACCCTGCATCACAACTGGCGTATGATATAATGCGTTGCATAATTTTAAGACTATTTAATTTTTTGGCAACAGATTTTCCTCCATAACAAAGTAAGATACGACAGAATCTAACTGCAGCCACTACTGGTACACCATACACATTATTTATATGATCTGTCATTGCTATAAATATAAAAAATATACTAATTCATTAGTATATACACATTATTTAAACATAAAATATATATATACACATATATATATTATAGTATCTCGCAAATTATAATATAGTATCACACAAATATACGAACCCAATGCATCTGTAGACAAAGGCATAAAATGCTCAATTATTGTTTCCAATAGATTTGGAGAATTTGTCATTTTTAAGACAGTAATGGGCGAATGTCTTACAAGTCTAATTAGAATTTCTAATGCACAAGTTACAGCAACAGGTGGTGGTCGTATTTTATTCAAAATGTAGCTATAAATAATTTCAATTATCATTTAATAAAAGTTTTCGTAGCATTTGCATAAATAGAATTATTAAAAGTACCTAATTCTTAATAGTATGTCAGTTCTTAATAAGGCAGCAATTGCATCTAGTTGCACTAATTCATGATCTTTTAAATTGCTTATATCATCGACATCAGTTTTTGGTGTTGCTAAAACAGGTTCTTTATAATTTCGGAAACCATATAGTCTGTCCAAACAGACTTCATCCGCTTCGCTATATAAGAAAGCTCTTAGTGCTTGTAAAGTTGCTGTGATCACAGCTACTGAGGTTTCATCCAAAGAAAATCTTAATAATAATAGAAGATTTTTCTGACTTAATGCAGTCAATGGTGCAGGTTGTAATGCTTTATCATACCAGCCCTTGCGACTTTTTTCTATAATATTTGCTAATGTTGTAAGAGCTGTACAGCGTTGCTGTTGTGCCGATGAGCGACTTAGTTGCAATAATTCTTGTAAAGAATAACCAGGACGTTCGGGTTCCTCTCCATGATGATGAAGACCTTTTTCAATAGGTACATTGTCGTCTTTGTACGCTAATAATACACCTATTAAAAAAAGTTTATTTGTATATCTATAATAGATTCTCTCTTAAATACATTAGCATTTGGATATTTACCATTAAAGTCAAAACGAGCATTGTATGGTTCATCTGGAATAGGTTCATCTTTCTTTTCAGGTATATTTTCCATCCATTTTAATTTTTCAGGCTCGAGAGAATCCATATGCACCCAACCCTTCTCTTTAGCTTGTTGCAACAATTCTTTTGAAGGTTTGGGTATATCTTGTTCTAATTCATCTATCTGCATTGGTACGACATCATTATTCTGGACTAAATCTTCATGATCTTTATTAGGAATTTCTTCTGCAACTAACTGTTCTGCATTTACAGATTTTTCATTTTGATCTTGAACTTTGCCATTTGATGTTTTATTGTCTTCTGAAGCTTTATTTACTTTTTGTTTTTTATTCCTTCTATTTTTTAAAAATTGTATCAATTCTGGCTTTAAAGTCATCTCAAGTTTACTTTTTTCTTTAAGGATATCCTCTTGAGTCATTTGGCTTAATCGTTCCAAATTTTCTGTATGTATTTCATTTGCCCATGATCCTTCTACAATAACACTACTATCTGTATTACATAAAGGTTCAATCTTTTCAGATTTTTCTATTTTATTTCTAACAATACTTTTAGGAGAAATGTCATGTAAAAATAAACTTCCATTCTTATCATTTTTCTGAAAAAGTAACAAAATTTAAACATTTGAATGTATTTTTCAAATATTTCCATTATATCTGTTATTACAATAAAAATATGTGATTACCAACCATGTATTTAGACACGAAGACTTCAGGAAAACCATTATTGGAACAAAGAAATTCCTTTTTATCAAATTCATACTTGCATGTATCATATTTCTTTTCAATGATATTTCCTAATATTATCGATGAAGATGCTATTTGCATATTATGAACAAAATTCTTCAATCCAGGGTTGAGATTTTTCCCAGCTTCTTCTTTAATCGCAGGATTTATAACATCACCACTACTTTGAGAAGTAGACACCCTGTCATGATTTCTTAATCTTTTTGATTCAGAAAATTTTGATCTTATTTTGTTAGAATTTGTTTGACTGTCAGTAGCTACAGCAGAACTAGTATTTAAAAATGTTTCAGATCTTCTTAAATTAATCACTTTGGCTGATGGTTGTTGCTTATTTCTTAAAAATTCTTCTTGCATACGAAACAATTCTTCTTCGCTATCACTTGGTTTAGGTCGTTTCATAACTGGACTGTCGTCCATTGTTTTCAAATTTATTTAAAACCTTAAAAGTTGTAATTTTTATATTAAATTATCAAGTATTTTTAGGTTATTCTAACCTAAATATCATCGATAGTTTTATTAATTACAATATTTAATTGCTTAATATATCTTATATTGTGAATTTATTTCATCCTCATCTACAGGATTTTAAGAATTAATATATTTTAATAAAAAGTTCTTTTATTTTAGTTGGATAACCTAGAAACACGGAGTATAATAAACAAGTATTCACAGAATGATACGATACACAGTTATACACAGGTTAGGTTAGTATACACAGGTATACATATGTACATATAGCATATATTTTGTGAATTTTATTTTTCTCGCGAGATCTTTTGAACTTATATTTTTAGAAAGGAACACAAACTACAATGTAAAAGTAATATGTGTAAAAGTAATATAAATACTTACAATAGGGTTACAATTAAAATTATAGAAACTTTATTCTAGAAATATCTTAATGCTAAAACACCTGTTTCTATATACCTATTCTTTTTTTATGCTTTCATATAAATACATAATATGTATATTTCATGATTGTGTTGATGAATATGTAGGAGCAGTATACTACTGTAGAAAATTATTAATATCTAAAGAATATGTGAACAAGCAAGAGAAACGCTATAAATGTTAATATATGTTGTTATTATTAATATTTCAGTCATAGTACAAAGTCTCTGAGCACAAAAAGTTCAAATAATTATTCTATAGAAACATTAAAAATTGCATTAAATTGTTCTGTGTAGGATGTTAAGTTAAAAATAAATTTATATATCTTTTTAATTCGTTTGTAAACAGCATCATAATTTTATATTTGAGAAACTGTATCTTATACGTCCTTTTATATTAACTCACTGACTTATCACAATGAAATTAATCTTATACATAATTATTATGTATTTGTATCAATTGTAGTAAATTACATTTTTTATTTTTAAAATGATGGTAAGCCAGTGAGTTAACAAAGATATGAAAATAAAACTTACAAACAAATCAATGACAAAAATGTTAAACCTAATATTAAAGTGTAAGTATCTCTGACGCTCGAGACTCTAATAAACGTTCCATTGAACTAACATCTTTACACCAGCCATCAAGTCGTTGAACCATTCCAGCTATTTGTGTACGATCTAATACGCGAGGCTGTACCCATGTCATGTTTACTGTTCCTGCCACTTGATCAATAGCACCACGAACTAAACCTTGAGCTAGAGCTTTCATTACTAATAATTCTACTTCACCGAGAGGCAAACGAGTTTCTTGAGAAATTTCCGCAAATGTTAATTGCCTATGACAAAAAAAGTTTATTTAATACAGATTGTTTTACATTATCTGGTTCCTTAGTACTTTTACGATAAGCAATATACAAACCTATTATTAGCTTGCCTTTTGAAAGTCATTTCCATGAGGCATAAAAGAGATATTTTTTGTCTCAACTTTAACTCCTGTGCAGCTAGATCAGCAACTTTGCTCCATTGTGGCTTTAATTTTTCAAGTGCAACAATGTCACCAGCATTGAAAGCTTGTAATAAATCAACTAACCAAGAGTTTGGAGTACCTTTCAAGGATAGTAAAACTGGATGAGCTAACAATTCTCCAAGATTATAGACTCCTTCACCTAAAAGTGCAGCCAATCCAAGGAAAAATGCATGCTGCTCCTGTTCTTGTCTACTTAGATTATTTAAATCAATACAACCCAAGTATCTGGAATAAGTTCAAATAACATGTATGGATTACTCTTGTCATACTGAAAATGACCATTGCTCCAAATTATAAGTATAATAGTACCTTAAAGCAGTACGATAATATTCAGCATGTTTCCCTTGAAGACGATAAAGGCGACTTGCTAATAAATAAAATCTACCATGAACTGTTGTAACACCATCAGCATTATCCAATATAGCCTCTACTTCCTCTATAATTTGTTTTGCTTGTTCTTGATTATTTAACTTTTCAAGCAAGATCTGTCCTGTGAGAACTTTACACAAAGCAACTGCCTCATTATTGCTTTTAACTTTAGATTCTGTTTTTTCCAAGAATTTAATTGCTTCTTGTTTATCTTGAAACTGTTGTATTACATATGCTAATATCTCTACCAATGATAAAGGATTTATCCTAAATAAAAATAGGGGAATAGTATTACAATACAATGATAATCTGAATTACTATGTAAGTGGAATAAGTAAGGTTATGAATTAATATTTCGAAAAAAATACGTATATAATATACTTACTTGTTTTCAAAAGTAGATAAAAAGTTTATGTATAACTGTACTAATTTATCTCCCTTCTGAAGCGCTGGATTTTTAACAAATGCTTCTAATTTAAGTGTCAATTGATGCCAAAGCCTGCAAGTCACCGGACGATGAAATTTAGGTAAACATTTTTCTATTGAAACATGCATGTAATGTAGAATATTTTACAAAATATACCTTTTATTGTATAATTCTTCGAGTTGCGCCCATTCTGTAGCCAATTCTTTGTCTGCAACATTTTGATTTTGACTTAAATATGTATTAACATCTTTTGGTGCCACGGATACCGCCATCTTTAATAACAATGACTAAAGCCGAATCAGTATAATGAATGAGGTTGTTCGTTGTTCAGCACTCATTCTGAGAAAGAATAATATAATATTTTATACAATATTTTATTAAAACTGTATGCATTTTATTTTATGATACTTAAAAATATATAATAAGATTTTTTCATTGAAAAACATTTATAATTTGTTACAATAA
The DNA here is from genome assembly GCF_011952255.1 of Bombus vosnesenskii. NCBI lineage: Eukaryota > Metazoa > Arthropoda > Insecta > Hymenoptera > Apidae > Bombus > Bombus vosnesenskii. The sequence goes on along the minus strand of NW_022884330.1, from coordinate 2,730,383 downwards.
ACATGGAATTAAAATAAATACGACACATGAATATAAATTTATTATTTTTATGAAAGACGTAAAGTAATTAAAATGCTGTATGTTTTGTTAAAAATTCGAATTTATATACTTTTACTATTCTTTAGTTCACAGTGGCAAAATATAAAATTTATGTTGTAATTATTTATTTGAGTTCTTGTGAAGTATACTTGTATTATTTATAATTGTATACAAATAATTAAATCATTTTTACGTTGAATCATTAGACTTTTAATTTATAATACGGACCAGTACTGCATACTAAACTGTATTGAAAGTTTATGCAGCAGCAGCAATGCAATACAACCTTTAAGCTTATAATTTATTCAAACCAAATGTGAAAAATTATTGGAAAATTGATGAAATATAGTATCCAATGAAAATAATTAGTATTAAAGTAATTCAAATCACAGCGAAATATTAATTTTTTTAAATACAGATTCATTGATTTATTTGATACATAACATTCGATATAGTGTTCAAGAATCGTAACTATGGTTATCATACTTGTGTGATGTGAATTAAAACGAAGAGTGACATATTATGTATGTATTATAGCATCAATATTGTGAATGTAAATATGCGACAGATAGCTATGCAGAAGTATCTGCATGGCAAGTTATCTTTAAAAAATTATTTGTCAACGGAATTATGATTCACAATTCATGTTGACATAAAAAAAAACATACTTTTGTGTTGTTAGTTTTATAGTTTCAAGATAGTTAGAGTCGAATAAACTTACGTATGTAGCTTACGAAAATAGTGGTTGATATAATTACATACAAATATATAAATATTCAACATGTTGAGTATGAAGAGGATTTTAACCGTATTTGCTCTGTTATTATCATTTGATCTTCATCAAGTTATTCCTTTTCAAACTCTATCATTTTCTCCTATTGTTATTGTGGCAGAATATAAGAAAGAATATCAATATGTCATAAACACTACTGTTGAATATGTGTTTTTATATCCTGTTAATAATGTAAGTATGAATAATTTTATATATGTAAGTTAATGTCATGATATTTTACCATAGTTTTCATATATTATTTACTTGTAGGTAACTGCAAGAATAGTAGTTGAAAGTAATGCTACTACCGATCTACCTCTTATAGTGGTTGTTCGTCAAAAAAGAGAAATCCTATCATGGCAAATCCCCCTTGTAGTTCAAAGCGCATATTTTGATGATTTAGCATATAATAAAACAAGTCAAACTTTGTGTTCAACTAATTATAATCAAAGTAGACTAGAAGAGGAAGAAGAATTTATTACTGTTAGTTTGTCCACTGCTAATTATCAAAATATTTCATTTAAACTTAACATGACAAAACAGTATGATTTTTATATAAGGTATGTAATTATGTTTGGATCGTTATTGTAATAAAAAAGAAAAATTAGTAATTGTTTCATGTTTCCATTCTATGCCAGTCCTGGAGAAGAAAGAGTAGTAGAAATTTCACCATCCCAACCTATTTATTATGGTTATACTTTCCCAAGGCAAGCGGAAAGTTCTTCTGTGATCATTCGTGTTAGTTCCGATAGTGATATTTGTATGACAGTTTCAATACAAAATACAACAGTAAGTATAAGTTTTTATAATTTGTAAAATCGTATTATTATTAGTTCATATCTTCTTTTTTAGTGTCCTGTGTTTGATTTAGAGAGGAATATTCAATTTTCTGGTTATTGGCAAACTGTAAATCGACAAGGCGGTATAACTGTGCCAGTAAATATATTTTTGACTATAATATATTTTTTAAATATACCTTTTATGATAGATAACGAAATAAGATGTCTAATCTAATATCTTTTAGAAACAAGAATATCCATTGGGCTTTTTTGTGGTACTTGTAGTAAAAGGTGATGATACCGATTGTTATGGAGCTCCTAGTATGATTCCTGTACGGAATAAACGCATTAATTTAGCAATAAATGCTAGTATTACCAAACGAGATTATGTTATTGCTTCAGGAGTAGTAGTATTTATTATTTTTAGTTTCTGTATAGCCTATGTTGTAAGCATTGTGATATCAAAAATTAGAAGGGAAAGAAAAATTAAACAAGAGATATTACATCAAGAATCAGAGCAAATTCGTGAACCTATACCAAGCCCATCAACGGTAGAAGAGGTATTGCGATATACTAATTAAGAAATAAAAGAAATTTTTCTTATCACTTATATTAATTATGTTACAGTCTATTCCACACCGATCAATATCCATAGAAGATGATTCTTCACTGGATGAAGATGATATCGACTTAATGGAAGATGCTTTTTGTGATAAAGAAATAATACGAACAAAACTTGTGCTTTCCGTTTGCGATTTGGCTCGTAAAGATCCAAAGATTCTTAGACATAAATCTCGATTATATTTATATTATTTGATAACAGTTGCTATTTTTTATACTTTACCTGCGGTACAGCTGTTAATTACGTACCAACATGTACTACATGTTACTGGCAATCAAGATATGTGTTATTACAATTTTTTATGTGCTCATCCATTTTTATCACTGTCAGATCTCAATCATGTATTTTCAAATATCGGATACATCATGTTGGGTTTTCTATTTATATTTTTAACATCTTCTCGAGAACATGATGAATTTGAAAGAGAAAAAAATAAATGTTATGGCATACCACAACATTATGGATTATTTTATGCAATGGGCACTGCGCTCATTATGGAAGGAATACTCTCAGGAAGTTATCACGTGTGTCCAAATCGAAGTAACTTTCAATTCGGTAAGACAAAAATTAAATTTTATAAATTTTTTTATAGTATTAATGACAAATATTATATTATCTATTTAGATACGAGTTTTATGTACATCATAACAGTGCTATGTATGATCAAGATTTATCACAATCGTCATCCTGATATAAATGCCCGAGCATCAGTTACATTTGCAATGTTAGCATTCATCATCTTCATAGGATTGTTAGGAGTCTTATATGGTTCAATATACTTTTGGGTTCTGTTTACTATCGTACATTTGCTCACTTGCCTTTATATGACTATTCAAATTTACTACATGGGGCGATGGAAAGTTAGAACGTTATTGATAAGAGTAATACAGGTAATTTTAGGCATTTGGTATTTGAATCTAATATTTTTCATTTTACCTTGATTCAGTTACTTCTACTAGGCACAGTTTATCATTGATTTTATAATTTTCTAGATTAGTAAACATGATGCCCGTTCTGGAATTAGATATTTCTTTCGACCTTTATATATGGGACGTTTTATTATACTTATTGTAGGAAATTTGTGGAACGTTGCTCTCGCAGTACTTGGGAATATGCACAGCGAGAAAAATTTCGCAACGTTTCTGTTGGCTGTATTAATGTCTAATTTAATTTTATATACTTTTTTTTATATTGTTATGAAGGTATGTACATATATACGAATAATTATACTTATGTAGTTTGTCTACATATTATGAATTAATTTACTTTGTGATATTTCAGGTTTGTCACAAAGAACGAATTCTACTTCAACCAGCGATTTATATTGTGTTATCAATCGCGTTTTGGGGCGCCGCTTTATATTTTTTTATACACAATTCTATCTCGTGGGAGCTAACCCCAGCACAATCGCGCAATTATAATAAACCCTGCATACTCCTAAACTTTTTTGATAGTCATGACATTTGGCATTTTTTGTCTGCTTTAGCAATGTTTTTTTCATTTATGGTATTGCTTACTCTAGATGATGATCTAATTGATGTGCATCGAAGTCAGATTTCAGTCTTTTAAGGACAATGACACGAACGAAGAGAGTATCGAGAATTTTTATGTCTCAAACGATATGACTGCATGTAATATATGTACATTTGAACTTGGTATCAATGAATTAAAAATAGTATAAAATATATATATGTATAATTATTTAGCAACTATTTTGTATTAAATGTCTTATTTCTGTTAAACATTCAGGTTCATAAAATTTTTTATTATCTACCTCTTTATTCGCATTAAATTGTTCCTAAAGATCAAAGAATTTTTTATATTTCGTATCACACACGATTGGAAAAATAGTACTTCGTACTTTAAAAATTACCCATCGATCTGTTTTCCTTTTTTCGACGGAAATGGGAAATATCGATGTACACATTAGTCATTCGGTAAAAGTAAACGCAACGAACAAACTTTTTTCTAAAAAAAATACACATACATACATGCATATACATATAAATAAATAAACACATATATATTACTTATTTATTTATTTATATATATGTATGTACGCATATGTGCAATATAATTTCTATATTCATGAATACACTCATTATAAACAAAGGGCACGTTTTGCCATGGTTTAGGAGACGGCAGTGATACTGTCTGACACTCGATAGCATCACCATTGAACTTGAATAAGACACGAGTTCGATTACTTTCTATCATCAAGTAACGCTATCGATAGAAACAATTATTAACTTTCCAAAAATTATACTACTCCCGTACAATTTGCTATTAACAAGAATAACGAGTATCTGTACAATTAATTCTAAGATGTAGAACTACATACACCAGGTACGCAGATAGACAAGAGATTTTTCTTAATTTAGAAAAACATTAGGACGAAGCACTTGAATCATTGTGGTGTTCCTGTGTGGTCGTTTCTATCTGTAATAAAGTTCTTTGCAATTCTGCGCGTTCTGCTGGTTGTAATCTGTGCGCAATTTCTAAAATTGCATTTAATCTCACTTCTGGACAAGTTTCAAGGGCCTCTTTGACTCGAGAAACGATTGCGTCTTGTCTTACACAAGTGATGTTACGGGAAACAACACTATTTTCATCTTGACGTTGATTCTCCAACCAATTCGTTGCAGCTTCATCTTGATCCCACAGATAAGATTCTGTGGCACCTTTGTCTTCTATAAACCATCTACGCAACATTGCACCGACTTGTCTAACGTCCAAAGTGTGTTGGGTTGATAGAATTTCCTTCTTTATTTCATCCTCCAAAAGTCTTCTTCTAAGTCGCCAATAAAGCAGTCTGCGTGCTTTTTTCCATGGAATAATATCATGAATGGTATTTTTCTCAAACATTCTCTCTGGTGTATCATGAAGATCCGCGAAGTGAACTGCTACTTGCCGATACATAGGTTCTAAAAGTTGCTCTCTCTTACGAATTTGGCTTTCAATGTCTGTTCGTTCTTCAGCTGAATTTGCATTGGCTAGATTTTCCTAAAACAATGATTGATATCATAATGTGTCCCACACACGACCTATTTATAAAATGTAAAAGATTATAAGGAAACAAAATTAGTTTCTTACTTTAAGCTTCTGTATTACTGAATCAACCCTATGCATAGCTTTAATTATGTCTTTAGCTCTAAACTTGATTTCTACTATTCCACCAGGTTCTAAAACTCCACCTCTGCTTGTATTGTCAGCAAACATTTCCATGTAGCGAGGATTTATCGTTGGATCAACGACAGCCCAAGCACCACCTCTTAGTTCTCCATTTGGTGGAATATATACAAATATTGGTTTGGTATATTCTCGTAAGCCATCCACAATATAAGCACCGAATTTGATAATTTGCTCGTACATGTCTAGAAAAGATATAACGTTAGTAATTCATTCGATAGGTAAGAATGAAATTTTAGTAATTATTAAAAATCAATAAAAACCTTTCATTCCACCAGAAAATCCTCTCCAATTAGCAAAAATAAAAAGTGGAAGCTCTTCTTTTCCAAAGTCTTTGATAGCTTGAGCAGTTTTGTATGCACTGTCAGGGAACCATACTTGTCCTGCCTGAGATATCGTTTTAGCTTCTGAATCAAGATTAGCAGGATCAGCAGGTAAGTGCAACTCAACGGTTCTTGTTTCTACTGCAATAACACCGCAAGGTATTCCGCCTAATCTTGCTCGTCCAGTTACTACAGTTTGAGCCCAAGGCCTCATGATTTCCTGTAAGTAATATTAATAGTATAGAAATGTTCGAGTCATTTTATTAAACTAAATTAACATGTAATATTAATCTAAAATATAAAATATACCTGCCAAGAGCCACGATCGAAGAATCCACTTTCCCAATAATTTGTACCATTTTGTATTCTACCTTCGAGCATGAATCTTGGGTCATATGCTGCTTTTGTAGGAACATACATGATTTCTCTGTCGACTGGATCAGGAAATGGTGCTGATAATATAGGAAGGGGTGCACCCTTAAATTTGGGACAGTAGCTTAACCATCTTAAAGCAGTAGCAACACCCTCTAGGTCCCTTACGTTTGTTGCATGTGATACCCCATTATTATGCATAATTTGTATACCACCTAACTGATTATTACTAGCGTATACTTCACGGCCTAACACAGTATTCAATGCTTTGTAACCAGTTAAAATGATGTGAGAATTTTCTATTTGGATGACCCTTTGTCCAAGACGTACTAGGTAAGCACCAATACCAATCGCTCTACAAGATACAATGGAAATCGTAACGATTTCGTCATAGGCTTTCGATGTTTCTCCGGCAATCATACCAGCGTATTTTAAATTTTCTACACCAAGACCATCATCTTTACCAATAATATCGGTAATCTTATAACGAGATTCTCCTTTATCTTCGATCAACGAAGTTTTCACTGAATTAAGCGGTGCTAAACGCGCGTAATCATCTGGTGTTAAATATATATATCTAAATCCTTTCTCTGGTTCATCCTCATCCTCCCAAGCAATTCTGAACAACGCTTTCACTTCCTCTGCTAGACCAATGCGAGCGCCAGAATTTGCAGAGAAATATATTCGAGGAATTCCAAGCTGTCTAGCTCTTTCAGACGCTCTGCAGAACACTAAGTCTTCCTTCGGACCAAAAGAACCAATCAAATGTGTCAAATCATTTGCTATCAGTATAATGTCTCGACCAGATACTGGATATTCTGGTGTATAAAGTCTTAATCTCCAAGCAACCATACCAACGTTATTCTCACCAGGGAGTCGTTTTTGTTCCACTAAATTGTCACCCTCTAATACTAATTCCACACAATCCATCACAGGATTTGGAATAGTTATATTGCATTGTGGCCTTTCTTCTATGTGTTTAATCCACATTTTTTCGGTTTGTTGTCTAAACATGTCTGGTAAATCATATACATACGTTGTGCCAGAACTTTGTGCTTGGAACCGTTTTGCTTGAAGATAATCTTTGGTTAGATATGGCGTAGAAATTGGAAGACCATGCATAGGTCCTGGTCTCCAGGTACCATTTGCCGTCGAAGAAGGATAAGATTCGAAACGAATGATACCAGTCTTTGGATCGGTTGCCTCCATATAAAGATGCAAATCTATGCTATATCCGCTATCGTTGGCAATGCACAAACGTAAAATAGACGTTGGCTTCCCTGGTGCTGGCCGAATCGTCATTTTAATCTCAGCCTGACGTACTCGTAATTTCCATAATCTCGGGCCATACCTCAGTACCATACTGGTCACGCTTTCTTCTATTCTTACTGGATCCATAATAACTGTGGGTACGAAATTTAGGAAGATATGATTGCATTCCGTACGCTTAGCAAGCGGATGCGAGAACGCGACTTCTAATTCATCCATAGCCTCTAATAGTACACGTTCACCTTCGTTGTGAAGATAATCGAAACTAGCCTCCTTCGTGATAAGATCAGAGTGTCTTATAATGGAACGAATGAAGAAACGATAATCCGTGACTTGTTGTCCTTTGGCAACCTTAGCCCGGCCAAGGTAGAGATGCATTTTTTGATTCGAGGTTGGCAGAGCTTCAAGATCGTAAGTTCTCATTCTGTTTAATTCCAATTGGAAAGCACAACCAGGCTCGAGATGCCGATAAATTTTATCTTCAACAAAACCATCTCTTTGACGGTATGTAAAGAATTTTGGGAATTGTCTTTTCTTTAAAACAGTGAAAGTGATCCTTCGTATGTCTCGTGAGATTAATTCCTCTTTGTTCGCGGCGCACCAATCTCCAAAGAGTTTCGCCATCGTAACATCATCGTGATTTTCTTTCTCTTGGACGGCAATGCTCAAAATATGTACCGGTTCTGCAGATCGTTCACCCATTTCCGCTGTACCAGTATTTTCCGCAGTGCTTAAAGATACGTTTATGGACGTGCTGTGTCTCGATTCGCTTGCAGCTGCGTCTACTGCTTCTGCTAAAACTTTGGCTGAAGTTGAGGTAATCGAAGACAGATCCTCTAGGAGGTCGAAAACTTCGTCGGAATATCGGGTGAATTGATCCATGTCTTGGAAGGCTGCCATAGCCCCGACTCTGTGATTAACCGAAGATTGGTTTTGTATGTTAGGATGATTGTTAGGCAGCAAAAATTGGAAATGTACAAGTGGTACTTCACCAGACAATTCCAGATGTTGCACGCAAGTCAACTCATAACTAATATAAGATCTGCGAACATAAACCTCCAAAGCAGCATTGCAAACTGTACGATTGGAATGGTAGAAGAAGTCATGTAAAATATCGAAAATAGATGTTTCGGAAAGGATAAGTTTCTCTAAGTTTTCTGGATGGAAATCATGGCCGTACATGTCTACCGCTGACAAGAATATAGATTCCATTTGGTTGTGTCTTAACTCGTAAGCAGGTTGGTGAGCAGCGATTAGAATTTGTCTCGCACGTAACGCGACACGACTATGCTCTGTACGATTCAGGCTCGTTAGTTCCGTCAGCGTGCTCGATAACTCGTCCGTAAGACCAGGTTCATTCGCCCAGAGATGATCTATGAGCATAGTTACCAAAACGTTCTTCTTCGTGACTTGGTTATGGCTGAAAATCATAGCTGTTATTGTTGCTACATCATCTTTGTACTCATCGATTAAAGCAGAAACACATTTATCGTAATGTCCTTGTTGGAACTGGCTTTCAACGGTGTAATATTGTCGAAGTAGTTCGTGAACAGCGGTCTTCATTCTTCCACGTATTCCGTTCCTATATCTTTGTACCAGTTGCACTATAGCTTCGGTAGTTAAGAAGAAGACGTCGCGTTCAGATCGCTTGGAAAGACTTGCTGCATGTCCATCGATCACAGCAGCAATTTGTTGACTAGGAAATTGAGCTAAAACAGAAGTTATGTTTCTTTCGTACAGCGACATCAATTTCCTGATTTTTTTCTCTACGGAAATCGGAATTCTTCCTGATATCGTCGCGATCACTTCTTGAAGTTCAAGCAATGGTAAGCTAGGGTCACGAAGGGAATTCATGAATTTCTCAAGAAGTTCTCGTACTCGAGGTACGTGGTACGGATCTGGTAAACAATATCCTCCGAGAGTGTTTTCTAAAGCTGTTCTGTATTCAGCATGAAGATGATTCAATTTTTCAGAAATTGCTGGAGCTACAGTTTCCGGGAATTTACCAGTGTACTCCTGAGCTTTTGTTACCAGAGATGGATCGTCCAATTCTAATCGAGCAATCAACGTACCGGCCTCGAGAATGGCACCTGGTCTTTTAACATAAAAGACGCTACCAGCTTCGCTCGCTGTTATTGTCATTACCATTTTCATGACTTCAATTTCTGCGTATGCTTGTCCAGCGTCCACGTGACCACCATCGTCGACTAGATAGCTGATTAGTTTGCCAGCTGATGGTGACCTCAATAAAGAAGGATCGTTGTCCTTTTCGAAGATGCAGGTTTGGTTTCCAATGATGATCCTGTAACGATCGACTTCCTCCCTCATGTAAGTCGTGAAACTTGCACCATCCAAAGAAAGCAATAATCCTCCATCCGATAGTCGGTGTAGTTCTACTTCTTTATAGGAACCGTTCATAACAAGAAAATAACTATTAGGGCCTGACTTAGCAGTCTGTATTTTATATTTGTATCCGTCGTTAATGAGTTCAACCTAAAAAAATTTTTGTTAAATTTATAATATTCGTAAGCAAGTATTTATACACAAATTGACGATATAAAAATCAACTTACGTCGATAACATTATCTAAATCATTGCTGGCTTGTATTTGTCCTTTCTCCAACGCTGTTTGAAATCCAGAAAAAGCGGCAGTGATTGTCCTATCAGCGATATGAAGCGCACCGCACGTTATGGCTAATAATACATCTGGTTTGTCACTTCTAACGCGTTCAGCAATCAACAAATCAAGCCACGCAGTATCTATATTGTTCTGCTGGAATGATTCAGTTTCTAATAGCGTAATCAAATATTCGACGGTGGTTCTGAAATCACCCCTAATGCTCAATTCTTTCAAAGCTATGACCAAATTTTCTCGAGCCTGGTTACGATCCTCTCCCCAAGAGAAACAATGTCCGAATTGTGAGTCTGCAAATTCATGGAGACCTCCGGAAGCTGCTACCGAGAAGTAACCCCAAACATTCTTCGAGGATCGGAAGTTCAGTTCTTGTACCGTACCAGAACTCGGTTTAAAACCTAATGGAGATATTAAAATTTATCACAGCAGAATTCCTTAATGATCAAGCGCGATCAAATGTAATTTCTTTTATGAAATATAATTTATACCTTCATCAGGATTTTCACTAGTAATTCTCGCAGCTATCACGTGACCCCATGGTTGGGGTTTGTGTCTCGGTTGATCGAAGTCAATGACACTATCTCCCCATGGACTTTCACCATAAAGAAGACGAATATCTTTAATATGATGTAATGGTAGCCCCATGGCAATTTGAAGTTGTGCCGCGGGCAAATTAACATCGGATACCATTTCAGTACACGGATGTTCCACTTGAAGACGTGGATTCAATTCCAAAAAGTAATATCGTCCAGAAGTGTCGTACAGGTATTCGACAGTACCTGCGCTGACATATCCAACCATTTTGGCCAATCTTACAGCAGCCTGTTACAATAAACAATAATGTAAAAAGTACTGTACGGGATGAACACAAATTTTCACAATAATGTCTGTTAATTAATTTATGGTAAAAAATTAAATATTTTTGATTCGCGAATAGGATCGATAATTACTTTTTCCATCTCTTCAAAGACTTCGGGTTTAGCAACCACAGCAGGCGCTTCTTCAATAATCTTTTGATGTCTCCTCTGAATAGAACAGTCACGACCAAATAACGATATCGCGTTTCCATAATTGTCAGCCAATAATTGAACTTCTAAATGGCGAGCACATTTTGCCAATTTCATAATGAATATCGGAGATCCGGGTATTTCAGTTTGTACCTGCCTAAGAAAATCGTTAAGCATTCTTAATATAAAGCTTCCAACATCTTGTTACATAAATATTCTTTACGTAACGTCTGCAATTTATGTAACGAACCATGTAAAAAATCTTTTAAATTAATTTGACAAATTTCCTTCTTACCTAAACAATGTGGGCAATTCTTCAGCGTTCTCCACCTTTCTGATACCTTTTCCACCACCTCCCTCGCTAGCTTTCACCATTATAGGAAAGCCTATTTTGTTAGCTGCTGCCAAGCATTCTTCTACCGTCGAAACGCATCCTTTCTTGAAAAGTTCCGAAGATATTTTTATCTTCTTTCCACTGTACTGTGCCTTTAGTTCCGAACCTGACCAAGGAAGTGTCGGTACATCTGCAGTTTGCGCTACTATACTTGACGCGATTTTATCTCCAAGGGCCCACATTGCTCTCTCGGATGGCCCTGAAAGATAATTACTATTCATTCATTTATTCTTTCAATTCGTAATTTCTTGATTTTTCGAATCGCATCTCTTCAAAACCTACTAAGAAGAATATTTCCTCGAATACCCTACTGTGCATAAGTATCTGCATATATTCAAATTATTACGGCTATACTACAATACTTTGATAGTCGTCGTACTTATGCATGGTAGCGTAAGATTACAGAATTTACTTCACAATTTACAGAATAATCTTCAGCTATCTCTTCATTGTCATCCAATGGATCTTACCAATGAAACACATGTTATTTTTGTGCAGTAATTCTGGCAATTTTGGATTTTCAGAGGCATGACCCCAACCAGCCCATACAGCCTGGACCTGAGTGCGTACAGCGATGTCTACGATCAGCTCGACGTTCGCGTAATTGTTGTTGTTGGTCCCACCTGGCACGGGTACGTACTGATCAGCCATTTTGATATATTCCGCGTTCGCTTTTAGATCCTCCGGAGTGACCATCACGACGAAACGTACGGCGCGTTCGTTCTTGAACATTTCGTACGACCATCGTCGGATCGAACGCATACATTTTACAGCCGCTATTCCGTTGTTGGCGATTAGGACCTGCGATTTGAAAAATTTGATCACTCTATCGATCGTTAACCGTGAAGCGTCGTTTAAGCGATGACTAAATATTGACGATAAAATGTTATTGAAGGACTAGTGTGTCATTGGTAACGGCACTTGCAATCTGAGATACACAAATACGTTTAGAAAACAAAAATACATTGGAGTCCAAGGCGAAACTGAGAAACAAAGGAAAATCTATTTAAATCTTAAAACAAATTTACAATCGAGACAAAACTAATTCGTCGGTTCGGTATCGAGCAATAATTATATGGCGAAAGATTGTTAACGCTAGAACTGTAAAACAACCAAATTTTTTATAATACTTTATCTTCTTCTCTTTTTATGTATAACGTAATTATAGTCGATAGTCTGATGTTATTAGAAGATAAATCGTTGAAGTTATAATTACGCTGTTCAAAATCGGGGAGATGTCATTTGCATAAAAACATTTAGATCCGAATTGAGACGAATATGACTAACAATTAATAAAGAAAGATATTCCAAGTTAAAGTTGTCACGGTACTACCTTGTTTCGTTCGCGGAAGGAACAATGTGCGTTTCACATTGCTATTACAGTGGAGTATCGCGGAACAGGTATATCTAGCAACCTATGATTCAAGATCATTCAAGGTCGCTCGAGGTCAACTACGAAGGTCGTTTGGCCATTGTTGCGAAACTGTACGGCGAGTGCCTTGAGAAATACTGAAGCGGAACGCGACATATCTACGCGTTGAACGACCTCCTTCTGCAATTGCTTCTTTATACTCGACTGCTTTAAGTATCGATTTTATTAAAAAGTTACGTCTCTTAGTTATAGATTACTATCCTGTGCGCGAATATTTTCTACAAATTAAATCATCTCCTGCTCTATTCGACTCGTTCCTTCTATCCGAAGATGTCGAATATCTTCTCCGTTAAAAAGAAATTACATCTTCCGACAATAAGATCCAATAATAATTCAAATTGTCACAATGTTAAAAATTGCAAAAATTTCTGCAAGATTCACACGCTAAAAAATCGACTGTTGTAGTAGAGATACGTAGTGAAGAATATACGGTACTCGTCGAGAAAACAACGTTACCTTGTTGATAACTTTGGTACCGCCGAAACGATGAACAAACTCCTCGGGTGTGGCAATAGTGAAGTCCTTTTCCTGTAACCGGCTCTGCGTCTGAATCATCACCGTGCCCTGCGACATGCTGGGCCTACAAAATCAAACGGAGCGCGCATTAATTTTCATTAAACAGGCGTTGGCTTCGTTTCATCGCTTCGATCCTCATCTCGAGAAACTCGAAGAATCTGTACCAACTGCTTTAAAATTTGCACGCAGACTAGGGTAGCGTGTGATCGTTCTGGGTACAAAAAGCACGGAACGACGAACGTAAAGAATCGTCAGCCAAATCCATTTGCAGGCCGAATAGGCCGAGATAAAAATGAATTATTATTATCGCTAGATTTTACCCATCGTTGTCAGCCATTATGTTTTAAGAAAAAAAAAAAAAGAAAAAGATAAGGGATAAGATACATCCTCGTTGGAGAAAAATGATCTTCTTTTGTTTGATAGGAATTTTATTATATTCAAAATGTGTACTATATCGAGAAAGAAATGATAGGAACGAAGGGGAGAAAGCGTTAGTGGATGGAAAATCTGGGTGAAAATGATGAAAGTAAACGATAAAAAAGATTTTCACGAGTAAAGAGGGAACTTTTCGTCCGGTACATATTCTGCAATAAACGTCGATCGAACGTTGCGAAGAAAATAACGAGAAACGAAGGAAAGAAAGTGTGACCGGATGAAAAATTGGTTTTAGGTTTTTCCCTTGGTATTTCAAGGTGATTTTTATCATCCATTAGCGGGGAACACGCGAATGACAGCGGAGAAAGTATACGAACCGTTAATTTAAGCGGCTCACGCAATGCCATTCCTACAAGTCTGTAACGCTTTCTGAACCTCCTATGTATCTCGCCTGGATGTACAAAATTGTTTTTATTCATACGACGTGCATTCCTTTTCTTCCTTTGACAAAAAACCAGATTTCAAGAGTAAACGCAGATTCGCGCGATTCTTTTCCAATCCATATCCCACGATAATCGCTATATTTAACATCTACGCGATACAACGTCTATTAATATCACTATAGAACTGCCAAAACCCAGTCGAAACGACTGGTATCAGATTTTTGCTTTTCTTTTGGCAATTATTAATATAGTTTATTCTTATCGAGGTGGAAACATATTTGTATAATTTATGTATACAGTCAGTGAGAAATGTATTCGTACGGTATTTAACTTTAACAAAATTACTCGTACCAATTATAGAACAACGTTTGGTAATAGAATTTTAGCAAATAGAAAATATGCACATATTCTTGCTACTCTGTAGAATAATAATGCTGGTGGAAAAAAAGATAGAATATGTATGTCCTTTGTGCAAAATATTAATATTTAAAAAACGACAAAAATACATGCATAATAAGTAGTCGTACTGTTACAGTTTAATGGCAGAAATTAGCAAAGGCTTATCCAATATCTAGGAGAGGAAATTACCAAGTTTGATTATTTTCATACTTAATAGGCTTTCGATTTTATTATAAGGTATCTGATTATATTGTATGAATATATTTATATAAACTAACGAGAACTCTATTCGAAATATTTTTCCATTCTTCTGAAAGAGTCCTCTGTAAATCATCCCTCGATGAAGCCTGGTCACTTCATATTTTTCCTTTCAGGTGGTCTCGTATATTGTCGATAATGTTTATACATTGGCACTGTCCAGGTATTTTTAAACATCTCCAAATATTATGAAAGATTCACGCTCGCGTATTAGTAGCATTACGCTTTCGATCGCTATCTCGTATCAGCATGAAATTGTCTGTCAAACCCATTTACGTATTTACGTCTTAACCAATGCTAAATACTTATTAATATTTTCATAAACAGGAATAGCTATCACGTTCTTTTTTTGGATGAAAATTATTCTGCAAACTTGTAAGATTTATTCGTTGAAATTTTATCGATAAACGGATGTTCTACGATATTTCTATGAATTACTGTACGAATATTTTCTATACCGACCGAATAGCTGGTATCTCTTTTATTTAAACAGAAACTTAATGATACATATTTACACAGATACTCCGTTTATTTTCATATATTCGTATTGCTTCGAGCTATCGAATATTCTAATAATACGCAAATATGTACAAGATAATATATTATTCAATGACACGTTCTTCAAATTTCTTTCCTACCAGCGTATCGTCTGAAAACACTTCTAAATATACCTGTACTTCCCTTGTCATTCTCTTTCTTGTTTTACTAACGTATCGAACGTCTAGTCAGCGGAACAACAACTCGCAACGATCGTTTGTTCAAACAAGGACCGCTTTTTACGAAGGTCAACGGGCCAAGTCCACGAATTTACAACAAAACAATGCTGCATCGATCTTTTCGCTATCTTATGTCCGGGACTATGTTTCAATGATCTAAATCGGCTGATGAAACCTGAATTCGAAGATGAGAAATATCAGAATGTCAGTGAAAATTAAACCAAGGTTGCCGACATTCGAAATGAATGCAAACGTGTATATAGCGTGCGTGCGTGAACGAAGAGAAAATTAGTTCACCAAACGACGTGTTTCGCGATGATTCGTGTCTCTTCATTCAAATTGAAAAAAAATATATGTTTCAAACGTTTTGCTCGTTAATTGTTTTCTTCTCCCCTTTAACCGTCTGTCTCATCGTTACGTCGATTTTCGTTCGTTTCGAATCTTTTAATGGGAAAACCAATTCCTTGATCGATTTAACGCTCGATCGGTATCGTTGACCAAGGACGATTGAAAAAGGTTCGAATTAAATTATTGAACTTTAAGGTCTACTTCTTCTATATTTCCATTCTATGTTTCCCTTCGTCTTCTATATTTCCATTCTATGTTTCCCTTCGTCCTCTATATTTTAGTGCAACGAGAACATTGAAAATGACATTTGTCAGACGTGAAACATCAATGACGTTTATCAAAGTAACATACTGAATAACTAAATATAAATAACTAAAATTAAGCTAAAGTAGAACAAAGTTGAAATTGAAATAGGCAATTAGATAAGAAACCTGAATAATCCAATGATATTAGCGAAGAGATTGATTATCTTTTGGATTAAAAGAGCCAAGTGGAAAGTCGTACTATATCGAGGGTTTAGTTGAATTAACCGTTATAATTCGATGATGTTAAGACAACAAAGTGCATTACGTTAATCCGGCGGTGGATGATTGTTGGTCGTTGGTGAATGGTTGCGGCGTAGAGGCCGATTCTTCGATCGACGTTTTTCCGTTCATTCTCGGTATTCCAGGCATCAGGTTGTCGCAGCTCTTCCAAATCGGATCCTTCTCTGTACTTTGAGCTAAGACGAATCTTTTTATGCGTCTCATTTCGAACCCCCCTACTATTCAATCTTCTCCATGACAGAAACTTCAGAATCTTACAACATTTTGTACGTTTCAGTACGTCAGACTCGCTTTGTTATTTTCCTTTCGATCAGAATTTTGTACTAACAAATATTTTGCAATTTCGGTTACGTAATTTTCATTTTATTTTCTCCGACCATTTTTCCTTTCTTTCTGATCAATTCTAATTTCCAATACTTAATCCAGCACGTATCACAGACAATTTTTTATTTTAATTCACAGGTTTCCTCTATGCTCGTTGTATCTTCAGTTATACGTAATCATTACACGTAATCTTCCATTACAGGTAAAATCGGAACGAGTACACGTTATTTTTATTCCACTTTACCTATTTTTGACCAAACAAACATTTTTGTTTTCTAGAAACAAATAAAATAGTTGGTCGATATTCTTCTAACATTTTCCTGCATCACCATCTTCCAACCGGTCTGGTATTCTTCCTTTGCAAATATTATTTTACACTACGACTTAATTACTTTGCACGATACCTGACCTTCGCTTCGAAGAAGGCTACAGAAACCGCTTCCGGATGGAATACCGGTTCACGAGGCCGAAGTCGAATATTCTCGTTCTTTCAAACACGCCTCGATCTGCCGCGGTATTCATCGAATTTGGCCGCAGATTAACGCGTTTTGTCAACAACCGTAGATTTCCGTGTTCACCGGATCTCTTCGCCTGCGATTTGCGATCGCGTCCCATGCGCGATTTTTCAGCCACACAAGCTATTTTTTCGCATTCGTCCAGTCTACGCGACGCACGACTGAAATCTTCCGGAGTCTACGAAAAACGACGATTTCCGTGAATCATTAATTTTGCGTAGGTCGCGCCAAAGGTGAAAATAAGACGACGAAAACCTTTTTGCGTCTTTTCATCTCACTTCTTCTTCTCTCGAGAAGAAACTTCGAACTTGTTACCGATAGTCGAGCAAACATCGCGAGTCATAGTTCCATCTTTCGATTATTTCTTCGTGGAAACTGCACGATCGTTCATCTGGTAAATTATCAATCGATACTTGATTCGTGTTATCGATTGATTATTCATAAGGCCTTCTAGATGCAAATCTGTGTTTTAGTACGCTATAGTAAACGCCAAGTTTCATATAGACCACGTTCGTAATGGGAATTAAATGATCGTCAGTTTGGAGAACCATCAGCTGATGGTTGTATCGATACTTTTCGTTCGATCTTTCCACCGATGCTTTCGATCGACCTTTTATGGAAATCGGATCTCGGACGCGGATCACGGTTTCAGCCGCGATTTAAGGAAAAACCATCGATTTGGATTCTCAACTGGTATTTGTGTTAATGCGTTTTAGTTGATCTTGCCCGGTGGGTCTTTCACCAAATTAATTAGATACGAATGTATCGTTTTGGGTACGGTGAAACTGACGTTTGACACAGATTTAACGAATCACAACGCCTGAATAGAGGACGCGCACACCTGGCTCGGAAGCGACTTAAATACCTGCCCAGCATTCTTAGAAGACTCGTGGGCCACTGACAGGTAGCAACGTGCACAGTATATACCTTTCATCCAATGTTCCCCTACCTTATAACACGTTGCTCAAGGAAGCAACGTGCTCCAAACTGACAACTCGCTGGCCGCTTGAACGTGTTTGCTCCCTTAAACCACCCTTCTCTTTCCATTTCGTTTTCGTTACTTTTCGTTATCTCACACGTATTGTGCACGCATTAAACTTTAACCGAGATGTCCAATTTGAAAATCTGCCGATTAACACGCGTGGCAGACGATAAACGCGTCGGTCTTCCCAGCGACATGCGTAGTTTTTCGACAAATCGAAATTTCGTTACGATAAACGTTTCGTTTCTTGCGGGCGATTCCTTTTATTCCGTTTCTCACCTTTCTTCGATATTACGTACACTTTGGAAAAGTTTCCCCGCCGCGTCTTTAGGTAAACATTTTTTTCTTTTTTTTTTTCTTTGTGCGGTTTTAACGCGTTACCGTATGTATAGAACTGTGGTGAATTACAGAGTTGTCGTTTCAAACTCCTTTGTTATTGAAGACAGTGTACACGTAGCTGAGATTAAGTTTCATTTTAATTCGAAACTTAGCACTTAGCACGACACGCGCAAAGACACGAGATTCGTAAATGAAGATATCGTTATGTCGAGAATACTGGCGATTCGAGGCAACAGATCAATTTGCGAAAAATATATTTCAACAAAAAAGATTACTTTACGGTTGTGACAGTTTCTTCTTTTTTTTTTTTTTACAATCATATATGACTTTTTCGATATAAATAATGTTAGAAGAAGAGTCATAAAAATTATAGGGAGAGGATACTTAACGCGTATGTAGCAGAGATTGTAAAGCCAAGGAATAGTCAAAATATGATATAAACAGCAGATGCATGTAAGTACTGTTACAGGTGTATAATATCATGTAATCGTAATTACAGCAACGTGCACAAGTGCAACGTAACTATATAAATCTGGTCACATTCTATAAATGTTATCGTATTTAGGATATGCTGTTTACTGGTAGAGATTGAGAGAAGAATAATGAAAGACTAACTAATTAAGGCCAAGTGACGATGGTGACGAAGTAATTGGAAAATTGCAGGTAGATAATCCATCAACCTTCATTAAAAGGAACGTAAGTACATTTTTCTTATTTTGAAATAGCGATGAATACAGCCTCCAAGGAATATTATACTTACTGAGGCGGTATACATAATAACCGACTCTAATGAAACTTAATTAGGTAGATCGTCGTTGCATTCTTCAATGCTACTGTTGAAATCACTTTCCATACATAATTTTGTTATCGTATTGCTTCACGTTGAACTTCGTAATAGCCGTGGAAAAATGTTACGTACGCGATGGAGAATAAACAAACATGAAATTCATCGCGATCGCTACGAAAACCGATTCTCCATAAGTTTGTGAAAAACTGGAAAAAATTCTTTTTTTTCCACTTTTAATAAAAAAGAATATTTACATTAACATTAAACTTACATTTACATTAAACATTAGGTTGAACATCGGTTAATTAGACAAACATTTATTGCTTCTTTATTGATAGTTAATGTAACAAAAAGAAAAAGAGAGAAGGAAGCCTAATCCTCGTCAGAATTTTACAATTTTTTACGGTATTAATTTTAACGTAAACGGCGTGAAAAAAGCGAACGTCTTTCGTGAATCGCAAAATAGTTGTCGTCTTACTGGGCACAGTTCAGTTTAAATAAACGTTTCATGAGGAACGGAGATTTCATTTAAATAAAGAAAATATCACGCGAACCGATAGAACTGCAAGGTGTTCTACTTTTTCTTTAAAATACTGTCACGATTACATAATCGTTCAATATTACGAAGTGCAAAATTATTAGCGTTCGTCGACGAACTAACGTTGTTAGCGTTACAATTTTCATTCGTAACGAAGTCGCTTAGCATTGACAATCGACGTTTCATGAACATCGTCTTTTATTTGAAATTTAAAGCAGCTGAATAATAGTTGTAAGTATCGTGGAGTTCAAAGCTTTCACGTTCGCGATTGTCTTTCGTTTCGTTCCATCTAATTCAAAGACATACTTCGTATTGGGAAACAGTAATAGATATATTTGTAAACTTCAAAAATTACACTGGATCTTGTAAACTTGGCCTCTGTAAACTGCAAAACCTGGTTAACAATATTTTTTCAATATAAAAATAAGTTAATATTTTATACACTACTTTCTCGATTATTATTTTTATATCATTAATTGTGATATACGAAATACAAATAAATTACATGCTTTTTTATTCCGTCTTCTTATTGATTAGTCTATGATGTAATATATTTTTACGTAATACACATTACCGACGTTAAACATATATCGTAATGTAATCTAACGTAATGGACATATTACCTTTAAATTTATCGTCCGAAATACACGTTCGGAACAACAAATGATAATAATAATAAGCATTCACTGTTTTGCAACAATATGCAATTTATAGTTTACTCGCCATCGAAATATACATCGCTACGAATACGCGTAACGTTAAGAAAATAAATGTCGGAAATAAATGATTATGATGTCCTATATTTTGTTCGTGAATTACGAAAAATTTGTAAGTAAAATTCATTTATATTTTCGAATGTTACCCTTTCTTTATCTTGTAAATGTCATATACAATTATGAATAATTTATACGATTATTACGTAATGATCGATGTTTGCGGCTTGCTGAGAAAACGATTAGTCCGTTTTATCATATACAGAAGTAATTGTTCAAGGTCCGTTCCAAATTTTACGAAATCCTAGCTAAATACGCATTGAAACGATGGTAGGAGAGAAATCCGCATGATATAACGTGACCTGACTTTAAAGATCATGAAATAAGAAGGTTCGTTTGTGAAATGTAGTTGACGAAAACGACAGAATAATTAGTTTTAATTTTAAGCATAGAATTAAGAATATTTAATAAAGCAACATCCAAAAACTATATGTTATATATATTTTAATGAATATGATTAAAGCAAATTAATTGATTTGTACAGTAGATAAAACCATACTGTACCATACTTCGATTATTTCGTAAGTTATTATACATATATTATGTACGGTCGATGTATTTTTCCATTTGTATATTTTCCATAAATACACACACAGGTACAGGTTTTATAATATTTTATGACATAAACGTATAAATTTTTCATTTAATAAAATTTGAAAATTTTAATGAAATATAAATAATTTATAAAGAGAATATTTATTTATTCATAATATATATGGTAATTAAGCTTTAACTTACGTAATTATATAAATGTGTTGCAATTTAATTATTGGATATCAATCAGTATTTCTTATAACAGTTAAATTGCTGTTTAATTATTTTATTTTTATATCTGAAACTAGTAATTATTAACTAAATTTCATAAACAATTTTTTTTTTTTTTTGGTCTTGCGATCTTCTGATAAATCTAAGAATGACGTTATACGATGAAATACGGCAAATAAAAAAAAATGACGAATTTCATGCATAAAGACAGTTCTATGTGTTATGAAATCCTTGTAAATATTCAATACCGTTCGAGTCGATAATATGACTACATTTTGTTGCTCTCGTAAATGAAAAGTGCTCACAATTATACGTAAATAGCGACAGAGTTCTACTAGAAAAGAGAAAAAAAAAATAAAGAACAAGTTTCAAATTTGCCTATAGCGTATTCATGGAATGCAGATCGATATCATAAAAAGATCACGTAAATCATACTACTATGCTACTTGAAACATCCCGCTAGCCTAACGAACACGTCTCGTTTGTATCTCTCCTAACAGTACAAGAAGATGAATCAATCCTAATCGTCCACGATCTTAATAACTTCTCATTCATCCTTATGGAGCGTTTAAAGATCATTGTCATGGTGAAGGGTAATTGTCTTTTAAGAATAGACACCGTTCACAGGGCAACTGTGCCCAACAAACAATCGTATATCACTTCCCATGGTTCAACACGTGGTAGAAACTCCTGATGTCTCCATTTAAAACGGAAGAACTTCTTAAGGAAGAATTCTCCTTTTAAAGAAGGTACCCATTATCGTACAATAGCCCTTGCCTTTTAATAATAATTTCCAAAGTCATTAACGGTTATTCGAAAAGATCTGATCTTCGAATAAATCTCGTGAGAATTGATCTGTCGAAGATCGATCAGGATCAATCAATAATAGTTATCACCATATATATATATATACACATAGTATCTTCCTCGTTGGAAAAGATTTCCCATGTCGATAACATCTTCTTTGTTTTGACTTTTATTTACTACTAGTTACTTTATCTTATCATTTGTTATCGTATGTCCCTTTTCAATATCTAAATCATATAAATCTATAACGTTTCCTTTCCACTAATCTCTTCGCCACTTGAGGTAAAAAAATATAATTCTTCGGCTAAAAATAATCTAACCGCGATCGCTTATCCATCGAACATCAATAGGATCCATGTGGATCCGTGGCGAGTCCTTAAATCGAATACAAAAGGGTCGCGTCAACGAGAGTGACCGTTCTCGGCTACCGTGTTTCGTATTTTCAATTATGTCGTTTACCTGTTCGCTTTTATCTGATCGTTTAAATAGAAATACAAGATCTAGAGAAGAAAAAAAAAAAAAGGTAGGAAAAAAAGATCACCTGAGGCGCTTGCGGCGCTCGATCAAACCAGCCATGGCATTCTGCTGCACCTGCGTTGTGGTAATATCGTATGATTCGGATGGGAAGCTATCCTCGATCTCCAATTCCTCGCTGCGATCATTGTCGGGCTCCCCGACGACGAAGCTCACTGGATTTTCCGACATGGTGCTGCTCGAATCGTTGGACCTGTTCACGTTCTGTTCCGAATTCTCCTTGTCGTCTGCCTCTCTGTCAATGTTACCTTCAAAATGTGTTTCGTTTCATTCAAGATCGGCCATATTTTAAAGAGAATTCAACATCCTTTGCAAGTAAATCTCGTGGCCAGCGAGTTATAGAAATTCGCTATCGCGTTCTCCCCATAGCGGCTCGCGAATCTCTTTTCCGCTTTGCCGTTTGAACACCAAGGGCCACTCTTTAAACATTCAACAGCTCTTATATCGTTCATTTTTCACGTCGTTACCGTGTTATTAATTCGTACGCATCGATAGTAAAATTTATCAATTTCGTTCGCATTTATCGCAAGCTTCGATCTTAAATTTTATCAATACCATCTATACGCACTGCAAGTTTCTCGACTTGTTTACATCTATCTGTAATCTTTGACGTTAACGCTGATCAGTTTTTTTCTTTTTCTTTTTTTTTTTTTTTTTTTTGTTAATTTATCTATCGAAGCATTTCACGCGGTGTTTCTTCCTTCGTGGAAATATAACGTCCTCGATAAGCTTCCGTGCAAATCTTTGGAGCTTTTTGCGACAGATTGTGTTGCGAGTGGCCCTCAATTGAATCGCGTCGAGTATATCCCGTAGCACGTAGGCAAAAGATCCAAGTGACGTGGCCAAGAGAAGATGTGGTCATGCCAAATAAGCCGCATGCATTTCCCAAACAATAATAACGAAAAATACGAGAGAAGCATTTCTTCGTCAAGCAACCGTTGTATTTCGGGTGATCCGACCCAGCACGTGCTTGTTATTTGCATACGTAACAATTCGGAAATCCCAACCAGATGACCAACTTCGTCGAAAGCCAGATGAAATGGTAGACATGCAAACTGATAGTACGAAGGCGTGAATTTCGTGACACGTTATGATTAATTTGAATATTATCGCAGTTATGATTAATTTTGTTATCACCGTGGTTATGATTAATTCTAATATTATACGATGTATACGGTAACTGGCGAAAGTATTCGAACACTCGAAACCTTTCACGAACACGTTAAGTCGTATTATACGAAACATTTTGAAATTTCAGTCACGCTGTAATAAAACATAAATACCATCGTTGTACTATTATGTAATATGAAATAAATGTGAGAACGTACATGAAAGCTATAAAGTATTTAGTGTAAGTGCATGTGCCTCTAAGAAGACAAATTGTTAAGCGCCACTTCTGATCATTTTTTAATTTGCAATGGCGTAAGAACACGATCGACGCTAGATTTTCAAGAAACGAATGCTTCTTCCACGAGTTCATTCGTCGCGAGGAAACCAAACTTAAGAAGAGCAGCGTTTGTAGCGTCGTCGCTTTTCTGTACTTTCCGATTTACGGATTCGATTAACGTGGCTTCTGAACGTGGTTCATATATTTCGCAGAGGTCACGAAGCTATTTAAACCATCAATTATCCATTGTGTCAATAAGCTTCGATACTCGGTGTATCGGTGAAGTTCCGCTACGAGATTCTCGTACAACCGAATACAATGTTGATAAGAACAATAACGCCAGTATCGTCAGGCAACGTAACCCGCGTTAAAGCTTTCAATCGAATCATTCTCGCTCATCGTACGTCACCACCGATACGACCTTTATAGTGTTTACGATACATTGACATCCTTTAAATTCATGAATAAACTTTCAAGAGGCACCTGAGTGTTCACGTAGATTAGCAACTTGTTAGTACTCGGTGCTTCGTCGATGATGATTAGTTACATTTGGTAAACCGTATTTTCCGTTGTTTTCGAGATTCGAGCGAAAAATGGGAAAGAAATACCACTGCAAAAGGAAATTGTTAATACCAAAACCACTAAAAACGATTAGTGAAAACCATCGGACAAAGTAGAAAGTGAGGATAGGACGCGCGAGAGCTTGGAATCTTGGAGCTCCTCAAATCTCGAGAAATTCCAGGTTCTCGAAGTTATCTTTGTAATTCGAAGTTCTTCAAGATCAGCTAAATAATAATTTGCACACGAAGATATCGTGACACCGCGAATGTACTTTTACTTGGCTCGCGATTGACCAACGAATTCGTGTTTATTAGACTTTGCTCGTCATCAATTCATCGGTATCGTTTATGCGAAGAAAGCACAAAAACAGGTTTCTCGCGAGCCAAAAATTCCATCTTTCTTTCAAATTTATCCGGGGGCGAACGATACAAGCATTTTGCGTCTTTACAAATACCCACCTCTAACGAAAACACCAACGAAGACGAATCAGAAGCAGGGCAAAACCAAGAGAAAAATAAAAAGAAAAAAAAGGAAGCCAACCCAAATTTCGAGGAAGCCTGATTACTCACCCTCGTTTCCTCTACCAAAGTTTAAGAAACGAATTGCTGGTATAATGTCAGCCCACCACCCTTGCTGAGCTCGATCCGTGAAAATAGGTCCAAAGTGAACGTATCGGCGTGCTATTACAGCGAACGTGAAGCCAACGAAAACGGGAGCAATGAGAAGAACTGCGGAGGGAACACTTCGGGAATCACTTTGTCGAGCTTGAATAAAACCTTGAAAGAATTTCCGAGGATCAAGTAAAGGACCCTTTATCCGAGAATTTGTCTTTGGGGCTCGCGTTTCTTACTATGTTAAACGGAAAGTTCGTGCGTTTTCATCGAAGTCCGTAAGGGACTGCATTTTCTACTTCTTTTCATTTTTTGTATTTTTGTGTAAGAAAGCAGAACGCAAAATTCGATAGCTTGTATCGATCCATCGCAAGATCGTCTTCTTTTTTTCTCTCGAAATTTGCTTTTGCAGCTAAACGCGTGTCTTTTTCGTCTAAAATTTTCAAAGTATCGTCGTAACGTTAACATGTTGTTTGTTTTAGGAATCGTGCAGAATATCCTTCGCGTAAGTTTAAAGGTCTTACGTCTCTAAACGTGACACGTTGTTTTCATTTTCAATTATGTCATGTTCAAATAATTCTTGTTGAATCGTGCAGCGATATTGAAGTTAGAAAATCAACGACAATGTACTTGGTACGTTTTTCTCTACGCTTTGTTTCGTCCCTCTTATATTTATTATACCCTTTAATCGACGACACAATTTTCATTATTCTCTATTGCTTTCTTCCGACGTTACGTACGTTTTCCGACCTTTATTATTGCTACTATTATTGCGATTCAAAATTATATCATTCAGATTCCGAAGTTCGGTAAGTAGAAAAATGATACAGCGAATAAAGTTAAACGAAAACACACGCACTTTCCGTTTAATCAAATATCCGTTTCGAACGTTTCACCCTTTACCGATACATAGGACACGGATACGTTCGTGCGGTACTGTGCAGAAGCTATTCGTGGCGAACTGAGACCAGGAATGGAATATTGCACGAACCTTGAAGTTTACCGATGTAATCGTATAATATCTTTTTCGTATCAAAATCGTTCAAGATGAAAGTTAAGATCGAAGAACGGGAGAATTTCGAGGCGCACCAAATTTCCAACTTTTTTAACTGATCTCAAATAAACCGCGCGATATTTTTAACATAACGATCTCTGCGCTTTAAAACCGGTACATATTTTTCTAATAATTCTACTCCACTTTCCAAAATCTATCACACCTTACGATATATATATATATATAAAGAGACAAATTTCGATAATTATACAGACCGAACACAGATACGAAGATCCGATTAATATTCCAAGCGAATCACGGTGAACCTTGCCGAAACGCTTCAGGGAGAACGCGTGTTCACCACGAGTTACTGTGTTCCAACGATTTTAAGAGATCATCAATGTACCGAAAAAAGTATCCAGAAGACCTCGAATCATACCAGGTGACAGTTTGATCTCTGGATATTTGCGTTCTTCGTGTCGACGAACTTTTCCCGCCAACTTTCCGCCGCTATCCTATTGCCTGAGTCCTCCTCTATGATCCCTTCTGGTGCTTGACGATTTTCCACGACAAGCAACAGACAAACCGACGAAATATTGAAAAAGAGAAAGTTAGAAATATCCGAAGTAACGATGTCAATACAACGAAATTGCAATTAATATTTCGCAAGGTGAAGATTTAATCCTTATATCTTTTCTATTTCTATGCTTTATATCAAAGAATTCCTTCTTTATGTTTATATCGTAGATAAATTTCGTTCGAAAGAAGATCACTCGCGATTTCGCCTGTTTCCGTAGATTCCTAGCAACGCGATCAGGCGATCGTACGACGTGCCCTCGTCATCGTCGCGCTTCTATTACTACTTCGTATTTCACGACGGCAAGCGCGAAAGGAGATACGACGACGCACTAGCGTGCACACGTTGTTCCTACCGACACCGCGCCCCTTCGTCAACGTAACGCGACTTACACGGAGAAGAGGAAATCGGTTGGCGTCGAAATACGAGTCGAACGGAGTACATAGATTGTCTCGTGCGTACACGGAGTTGAAACGATACGAAGAAAAAGAAATAAGAAGGAAAAATAAGAGAGAGAGAGAGAGAGGGGGGGAGGGGGGAGGAAGGGAGGGAGGGGGGGGAGGGGGGAGAGAAAAAGAAGAAACCGGACGACAAGGTTCAGAGGTCGTCAGACATCGACGACACTGTGTTTGTTTCCACTGAACTTTTCGCGGCAACGCGTTTTCGATCCACGCCGATATCGCGTCCGATGGTCAGAATTTTTGTGCGGGTCAAAATGTGATTGACACGCGTGCTTAGTTTCTTTCCTCGCTTTTTCATCGTTTTCGTCGATATCTAATTTGTTTCGAATTAACCGGTTCCTTTTTTCAAGTACGCTCTCCTCACTTTCGAGCAAAGGAATTTGTTCCAGAAAGACCGATACGATCGTTCGTCGTTTGGTTTTCTTCGTCCGCTCGTAACGCTTCGATGGTCGATGATTCGTTCGACAGCGACTTTTATTCAGTATGTTTCAGTGCTTTGTGGTATTATCGATGAACAGACGGATAATATATTGGTGTGCTCGCTCCTTTCTGCTATTCTAGTCGACTTCACGATTAAGCTTTACAATTAAACGCTCTTATAGCTTCTGTCGTAGCCTCTACAGTCTATCCGCGGTTTTACCCAACGCTAACTTTGTTTGTTGTCTTGGAAGATCAGTGTTACGCATAAATTGTTCTACACACGTGTGGTTCCCGGTACTTTCGCTTCTTCGCATTCGTCCCTTCGTTTTCCTATTTTCGCGTCACTTACGGCGATTCTTTAATGAACTATATTTAGATTTGTTTGCCGATAATCGTTATTATCTTGTAAATGTAAGTCATCAACGGTGTTATTCAGTCTTCTGAAACGAAAATGAACTTCCTTGTTTTCCCGGTGTTGTCTTTTTTTCTTTTTTTTTTTTTTTTTTTTGAACAGTGCTGTCAACATCTTAATGGATCCCGATCGTTGAAAACGTAATGATAGCTACGCATGTAATACGTAGTGGAGGGATACGATATGGACATTACCACGAGGAGGAAGGACGTGAGTGTTATTCACACGATCTGGTGACGTCCACGTGTATAAGTATAGTCAAACGTACGATGTAAATGCGTATATCCAGTCGTATTATGGATTGGTATTCTACATATAAGATTATATAACTCGTGTCATGCGGTATATTTATCTGTATTATCCAATATATTATTTCACATTATTCTTTGTTACTATTCTCATATATTATTTGTTATTATTATTTTGCGTTGGAGAAAATATAAAAAAATCTCTTTGCGATTCCTTCGCAAGGTAACTATCGCGATAATCGATTTTCGTATTTGATATCGATCTAGGTAATAATTATTTCGAAAACGAAACTTCTGGTATCTTCGATTAATCGTGATAAATTAGCTGTGAAATTATTTCACAAACTTCCAACTTATTTACACTTTCCTCGTGTATTTGAAAAGGAAAATTCATTTCCATCGTTACTCATTTTTACATTACTTCGTACCAGACAGTAATATCGTCAGTTTTTACTTAACCAAATGATGCACGAAGTTTTGCTTAGGAATTCTTTAATTCTATAATTTGCAAACCTATAACTTTGTGGCAAATTTCCATTTACGAATACGAGTACCATTCCTTCGTCTCTTGTCGTAAAATACGTAATTCATCTGTAGTATTACAGTATATTAATAATTTTACGTAATCAAATTGTACGGGAAGTCTGTTTGGAAATTTTTCAGACTTTAGAATAGACGTTCCGTTTGCAGAGTCAGAATCATCGCGTTTAGAGATCAACAACATTTCGTACTTCACATTAAAATGAATGCTCAGCTTTGTCGACGATAAGTCTGTACGTGTTCGCTATTTCGATCGGAAAGAAGTTGTCCGTTTATCAGCCGAACGGGAGAAATGCTTTGATGATAGTTAATCGAGACGGAGAAGATTTTGACCGCGAGTGCCGCGTGCTCGATTCGTGACTTCTACGAAGAATCGTACGATGTTAAGTCACAAATCCGACAACTAACTGAGAACGTGCTTGCCTGATTGTGTATCAGTAATTTACAAATCGTCTATCTAACGAGGTCTATCGTGATAATACTCTCAACCTAAACGTAAACTTATTGTTACGTTCGCTAGCTCCTCAACAACGCTTCTTCTCTTTTCCTTCTTCTTTGTTTGTTTTGCCCTTTTTTTCTTTTTGTTTTGCCTAGGCGATATTAGAAATTCAATTAGAAATGAAATTTCTCACCGTAATCAGTAAGCTTTTAGATTTGGCAATATTGATTGATTATTTGACTATTTCATACTGTACAATTTTTTTACACGCGGTATAGAATGTTTTTACGCAAAAAAATTGATTAATAATTGACTAATAGCGCAAAAAATGAACAGTAAGTGCAAAAAACTACAGATTAAAATGCGATCGTCAAGTATGTATAACGTCAATAACTTTAATCATACGTACGAAGTTATAAGATTAAATTATATTTGACAAAAATCTCATAATAATGTTATATGTACAATACAAACAACTTGTTGCTGATAACATTAATAAGGGAACGCTTTTTATTAACATTATCAGTAGTTTCATGGTGTGGGAATGATAGAGAATGACGTGGAGGGGATGAGAACCTTTGACCGTTTCGAAATACACCTACAGTATATTCAATTGTCTTGTGAAATTTGTAATTTAGAGACAGTAGGAACAGTTTTATGATATCGATAAAATACATATCGCAGGTGCGAAAAGCTGATGGACAATAATTATTCTGAATGTAAGTAAGTTCTTGACATAATCTCAAGACAAGCTACAGCTCAAGCTCGAATAATCACGATCAAAATGCTAACGTATGTAATATACGGTAGCGCGAGATATTTTTATATTCAAATATCTTTGTATTTTCAAATCAATCTGTTTCCATAAAAATAGTTAAACATGTATCTTCTAAATATTTCTTGTAGTTGTAGAAACTTATCCACCGTAATTAATGACAGTTGGATCGATTTTTTTCAAAATGATATACATATACATATATATAACTTAATCAACCGATCTATGAAAAATTAGAGATATAATTAGCACGATACTAGATATCATATTTAGTAATGCAACAAAAGATTGACTATCAAGGTCGCCGATCACGTGATATGGGATTTTATAAAATCGCATGATATGTAAAATGTCGTTCATTGATAAGTGCAGTATCATCTATTGCATAATCGACAACACGGGTATTACGATTGACAGCCTATAAAACATTTGTATACTAATATGCGAAACATTCTATCATTTTTTCCCACAGTTTAACTTTTAATATCTTCGATTCGAATGTTTCCTTGTATTCTTGTTCTTCTTTTATTTATACAATTTTCCTGTTGACCGATGCACGATAGTATGTAATATTTGAACTGAATGAAAAGATACAAACCGAAAATGTCGACAGAGAAAGAAAAGATCTTCAAAAAACTATTACTTTATCGCAAAAATCGACGATCAATAGATATCGTATATTATCAATTATGAAATATAAATAAATTCAATGACGCTCGATAACACTAACAAACGTAATATCTACAAATAAAGGGTAAAATATAAATTGTCAAGCTGGAATGAAATAGTTATACGAAGATTAGTTTATAAATAAATTAACTTATCGTCTGTGAATTCGTATAAGCTATTAGTGTATTTTAATTTTACGAAGCACTACGTAGGCATACGGAAGTGTATGTTTTCTTATTTAATAAACGTATTATAGCGCTACGATTCCTCAAAATTTTAATACAAGAATCCAATACTTTGCATAACAAACGGACGAAATTTTTATTCATATTGTATTGTACGACAGTTACGTATATTTAGCGGTAACAAACTCTATAGATTTTCACACAAGGTAATCAAAAAATTGACAGACCGTTCTGATTGGTTGATTGGCGAGTCAGGCGACGTATACTCTATTTTGATTGGTTGGTGGAAACCGTGTGGTGTATCCAAGTAACACGCGTCACCAACCGATGTATACGAATACAACTCTAAACGCTACTCGTATATGGAAATTTTTCATCTAATTTTTGGGTAATTTTCAATGAAAAACACCGAGACCCATATAAAAATGAAAATCTAGAAACTTACCGGTGACGAATCTTTCGCGGTGCAGTAGCACGCTCTTCATTGAGGTTAGGTTTGTCTGCCCCTCCGTGTTCTGTCATTCGATATGCTTCTATTCGTTATTCGTCACGAAAAAATGTTACACGGCACTGCCTTGGCCCAGTTATAGTTTTGTAACGACTGAACACAGTCGATCACAACATAGGAAATTATTGTCACCTTTTAAACATGGATTTTTTTACTTCCGCTAAGGCACGTACACTGTGGCACAACATAAAGAATTCATATACCGACACCACACCACCTTTAGGTCCCACTGTTGATTTCTACATAACGAAGGTTCCTTTATCGGTAGGGAAGAACCTTCCAGTGTTGTGTTTCGTACCTAGAGGTCAGGATCCCACAGTACCGGTAGTTTCAAATCAGTTTATCCGTGATTATGGATACCATTATGTGGGACACGAATTTAGTCGTAAATATCGTTAAAAAAGTACGCTTTGTTACGATAATCATACTAGGGTAACGATTTATAGAATTATCTGAAACAGTTATGATAATATTTGTTGGTTTGCTAACTAAATGTTTTAAATCGTGTCATTTGAAAGTAGCATAATTTTTATGTATTATATAACCTTGTTACGTTCTTTTTATTATTTTCGATTCGTAAACAATTTCTTAAGTTTTATGTTTTATGTAAAATAGATATTAAGATGTTTCGAAGAATGGAACACCAGGTCTTCATATGAGAAAGTGAAGTACAGTTATATAGATGTTACATTAGTGAAAAATGACACAATGTATTATACGATACAAATCACAAATTATGGGCAATCTATAAATGATGTTTTATCATTTTCACGTGAAATATTTTGGAACTTCATTACCACAAACACCGTTTTTAAAAATTCAGTAATTGCTACAGTATGTAGTCAGAACGAATATAGCGACTCTCAGGAAACACTAGATATATATTTCGTGTCTAATCGTTTATCATTGGTGCATAGTAAGAAAAACGTAAATCTTATCAATTTCCTCTATCAGAAAGCCTACTTATCTTTTGTAATTAAGGTATGCAATATTTTATAGATGATACCGATTTATTTTTTGACATTACTAGCTTACTGAAGTGTTTATATTATATTGTGAAATCATACATGTATCTATTTTTATAAACTTTTATCTTTACACGTTACAGGATAAACTAATTTTTTCTGACAGAGAAAAATTCACGAATATTATATTGAACGAAATAATTTTATTACAGCAATTCAATTTCCATATAAAGTTTATGGTTCATATTAACCAAAACATGTTATACTGTAATCATATTACACTTGATAACCATTATAGATCATGTCATGTGCTTGCTATTGCTCTATCAAACGTAATTAAACATAGTTCAAGTATTGAGTTTAAGGAAAATTGTTTTTCTATGTTAAACGTGGAAAATTCACACGAGGTAGAAGCAGCACTTATGATTAAATTAATACCGTTAATTCATCAAAATTATAGCTTTTCTAGCATTAATCAATCAGAGGAAAAGTAACAGTTACATTATCTATACCATATTATTTCTAAAATGTAATAACAATTATATATATGTAACTTATTATACAAAAATTAATCTTACTGTTTAATTTAATATTCTACTTTGTAGAAGTAATAAGAAAAATAAATTTTATTTTATCAGTTTATTATTTTATTCGAATTGAATTGTTCCCATATAAACTATATATCGCGCAACCGATAGAATCCTGTGAAAATTATATATAATATTAAATACATCTTACCGTTTAACGCAATGTTCTACTATACAAATTGCTGGAAAACCTAAATACTTTTTTACTGAAATTGAAATGTTCCCGCCATAGGTTAGCGCAGCCGATAGAATCCTGCGCAAGTGTAGTTGCGCATAACAAGCGTAGTATTCATTCTTCTGCCCAGTCAAGACGCGAGGATCAGGTTAGGCAGGTCGGATTGACAGGAAAGTAGTGGAAACAGTATTTTGTGGGGGTTCGTAAATGAAGGTTAATTTCGCGGGCAACCCGGTGAAGTCTGTGGAGACGAACGAAGGCGATGCCACAACAGAACTGTCAACAAGATATCCGTATTGGTTTACAAGTCTCGCGGTGAATTAGCCAGGGACAAACATGGCTCGCGTTCCGGCAGACGTGTGTTTTTCTTCGTGGTGAACCTAGAGTACCTTTTTCTCGCTTCTTCGTCGTGCTCTCTGTCTCTGTTTCGCTAGGCAGGGATCCTCAACCTCGGGAGTGGTGATATTCACGCAAGTACGTAACGCATATACACACCCATTGTAACGCGCGTATTCACGCGGCTTAATGTATATTAATATACACGCTAGGTAAGGGAAGAGGAGCTTCCCTCTTGTTAGTATGCAAGTGCCGTTTCGGTGCCCCTTACGTGGCCTTATTTGCACTCGCGTACGATCGGCGCGCGAAACCAATCAAAATGACCGTTCTCCTTTTCGCATGATTTTTTTCAACAGTGTATATTACGTCCAACCCGTGTAAGTACGCTTTGTATCCAACCAAGTCTTTAGTCGTGATTTCGTTCTGAATAAAATTGCAGTCGCGTACGATCGTGTACGACGTACGAAACAAGTCAAAATGACCGTTCTCTTTTTCATATCATTTTTTTCAGTAGTGTATCTTACGCCTAACCTATGTATGTAAGTGTGTTTCTTGTTAGTACCCGAGCAAGTTCTTGTTTTCTATTCATAATAAAATTACACTCGTGTACGATAGGCGCGCGAAACGAGTCAAAATGAATCTTTTAACATTATCTTTTTTAACAGTGTATAAGTAGTACGCTTACTAATGAAGACTTGCTGCAAGTAAATTCTCATTGTTGATTCGTTGTTAATAGAATAACGCGTGTTGCTCTTTCCTTGTGTGTTTCTATTACTCGTCGTCTGGTCGTGAACGTGCGTGTGCGTGTAACGGTGCAGTAAATGGCGGAGGATGTAAAAGGGCTTTCCTAGTCTCTACGATGTGCCAGCAGAGAATTATCGGTATTGTCGTTTCCCTGACATAACCGCCGTTACTTCCCCTTGCGCGAGTCGTTTCAGGTGAGAGTCGATATTCCAGCTGTTTCTCCGTTTCTCGTTTACTCTATACTCGATATTTATCGTGATATGCGAATCAACTATTCTACCATGTAAATACGTCCGTACAGGCTTATTTATGTGGCCCATTACTACGATGCAATTTCGTATGCAAAGTTCATTGCACTTAACCCTGTGTATTACGCGATACCGCATGGGATCTATTCTTTTTCTTCGAAAATCTTCACGAACCTTTTAACGCAATAGATAACCTCAAAATTTGCGTAGATACTACAGTTCGCTCTGAGTATTTTTGCTAAGAGACAGAATAAATGATTTGTATTATAATGTGATAGAAGTTGTATTAAAATGAAAAGGAAGATTTATTCTTATAGATTCATTTAATCATGGTTCCTCGTTTATATTTACTACGTACTGCATTTATGTTTGGATAGTATCATTGAATTCGAAGATTTTAATAAGATATCTATCTTACAATCAGTGTTTATCATACACATTTAGTAGAAGAATATGTTAAAGTGCGATGATAAATTCCTAACCCTATAGTTTACGACTTACGACATCGTGTCAGAATCCATATAAAATATTGAAAAATTATACGAAACTTGTTCTTAGATTTCGAAGTATCAACAAATAATGAGACGTTGGACAAATACTGCTCTTAATTGAATACTAAAGAGTTATATAGTCCAGTCTCATTACACGTAAAATGTCTTCTATAACACACATTATTAAAATATTCGTGAAAAGTTTCTACATGTATTCGAATACTTTCGTGAATTGACATGTAGGAATTGAAGTGCGTGTAACGCGATAAGGGCTTCTCGTGTGCACGATGCTTAATTAAGTTCTCATTGTACGTACGTTACACAACCGGAATAGAAGAAAAACAATCCGCGCGGCTTGTAATTAAGCAATGGATGTGGTTGCGCGTGCTGGAACATCACAGCGAGAATAATAATACGCAGAAGGCGGAAGAATTCGTGAAAGAAAAAGGTTCGAATACCACGAACATTTGCATTCTGTGCTGTAACACACGTTTCGAGATATGTAGTAACCTTGGCATAGTAAAGTTATCGAAACGATGTAATCTTCTCCCTCTTGAAAAACTTCATCTTGGCTCGTCTCTATCAAACTCGTTAAGCTATATTAAGAGACATGTCAACGGCTTTGTGAAATTATTCGTTTCTATGGTGTAGCCCATGCGCGCGCGTTCGTGAATTAGTCGCGTCGTTGACGATATTGTTTCGGTAAACGTCGCGAACCGGCGCGGCGTTAAGGTTATGAAGTCATTTCAGAGATGAATTAACCTCTATGCTAGTTTTTCGATTTATTTGATGCGTAATATTTTTAGTATGAATTGATATATGTAATTTCTT
Source organism: Bombus vosnesenskii (assembly GCF_011952255.1). Taxonomy (NCBI): domain Eukaryota; kingdom Metazoa; phylum Arthropoda; class Insecta; order Hymenoptera; family Apidae; genus Bombus; species Bombus vosnesenskii. The sequence continues at coordinate 2,694,422 of NW_022884330.1, read as the reverse complement.
TTTCAATTGTTGGATTATTAGGCAAATTATCATTACACAAACATAGGTTAACCTTGCAATGGTAATAGTAATAGTTATATCAAACGATACACTACGATTTCTTAGGTTTGACGTAGACTTTCTAAAAATTTAAGTTATGTAAAAGATTCTGAAAAATTCATTGATATTTACTTCTTTTAAGGTGAATAACACGAACTATTCCTTTTCTTTTTTAATAAAGATAGTCAATGGACACTTGCCAGTTTTGACTCGTACGACACCGAAGCCCAAACACATGTGGATCGAATTAACTTCTAGGGATTCAAATTTATCGATCGAATTTGCTATTAAAGGAGCACATGAAGCTCTTCCACATTTTATACTATACATAAATTTCATTTTAAATCTTTTAAAGTTTTATAACAAGGTATATCATAATTAGGATCGTTTTTATGATAAATTTTCTTCCTCAGCCGCCATTTTAATTGCCTCGATCTAACAACTTCTTTGCCCGCAAATATTTAAGACGTCGTCGTATAGTACCGGATATGGCATGGACTTTTTACTTGTGCCTTTGTTACACTTTTATTTTCGTCGTTTCTCCACTGTATTACTGCTGCACATTCTTAGGCAGCGTAAAAAACGAGAAAAAAAGAAGAAAAGGAAGCAACCATCAGTTTTACTCGTGGACGTGTAACCGGATGTACTCTTTAGCAAGAAAAACACTAGTCTGTGAAAGAGCTTCTGTTAATTAGTCGAATGAGAAATATCGATAAACTATATAATAAGATGACTTTGATTTCCAATCATTACGTATTACATATGTTTGTTCTATTCTTCTTTTTCTTTCTAAGTTCTTATTTGTTTAGAGGTTATGTTAATTGGGCATTGAATAGACGCGAGAAACTAAAAGTCTATGAAATTTTCTAAAAGTATTAACGTTATAGTAATAGTATAACAAATTGTAATATGTCATAGTCATAACCTGTAACTAATTGTATAACAATTAATATTTTTGAAACACTCAGAAGGTTAGCAAAAATATACATTTAATTCCAAACAGTTTTTGATGGTATATCGTTGAATTTTAAGCTCGATTTCTTAGAAAAACCAAGAAATATGACTTGTAATATTTTTCTCCTGTGATCTTCAAATGTAATAGATAGATTGTATTTTTCAACGTGGCCCGTTTTACTTTCGAGTCGTTCTCTTAATTAGTTTGGAAAGTTAGTAACTCTACAGATTAAAATGTTAATCGCATAACACTTCCTGTAGATAGCTTAATTACAGGTTCCCGTGAAACATCGTGTCGTATTCCTGTTATTTTTTATCACCTCAACGAATAGGGATCCTTCCGATTCTTTAAATATTTTCTTTTTGTCAATATCTAGTACATTAGCGGACCGTTACTTTCTTTTCATCTTTTTAACCATAACAATCTGTTACGTTTGCGTAACTAGTAATTCAACGTACTATACTGATCTGTGGCAATAGTTGTTGATATTGACATTTCATACCAAGCAACACCGTAATCATAATCAATCATTAGTATAATTTTTGCTTAGAGAAACGACGATCAATTATCAAAATGAACACGTGTGAAGCTCACACGTACGAGAAAATGATACAAGTAGTATAATCCTCAATCTGGGGAAGAAAAATCTCTGTAATTAATATTATTAAACATTAGCTCTTAAAGATCATTTGATTCGATCGTTTTACTGTCGGACTTAATTTTCTCGACTATAATTCTGGAACTCCTTGAGATCAGGATAAAATCTTTAAAAAAATCCTATAAAATATTTTACAGATACCAAATCCTTATTGCAAGGATACATGCATATATATATATCAAAATCTCAGTGGAGAATAATAATAAAAAAAAGAAAAGGGATTTTAGCCTCAAGGTACAATCGATTACCCTGGGTGTCGATCAGAATAGCACTTTCACTTGATTAAAGTTCAAGACGATCGTTATATCTGCGTGTATATATGTAAGTACTCGTAGGCCGTGGCAAGGCCGTCAGATTTAAAACAGCAAATTCACCTGACCGCCTTCGATGCAGTAAATATCGCGCTTTACTCGCGGTCGAGCGTTCGCGAAACTTTCATCCGCCTCGTGTTCTCGATTCGCAGATAAAATCGCCACAGGGCAGACCCGTAAAAATTAATTACAATCGTTATTTTCACTTTTCTTTGTTCGTTCCTTCGGTCCTACCTCTTCAGCTCTTCGTATTCAATTTCCTTTCTTTGGTCTTCGAAAATGTAGCGCGACTCCTACGTACATCTGTACGCGAGAATCATTATTGCAATGGTATGAGAATTTTATAATTTTCTTTTACGCATATTAGGTCACCGGAATTTTGAATTAAATTACGGGTATTTATATTATATGTACGTGTAGCATAGAAAAAATTGTATTACGTAAAATAAGAGATACTAAAATTATTGATATTAAAATTTCTCATGAATCTTTCTTTGATACCAAATCGTTTACGAAAATGTAATACGACCAGAAATGCTATCGTCTATGATGTTCACGTTACAATAATAATTTTTCTTTGATTTCATATCGAATATCAAATACCGAAGGTAAAACGCGAATCATGAGATAACGACGTACGTACGTCGAAGTGAGTGTAAGCTTTCTTCGCAACGATGTTGGAACTGGTATTGCGAAAAATATGAATTATTTAGAATCGACGAAGCACAGGAATATATTAATTTCTTCATTAATTTCTCTTACGTACAGATCGTTGATTTAATGAAATTTTTCTGACGATCATAAGCAGTATGTAGTGCATTGTTTGGCTTATATTCTACATAGATTTTATCGGATATGAATTTTAATTAGTGTCATCGTAGAATCATGACCAGTTTCATTAAGCTCTTAAGTCACTGAGTTATAAAGCTACATTGACAGAGGTAGTTAGATGCTCGTATATTCAAATCGTCTTGTTAGTCGGCACGATGCACCGTGTTTCGAATGGCACTTACACAGGGTGGACTGTTTAATTCGTTACTTGCCTCATCGGGGACACTGAATTATTAGAACTTAATAACCAACACAGCTTTCGTTCACTAAAATATTAATGAAGCTACCGTCCAGCGGTTTCGTATCAGCAAAAAGCTCGTAAAATTCATGAAACTTTCATCACCAAACTTTGTATCACATTCGACAGGTGAAAAAACGATCACGCTGATGGCCATCGTTTATAATTTTACGTTAGAGGAGGATATTTCATTTTCGAATGAAAAGGTGGCAATTTTTAACACGTAGAGAAAGAACATCGAAATCGATTACAATCTTTGTAATTGATTCTCCTGTTTTTTATTTCTTATTCAAATAGAAAATTACGAATAAGCCAATGGAACCATAACGCTTCTTCGTACTTCTTTGTATCGATCGATATAATTAAAATTGCAATTGGCGAGGGTGGATAAGAAAAGAATGAAAAACATCGAACGGAATATGCAGAAGTAAAGCGATAAATCAAAGCTCGTTTTGAAGTACTCTGAGTGCTACATCTAAGTACTTTAAGCGCTACAGTTTAGGCGAAAGATCGACGAAAGAGACTTTTCCCGTGTTATGATTAAAATCCTTCGTACTTTGCTCTACCCTCGCCGATACATTTTTCCAAAAGATCCTTTCTCTTTGCCAAGCAGCGTTTTCAAAAAGGACTAGAAAACTCTGACATCATGAAAGTCAAAATTTTACCTTGCACCGTAAAATACACGTTTTATCCTTCGCCGTGAAATAAAAATCTTGTCTTTGACTCGAATCGTGAGTCATCGATGGTAACGTGCAGCGCGTCAACATTTGGTAGAAGACGCGTGAAGCGCTCGGTGTTGTAGGTTGATCCAAGTGAAATTTACGAGCATCTGCGGCTGTTTACCGCGATAATATACACGAGTTAATATTTCGTCCGTAATAATAACGGCGTAGCTATAAAGACGTCTGAGCACTGTGGAAATTGTTTGCGCAGAAGAACGTGAAAGAGGAATAATGGTTCAATCGAGAGGAAAGTAAAATCCTGCCGTCATCCTGGCGCGTGGCAAACCAGGCCAAAGGCCTGGATCCTCATCCTCCTCGTCCTCGTCCACGGAGAGGCTGCAAAGGATGCCAGGACCGGCCCAAGAGAGGCCTCGTGCTCAAAGGCTTACCGATATCGAGCCTCAAACCGCAAAAGTGAGTAGATCGCCATATCAAAATTTATTTCTATCACCTCTGATTCCGATAGTTTTACTTGCCATTTCATCGGATTAATTTCATTAGACGAGAGAGAAAAGGTTATTCGACAAAGTTCACAGATAGCAAGACGAATCGACGAACCGCGAAATCTTTTTTTCTTTTTATTTTCTATACACCAACAGAGGTAACTAGGTCGCTTATCATTTTTATTGTTAGTGTGTTTTATTGTTCAGTGCCGTGGCCTTGAAAATAGAACTTGATCGGGTTGGCTCGGCCAAACGGGAAATTGAAATGAAATTCTTTTCGTTGGTTCGATCTTGTCGCAATGAAAGATTTCGTTTTTACGTTGGCAAAACGCGTCAGGACGCCCACCTGTGATCTGACGTTAATTACTTTCCGACTGTTTAACTTTCAGTTCGATATTGCCACCCGTATTACCTTAGACGTTAGTAAACAATGGTCAATGCTCTACGGGCAGAATGAGCGATCTGTGTAATTGTGTGCATGCTTGGATGAAAATTGGCCGCCGTATAATTTTCTTGCTGAAAGGATATTGCGTCGTAAAGGTGGAAGAATAGGAGCGTACTAGCTAGCGAAACTTTGTAAAGGTGTAACGAAATGATTTCCTGGACGACTGAGTCAGGCTTAGGTAATAATTGCTTGGTTTCGCTGAATCACGATAAATCGGTGTAACCAGTGTGAAAATGAAAAATACGTAGTTAATAAGTAGATTGTATAAATACGCTGGAATTTCAATTTCTCGATCATCCTTTTATATTCAAACATTCAACATACCAGAGATTTTCTTTTCGTTAATTGGGCGTTTAATTTTTTACGAAATCTCGTCTATTCCTCTGGACGCATAAAAACTATGTCACGTTGAAATATCCATCCGTTCTTATTTGTTCTCAAAGTGAAATTGAAATAAAGAAATGAAGAAAAAATCGTAGGTCGAACGCGAGAACGTAAGAAAGTATGTTACCGCTCACGCGAAAAGGCGTGGAACATCTCGCACTCGTCGCGTCGCAACGTTGTTGCAACCTTGATTTACCTTGATCTTCCTTTCATTCTCGTTTTACATCTCGATGATATCAGACTGGCTTTCTGTTAATTACTCACGCGGCCCTCGCTTGGTATAGGTCGGAAACCACACGTTGTCGCGTCCAGTTTCCCCCTGCAACTTTAACGTTAATCTTCTTCCCCCCTCCCCCTTCTTTTTTTTCTCCATCTTTAAATTATTTCTTCATTCAGCTTTCTCCGATACCGTTTACTTTCTCTTTTTACGGGGAATACGATTTCTTCAAGCCACGATATACTTGCAAATCTCCCTTCAATATCATCGTCGAATGAAATAAACGTTGTAACAATATTTGTCATCGTACGCTTGTCACCTTTAAATAAGAGAAAAATCCCAACATTTTTCCTCTAATTTTATTTACCATCTGCCTCAGCCTGTTTGGTATCTGCGTACAACCGAAAATAAACATTCTTATACGCGCACCAGTGACAAAACTTTCGCTCCTATCAATCAAAACTTTAATTTCGTCTTCTTCTTCTTCTTGTAATAGCGCCATATAGAACGCAATTGCTAAAGCGACAGTTTTCCTTTCTTTCCTCCAAAGATTTCCTATATCCACGTCTCGCTGTAGCATTTCAGCGTTGACCGCGTCCATTATACGATAAAGAATATATTAAGATAAAGATATTATCCTTCTCATGCACGACAGAAGACGAGATATTATCCCTGCCGTTCACAAAGAAGGATAAGATATTATTCTTCTCTTGCCTTTTCGCTTTCACGACGCTGTCGTGCTTCTCCATAGACGCGGTGAAATTCAGGAAACAGAAGCCATTTTTCGTAAAGCTTCGTGGCCCTGAAGAATGTAGCAGCGAAGCAAATAAAATGTAGTTATTCAACGGGGGACAAAAGATTCGAAGGTTCCTCCTCCGGCTGCTTGTTTCTCTCGTCGCTGTAGTTACTTTACCGAGAATTTCCTTCTCGTCGACGAGGTGGTGTTGTTGCTCTTTGCGCACGCTTTTCGTGGCTCGTAAAGTCAGTTCGCGAAGAGAATGCGGAAGTTGCTTCTATTTCGCTCCGGTCTCGTTCGTCCATCTCGCTAGCGTGAGAGCAAATCGATAAGCTTCGCCGTCGTGTACGTGTAACCGGCGAGTGCGTAACAACATCCTCTGCTGGAACAGCCGTTCGTTCGACGGAAGCCTTCTATTTTCCTTGCCCGTGAGCGTTAACCCTTCGACTACTCGGTGCAAATTAAGCTGCTTCGCGAGGCAAAGAAAAAAGATAGAAAATCTATCGGGCAGATCCCTTCGGAGACTTGTCAGCGGTTATTTACACCCGAAGACACCGTGATTCCCCGACTATCTTCCGGGATCGGTTAATTTCGAATTAATTTGGAGGTTCTAACCGATGTGCCGGCTTCGATTTCTCGTTAGATCGTAGAATTAGATCAAGTAGTATTACTGTAATTAGGTAAACAGGTGATCTGTACGAATCGATGTGGCTGATCGTTTCGCTTGTTAAATCTTACGACTGTGTAAAGTGCTCTATAGTTTGGATATTTTGAGATATTTTTGTGTATCAGGAATTTTCGCAGCTTCTAAGCAGGATGGTCGAGAGACGTCAAATGTGTGCTCCTTCGGCCATCTAAAATTAATTAAAATCGTTTTCATGGGTGCTAAAGTACAATCGTCTAAATTTATGGTAAAAAATGAAGAAGTCGATGGTTGTAGATGAAGTACGTTTGGATTTCACAGTAACATTACATTTTGTAAAGACAAGTCGATATGTAAAAACTTATTGCTGTAATCGTTAATTAATAAGAGTAAATCGCGACAATTTAAGATGATAATATTACGATGCAAATATTTCGTGAAACATGTTTCTAATTACACTATAATTTACTTCCGAAACAGGACGAAATGTATCGAGCGTATTTGGGGGCATCGTTGACTTCATCTACGTGTTCATAATTTTGTAATTACGCTTGCTGCGAATCATTGTACTTTACTCGTGCCTTAGCACTCTCAGAGTGAACTTCTTTGCCAGAACGTTGGGAAACGGTCAAAATTTGCCACTTCTGGTCTTTTCTATAAATGCGTTGTAAAAGCCCGCAGTTTAATTACGACGCAGGACAAGTGTGTTTAAAGCGATGGCAAAGTTTCTGGAAGAATTGAAGAAAAATCTAGAGGTATTGCGTTTTCCTACAATTAATATTTAACGATATATTAATAACGATGTTTAATGACGATTAGAACAGCCAAATTTCGAAACAATTATGTACGATAAGTTCCAAATAATAATTATTAAATCCCGTGAAGCTCTTGTTTATGACGTAGCAGTAAAAGTTGGCGAAATCGGGAAGACGTGAAAATCGACTAAATTCGTCATGTCGTATCTATTTTCTGTAATTAGACTTATCGAAGGCTCGTTCGTTCTCTTAACTGCCATAGAGTGTAGAAGATCCACTCGAGACGCGTGCACGCATCATTAAATCGTTGTGAATGAAAGATAAGGCGAATCACGGAGAAAGATTATGAGTCACGGTGAAAGCGATCGGGCATTAATCAAAACGCTTCAATATGTGTATTTACGAGGGAAATTGTCAAGCGTGACGAAACGACGATGGCGATAGAAAAATTAATCTGAATTTAATTCGTTCGTGATATATTAACTCGTATCGTTCGACCTGTCAGTTGATAAATTTCTTGATAGCGCTACTATTTACAATTTATACGTACACCAATAAATAGAAAATAAGATTAGACTAGATCGAACCGTATGAAATTAGATCGAAGTGAGAATACGTGCAAATATATACCTGTCCGCTTTCAGTTCTATAAAAAGATCTGTCATCGAGTCACACTCGCGAGAAGTTACGTAATACGATGAAAATTATGTTGAAGAAAAAGGAGGAAAAAAAGAAAAAAATTGGGTAGAAATGAAAGATATTGGAATATTCTTTTGCTTTCCCGGAGAAAGACAAACGTAGGCAAAGATCGTATTTGTCACGAGTCTGCTTGCTAATTTATTCCGATTCTGTATATTATTTATCTACGCGATAACGCAAATTTTATGTATTGCGCGCATGTGATTTTTTGCCCCTGCAAACGTAACGTCGCGATACCTTTGTACGATAACATATCGTAACGATATTCAGTGGCGTTAGACGTTGCAGTCGCCTAGGGTTCGGCTATCGATTTGAATTTTCTCATCTAATTTATCAGATTTTACTACACGGAACCGTATCACGCGGCGAGTTGTATTCGTCTCAACAAACGCGTACCTAAAAAAAAAAAAGAAAAAAAAAAGGACAGAGTTCCATTTAAAAAAAAATTAAATTAATCTCCATATCTTTGCCGCCACTAAACATACAAAGAATTATTTGTACCATCTAATATCTTCATATATGCGACGCAGTTTTTGCAACTTTTTGCAATTTTTTGATAAGAAGAAACCGTTAACAGGCCACGCCCTGTTGTATAGTTTACAACAAAAATTCTATTATAATTATTATAACGTAACAATTAATCCTAAGGTAGCTCGTACAGAAATTTAACCAATTATCAATAGATTATTTATAATAGATGAGAAAGCATGCACATATTCTCGTGTTATATTGTACAGCATATTTTCTATGGCGCAAACGAATAATTAATTTAGCAGCAAGTTACCACGTTCCCGTGACTAAGCGATGGAACGCGTTCATCTGTTCAGTACACTCACTGTTTTCTTTCGCAGATGCTCTTTTTTCCTTCGTCAACGAGCGAGCGGTTCTCTACGGCCGGCGAATGCGTATGTCGGCCGGTTTCTTGCTGGCTGCAGTGCGAGCTTCTCTGCATACTTGTTATTTCAACGGGTGGCACAGGCCGTGACTTCGTTTTAACGAAGTTGAGTTCACGCGTGTTCGCATCGAAAGTGCCAGTTTGTATTAATTAACTCGCAGCCCATTATTATGCGTGTCGATCGACGCACGCATTGCTCCGCGAGATATTCAACAAGGAATAGCCGCGTACCGCTCGTTGCGTGGACGTCGTCGAATAAGGAATACGGTATTTCGCTGAACTAGTTTCTCGTTTCAGTAAATCGTGTTACGTTTCTTCGTGCACGCCATACGCAGGATAAAGTTGTCTGTAATATTTCCTTTTCCCTCGCCTGTCTGTCATCGTTTTCTCTTTCTTTTCGAGACAATACGAAGAAAACGGGACGAAGGAAGCTGAAATGCTAGAGTTTAGTCGGCAAATACATTTTTTTAGATACCGCACGATCCTACCACGTATTCGAAACGAGTCAGGATAAGGATCTCGCGTATTACGTTCTACGGCGTACGGATATTTTGGCCTTTTGCCGCTCGCAATTTCGCGTATGTCGCAAAAGTATTACGATATCCGCTGATCTCATACGAAACGCGGTAATTGATCGAGACTGTTGAAGGGACGATCGATGTATCGGAATTTCGCGTATTCGTGCGAGATCGCGATTTCGAATAAGCAGGAAATATTCGTGAATGCTATTTGCCACAGCTAGAGGCAAATAACGAACTTCTGAGGTGTATACAATTTTATTACGTGGTTTTTGGTTAGATCGGTTTATTACGCCGGTTATACGTATGCGGTGTCGTATAAAAATTCTAACCACTGTTAAATAAAACGATAAAAAGGCAAGCAGTGGATGCTATAAACGAGATGTTATGAAAGCATTTTTACATTTCATGCTCGAACAACACGAAACCGTTATCAATGTATGTAGACATAATAATGTTTGCTCGGAAAGTTCGTTCCGATTTCCAAGGAATTTAATGAAATAATTATTTTTGCTTAGTGCCTCTCGGGGAATTTGTTTTCAAGTGTATCATGCCAGAAAACGTAATTAGATGTATCTTAAAATATGATCGTTGATTTTTAATCGAATATTTCGATTGTTAAGTGCTGCTCGGAAAGTTCGTTCCGATTTTTAACTCTTCGGTCGACATAGAAAATTATATCGGAAGTTTTCGCCAAAAAATTCGATAAACATATATCGAATCGAAATGTAAATCGGAACGAACTTTCCGAGCGACCGGTTTTTAATCTCTGGAGAAACACGCGGAAATTCGGGCTGTATGCTTGTCAGAGTATACGGTCCCCGGAGTGTTAAATTACGCGATCTTTTAACCGACAGCTCGTTTGAGAAATCGTCAGATCGATTAAAATTCCGAGGAGCTACATTGATAGTAAATTTTACTACAAACTCTCTTAGTCTGTTATCGTGTGAATAGAGCGAGATCATTAAGAGCGTTAATTTAAGAGGACGAAGAGCAACAAGAATCGACGATTTCTCGAACTAATCCGGTAGTAGCTGGATTGATTAATGGAACGACTGACGATCCTTTTCATCGAAACGGATCCATGGCAATAGGATTTTACAAGGGAATACCGCTATTGTTAGAGTGGCACGTGTATGTACATAGGTAGGTGCGCGTTTATTCTGTTGCTTGTTAGTTGTTAGTATCGGCTAGTAAAATATTGGCGGCATGGGTTTTCACGCTTGACAGGGTATTCCAATCATCCGCCGCAGTGATCGGAAGAGAGCAGTAGACGTAAATAATGGTGTGCGAAATTTTACGTTCGCACCAGAAATAGAACGTTTCTTGCCAACACCGGACTGATCCGGCGAACAGGAACGTGTCTCGATACGCCGAGAAAAGAATATTCCTCGATGAGGAAAAGATCGAGTCATTGGGAATATCGTTTTATTCGTCATATTCCAAATATAATTGATTTTACTTCGAAACATTTGTTTCTTTTCTCGACCGTTCGAACAATCTTTGCTGCACCGTCGCGTGTATTCGTAATTTTAAAACACGTTTACTCGTAACGTAGATCCCCGTTTTCACGTATATTACGCGTATACCGCGTGGTCCGATAAATATTGTATTAAAAAAAAGTGAAAATTAGCAATTGAATATCTCCGTTGTTCTTGAACGAAAGTTCAAGGCACAGGCAAGACTGTAACAGTAGGCAGTGATAATATTTTTGCAGCTGGAGGAATTTTCGACGTTCCAAGGTTATCTCCACTTTTTTTTTTTTAACGGGATTGTATATATTTTTCGTGCATTAGTTGACGCACGTTAGACGTTCTCTCTGTAGAAAAAATATTAGCCCGCGTATGTGGAAATATTATTAGTTTAGGTGATATTTTAACTTTAGTTCGTCTAATTTAACGTATGAAGGACGAAGATAACATAAGCAGAATAATACCGTTTTGTGTCTTTCCTTGTCCTTTGTACGTTAAATTCGACGAATTAAAGTTAAAATATCTCCTAAATTAATGGTTTTTCGAGATACATAGATTGATACTTGATATTTCATAGAGAATGTCAAGCATCGACTAAAGCATAAAATATATACAAATATAATGCAAATATACTATGCAAAATTATTAGAAAAAAATTATTTCTGCCATATTGTAGCCTCCTCTGTATTAAACAACTTTCGTTAACAGATCTTTTTCGTATCTCCGAAAACAATGGCGATATCCAAACGTTTGGTTTTATTGGCTCATTCTGTATTACAAGAAATATCAAAGTAAGATGAGTACGTAACGTATTTCGAGTCTTTTTGCTAAATTATCAAAAAAGTCAGTTTAAGAGAAGTAACGTTCGATTAAAAATTTCATGGCGAAATTCCAAGACTGTGTACAACGTCGGAGAGAAAAATGTTGAATACCTGTGACACAGATAACACGTTCTCCACTACTTACGAGTGTTGAAATACTTTCGCCAGCCCGTGTATATGCGTGCATATTCTTAGATTTTTGTAGATCATAAAGCATAAATCAAGATTCCCTTCCCATCGAGATTAAAACCGGAAAAAACTTCAAGGTTCCATGGAAACTGAGCTGAAGCGAGACGAAGATTGCCAAGAGCGAGGGGTATTCGGTACAGGCAAACAGAAACTTCGCGCAAAGGCTAATAAAGCTCGGGCTAGTTTGTTGGACGAGCGGAAACTTGCATCGCTTCTGTGGGATTCTTGATCGTTGCGTCTGAGAATGTGGATAACGCGTATCGCTATCGATCGTACGTGCGTTTATGTAACGAGATTAAGAAAATAATAAATAGCGCAGTTGATTAGTTTAGCCCGAGATAGGCTCGCTTACTCGCAACCAGATATCTTGCAACTTTTATGTACGTTCGAAACTCCAATAACGTGACCCCGTTAAACTGCAGACTTTTACGCGTCTGTTTAAAAAATTGTGAGATAAACGCGCGTAACACGCAAAAAGTATATAAGATATTCAAAGCGGAGTACTCTTTTATAATGCGCGGCATGAGGATGAAACAGATGTCCGCTTCAGTTTCCTTGGTTGTTTGTAAAAATATAAATTTGCGAATTCGTATCATATATTTTCGTGTCATGTATTTAGGAGCGTTCAGATACGCGCCAGTGAACCTATCGTATCTGCTCGTAATATTAAAACGTCTCGTATAAAAATAGCGACACGTTTACTCCATTCTATAAGTCGATCGTAAACGTAGCTCTCGTTACAAAAGCCATTTGTACTCGGATTTAAATGTTACGTATTTCCTTATGCATTTATTCGTAGGGATCGCTTAACGCGCTATAAAACGGAAGAGGTTGAAAGACGTTGCGCGACTCTCTTTACCGGAGTCGGAATGCAGACAATAGGGATGGCCTTTGAGTTCCTACAGTCAAAGAAAGGCTATTCCTTGGTCGCGATTATTGATTCGAAAGTATGCTGGCGACGAAGAAAAAGGGGGAAAAAATGAGGGAGGGGAAAGCGAGAAGCATCGTCATATAGTTTTTCCGAGACGTCGTTCTAACGAAGATGGGCGCGGTTCGAGCCGCGTTTCTACGCAGCTTTCGCAGATTGAATCCCAGCACTTAGGCTCTGACTCATTCTACGGCCTGCTTGGATAGGGTTTCTTGCGGAATTCCGGAACACCACCCTGCTGTCGCGACGAAATTACACGTGCCGCTCTTCTCCCTGCATTTTCGTTTCTCCTACGGTATATCTTTTCGTTATTTTGATCCGAGATGTTGCATAGATTATCTGAATAATAAAAATAAAAAAAGAAAAAGAGAAAAAAAATGACAATTTAAGTATTACCACTTAAGTATGCGAGTCAATGCCATCGTGGTACAGATTGTGGGTGTATTTCGCATTCAGGTCAACTTAAACTGTCGTAATCAATGCTCATTATCGTCGATTAGTAGATTGCGCATAAGCAGATATGAAAGAAAAAAAAAGATGTAGTAACTTCTTTCGCATAAAATCTATCTATGATGAAGGAGTAGCTTATTTATCCCATTTATCATACCACGAGGAAAGATTAAGGGAACGATCTAATCAAATAATTTAAGTTAATTAAATAGTTGAAATAATTTAAACGACGCTTTCGGTCAAACTGTACGACCGTACCTACCGGCGATAAAACGTTTTCGATTTTACGGTATTGTATTAGAGACGAAGGTCCAAACTGTGCGCCGATTTCCTTATAAATAATAGAAGAGCCTCGCTACACGCAATGAGATTAGACGTAGCGGGCATTGGTAGGTTAAAACGATTCAGTGACCCGTACGATTCTTTACACAGTGTCCTTAGCTGTCTTTATATCTTCGCTGCGGCTAAATTATTCGTTGCATCGTTGCAAGAGAAAACGTTCGACCTTTTTTTCCTCTACATCGAACACCCCGTTCTTTTTAGGTCTTTTAGGTCGGTATATTTATTATGTTTACTTTTCATTTTTTTTTTTTTTTTATTATGCTCACTGTTGAACGTAGATGGAGAGGATAACGAAGCGTAAAGATATGCAAAAAGGGCAGTAGAGTGGGAAAAAGAATTCGATTCGATCCTCTCCGGTCGTTTCTTCTTTTTAGGCAGATATCGTATCGAAGTTACAATTTTCCTATCCCGAATCCCCGTTGGCTTCGCCCTAGTTTCATCCTCAAGGTTGTCATTATTATTGCTCGATCGGATGTGTTACTTCGAACGACCCACTTTTTCCTCAAAACTATTATTTCCATTGGGCTTTATTGTACGAACGTATCAAAAAAGCCGAAGGCGGTTGCCTTTTAGCATTAACGATATACGACGTATAGATCGTCCCTCCTTTTTCGCTCCAGGAAGTTCTTTCGCAGTCGATTCCACTGACGTCTCAATGATGCGAGAATATGATTGATTTTTTGACGCCCAGACCGATCAATTTTTATTCTTCCTTAATTTCTTAATTTCATCACGTAAGTATACGATTAATATTCAGTTCTGGTGATCTTTTGACATTGATACTATGGCCCGACACTGACGCCATGCATGTTAACCGCTAGCGCGTAATATACATATTTATTTATTTCTTTAATTACTTCTCATTCCGTTTTGCTTTTCACTTTCTAAATATTCGAATTTCTCTCAAACCTTCACTCTGTTCAAACGCTATTTAGCGGTTGAATCTCGAAAAACGCTGAAACGCGTGTTTATTTATATTTAACGAGCAGTTCGAATGCTCTTCTTCGTCTTCGTAAGGGTTGAATTTCGAAAAAGGCTGAAACACATGTTTCTTAATTTTCAACGGCAATTCATACGCCGAATTTCACGCGTCCAAATTCAGCAACTCCTGACGTATGGACATCCTTGAATAATAAATGCTACCCCATTTTTATCCCTTTAGGGTTCGTGTCTCTCAAAATCCTTTCTTACATCGTGTCTGTGTCATAAAAGAAGTGTACCGTCCAAATTTCACGTTTCCAGATACAGCTAACTTTCGTAGTAGTTGGGCTGGGCGTTGATGAGTGAATCGGTCACTTGCGCATTTTGTGCTTGTACATAGATACGGATATATCTATTATGTATATATATATATATATATGTTATATCTATTTTCAAATTATAAATATAACAAAAATTATGTTACGCAAGAGTTACGCTGGAAATTAGATCGATCGTTAAAGCACCGAAGGAAATTTCATTAAATATAAGATTTCGATAAAAATTAGAGTAGCGAATGAGGTACGAAGGAGGAAACGTACTTTCTTCGGTACCGATGAATAATTGAGTTGCATTAAGCTTGAATTACTGGGATGAGTGCGATGGTCGCAAACTAGGTAAGATGTACGCCGATTTATGCTTGATCAAGCTGCTTTCGGATAGAGTCGTGGCACGTACGTAGCTACAGGGAAGAAAGATAACGTCGTTCGCACAAACTACCGGTGTTTTTCGTGGCAAATGAATACCGATGGTAACGCGCGAATGATCACGTGATGAAAGTAATCGGCTATTCCAGTCGCCTAACGTTGCGTGAAGAAAATAGAAAGTTCCCCTGGAGGATGCGTTTCAAGAAACATATTACGCTATTTGAAAACCACTTTATTACGATATCAGAAAGTTATCACCTGTCTGATCCAGTTATTCCCTTAATTTTCGCTCTGTCAAATTTCACGCAATCGTCAGTTTCGCTGCTTCTTTCTAGTATCGAGCGACGATTGTAACGGTAAAAAGTTTCCCAACGAAACAGATGTACATGTACATTTTATAAACTGTACGAGTCGACCGATTGACCGAACATTCTATTCGGCCTACGATTTAGTAAAATTGTGAAAAAGATTATACTTCGCGTAATTTATAACCCGTTAACTCTCTACATTTCTCAACAATTGGATATTAATCTCGCAACGAGAATACTCGCCACGCTGAACATCTCGTTGCTTCTGTGTAGCAGCTTCCAAAATCTTTCGTACAACGCGCATAAGATGTTCGTAAATGATCTCTACGAGTATTCGAATATCGAGTTACGTGCAACGTGTACGTTTAACGAATCCGCACTATCGCACCAGCGTAGCCCGACCCGACCGTCTCTCCCTCGCTAAATACACCAGAGCAATTGTTCGAAAATGCCCAATTCCCTATCCCATCACCGTACACTAGTTTGCCCAGGAACACCAATAATCCTCCGTACGTATCTCCATTCGGAATCGTAAATCATGCGCGGCGGCAACTACGTCGTCTCGCGCGAAGAAGGGGCATGAGAGAAGATGAGAGAGGAGAGTTGCGCGATCGCAGGGTCGCGCACGGCTCCTCGGGATCCTTGGTGTCCCTGTGTGCGATGCGGAGGCTGGCTGGTGACTCCGTGACCCAGTTTCCCCCGTCCCCTCGACGTCGACCAAGCACTTGGGATTCGTACGCGAGCATGGAATCGAGGCAGCTGAAGTCGCGGTGGCTAAAACCCTCGTCGCGTTCCTCCGCGGTCGCGTTCGACCGCTTACCACGACGTCATCGTCGACGATCGCGTCGTCCTTCGGCCGTGCCACCGCCGCCACCAGCCGAGCCGCCAATCGTTCCCACCTCCGCGTCGACTCGCCGCTCTGTTCGACGAACACGCAACGAGAGAGACGCCGCTGTGCCGTCCGACAGGCCTCGTCCCGACGTCTCGTCGAACGTTCACGTTCGTGCTGGCTCGCGACGCTATGCGTCGCGTCTTCCTCGCCAGCTGTGCCAGCTGTTCCAGCCGTCTCGAGGTAGTTTTTCCGTCTCGTCGACCAAATCGTCTCTCGTTCCACGTCCACCGACCTCTCTCTCTCTCGTCGGCTTCTCGACAGGCGATCGAGACGGTTATCCATTCTAAAGTTATCTATTGCGAAGACGGTTTTCTATTGCAAACAAAGGTCATCTGTTTTCGAGGAGTTTATTGACACAAAGAGGATTTTCTATGGAGGTTGTTTAAAACACGTGCTGAATTTTTCACGAGATGAAGGAGCGTGAAATATAAGCAACACTGTGCCGATTATTTCCATGGATAGCAGACCGATAGATGGTCGACAAGATTTCCGATGTGTTTGAGGATCTCGTATCGGTTTATCGAAATTTTCTTGGGCAGCGTTCAGGTAGTGTCTCTAATTTTCCATGGTTTCTTATACCGCTTTCTTTAGTTCGTATTTCTTTGTTTCCTTTGTTATATCGTGGTTGAGATTGTATATTGACGAAGTATGTAAACCTTTCCATCGCACGATACACCTGACAATATTATCCTCTGATTTCCATCACGAAGTTTATCTAACATTTTGGTTAATCGATCTTTTCGCTTCGTTTTATCGTTCAATAATCGATCTTTCCATTTGGTTTGACTCCGTTGTTTGTCCTTGTAACGACTCGAATTAATTTGTTTGATCGTGTCAATATTAGCCGAGATCCTGCGGTTTTCAAGGACGAGTTTGTTTGTTTGTTTGCTTTTTTTTCTTTTTTAACGATCCATCTTTCCGTTCGGTTTCATCATTCCAGAACGACTTTATCTTGCAATAATTGATTTTTCGGTCTGCGATCTGATTATCATCGTTATTACGGTAATGATTGAAATATATGATTATTTCGTTTACTCGTATATAATAAAATATTGCTTTTGTACAGGCACGTTTAATGGACTCGTCCTGTGCGGCTGTCCTTGTTACGTTTCTGCCCCATTTGGGTTGTCCTGATTCATAGATAATCGAATCACGACGCTCTCTGCTCTAACTTTCTTTACCCGTTTCCCGCATGGCCTAATAATTTCTCTGATAGCGTTTCCCTCGAAGAACGTCAAACGGCCTTGCCTTCTCGTTTTTATAGCCACTAATCAACCTTGAATTTCATCGGCCAACTTGTTCATCTTTCATCTTTTGCTTCCAGCCTGTTGAGAATGTTGTTCATCCAAGACTTTATTACATGGTCCGATAGTATGTATAAAATAGACTCTGCATCTAATAATGTATCTTTGACTTTAAATAATAATTCAGCTTTACATAATCTGCTCTCTAATCAACCTTCTGTCCACTCGACCAACTTTTTTCCATATTCCACTTTTCTTTCCACTCTGTTGATTCTTCCAGTCGTTGTTAATCCAGAATTTTGATTTTAATTAGCAATTTCGTATCGAACAATCTGATCCATTTTCCATCAAATTTCTATTTGATCGAAGAATATTTCCCCTTTAGATATACGTTTTCTTTTTCTAGCCTATCGATGACGTTATCGATCCGAGACTTTGTTTTTTTCACCTACGAAAGTAGATTACGTATCTGACAGTGTGTCATCTTGGATTTAGATAATAATTTTAAATAATCCGATCTGATCGACATGGCGACTGACCAAAGACCTTCTCTACTTTCAGTTCCAGCTTGCTGCGAGTCTTATTAATCGAACGCTTTGTTACGTGATACGAAAGTAGATTTTTCTTATCAGATGCATCTTTAGTTCTAAATAATGATTATTTGTACGTGCAATCTATCCGATCGATTTATCTGAATTTCGTTGCCTTCCAATTCTGTCACTCTTTAATCCTATAGATTTTTTCACCCTGTATAGAGATCTCTAACAGATAAGATTTATGCTTCGGTTCGCATGGCTTCTAGCGATTGTTTCCATCGACGTTTCCAAATAAATTTTCCCGCGATCCTGCGCTCCAGAGAAATTGGTGACCTCGTACGATTTAACCGCGCATCGATCCCATCCCTACCCTAACCAGTCGTCCCTCCTTTTGCCAAACTATTTTCAAATTCCGCATTTCAGTTTCTTGAAAACCCTCCGTCGATGTCTTCTCTTCTGGCCGGCGAAGATAATATCGTTAACAGCTTCCTGCATTGATCCTTCCTAGGGTGAATGTTTATTAGACGTTGGACATTTTCTTCGATCCTCTTTTTGTCCTTTTTTTTTTTTTTACAAATCATCCATATACCGTAGAGTGTAAAATTCGAATAAAGACAAAAGAACGTGGGTCAGAGAAAAGAAAACTGCAAGATCGAAATTGCAGCATTAGATTTATTAAATGAAACTCTAGTTAATTAAAATAATTTTACTAATTGTTAGCAAAATTTGATAAGATACCAATAGTAAATTCCATAGATTGCAAGCCATTTGTAGTAATAATTATCTTACTCGATGTAATTCTAACTAACACAACAGAATGGTAGAATTATAAAAAAAAAAAAAAAAAAAAAAGAACGAGCAAACAAGTATCATAGCTGACGCGTTCTTTTTGTTATATGGTTATCTATAAAGAAATTTAAATATCATTTGCCGTTATCCCAGGCGACTGCGATTATCTCGCGCTATCGAGCACAAATATATCGTCCATTTCATTTATTTATGCAGAACGAAATGCAAATAATCGTTTAGGGCATATCGCTTATAAATATCTCACCAGATAAGCGTATAAACGCGATCTCACGCTGTTTACTTGTGTAAGAAAAAAGGGAAGAAAGTAAGAGGAGAGATGAAAATATATCTATGCATTTTCAATAATTTCCCAGCTAATTGATAAAGTGTGTCGGACAATCGACGAATATACATTTGTAGCTATTTGTAACTATTTATAAAAAGAGGCCTCCGACAAGAGGAACAGCAATATAATAATAGGAAGGGCGGCAAGGAATTTTTAGTTTCGAATCGTACGTTGGATAGTTTCTTTCACGGGGAGATGAAAATATATCTATGCATTTTCAATAATTTCCCAGCTAATTGATAAAGTGTGTCGGACAATCGACGAATATACATTTGTAGCTATTTGTAACTATTTATAAAAAGAGGCCTCCGACAAGAGGAACAGCAATATAATAATAGGAAGGGCGGCAAGGAATTTTTAGTTTCGAATCGTACGTTGGATAGTTTCTTTCACGGGGAGATGAAAATATATCTATGCATTTTCAATAATTTCCCAGCTAATTGATAAAGTGTGTCGGACAATCGACGAATATACATTTGTAGCTATTTGTAACTATTTATAAAAAGAGGTCTCCGACAAGAGGAACAGCAATATAATAATAGGAAGGGCGGCAAGAAATTTTTAGTTTCGTATCGTACGTTGGATAGTTTCTTTCACGATTTATCGAAGAACATCGCGTATAGCATGGTGGAAGTAGAGTAGACGCAGTACGTAGCATTCGTAATGTTTGCTTAATGTTGCCAAAAAGTTCGTTGACCTACTAACAGGGAGGAGAGGAACTGCAGCTGCTTGGATGTTTCGCGTTATAAATTCCTTGATGTTTATCGATCGCAAAACGCGCGCTAATGCCGCTTCCAGCGCTTTTTCTCCTTCGTAGAACGCAATTTTCCAATTTCATTATATTCCAGATCCCGCTGCATCTATCAACGTATCTCGAACGCGTAGGAAATTATGAATCGAATAACGAGCCCCAGAGAACCATCTCTCGTGTCGCGTTCAATTACGAGTATAGAAATCTTGTGAAAATTTCACTTCGTCGTCGTTATAGAAATCGTATTTTCCTGTCCTTTTCTTTTTTTCCTTTCCCCGGCGGAGAAAGGATTTCTTTTTGAACGAAACAGGAGTTTCTTCTCTCTTCGTCCTTGAATTTCAATGGTATTTTCCTTTCTATCGAAAAAGATTGTTTAAGATTGTCGCGATGGGATTTTTGTCTCTTCGAAAGCGTCGAAAGGGATTCGAGAAGTTTCAGCGAACGAGAATTCGCGTAACCTACCGATGGCGTTGATAAACATTCCACAATTTTACGCATAAATCACCGAGTTTACTCGAGGATTGCAAAAAATTGCTTATCGTACGCGTCTCTCCTGCTGTCTTCGTTTACAAACAATGCTCGCCTTAGATGTTCGAATTTTCCGCCTTGGTGAACCACGATTGATACTCGATCGAGCAGAAAAAATTGCTAGTAAAATGTTTGCTTGTAATGTAGCGTATTAAATGATTCGTTAAACGAGCAGACTATAAAACCGAAGAGAAAATGATGGAATAGATATCGATGGATTATGTTCGATCCAGGAGTATTCTATATAGATAATAGTGGCAATTACAGAGAATTAGAGAGGAACTGCGAGTCGGATTGGCAACAAAATCAGGTTTAAAGAAGCGTAAAGCAGGAGGCAGCGCGGAACGATCGTTTCCCAGCGATTGCCAGATCCAGCAGGGAGAGAACAGTGCTCGACTTATACGTATAGAGAAGCTCTGATGTTTGCCTCGACGTTGCCAAAAAATACAATGACCCAAATAAGACAAGTTGCACTCGTTTGTCGATACTCTCCGCACTGCGATCTCCTTCTCTCTGAAACTGTTTCGTTCAAGTGCACGTACCACCGCGTGCTCCATAAAACGACACAGATACTTATTCCATTCAAGGAAACGAAAGAGAGAGAGAGAGAGAGAGAGAAAAAAAGAAGAAAAAGAAATAACGCAGATCAAACTGTTGCCATTAAAAAAATCTACATACATTTTCTTCCATATAAAACGTTTCCTTTCTTTTTTCATTTTTTGGTTTTATTTTTTACTTTTGCTTTTCCTTCCTGTTGTTATGCATAGTCGTATATTCTATTGGAAGAGGAGAAAAGAAGAAGATCGAAATATTGCCATACAAAAATCTGTATGCCTTTTTTCCTCTCAACATTCTATTATTATTATTATTATTATTATTCTGTTGGTACGAGATTCTTCTTTTTCTAATTATTTCTCTTTGTTTCTTTCGATCGTTGGGAGAGAACATCCTGATAAAGGTACCGTTTCTGCTTCTTTCCTTTTTAATTATAAAGAAACAATGTTATACACACAATTCTAATGTACACGTAATATTCTCATCTATGAAGCGTATAAAAATTTCAACTCGAGCAGTTGGCGATTAGCAATTGAATAACTCTATGAGAAATTCCATGCTTACGAAGGTAAAGTTGCTGAAACGATTTGACGAAATACGTTGAAATTGACAGAGGAATGTTCAAAAGCGTCGTCGGTTTTTGTTATCGAATGGTATCGGTAGGTTGGAACCAGTTGGTGACCAACGAGACGTAAACTGGTCGAACAAACGAAATAATTGATAGCGCTCTTATAATTGAAAGCCTACTCTACCACTTCTCTCAGCGGTTAAAGAGGAAGTCCCTTGTACCCTTTCGTTGAAAGTCTTGCCTCGACTTCCGATTTTTCCTCGCGTTTCGAAAGCTTTACATAACATAATTTACCGGGAACAAGTGCCGCGCTTAATGTCTATCTTCTCAAATCTCGTCGATCTTATCGGAATATTTTAACATCTATTTCATTTAATCTCTATTTCTAAAAATGTTGGAATTTCTAGTATTTAAGATGTAATTCGATGTAGTAATTAGATTATACCGCCAGTAGATAGTGGTTTCATGGAAATGAAACATTCCTTGAGAGCAGGAGTATCTGCTTATTCGATCTTAAAATTGCTTGAAAGTTTCCTGTAATTAAGAATTACGGCGATCAGACAAGTTTCTGATCTGTTCTCCGGGCAAATTCTATGTAATTCTGAAAGCGTTAATTGCAACTAACACGTCCGTAATCGCGTTGTTAAGGAGTCACGTAAATCAAGCTACGTACTCGTAAGCTGCGCGTGAATTCGAAAAGTTGCGCGTGTAAGCTTTTCACGATTGAATATTTCAAAGAGAATTTTTTTTTACTGAAATTTGAACATTCAAGGACCTAGCAAGCCGAAAATTTGTTCAATCGATAGATTGGAAAATTCGTAAGTTAAACTGTCGTAAGGTTTGGAACTTGGTAAATTAACGATTTATCTCGTAACTGGTAATTGGAAAATTTACACGGTCTAGCCATATTGGGCAAAGCTTGTTCGTTAGCTCGTAAATAAGTGAGTTTTCCATTTACGAGGGCACCGTGTACCACGTTTGGGTTATCGATTGGGATGGCGAAATTTGGCACCTACTTAGGACACACCCGGAACGATGATTTAATAAAACGATACCATTACCGAGCCATTAAACCTGATATTTACCAAAGAATTTGGCCTACCCACGGGACAAAATTTGAACCAAATCGGTGAACCGATGTCGTGTTCTCCCCTCGTTAGTTATCTTCTCGACACACGATGATTCATCTTTAACCGTCTTCCTTCAATTGCCTTCACAGACTGCCTCCATATTCTGCTAACGTTGAACGCAATGCAGCGAAACTCGTTTAAACCGTTCGTACTTACATAATAAGTTTATTCGAATAACTCGATGTCACGGTTCTCATTTCTTAGTAGCAACGGCATATTATTTTTGACATTACGCTAAGAAAATATTTTGCCACCGTTGCTTTGGCACAAATCTTGCCTTTGTGTAATTTTAGAAAATTTTCTCTCTCTCTGTCTTTCTCTCTCTCTCTCTCTCCCTCTTTTTCTTTCGTAATATAAATTAGGTTAAATATATAATAGAGTTATTTACGTCGTGCAGCGTAGTGATTTGTCAGTAAATAATACGTATTTTTTTTTGTAAAATAAATTCCAATAACACTTTATTTTAAACTACTTTTTACATACGTACAGTGGTCGATGAAAATATCTGAATATTTGTAGAAACATTTTTTGAATATATCACGTGCATAGTTTCATATAACTCGTGCGATGTATTATATATTATAAAAAAATGTTTACGCTAGTTGCTCGTGCATTTTCGTGGATCGCTGTACAAACGTTAAGTACAATATACGTTAACGCATTGAGACGTAGGATTTTATAGAATTTTTGCAGAAATTTCCTTCTTCGAAATCTTGGCGAAGTTTTGTAAGAAACCTAGAAAACGTTTGTTTCACAAATTCTCCTTGATTGTGATATTTTATGTTAATTACTGTTGACCTTCAGTGCGTTAAAAGATACAGTATGATTGCGAGAATCGATAGAAAATCGTAAAAATTTTTATTGAACGCAGGGATTAGGATGTAATCGAACGGACGATTTCAGTACACCAGTCAGTTCTGGCAGCAACATGAGCAGTATAGCACGGTTTCCAAAGTTGGACGAGTGTGCCCACTTTCATTACGAACATGTTGAACTCAGTTCCTTGGAGGTCAGTTACATTCGAATTAACCTTAAGCTATTCAATCCCATCCTCCAATCTTGGCCAAATTTTTATTTAAAAATATTATCACCTTACCTGTGAACTTCTAACTAAAACTGTTAATTATTACGTATATTATAGACAGTTTTAATGTACTCATTCCATAAGAATTATTCAAGATATAAATATAAATACATGTTTATTTATAAATATATACATTTATATTTTGAATAATTCTTACGCAATGAGTACATTAAAATATCCAAGTTCTTTGTTTAACAATCCTTACGTTCAGTCAACTTTCTTTCAATATTTTAAACATCCCATTTATTCTTCTTCATATTCGATTAACTATGTTTATTCTATAAAAAATTCAATATATCGTTATTTACTGAATTATTAAATGTCCCCAATTATTATAATCAGTCGTACGTTCTACAAAAGAGATAATGATATTCCTCCGGTATCGATGAAGGGCCAAAAAAAGAAAGAAATAAAAAAGAAGAAACGGCGGATTCAAAAGACACGACACGCGTGTTTTTTCAGATCCGTCGTCTAAATAAGACTAAAAAGTTATACGTTGGTTTTGCAGGTTTCGCTTAGCGAAGGTACCAATGATTCCGACAGCTACGCGGTCAGAGTAACATCCGGGGACGCATGCTGGACGCTGCAACGATCTTATGATAATTTTGTTATGTTTGACAAGCAATTGCATCGCTGCATATTTGACAGGAAGTTCTCTTCCTTAACAAAGCTTCCAGATACACGGCCAAAGAACACCTGTGATATACTGAGGGACTATTTGAATAGGTTCTCGCAGTTAAATCACGAAGGCCTAAATTGCGGTCCTGTGTTAAATTGGTTGCAGCTAGATAATAGAGGAAGAAGAATCCTCGTGCCAGAGTCAGATTCATGTCCCATTAATACTCCCGCAGTAGCCGCAGCTTATGCAGTTAGACCTTACGTGGCTCAGGCACCAGATGAAATCTCCTTTCAGGTATTATTTCAACTTGATAAAAAAATTCCAATATATACCAGTAAGTAGACCGCGGATCGTTATTCATTTGTGAGAAACTGTTGAGTATAAAAATGCACAGAACGTTCATAAATAGACAAAAATATATAAAATATGCAAAGCAGAGTGGCTGTTGTAATATTTAAGAAGATTTGATAAATCTCTGGTTAGCATCTGATTTAGAAATGAAAGATGATCGTGACAGAATGCAATATTAAATTGCATAAATATTGAAGATCTAATAGTACGAGTTTGAATAGTAAAAAGAAAAAGAAAATTATATAACAAGTCGATAAATTTAATGTGAAAATATTGATGATTTTCAGGTTGGAGACATGATTTCTGTAATAGATATGCCTCCTCCAGGGGAAAGTACTTGGTGGCGTGGGAAGCACGGATTTGCAGTCGGTTTTTTCCCAGCCGAATGTGTGGCTGTGATCGGGGATAAAGTACCACGGCATCTGACCGTGTCAACGACAGTTAGATCAAAGTTACCCGTGAAACCGGTGCTTAGAAAGCACGGAAAGCTAATCGCCTTTTTCAGATCGTTCATATTGAATAGACCGTCTAGGAGACGATTAAAGCAGTCAGGAATTCTGAAGGAACGTGTATTTGGTTGTGATTTGGGGGAACATCTTTTAAATTCTGGTCAAGATGGTATATATACGCAAATATTTTATATTGAGCTTGATATACAATAGCTCATGAAATGTAATTTCTATATGCATTTTCAAATTGCTTAAAAAGTTTATGTATATAATCGTGATAGATCTAATTAAAGCGCTAATGAGACATCAAAATATCTTTCATAACGCACAAAGTATATACGTGTATATAAAAGTTTCCTATGACAAGTGTTCAAATATTTCCATGAGCCATTGTAAGTCACTTAATCGTATACGGTTTAACAATTGTACAATGTACCATGATGTTTATAGTGCCTACCGTTTTAACGTGTTGCGCTGAATTCATCGAGAATCATGGCTTAGTGGACGGTATATATCGTCTAAGCGGCGTGACATCGAACATTCAGAGATTACGAAACGCGTTCGACGAGGATCGTGTTCCTGCATTGCATTCCGATGAAAGTATTTTACAAGATATTCATTCTGTAGCGTCGTTGTTGAAAATGTACTTCAGAGAACTACCGAATCCACTCTGTACATACCAGCTTTATTCTACTTTCGTTAGTGCGGTTCAAGCTAACACCGACGCGGAAAGATTAAGGCGGATGAGGGATACCGTTAGAAAATTACCACCACCGCACTACAGGTAACGCACAGGATAAAAAGACCTGGCTTTCCCTTTTCCCTTAGTACATGTATTTCAAAAGCGATACAACTCAATAAGTTGTCAGGAAAAGCGAAAAATTATGTTTTGGAAGCTCTGCAAGATAATTACTAATATGAGATATATGATGTTGGTAAAAGAAATAGACTGTAGGAGACAAATATGATCGTTGTGATTTTTCATGTTCTTCCTCTAAGATTGCATCATTTTCAACTGTGAATTGGATCATTTCAACAATTTTGAAATACACGTGCAACTTGAAATCATAAATAATTCTAACATTATCTTTATAACACTATATGTATTTTGGATTTCAGAACCTTAGAATATTTGATGCGTCATTTAGTGAGAGTGGCAGCTCGAGGAGCGGAGACCGGTATGACACCACGTAACGTTGCCATTGTTTGGGCTCCAAACCTTCTAAGATGCAAGGAATTAGAGGTTGGGGGTGTAGCAGCGTTGCAGGGTGTCGGTGTGCAGGCTGTGGTCACAGAGTTTTTAGTCTGTTACGCCGAATTAATTTTCGGAGACGGTCCAGTTGGGCGGCCGAAATCGCTAGCTATTACAACACCGGCGAGATTGCTTAGTTTGGAAGAGGCTCGAAATCGAAGCTTGAGAGGCGAGCCTGATTACGTGGAAGTGGGCGCCGGTCCAGCCGGATTACCATTACATTACCATACGGTCATAGAATTACCGCGAAAGAGAAACGGCTCGAAACGTTCACCCTCATTGAACTGGAGAGCTTTATTCGGGCGAGGTGGCTTGGGTGCCAGAGGAAAAACAAGACAAGTTGGCACGCCACCTCAAACAGAAACGGTGCCAAGTTCCTTAAACTCCTTACGACGGTTAAGACCGGTGAAAAGCGCAGACAGCTTGGACGGTGAGGACAGTTTAGGTCCTCTGCTTGGACCACCACCAGCTAGACCTTGCGGACATAGTCGATCGGTTTCGCATGATTCGTATTTCGATCATTTAGCGGACGCACCGAATACATCATCGCCGTTGGATCTGTCGGAAATTCAGCTTAATTTCGACTTGGAGGAACGAGAGATGAGAATGTTCTCGGAGGAGGAGAGTGGCGGGGTGGCGTCGGTAGAAGCATCACCAAGACGTCAGAGGACGGAAGGAACGCAAAATACCGCTGCCACCGGTGGGTCCAAGAGAAAGAGATCGCGATTAGAGGAAAGACTGCAGTGCGACGTTGAGTTGCGCTTCATTGATAGCCAAAGTCCTGATCAGGTAAATGATATTTTACACGTCTTTATATATTTATGTTTCTATAATTTTGTAGATATGGTTGTGCCATTGGTGTTGATCGATATATTTAACGCACGTTCACAGGTGATGGTTTCTGCAGATGTTCACAGTATGGATACCCCATCTCCTTTGCCAACACCAGGGTACCTTCCATTATTATCCGAAGCTTCAACCCCACTCACACCCGCCACGCTACATGGAACACCGCATTCTACATCACCTGTACCAGCTAACAGTCCTAGGATAAGTTTTCGAAGTTTCACTTTACCTTTAGAGATCGACGAAGAACAAAGCAACGCGAACAAATTGAACAGAACTAGCGTGTCTTCCGATAAATCATCCGACCCTAGTCATAGGTTATCCGTAAACTTAGAAGGACAGAGTAACGCTAAGTCCTGCGAGAGGATAATGACATACGACAAACATGTAGATTTGTACGATGATAAAGAGTCTTCCAAGACTCAAAAGACTTCGAAGGAATCGAACCTAGTTGTATCAGATGTAGTCGACCAAGACATGACACCTTGCGATAGGTTAATGTCTCATCCTAGCGAGATAGAATCTAGTAAAGTAACCATGTCTCCGCGTAAAGACGTAGAAAATAGATCGAGCTCCTGTTCCGTTGACGATAATAAATCTCACTGTGACAACAGAGACACGTTGGACGTGAGAAAACACGATGCATCGACCAACAAATCGATCGGTTCGCAGCACGACGATGCCATGGCTGGAAATTCAAACGCACACAGAAACGAATTGCCAGGACTGCCACTATCTAGCGCTACCGATCTAGATTCTCCGATGTCATGCGAGCAGACTATCGAGGACTTGCCCGATTCCGGTTTTGTGATTTGTGATAACTCCGACAAGATATTCACCAACACAGAAACGTCACAGATGATATCGAATACCAACGATTCCGGCGAATGGGTGATAGTCGAGACTACGGGCTCGATCACGACACCGACGAGCGAGTCGAGCAGTTCGAAGGATCCTTTGGAAGGCACCGTGAATAACGCGATCGCGACTGATGCACCGCAACTGAGATCCATGTCGGAGAACGTTTCCAGAACCTCCTTGGATCTCACTATGGGCTCAACAGTAGACACAGATACATCGTGCATCGGTGTCAGTGATTTAACCGAAAGTCCCGTTCTTCCTCAAGAATCTGCCGAGATGACATTTGACGTTGCCGACAACAGAGACCTCGAGGAACACGACGCCACCGCGCAGAGGACTTCTAGAGCTTTCGAGGACCAAACGAGTTTCGGGATGGTCAACTCTGGCAATAATTATTCAAACATCGTTCATTCGCCCATACACGATCAGGATAATGGAAATCAGAAAATTCGCACCGTTAGTATGACGGACATTCGTATGAACCAGAAATCTAGCGAAATGGAGCACGAGGTCACCGCCTGCTATTCGCAACTAGACAACACCGAAGCCTTCAACAGGAACGAGAATCCAGCAAAGGAAGAAGCTGTGGTAGAAGAGAAGACCTTCGAAAGCTCTCAACGCACTTCGAAAAGCCACTCAGACTTTCAGCAGAAAGAAATTCGACGTTCTTTGCAGCTACATCAGAAGCCACAATTCCAAGCAAACGATCGCCGTTCGTTCTCTAATCAATCAAAGAAGAGCCAGGATCTGGATCTATCTTTGGCCAATACGGATAATAAGCAACGCAGTCAGAGTCAAAAGCCAGAAAAGTGCCAAAGCTTCGAATACGTTTCACCAAAGGAATCAGCTCAGAACAGTCAGCAACACAAACAGTTCCCTACACGTACCGAGGACCCTTCTAAATGTAACAACGTGAAGAACAGTCAACTGCAAGAGCACATAGAAGTAGTAATACCATCGGAAAATGCTGCCGAGCCCAGTGAGATAGCTCATCCCCCGGAAGGTGCATCCGAGCCAACGTCTTTAAACTCATCTTGTACTTTCTCGAATGCATCTTCTCCAGTGGATGATTCTATCGTTCTTCGAGATACGGCCGCTATACTTCAAGAGTTAGCGTTGCAAAGATTATCTGGAGGCATTGTGGGTGACTTGTCTGTTCCTCCGCGAAGACGATACGAAACGGAGAATAATAAAGATCGAAGAAGCTTCGATTCTGAGATCGGTAGAGAGATAGTTCGTGAAAGGAAGATGAGACAGGAACTGGACTCTGCTCGGGGAAAATCGGAAGAGCCACCGGTGAATAATACTCAACATCTGCCGCCATGTTTGAGAGCTCGTCACGCAAGAGCGACACGAGCGTCTCTTAGTAGATCGTTAGACGAGGCAAAGTTTAACAAAATGTCGGAGGAAGCTTCTCTACCTGTGAAACAGGCTACGGAGGACGCCCAGCACAGTTCCACACCTAACGTTGGAACAGGATCGTCGAATAGTTCCTCGGCTAATTCCGATAAAACGCATCTAAAAAACCTAGGTGGTTTAGACTTGGGCGATCCCCAGTGCAGAGAAAGGATAGAAAAGTACAAAGAAGAGAGGAGAACGTTCTTAAGGGACAAGTACAGATCGGAGAGTTTTCGAGGGATGTTATCGAAGACAGAAGACGATGGGGAGCAGGCGCTTTTGGCTAGGCTAAAACAGAGAGCCACTAGGCCCTCCCTTCATTGATATTAAAGTAATATTTATGGAAACGTTTTGTCAACTTTTCCCCACGCGTTGAATAATTGAATTAATTGCCTCTGCAATCGCGTCATGCGATCAAATATGATGTATTCTAGTGAACTGTTCGTTGTAACGATCATTGCGTCTAACCCTTTGCTCTCAACGTTTGTTCGAACTTTTCTGATGTACGTTTTGCCCTTTTTATTTGTTGTTTTTTTTTTTTTTTTAGATTCCTGTGTTAAATATGGATACTATAGGACAAGAGTATGATAAGCTAAATTCTGTTGGTTTTTTTTTTTTACAGAGAAGCAGGTTTTAAGATCCAATACATTGTTAATCAGTCTCACGTTGTCGGAATTGTGTTTTTATTTGTTTTGAAGCTTTTTCGGTTAATAGTTTTTAAAATTAAAGAAAAATAATACTCGTTATAATATTGAGATATTATGCGAATATCGAAGATATTGAAATATCGCTCGTCTTAAGAATTTCGCCTCTTAGAAGCCATCTGATCAACTCTATCTTTTAAACAACAGCAAACACCAAGATAAATTTAAGAAATGGCTTCTGCAGTGATGACTCGATCATACTTATGCTGAACGATTCAGCAGTTATTAAAAGACTCGTTTTTGGACCTAACCAGGCTTTCAGACTGTTTCCATTTTTAATTGTCTCATTGTAAAATCCTGCTATTTAAGCGCGAAGTAATACCAAAATTAGCAAAGATGAGAGATGTGCTTATCATTGCTTTCTCCTGATTTCCATACGAGAACAAGTATTTAATTTTAGTTTGAGTAATTGTTCTATACGAGAGGAAGCGAATCTCAGTATTTTACGATATGTTCACCGTAGGTGGTAGGAAATCGACTAAATTGTAATTTTAAATCGACAAATCGATGGTCCAATTTCAATGAACGTATCAAGTTTTCGATGTTAAATACGTGTAGCAACACGCAGCGAAGATTATCGGACGTTCTGCCATGTTTTCTTTTCCTTTTTTAAAGTATTATCGTATACGTTTAATTAGTAATATAGAATTTTGTTTAAGAGGCGCTGTATTTATGTTCTTCTGCGTCCTAGATTAGTCGAGCGTGAAGGGTTAAAGGCGTGGGATTTAACGAAGTCGATTAAACACGAGTGCTAGAACGAAAAAAAAGAAGAAGACGGTCTGACGATTGACGCTTTTAAAAAATGAATTCAACGGGGAACGTTCGTCTCTTTTCTTTTTTTTTTTTTTAAATTGCTGTTGTTAACAGAACAGTTCGATGATATACGAGTGTAACTTGTATCTTTTAATTTATTATTATAATTGATACTATATATACGTATATATTATTAGAATTATTTCTGTTATTGTTAACGCGTCGTGTAAGAAATCATTTCTCCCATTATTGTTATCGCTCCCAAAGATGTCCCATTTATTAAAGCTTTTCGCGCTGTTCTGTTAATCGACCCTTTTAATTTAAAACGATATGTACCAGAGTGTGTTGGGTTCGTGGACCGATTTGTTGTCGACCCTTTGCACGCGAAACTGCATTTTTTACGCGGGTTAAGCAAAAATCTAACTATGTAAGCTTGTTTGACAAATTTTACGCAAAGTTAAGTTTCCACGTACGAATTTATATGTATAAATATTCTCTTTGTGATGGTTGAGCTAAAAGAAAAAGAGTTTTCGAGTGACTGAGCGTCCGTAACGCATAGTGCTTTAACGAGATACTGTTCTCTCGTGTTTTAATGTCATACCGTTCGTTCGAGAGTAACAGTAAAAAGGGAAAAAATTAAAAACAAAAAAAAAAAGAACAAAAGTAAGAAAGAGAGAGAGAGAGAGACGTGAAACGACCAAATTGACAAATTCTATTATAGAAAATAGCGGAAATATTCGTTCTCATCTAGATTCGAAGTACGGGTGCAAAGGGATTTAATGCTTTTCAGTGGAATCACGTGTCTTCGTATCGATCGATGTAATTGACTTACAAGATATGTTAATCAATACGCTTCCCTTTTTCTGTAAATTTCGTTGTTGCTCGCTGTTCCGTGTATTTTTATACGAGATGTGAAGCGTGCCGCGCCTTAATCACAGCGAGATGAAAGCTTGTTCGTTCGATAATTGTTGCAGATGCGTGCGTTAATTGTCCGAGCAATCTGTCGCTTCTTACTTTTTTCTCTTTGTTTTTGAATTTGAGTTATTCTGTTTGAATTTTTCCTTTCTAAGGACATTGTTAATTCTTTTATTTTATTATCATTTTTAATTATTTTTCTTTTTTTTTTTGTTTTTTTTTTTTTAAGTTTTACACGTTCGTCTCCACGCCAATCGCTTGTCAGGTGTCACAGAAAGATAGCACGTAGCTAGAGATCTTTAAATATGTTAGACTTTATTAGCGATATATCGATGTCGAAAGAAATTAGAATACTCGTTGATATTCGTGTTCAATTTTACGTTAGAAGCTCTGGTACATTTGATGAATTTGTTGTTTGTACTTTACCGGAGAAGAAAAATTTTTCTTTTATATACATATATATATACAAACAATTAAAGAACCATCGTATTAAATTAAGTATTCGATATACGCGTTCATATATTTTCTCTCTTTTTTGTCGTGGACTGGTCCATGGCTTCTATATAGCATCTCCTTTGTATATGCTTTATTATTATTATTATTATTATTATTATTAATATTATTATTATTATTATTATTATTATTATTATTTAGTCGACATGTAATATATTAATTTATACATTCTTTAGTTCGATCGTCGACGTAAAGAAGAGACTAGCTTGAAGTGAAGATTAATGCAGGACCGACTGTT
The DNA here is from genome assembly GCF_011952255.1 of Bombus vosnesenskii. Lineage (NCBI taxonomy): Eukaryota > Metazoa > Arthropoda > Insecta > Hymenoptera > Apidae > Bombus > Bombus vosnesenskii. The sequence goes on along the minus strand of NW_022884330.1, from coordinate 2,661,476 downwards.
TCGTTAAAGATAAACAATTTTATTTCACGATTACCATAGGATATTATATAATTCGTTTATCGATAGAGAGTTTCAACGAGAATAATTTTTTTATATTTATTTTTTCCCGTTTTTCTTTCGTACTATAATTTTTACATTTTCAAGAAATTATCGTTCCAGTGTAAACGACGATCTACTTCTATTACGAATTATTCAGAATCTCAATGCTCGCATTTATCTTCGATCAGCGATTTTTATCTACTTATTACTGCTATAATTTACTCGTGAGTACACCAAGATCTATCAACAGGCTGGAGAATATTCGTTCTGTAGACCGGAAGAGCAAACGTGCGAGGATCGTTTAATCTTTCCCCCTGAACCCGCGATCTTGGTTCTCTCTTCTCCCAGCAACGAGAATAACCGAAACACCGGAAGAATCATCTTCTGTGACAGCATTTATATTTCATCTGACATCGCCATCGCGAACCAATGAATTAGTACCAAGTCTATAGACCGTCATTTTAACACTGTACATTTCGATCTCTGCCCGAATCAAACCACTTAACATACGTAGCTCAGAGAATCATCCTGTTCTCAATTTGTGATCCTGAAGATGCTCAAAACGAGAGAAGAAAGAAAGAAAAAAGAAAAAAAAAAAAGAGAGCCGCTAGCAAAGTTTGCGTACGAATAACGATGAAACCTTTTTTAATCGAATTAATGTTAACATTGCTGGTGTGCGTGTTCCAGGATAGTCCCGATATTTTGCGTATTTTTTTATGCTACGATGATACAACAAGTAGTATGAAAACGGTTTTTCGCAAACCAAATTGCAAACCGAGCGACGACCAAGCACACATACTTTTACTCGAAACCTTCGAGAATACTTAAACCATATTAGTTACAATTTGTATTCGAATGTTTATGAAAAAAAAGAAAAGAAAAAGAAAAAGAAAAAAAGAAGAAAAACGCGAGAAAAAGGAAGGAAGAAAGATTAATACTTTATAAGGAGGAAATTTAATAACTTCCGAGAGGACGAAGGATTTTCTTTTTTTGATAGATGTTACGATAATAACGGCTATGATAAGAGTGAAAGGAAATTATCGACGAGAGAATGTTGCGTCGATAGGATGCGTTCGAGGGACGAGTCTCGAATTATTCGAACGATAAAAAGTTAGCGATCGAGTAGCGGTGATAATAGTGGAAACAGTTGATTATATTCCTCGTCGAATCACTCTTTTTTGCTAGCATTTCTCCTGTTCGATGTACACGTGACTCGCGTGATCAAACTTGTTAAAGCGTTCACGAACTATTAAAAAAAAGGAAAAAAAAGCTATACGAAGTATAAACGTTTCTATAGTGCGTGTCGAAAAAGACTGTAACAATTTGCATTTACAAGAAATTGCAGATTGTTCCAGTAGTATCGTTCGTTATAGTTTTCCATTGTGTTTCTCATTGAATTTAAATGAATTTGTAAACGGGCATTGATCATTCGGAGGGCTGTACAAATTCCGAATTTTCAACTTTTCAATTTTTGGATATTTACGATACTTCAGTTTATTAACAGTTGATTACTTGAAAATGCAGCATTACCACTTGACCGTTTATTAAAGATAAATATTAACGGATAATTGTCAATAATTACTAGAACTCGGATGGTCAGTGCTTGATCCTCTCTGTTTTATCGGTAATCGTTATTTAGTTTTAATTGATTTAAAAAAAAAGGAAAAAAAAGAAGAAAAGGAAAGAGTCGTGAGCTCGTAAAATCCGTAAAAGATATGCATGCACAAGTAGCTTGACCCAATGATGAAAATAAGACGAAAACTGTTTAGAGATATATTTAAAAAAAAAAGTGAAATATTTAAAGCGAACTTTAATAGCTGCTTCCCTGGGTACCAAATATAATAGGAAAGGCCTAGTTAGCGATATTTAAAATAATGCCTAAAGTAAATGAAAAAAAAAGAGAATGAAAAGCTCGAGAATACATCTATTTACGAGTATACTTCTGCACAATATAATGCGCAATAATGATACATCCGTAGGGTGTATATTTTTAATAATTTGAGATTTTCGCGGTTATACAGGATATAATAGTTATTATAGTCGTAGGATTCTGAGAATGAAAGAGAGAAAAAGATACACGCGCCTACTAGAAATTTAATATTTCCTGTGAGAAACGACGCAAAAGACTAATCCCTCGTAGTCGCAAGAGAAGGAAATAAGGGCTAACAGCAATCTTGTTTTTGAGCGTCGAAGACCCACCGTTCGTTAACCTTGAAAACCATTTTTATTCCCTCTCACCCTATCCTTCTTCTCTATTTCCCTTCAACTTCTTCTTCTTTCACAACGTTTTAGTTAGTATTCTTGTCGTACGACTGTTCTGTTATTAAACGATACTACTGTTTTTGCCTACTACAATTATAATTATAATATATGGAAAATTATATGTAAACAAATATAAATACTATAAATATCGGAGAAATCACGTCGCTCGTATATTTTCACCTGTCTCTAATGCTTCCCCTCGAATTAAAAATCATGAAAGTATTCCATTTACAAAAATAACATTTTTAAGTCTTTTTAAACATCACTTTACTGCTTCTTAACTGTTTCGTAATGTTCTATCGTACGTAGCTATGGCGATTGTAAAGTACAAAATCATTGGAATTAAATTTATACGTAATTCTATAATTAAAATTCATCTTGTGAAAGATAAACAACCGTTTAGGCATTTCTAAGCGGTAGCGGTATCTATATACATTGAATAGAATTAATTAACGCGGATTTATGTAGATGGCAGGACGACTGCGCCGATTGTTGACCACTATCAAAAATCGCGCCAAATTAGCGAACTCGTGATCTCTCATTCCACCGATTGTTCTTCGTGATCCACTTTAAACTTACAAGAGTTCTTTAGTCTTTAGTTCTTTATCGTATCCTTCTCGGTCGATTCTCGAATCTATTGAACGTCTACCCGATATTCGTTTCGTGATACGAGCAGTGTGTAGTGTATCCGTCAATTTAATAAGGCATATCCCCGTAGCACACCTTGTCACATTGTCATCGTCGAATAAACTCCTTTTCGAAGCGGTCTAACCTCTTAAAACGGTAAAGAACCTTTGGTCTTTACTTCTTTAAACGCGGTGATAGAGTGGTTGAAAGGTGAGGAGGCACTCGAGCGGTGCCGGAAGAGACGCGAGGACGTACTGAAGGGGTTGGCTGGGCTGCCTTTATGCCGTAACAACGAGGGCCCACTTCATAGGGCAGGAAGCACAAAGGTGAGGACGACTCCGTGACTATCGCTGAATCTTCCATGGTAATTATTTTTAAACACGTCCTGGAGATACGAATCTTTAGTGGCTCTAGCACCGAACGGCCGAGTAAACTTCTCGCATCTCCGTTGCCTAACTAAATAACCGGACTAATTAGACCGTAGCCATGCTTTCCAGCACGTTGTCGTCTGTATCACGTTGATAATTATTTTTTTCCTTCCTCTCTTCCAGACGAGAATTTACCCGTGCCACTCTGCCCACTCGTGTTCCCTGTCCGCACGTATGTATCGTTAAAAGTCTGTTACAATAATTAATTATGACAAATGAATAGATAAAGGATTTTATATGAAAATGATTCTTGTTGAGTTTTCTTAGATTTTTCTGGATATATTTTAATACTTGGACAAGTGAGATTGATAAGAGAGTGAAACTGGTGGCATAAGGAACGATTTTACGATTTGATTACAATATTTGCGATCCATCGTAAACAAAGTATTTGATTATTGTTATTTTGTAATATAGTAGAACTCTGTTTACGTAAAGTTGTTGCGGTATAAATATATATTTTATATTTTATATAACTGAAATTCGTATACATAGGAGCCCACTTACGGATTCAACTGGTACAACAGTTCACTTAACCTAATATCAACCAATTCTTAGTATAAACTAATACTAAGAGGTTCTTAGTATAAATCGTTCAATTGCAATGAATAAAATTTTCATTTCGCTTCTACATATATTTTTATATTGATAAGATTTTTTTAAGATCATATCATATTATTTGCAATTGAAAACTTTGATGAAGATACCTCTTACTTACTAAACTTGTCTGTAAAACATGAATTTTATGTTCGTTTTCATTCTTTAGTTATTAGAATATAAATATTGCGTTCACTCTTATTTCTATTTTATTGAAAATGTTTTATTTTTCCTTGCACCAAGATCACTTTAAGATCAATATCTTATTATTCAAAAAACGTGCTTTAGTGAAATATCAGTAATATACAATTTTTCAGCCCCCTCTCTGTGCTGTTTCTTTCATTCTCCTCGAATCTTTCGTTTCCTTTTTATTCATCTTCGTCAGTCGTCGCGAAGCTTTCCCCGTTCTGTTACTGGCTCTCCCCAGCAGCACGCTTTTATAGTGTAGCAAATCGAATCAGAACGCCCCCGCAGGGTCGTCAACAATATTATTTGTTAGCGGAAGTGCCGTAGTAACTGGAGGTTGAAATGAGGCCAGATTGGCCAGGGTGATCAAGTTAAACGGCACGTGGACAGTAATGCTGTTCCCTGCACCACGAATATCCTCTCGTCGATCCTGATCCTTCCTCCGGCTCTCCAGATTTCAACAGATATTATGCTGTGGGTATTTTCATTCTTTTTTTCTCCTGTAAAGTTATTCTAGTTGGATAAATATTTTTTAAATACGTAGCTGTTAGAATTTGATTAATCAACTACTTAATTAAAATAAAAGTGAAATATATCGTTCGTTAGTTTAAAGGTAGAAAATTAATTGATTTATGCCAACAGATCTCGAAGTTCATGATTCCAAGGACATGGAATTCGCAATAGATCATGCAGAGATCGAGGACTTGAAAATACATGATCCCATAGTTGTAAAAATCGTCACAAGTCATCTGAAAGTCGAAGAATATCGAAATGTATTCATGTATCATACTTTGTAACACAATTTATGTTCAAAAATGATCTTTGTGCGTTTATATCTATTGAGACCAATTGGTTGTCGTATCATATACTTAGCTTTAATGTAGGCATTAAAATATTTAGACAAAAATATTGATCGATAGCTGTAATTACGATTACAACTACTTTAGATCTCGAGAATGGTGATGCAACCAGGAAACAAGGAGCAGACAATGGTATAACGCTTGATCAGAAGTGAAATGTCAAGGTAAAGAGCAGTAAAGAGGCTCAAGCGTGTTCGATGAACAGCACGCAACCGTTAGCCTAACAAGCTGTCAAGACGTCGCCGCGTGTCAATCCAATGGTCTCTACGCACCCTTCGAATAAATCTACTGGGAGTCTGTTTCCACCCCATTTCTCGACGCCGCACCAACCAGAACTGCTGTTGTCTCTCAACCACCGCTTGCAAACTTTTAGCCCTGTGAATGATTTAACTTCTTAGATTGCGTTCCTCTCGTATCCAGTCTTGCATATTCCTTATCTTTCAAAGGTAATATTTCTAGCAATGATATTTATAATATTATTTATATCATTCATTAACATATCGACGAACAGTGGTATATCATTTTATCTTTTTGTAGATAAGTTAAGCTCGAGCAAGTCAACTATCGGTAGACTGTGGATTTTTATGCATTTAGATGAAATTTAATAGTGCAAAAATGTACGGAATGCGTACAATGTGAAAAAATACATAGAATACCCAAAGTAAAGTACCGATTATAATTTTTTAATAGATAGGTCTCAATTTTCTCTAGTTGTGCACATAAAAATGTAAATTTGTATAAAAATCCGAGGTGTAATAACCGATAGAAAGCATACTATTTCGTCTCCTTCTTAATTTCAAGATTTTGCAATTTACTGCTTTGGGATCTTAATAAAATTATCAGCTACAGACGTGTTGGAATTCGATGTTTTATTGAATTATTATGGCTGTATTTAGTCAGGAACATGTGATCGAATCTCTAAGCATCTCTCAATAATATGGTCGCTTATAAACTGTTATTGATCCTGCATGGAAACTTTCATAGATCTTATCTACTAGCTAACGTAATTTAATTTCCTCGAATTAGTACGTGCGTGTGGGGTGCCTTGTACGTACGATAATCTTCTCCCCTTTGATCTATCTATGACGTACTGTTTCAGATTATACACTTTGTAATCTGTAATGTACTCAATCTAGTGTACGATGTAATGTAAATTTGTCGATCATATTTAGCGGTATAAAATCACTGAACTTTTTAGACCTCTCCTGTAATTTTTTAACAACATTGCCGTATTCTTTATAAAAGCTATTTATGCGATGATTATTTCACGTAATATTGTACATATTAAAATATTGTGAAACGAATACTAATCGTTATATGAATTGAATTATATCGTTTTGCATTGTTTGAAATGAAAATATCCTCCAAATCAATGTTCATTTCATATAAACTTATTAATACATTTTCATAGAGAATATTAACGAGAGACACCGATTATTATTATTATTATTATTATTATTATTATTATTATTATTAGATAAAGATAAATGATCTTTACCTGATCTTAACGCCTCCATTGAACAATATAAGCACCTCTTATCTCTTCTTTCCGGTCTCCTGTAATTCTTCTAAAAATATTCCCTTTCATATGATGTACAAATACTTTTTGAGATTTTTAGAATAATAGATCAAGACCAGACACCCTGTATATACTTTCTTAGAATCTAGGGAAAATTATAGACCGCTGTTACGAATGCAATTATCAGGTAGTCGACTTTTGGATGGCGCGTAACACGTTTTGTAATTCAGTTCGGCGAAATTGTGCGATTTTCTCATCAGCATCTCGACCGCGTGAAATCAGATTAGCGATAAACGAACTCGCTTCGTTACATCGTTACACGTTACGATATCAATTTGTAGCATGGAAGACCCGTTACAGTATGAATAATCGAAGTTTAGAGTTTAGCACCTATCATTGGTACAATACTTCGAAAACATTTTTGTGTGTTAAGTCTCAGACTTGTTAGAATGTTGTGTTTTTCCAAGTAGAAAAATAAATTTCCGAACGAATAAGTATATAACACAATAATTCACAGATAATTAGAATACTAATCGCGTAGAACTCATTAAGAAATCATATTCAACAATACTAAGTACAGCGATATATATATATTTCATTTTACAGACACGTAAACGTCTCAATTTTCCATAGATCATAGTTTTTCCAAAATCACATCTTCATCTTCTCTAATCTTTCAATAATTCCATAACTCCTAGATATACAATTCCTTATGACGATAAAGTCTCCTCACTAAGTAAACTCTTTCTCAGCTCTCAGTACCTAAGGTATTAAGTACATATATACATCTGCAGGATAAAGTCATTCAGACATCATCCATCTCAAGCGTCAATGCATTATGTAGACTTAATGAGTTGGCTCTCAAACGAAACATAGGTATTGATTTATTATTTCTAATAGACTCAATACGGTCATAAAAACAGCCAAGCGTGTTGAAGAATGTACAGATATCATACAACACCGATGATGTGCAAGAGTATTCCTCTTATTCCAGTGCTGTCTCATATGCTAACTTGTAATCTATAGGTATATTTGATTATTTTTTTACGTACTCATCAGTACTTTAGTTCATAAAAAAATGCACCCACCGTACCCGTAGTTTTGCTTTATACTTCAAAACTTGTATACTTCACTATACAATCCCCTCCATTAAGTATACCATCTCTACACAGTACACGTTAAGATTAACATTAAGGTTGACTTGATTATTATCCGTTTTAGTTGAACAAGGAGTGACACACACTTGGAAGGAAAGACAAAGAAGAAGAGACGGTGAAAGACACAGCCAGGTAGCTGTCTATTCGAAGCCACCCTCGCGCTTTACAGACTGCAGTATCCTGTGCTGCGCATATCGGTACCGAACCCCTATGACGGAAAATAATGAAAGTAATGGGAACCCGCCCACTGCATTTAGTCCGCGCAGCTACCAACCCCCATTCATCCCCTCGCTGCCTCTCTCGTCGTTCCTCTGCCCACCCTGTCCGCATCACCGGGGGTTCTCTGTACTTGCCGCCTTGTTCATTCTCATCCATCCTAGCCTTGCTCCATTGGCTATTGTACCTGCCATTTCATTGTCCTTTATTTCATTATTTTCGCCGCATTCCTGTCTCCCTTTTGCCTGGCAAGGGGTGCGAATTTTCCCCCTTTATTTACGGTGCCGTAATAACAGACGTCTTAACGGAATTTAAACGTCATAAATGGCCTGCCATGATCTCATTAGTTTACGAGATAGTTGCTTTCTCTTCCTACCTTTTCTCTTCTGCTTGTTGCCTGTGTGGTTCCGTTGCTCGGCGTACGACAAAGCTTATTCGAGAGCGAGCATTATCGCGAACCTGAGATCTGCCGTTTCGACATCAAAGAAAATATTTTGTAATATAGCTTATGCGTGCGCACAGTTCAATGTTGAATGCGAATGTTCAAGGTAGACAGAGCCGAAAGAATGCGTCGAAATAAAGCTGATGTTGGTACACGGTATTGTGAAGATTTGGTCGTTGTTGAAGTTTATTTTAAGCTCTTAATCGGTTAGAATAATATTGGTGATAATTAGGCTGCGGACATTTATGATATGCACAAATTTTGTTCACTCATTATATATACACATTGTGACAAGTATTTAGATATTTCACATACTTTTTGCGTATTATGGGTATAATATGTATTTTTGTATCTTTAAATTTTTCATAAACGCAAAACAATGTGCAATCTAGTAGTAATCTTTATGGATGTGTTCCTATCTAATATCGTACAGTATGTTCAGAAGAATTGGTACTTCGTGTCCTATATAAGATTTTAACAAATTGTTTACTAACTGTTTGTTACATCACATGCGTAAAATTCATTAACCGTTCTTTAATCTTTTCCAGACATTTTCTGTGATAGAATACGTGCCTTTATTCTTCATATCTTGAACGAGGGTGTATGTCAGGAGAAGGTGTGATGAAAGGTTTTGACGCTTGACCCTTGCTGAACGTGTCGATGAAGCGGCGAAGGAAAGGAATGAGAAATAACGTTATCGGTAAAAGTATTTTCTCTTACCTAATATTGCTCGCCGTACAAATATCATATTTGTAAGAGAGATTTCATCCGAGAATTTTCTTCTTTTTCGATACAGATGCAATCACCCTATAAAACCTACCTAAACATTTCTCGCCTGCGTTTCACATCTCTAAAATGCCACTTACCTATCGAATTCCAAGCAAGTACGCTTTAATTGTATCAAAGGAGCAAACTTTCTCCTCGAATTATCGGCTTATGTAACCAACCAGCCTACGATACTGTGCAAAGGTCTTAGACGATCATTCAGAGCGACCAAACGAAGCTAAACGAAAAGAACCGACAGAGCAGAATAAATTTCCTAAAAAAAGATAAAAAGAAAAAGAAAAATTCATACAGCCAATAGCAAAATTTCCAGAATCATAATCCACGAAAATATATAGCAAGAAGTGATCCAACATTCCCAAAAGAGCGATCTCCAGCAAAACACCGTCTTCCATCGTCCACATACAAACAATCAACGGAATATCGTTGCACAAGTGTTTTTTCCGTTACAAAACACCATGATCCATCGTAGATCCGTATTTGAGAATATGCAGCGTGATTTAGCCTGGGTAATATGATTATAGGTCTCTGTCTCTCTCGCATCCTCTGGTTCCTCCATGTCTCTGCCTCTCTCACCTCTCTTCTCACCCCTCTGCTTGGCAATGTGTGTGCGTGCGCGTCTGTTGGACCGTCCTTTTCATCCACCCCCACGAATCTCCGGCGCCGCAAGGGGATGAGAACGCCGACACCTCCACCCTCTCTCTATACACGCTCCTGAATCCAGAAAGAGAGAGAGAGAGAGATAGAGAGAGAAAGAGAGTGAGAGAGTAACTCTGCTCGCTCTGGCTCTGATCCCTCGCAATTACTTCCCATTATCTGGGTATTAGGATTCACCCCAACTGGGAGCAGCACGACGTGTTCCGCAGACTCCGCCTATGCCTTCGTGCTCAGCCGGAAACGCTCCGGGACTGTCAGCTCGCGATATCCCCCTTTTCTTTCTTTCTAGACACGATCGCGACCTCTAACGTTCGGCAACAGGTAGCAAAAGACGGTCGTGGCAAAGTCCTTGTCCTTGGCATTTGTCCCTCGTCCATTTCGACATCGATCTCCTGGATCTGTTGGATTTATACGTCTGCCGCACAATGTTCGGAGATTCTGGAAATTTATCTTTTCTTTTTATTTTTCATTACTTGTTCTCTCGCGGCATTTCGGTATTAAGCTTTCTAGGATAGATAATTTACGTATCTTCCGCGAAGAAATGTCATGTTTCGATTAGGTGGAAACTTTTTAATCTTCCCTTTTTGGTTTTTGGTTCGTTGGTTTTCGGAGTTTGTAGTTTCAGAATCTCCGAGTTCAGTGGTTTACGGATGAAGAATTTTGTCAGCTTCTGAAAATTTGCTGATCTCTTCTTTTTATTTTTCTTCTTTTTCTTCTTGTTTTGTTTTTTTTCTTCTTTTTATTACTTATGTGGAGGGTTTCGGCTTTGAGATTTCTAGGATCGGTGACTCATTGTACGTCGATTCTGAAGGGTGTTTAAGGTTCTGAAAATTTTATAATGATTTCTTCTTATCTTCTATTTTTTCGCTTATGGCCGGTTTTTAGCTTTTGCTTTTAAACAGAACATCGTTAAAAAGATTCAACTGAACGCGGCTTACGCGTCTAATTTTGTACAGGAGTTTTGTAAGGAAGCTCAGTCGGGGGATGAAACATGATTCACGATTTAATTCACGGAATTAAGCCGAGATTAACTGCTTCTTTAGCTCGTGGAGTGCGTTAAGCCTCGAAAATGTCCCAAACGACGGGCAGAAAATGTCAGGCTGTCAATTAGCGGAATGATAATGTTGCACGAAAGGCGACCTCGTCGTTCATGACCCGCGACAACCTATAAATGTCAATTACGATACTTATCTGTCGTCTATAGGAACGCGCCAAATCTAATTTGAAAATTAGTCCGTCTATCTTTTAACTCTTCGCTTTACTTACTTTAAATAAAAAAAATATAGAATTTTAAAAAAGAAACTGCATGATTTTATACGACAGTATTTCCTCTTCTTTCCTTCTCTCTTCTTCCAAATAAATGACGCTTATTTTAAATAAATAAAAGTTATACGAATTGTAATATGTAACTTTAAGAAAATTTAGCCAAGGAGAAGGAAAAATAACGAATCTGTACAAACCTTTTTCTTCCTCTTTTCTTTTTAAATAAATCACACCCGTTCAAATGACAACGCGTGATCGTAAAATGTGATCTTCCTGTCTTTAAACAAGTAACACTGAATCGAATCGTAACTATAAAAAGGACTTCTAACTGGGGAAAGGGAGGAAGTGATATTATACATCGCGTTACATCATGACATTTTAATCCCAACTTGAATCACAAGCTAACTTTCTACTTCGCTATAAAAAGTGACTCGAAACAGACTAGCTTTATTATGGCATTTCGCTATAAAAAGTGTCGCGAGAGATCGACCAGACTCTAATCGCTAAAGAGTCATTTACAAGTCGTTTACACTTTCTACATCGTCTCGAGTCTTTCGATCTTCTTATATTACACCATTTCATTGTACACTATTCCTTCAATCACAAATTCATTCTTAACACTGAAAGTGTCGTTCGTATTTCTTTCACGTTCTTTCACATTGTTCTATTAGTCACTGGTTCAAAATGAAGAGTCCCTCCTAACAATCTTGTTCTATAAGCGAGACAGTATTACTTTTATCATCCATCGTCGGATCTAGGTGGTTTAGAATCGTCACTTCTTCTCGTTCCTTAAATGAAAATATTCAAATTGTCTAAATCAATCTGTAGAAACATTTTGCTCCGATAAATAAAATTTCACAATTAATGGAAAATGTCGTCGAGGAAATTCTTTCGAAATCGCATTGCGGATCTTCGTATTTCCCGAAGGACTTCCTAACAGTTGTTTAAACCGATTGACTGCACTTTGAGAGAAACGATTCGAGCGTTTAGAAAAATCCACGTGATTTCTCTCGGTTCTCCCTTCTCAAATCTTCCTTCAATTTCTCAGACCGATCACTCGGTTTCTCGTTCTTCGATGCAATGTCTGCATTTGCTAGCTCATATTAAACGTTCTCCCGTGTGAAAGAGCAATATCAACCTTGTACTGTTTCGTTTCAGCGATGTTGGCGTTGAATAGCTTGTCCGTGTTGGGGTTGATGAGACAGGCTAACCGAATGACGATACGTGATCTGATGAAAACTCGTCGGTGAACCGGCACGCCTAGAGACGTGAATATTGCCTGTTCGCGTTGGCGATGGCGTCTCGTCACCTAGAACGTCGATTTCATCGTCGTCGGAGTCTACCGGCGCGTCACTGCTCGCCCGTGATTCTCGCCCGCCGCTCAGAGAGAAATCCACCGGTCGTTCTGCAAACAATTTCATCGCAAACAAGCTCGTTATTTATTTCTGCAGGAAGTTTATGGGATTTTTTAACGAGTTTTTGTGTGATTATGTTGTGTCGTATAATTGTGTGTCTATTATATATCTATATTTTTATGTCGATGGATCCCTAAATCTCTATATCGTATATTTATTTCTCCATCCATACATTGTAGTTTTTCGATACGATTCATTATCTTAAATCTAAGTTAGCGTTACACCACAAACGTCAAATTTAGGACCTAGTCTCTACAAGTTTCTATATTTCTATATTTTTATGTCGATGGATCCCTAAGTCTCTATATTGTATATTTACTTCTCTATCCATACATTGTAGATTTTGGATAGGATCCAGTAACCTAAATCTAAGTTAGTGTTACACCATAAACGTGAAACTTAGCACCTACAGCCTCTAGTCTCTATAAGTTTCTATATTTCTATATTTTTAAGTCGATGGATCCCTAAGTCTCTATATTGTATATTTACTTCTCTATCCATACATTGTAGATTTTGGATAGGATCCGGTAACCTAAATCTAAGTTAGTGTTACACCATAAACGTGAAACTTAGCACCTACAGCCTCTAGTCTCTATAAGTTTCTATATTTCTATATTTTTAAGTCGATGGATCCCTAAGTCTCTATATTGTATATTTACTTCTCTATCCATACATTGTAGATTTTGGATAGGATCCGGTAACCTAAATCTAAGTTAGTGTTACACCATAAACGTGAAACTTAGCACCTACAGCCTCTAGTCTCTATAAGTTTCTATATTTCTATATTTTTAAGTCGATGGATCCCTAAGTCTCTATATTGTATATTTACTTCTCTATCCATACATTGTAGATTTTGGATAGGATCCGGTAACCTAAATCTAAGTTAGTGTTACACCATAAACGTGAAACTTAGCACCTACAGCCTCTAGTCTCTATAAGTTTCTATATTTCTATATTTTTATGCTTATGGATTCCTAGAAGTATCTGCAGGCTGAGTCTGTATAATTTTATATTTGTAAGTCCATAGATTCCTAAGTCTGTATTTCTAGATCTACAGATACCTGGATCTCCAGGCTGTTACATATATTCCTAGATCTACAGATTTTTAGGATTCTGTGGTTCAGTATTCCTATATTTCTAGATCTGTAAATTTATAGGTCTCAATATCTTTAGATTTCAATATGTGTTTCTATACTTCCAAGTCCGTAGATCCCTAGATCTATGTATTTGTATATTTTTATATTCCTAGGTTTGTAGATCTCCGTATTTCTACATGTCTAGGTGTCAACATCTCTGTACTCCGCTTCTTCTGTATTTTTATGTTTTTTTTTGTCATCCCTCCACTTCTATATATTTCCTGTACAAATTCGCGTAGAAGAGATTAATCCAAATTCATCTTCGTTCTGTTTGAAGAAAACAAAAGTAGCACGAAGACATTTAGTTGAAGAAATAAACATAATAATCGGAGGTTACTACTTTAACGAGTGGTTAACGTATTGACGGGAAACAGTGTAAACACAGTTCAGAACAAGAGGAATTTGACCACGGTAAGGCAGGATATTCGCTGCGAGTTCTACACCGAAATTATAGATATGTATTCGTCTGGTAGAATTTACTAGTTCTACAAACAGAATCGACAACTTTAAATTAAATTTCTCATTGAAATCGCTAAACGCCTATAAAATCATGAATTTCAAACCGAATTTCATATAGGAATTCTACGTCTCCGTATCTCAAAGAAGCATTCTTATTAATTTCAGATCTCCGAATACGCAAGGCTCTTCGTCATCTTCCAATTTCTTTACCTCAAAAAAAAGAAAAAAAGAAGAAGGAAAAAGGAAGAAAATATACGAATCCCGTGCCATTAATTCCCACGATTCGAAGCTAATCAAACGCACCACCAGACGTTATACGAAACCCTAACGAAACCGAAAGGAAGCGTAACCGACAGAGAAAATGCCTCTAAAAAGCTACCTCCCCGGTTCTTATCTCGGTGGTCAGAAAATCGACTGATCAAATTGGGTCAGATATGTGCCGGTACACAACTATAAGGTCCTCGACAGCAGCCCTCGGCCGTGGGCAATCGTGAATGTAGGTCTGGCCAAGCACTTAGCCGATAATTGACTAATTTTCTCGAAGACCGAATCGAGAAGACAAGAGGTAAGAACAAGGTTCGTAAGACGTTCAGTCGGGAGCAACAGAGAAACATGCGATAAGAAAGTGATAGATGGATAGAGATAGATAGATAGATAGACAGAGAGAGAGAAAGAGAGAGAGAGAGAGAGAGAAATTGGTGGTGGGGTGTCGTAACTCTGCAGTGGGTTCCTTAGACGGTATCCGTTGGAGTCTCTCGAGGACAAGGCGGTCTCATCTTCTACGTGCTTTCCACCCCTTACAACCCCCTTCTTCTTGGCTACCAAGGAGACGTCTACTAACTTCGTTAGCCCTTCCTACCGAACGAAGCCATCTTGGCTACCGAGACGAGCAACTTGCCGAAGGTTATGAGTAGATGCGGTGTAAGTCGCAACGGGGTCGGGGGTGAGTTCGAATCGTGCACCCCCGGTTCAGAGAGCGATCGTTTCGTGAAGATACAACGTTGTTGGAAAAATATACCGCCTTATGGTGTTTAATACGATATAGATGTATCATACATTTTCTATTTTATTGTTTAATATAACGTATGTAAGATATAATACATTGATATTGTATATGTATATGCGTATATGTAATATACAGTGGCGGACAAGGGAAAGTTTATAAAATAAGAAGTATAGAAAGACGTCATGATTGTACAAAATGAAGTTACATTTAATAAGAGCAATGAAGAAATATAATATATACGGCAGAATAGATGATCGTTATCAACATCGAAAGTTACTAAAATTCATATCAATTTTAAACATTTTTTTATCAAGCACTGTATGTTACATTATATACAATGTCGGCATTACGAGGAATTGAATATTTACTGCGTTATATTTTTGCAACTGTCTCATTATATTGTATTTAGATACAGTATAATTGCGGTAATATATTAGATTGTCCGAGAAGTGTCTATCGTTTTATGCGGAAATAATAGATACACAACATTTTTGTTTTATATTATCTTATTAAATTATGTATGACCCATTTTGTTCTATTTCCACTATCATGATCATACATAATTCAATAAAATAATATAAAACAAAAAATGTTGTGTATCTGTTATTTCCTTATAAAACAAAAGAAACTTTTCAGACAAGCTAATATATATGAAAATTCTAGAACCCAGAAAATTGTACAAATTTGAGAATGTATATTTTCTTATGTATTTTTAACCGTACGTTGTGCCGTTTTCTCAGCGAAAGTTTGATAAACGAGACAGTTGGTTAGAATAGCGTATTAAGAATAGCATTAGGATTAATTTTATATCTTTTTAAAATAATTCAGAGGAAAGGTTCCTCCGAGAAGGAGTAAGCGGAATAAAGCAGTATTTTCGTTCGCGAACGTGAACGTTACAGCTTTAAATCAATTCACGCGAGCAATCCGATTTAATTATTCCCAGATCACGGCATTTACTACATTATAACAGCGTCGATCGTGCACCATTGTGCGTGCACAAAGCGGTACAGTTATCGGGAATTATTGCTCGATCTATTTGCACGACGCTGTTGTTTCGTCTTCTACGTTGTTTACGGTGTTGTAATTCACGTGATAAATACTTACGCGATACAGAGAGCTTTGCATGTAAATGAATTCTTTTTTAATCAACAAATCAGAATCGAAATTTGAAAGTGAAACAAGAAATATTACTACTCTGTTGCTTACTCTCTAAATCTACATGTTCATTTATATTTCAACTTGTCGTAACTATAATTTAAAACTAAAAACGATAGCCTGTATCGTATTACGATATCATTACAACATCATCGTCGCTATAACTAGTAGGAGATACATATCGACATTTATTATTCGTTTACTGCGATGTAACAATTTTCGATTGTGAAATGCTAACAGATAGCGCCTGATAAACGAAGATACTTAGATTAAATTAGTAATAACGAATGAAAATACTTCTTTTATAACTCTGCCGTATAATTTAACGTTGAAATCCGATGTAAAAATCGTACGATCTTACGCGAATCTTACGAAAATCGAAGACAATTCAATTCAACAGCAATGCTATCCTACCAGGCGGTCGAACGACCGGTTTCAAAATTTAATTTAAAATTGTACATTCATTGTTATTTCTTTCGTTCGTTTAACTTATCTGATTAATCAATTAATATAAGAATTTACATAATATTAGACGAACGAGAGAGATGACAATGAATGTACGATTTTAAATTAAATGTTGAAAGCGGTCGTGTTAATCCTTAAATATCATTTATTTGCGAGAATTTGTTTCAATATTTAGAAACATAGAGATGCGCATATTGCTCTATTAAAGATCGTTCAGACGATCAATATTATTGTCAATATTTAAAGTTCTCAACGTTATCGCATCTAAGAGATCCTCCAGACGATCGATATATACCGTCAATACGATGTTGAGAATCTCAAATATCTACAATAATATTGATCGTCTGAACGCTCTTCTGTATACAGTTTTCTCGAATGAAAAATTGTGTCATCCTCCTCTACCAATTTTCCTTCGAGTCTCTCTCTCTCTCTCTCTCTCATTGCATCGTTGTTATTCGCATTTTCTTCATAAAAGAATACGGAAACAATATAATCGAGCGTACGAAAGCCTGTTGAAGCAGAATTTAGAGGAAGGATAACAGAGGGCTAAACCGGAGGATAGGAATTGTGGGAAATTGTACGGCAAAAAGCGGTCATTATCCATGCAACGGTAGTTAATCATTATAGTTACTGCGACCTCGGTTATGGTCTGGTTAGTTAACTAAAGTTGCGTAATTTATTGCCAGCCGAATTTTGGTTGCATTATATGGTCCATTAGCATGATAACAGGGAACTATTTGACGTACACGGAAATTCCGACGCGCTGCCCGCGCTCGAATGCAAATTGATAATCACAATTACGAAGTTTATACTAATAATGATTTAATTGCGATACACAAGCCACCATCTACTTTCAGCCACGATTATTACTTTTCTGCTGGCTACGACGACGACCAATTACTGCGCGCGAAATCGTTAACAATTCTCTATCTGTCCGCCAACTGCACTTTGTTTCTTTAGTTTTTTCTTCATCTTTTTTCCTCGTCTCCTCTTTTCTATCTCCTCGGTAAATATTTAGTTTGAATCGGAATTTAGCGTACAATAATACGATTATTGTAATTATCAGGTTGCGAGTATTTCTACAAATTCACATTTTTAAAAGAGTAGGACAGAAGCAGCGATTTGCTTCGTCTGTTATATAAATACCATAACGACGAGTATTGATACTTTCGATATATATTCTTGCGTATTACGTGCATTTCACGCTTCTTTTTCTTTTTTACAGCTTCCCATAAATGAACAAAGATGCGAAGACTGGTAATCGTTTAGTTGATATCGAGATCAGGAGAATGATAGAAGCGTTTTCTCAAGAAGAAGACGGGGCCAAATCGTCCGATCACCGTTGATCAGTAATCCAACCAACATCACGAGGCGTATTCCGAAAAAGTTGAGCTTTTAAATTACGCAATTAGAATACGAGAATTCACTTGAAACAGCAGAAATATGAACGTGATTCTGAATCGGACGAATATGATCGTTATTTCTGACGAAGAAACGATAGCAAGAAGGACATCTTTAAAAATCCTTAGGATTTCCCTTTTCTTCGCATGCGTGAAATTATATGAGAAAACAGGATTCGATAACGCAAACTGACCGAAAGAAAAAAAGAAAGAACATTGCAAACGAGATATCACTTTAACAAAACTTTGATCATTTCAACATGTTTGCGACGTTTTTAAACTTTCAAGAACGATATTGAATATCGCGGACTTGTTCCCAGTTTTTATAGAGTGTCTTTCTTTTTTTTTCTCCTGCCGACGCAGAATTCCAAATATGATTTATGAGCAATTGATTATGTAGGACACATCGTGTTGTTAATCCGAGCTAATTGATGCGAAGCAACGCGAGCGGTCGCGTGTTTATCGAAAAGTCGATACATGTGTTTAGCGGTAATTACGCATTGTTAGGCGGATACGAAACTGCACGGGGGTTCCAGCAATTGCAATTAAACGCTTGCATTAGCTACGCGATGCGTGAAAATTTTAAGCGTCATCGAGTTTATAATAGGAAGCTAACTTTCCATTTTATCAGCTATAACTTTCCCCTGAAGTCGTGATCGCCCGTTTCGCCTGTCTGATCACCTGTCCTCAAAGTCTTTTTACCTTTCCAATTTGTTACCCAACTTTCGCGTATGCGGCTCGTTCGATCCGTAATAATTTTATTACGAAAACAAAATCTTGTATTCGCTTTAGGAAAAGTCGAATGTATTGTTCAATTCGTTGTTCAGAGGGCAAGACGTTGGAACTTTCACGTGTTCAAATAAAAGTTTAAATAGACGTTCGATGTTCAAACGCATAAGTAGCAAGTCGCTGACGAGTAGAATACATACACGGCGCTTTGAATTCGAGTTTACAAAACGATATTGCTGACACAAAGATTTTAAGAATTGTATGGACAATTATAAACAGATTTCAGAGATAGATAGATATCCAAAGATATTACGAATACGATGATTCAGATACGTCGCCAATAGCGAAAATCATGATCTATGATTCATATTTCATTTCATAAGAATTCTTTTCGCAAACGTTGAAGTGATTCTTGCACGAATCGCTTTAAAAAATAACTTACAAACAAATTGTACGTTAGACAAGATATATACTAGTTACGATACGTTCTCGTAATTCTTAATCATTTCTAGCGCTAGTGTAAGATCGTATATCAGACGAGACATATGATATACTGATTGTGATAAAGTCTCGTAACTGTTAATCGTTCCTAGTGTCAATAATTCCATTTTTTTTTTTTTTTTATAAAAACGCGGAAAAACATAGATATTTTCGTTCAATTTTATACCATTACGGTATCAAAACCTACTAATCTTTCGCGAAATTGTCAGGCGAGAGTTAAACCCTTAATTACATAATTACGCGAAAGTTAAACCCTTGAAAAAAATGTGTACACGTTAGCTGTTTTATTTGTAACGTGAATCGAGCAAGAATCTTTTCTAGATTCTGTTGTAAACGAAGTCTAGCTTTAATTATTATCAGGATGGAAGAATATGAGATTTGCTTACCGGCAGGCGATGTAACGGAAACGGATTGACCGGTGCATTGCTGATTAGAATTCTGGTTGCCATTGCTTCCGGCGCTGGTGTTCAATTTCCTCAATTGTTTCTTGTGCTTCATCCGCCGATTTTGAAACCACGTTTTCACTTGGGTCTCCGAGAGGTGAAGAGCCGCCGCGAGCTCTACCCTCTCCGGTGTACTCAGGTACCTCTGCACCTCGAATCTAGCTTCCAAACCCGCTAATTGTTGATCACTGAACACCTAAATACGACACAAACGATTTCTTGCAAGCCTGTACGAACGTTTACTTATTTCGACAATAGCGTTTTTAGTAATTTCGTTCTGTCTGATAAAATTACTTGCACGATCGATCGATATTGTTTCGACGATTAAATTATTTCCCGTGACATTTCCACGAACGTTGTTGACCGTTTGTATTTAATCTTGTCATACCAAATTCATATAGAATTTCGTTAGTAGCATACTAGTAGGAAGCCGAAGGTAGAATATCGTAGCTGTGAAAACGAGCAAAGATAGAATTTAGGTGATCGGACAATGGAATTTTCTTAGCGTAACAAACCACTTCAAACAAGCTTACGCTTATTACTAAATAGCTTTGGTTTCTCTATTGGCTAAATTACCAGGAAACGTTAATAACAGAAGTTAGAGCGACAATGTAAAAATTAAGGAAAGAATACAGTTGCGAAATTTACTATGGAAGATCTTGGCTCAACATAAGAAACATACACAGAATGCTTCGAACCCTTGCTTTGCCATTTTCTTAGTAGCTATTTAAATGAAGTTAATTTAAGATATAACTATCCACTGTTGTAACAGCATGTCGGATGCAAAATGTCGTAAAATTTAATCCGGTTAATGTTTAAACTAAAATTAATTCAATCTAAATTTCTAATAATTCAAATCACAGTTATAAGTAAACTTCGTGGCTGAATTGGAACTACGATCCGCGTTACGAGTACGATTCGATATTTTAACATTAGAATTGCCAATTATAATGAAAGCACTACGACGAAAATAAATCTATAATCATAATCATTCTTATTCCAATGAGATCAATATCGATTTCGTGAATAGCGCATTTGTATGTTTTCAGCAATTAAAAGAAAATGAAGGAATTAAAAAGCAAGTCTCTATAGCCGTAACGTTCCGATATTTTTATCTCCGTATCGAGACGAGTGAATCATGCAAACGACCACCAGTGGAAGAGGCAAAAGATAAGGATTACAAGTGGTTTCACTCACTGTTCGTGCCTTTCGTCGACGGCAGTGCTTCAAGGCCGCAAGTTCAGTAACTCCCGGTACCACGCCAACCCCCATCGCCGTGTTACCAAAAAGTGGTCCCAGGAAGAAGGTTGCCGTAGGTGGTGCAGAAGGATAACCAGGTAATAAACTGGCGAATTGCTGGTATTGCTGATGTTGTACTCCGTGACTGGACGTCAGGTGCTGATGATGAAGTTGATGATGAGAATGCGGCGGAGCGGTTCCACGACTCAGGATATCTTCTATCAAAAACGATGTTCTGCTCGCGGAAGTTCCATTCTGACCTGGCTGGGCCTGTTGTTGCTGACAAGTGGACTGCATTTTTACCAAAATGAGCAACTTTTCAGCTATCGAACTTCGATTATTTGTATTGAAAGTTGCTTGTTTGTTACATAGTTGGCGAAGTTCTCTTTAAAAAGTTATATATATATCAATCATGTAAGTTTAATACCGCTAAGCTTGATTTCATTCGTTTGAATTTTTAACTCTAACTAAGTGTTTTTATTTTTTCTCGCTTTATTAGTTTGTTTTCATGTTATTTGTTCGACGATCGACGAGTGGCAATTCAACGTTGAAGATCTTGACCATTCGAAAAGCCCTGGTATCTTCTTCTATCTCATTTTAGAAATCCGCATAGAAACATTCCATTCGCCGGTGTAAGTGCCCTTAATTACTCTACATCTTACAACTGCACAATAAGATGCCATTTATCAGATGACCGACATAAACGTCTTCAATAACTCTACGTTCTATATCTTGCAGAAGTCCAGGCGACATTGTAACCAACTCATCGACCAATTACTTCTCAACATCCAGTTCAATCCGCAGTACATATCAACGTCTATCTGACAACAGATATAAACGTCTTCGATTACTCTACGGCTCTGCAATCTGTACTTTTCGTCCTAAATGCAGTCTTGCAATCAACGTCAGCAAACAATTAGTCCAGTTCAATCCATGGTAAATATTCCAACGACCACCGCCATCGAGCCGATGCTTGGCCAAAGTTCACCAAAAATCCTGATCATCACGTTCACCAAGCACTAAGCTGCAGAAACTGGTTTCAGGGGCTGCAAACTCTCCAAAAAATGGACACGTACACTGTCCCGGTTCGCGTGCTGGCATCACCAAACGTGTTTGATCTCGCGTAAACTGCACTACTGCACTAAAGAAACTAGAGAAACAAAAATATACAGGCAATCCACTGTGGCAGGCGAGAATCGTTTTGGCGCGTTGCACGGGCGGCTTGCAGCGGAAAATTCTAATTGAATTGAAAGGGGAATCGAAGGCAAGCAGCTGTAGGAAGGAAGAACTCGCGGATCGTGGCGGCGTCGCGTCGTTCTTCGTCGACGTTTAGGGAGTATCGGTGCGCGATTCAAGGCGATTCAACCCCCCCGCGCGCGATCATCTCCACCCTCAGCCGCTCTAACTGGTCAAGAAAAGTAAAGCTTGGGAAGCGGATATCGCGGGGCTCGAGTCACGTTGTTATTGGCCGGCGTCGCGACGCCACTCGCCCTCACGGTTGGCCCCGTGGCGAACGCGGGGCGGTACCATTGGCGCCGTTACCATGGACACGATGCTGTTTCGTCATAGGATTTCCTAGCCACCGACGCGGTTCTCTCTCACCCTTGTGTTCGCCGGAGCAACCCCCTCGGTGCCGGATCCGAAAGAGAAAGGGAGGAGGAAACCGTGGAGGTGGAGGTGGAGGAACGAGATGTTCTGTATTCGTGGTTCCCCATGTCGTCGTTGTGCATTCACATCCACTCCACGATAACGGTGTTCACGCGTGTACCTTTGAGGTAGCTTTTCCTACCGCTTAAATTGTATTTCTTTCGCCTTTATCTTTTTCTTTCCTTTACTTTTTTTCGCTGGTTTTTATTGCTCTTTTTTTTTAAGCATTCCCTCCAAGGATCCGCCGATCGTCCTTTGTTCCGAAGATGGCTGGTGGAGAATTTCAGATGAATTTTAAGGTATTTCTTTACGTTGCAGAGGTTCGATCGTTTATTTTCTACGCTATTGGTCATATTTGTTTTTCCTCTCGGCATGAAATTTTGTTTTTCGCGGAATCTATGGTTGTATATGAAAGGAACGCGAAGAAATGTTGTATTTCGAGTTCTTTTGCTATATCGAAGTAGTATTTCGTTAGCGAAATTCTAAATTAGAAGAGCGAAGGTAATGCGATGATATAGTAGCTTCATATTCTTGTTCACGAAGAACTAATAAAACCTTCTTTGAAGAAGGCGATGCATTTCGTTTGTCTATTGTTGTTCGCATTTCATCACGTTCTTTCTCTCTCTCTCTTTTTCTCTCTTTCTCTCCGGCTGTTTTTTATCTCCTTTTTTACTTCTTTCTCATAAGTATTGATCCTCCGTCTGCGTTGAAGTATATAAAAGCTTTTCGCAAGTCAATACATCTGTATCGAATCTTGAAAGGATGGAGAATGCGGATCAGGAGGAGCAGGCGGATCAAAATTAGATTTACTCGTTGGACGATGTGTACACGACGCAGGATGTAGATACTTACGATGTAGGTCCAAAATAGATAGGTGTTCGTGTATATCTGTGTGTATGATCCTCTGTAGCTTAGCGTAGGCTCTCGATCAATGGAATTATTATGGCATCACGTCGTAGATGCTAACGCAATTTTTACGACGAGACGCCCTATGCAACCGCTAATTGCACCTACTGAGAAGAAGATTTCATAGTGTTTAACGAATTCTCAATCTGCGTCCCTTTCTCCTTTCTATTTTCCATACTTGTACTCATATTTATACATTCCTATCTTCTATAAGTATTTATGTCTTTTCATATCTCTATAGTCTTACATTCTTACATACCGTTATCTTCATTTTTCCATACTTCCACAGTTTTACATTTCTATTTCCTATACTTCCATACACACTGTATACACATGTACATCCATATGACAAACTGAGAATCATAGGCAAGTTAAAATTCCAAAAATTTATATCTATGCACTTTTCCATCTTTCGATAGGTAACCAAGATGTAATTTTGCTGTCTATCGTGGCGAGGCTTTTTGTTAACCCGAGGAGACATGTTCAGTATTTGTAACACCTTGTAATCCCCACGAAGGAGAAAAACACAGGACCATCCTTTCCTACCTCCAACGCCGAAAGTAGGTCTCGCCACTAACGATCAGATGCATCAAACGATGCATGATAGTCACAGTCGTTTAGTATCTAAATGATGCCGCGAAGGTTGGCGATTTCTCGTGTAACAAGTCCCGAGAGGGTGTGTTTAGAGCGCGGCGGTGGACTTTGCGAGCGGTTTCCGGAACATCAGGGGGAACAGGGGG
This sequence comes from Bombus vosnesenskii, assembly GCF_011952255.1. Lineage (NCBI taxonomy): Eukaryota > Metazoa > Arthropoda > Insecta > Hymenoptera > Apidae > Bombus > Bombus vosnesenskii. The sequence goes on along the minus strand of NW_022884330.1, from coordinate 2,637,202 downwards.
CTAGTTTCGACAGCGCTAAGCTTGCGGACGGGATTTTCGGCTTTGCTATCGACATCGAGGGCCGGCTACGCCGTATTGCGGACCGCCGAGGGATCGACGGAACGGATGAATGGACACTCGTCGGTAACACAATTACCGGGATGTTAATTTACCCAATAATCGCGGAAGCAACCCCGTCTAAATGCCGGCACGCGCCACTTCCCCTTCCGCCGTCGCCTAAATAGAGACAGCCTCGCTCTAATGTCAGGGATGGATACATCGGCTCAGGTTTTACAGACGATTGCGTCGTTGCACGTGCGTTTTACCAAACAGCTCCAGCTACGTACAATGGTCTGTAACTGGTCTCTTTGTGCTGTATATCGAACAAGGCAAATAAAGTTGAGCGACTTTGCAACTGTGGTGACACGATGGCTAACGTACTTTGAGAATTCTGAAGCGATTTTTAATTATAATCGACGGAGAAGCTTTGTATAGATGGTGTTTATGTAGGAATATAAGAATATGTAATACAACGTAGATACTAGGAACATAGAAATATGTTTGCGTGGATGTAATGCATTGGAGTAACGTAAAGTCTGGTGATGTGTGTGCGAATTAAAGAAGAAGCTTAAGGAGTAGGAACATAGACGTATGGAATAATGGAAAATGAAGATATAATAAGGTACAATATAAAGATGGAAGGAGTAATATCTCCTTCTTACTTTGCTGATTTGTGCGTCACATCTCGACCAATATTCCTAGGAATTGTTCGTTACCTTTCGTGCCTTTTTGGTCGATATGCGAAGTCTCTGTGGAATAATGCGAGACAAAACCGAGTTATATCTAATATATTCGATATATTCTTGATGCTAATAAAAATCCAGAGCATTGAGCGCAGTGCAGATAGTTAAGAGTAGCGTAAACGAACCGCTTGGAGATTCGTCAGGATAAAAATAATGTACTCGTAATCGTTCATCATCCAGACGGTAATTACACGCATATTTGAAAGTCAATCATGACACGTAAGTTTTCGCAAACGGATGTGTGAAACGATCGCTTAATTGTTTCTCGTCTAATTCTTCCAAAGAACTGTCGATCTCTTGCAAACGCGATTTTACCACAACAATAATTCCAAAACGATCTTCGTACCAATATTTTATTACAATATGCATTTTTATTACAAAACACGTACATCGTTGGATGATTAAATACATGTATACATGCGAACAGATTATCCACGATAGCTTATAAATCGTGATCAACATAAATTAATATCGTCGAAAAGACTACGAATTGCTACAAAATATTTAACATTTCCGTTCCACGCTCTTACCATATATAACGTATAAGTTTGATACTATCTTATCAAACTGTCGTATCTATCACCTTATCGTTTCTACTTCGTGTTTTATCACAAACACTTAATAAAGAAACGTACGATCGTCCATATCTGGCAAATGATTCACAGTACACGCTTGCGCTATTTTTTCTACAAATTCCACCGTAGCTTGCTTTGTAAGCGAGGCACAGCGATCGTCTGAATTGCTATTGAACTGCGCGATGTTCACACGTCTGTACGAAATTATGGCAATGCCAGAAATTATACAGGCGGTCTCAGTGATCGTTGTCGATTCTACGTGAAAAGATAAGTCGACAATGGAGAATAAAATTTGTACTCGTTAAAATGTTTGCCGAATGAAACGAATCTCTGCATTTACAAAGATAGAAATTTGCATAAACATGCTTTTCAGTCTGGTCATTTTATTCGCCTCTTTTTACTAACGAGATAGAGGATTATTCATCGATAGGAGAAAATTCTCAGAATTCATCGTCGTCCGTGGCTCTCTTGTAGAAAGCTCGTGAGAAGGTGGCGGGTCCTTGAGTGCCGCAGAAGAAGAAGCCACGACGCCAGAAAACGAAAATCGTCAGGCAGACTGGAATGGCGAGCAACAGACCGACCAATACGCCGATCAGGATCGTCGCGTCCCTTTCCGGTTTTGCATTGTATAAGTCCAAGCAACGCAAGCTTCGATGGGATAACGAAGACAAGTTCTTGCCAGCGTGTTCCGGCGGGAAAGTACAGGTGAGTGAATCCAGCTCGTCTCCCATGAGCTTCTTGCCGTATGTTGGCAGCAACGTGCCAATCTAGAAAGAAGAAATTAATATCGTTGCATTTGTACGATTTCCACCTTATCGTTTTGTCATTTCTATCGTATTATTCTATTTTATAATTATTATATTCGAAACAAGAATTTCAATGCTTCATCTTGGATTATTAATTTTTACTATTTTCCATATGAAATTCCGTGCCTTCCGTATCTTGTAAAATAGTTTTGGAAACTCGTAATATCTTATATTGCATTTTTCTATTTTCCAACAGTTCCAGTGTTTAATACGAAAATTCGAAAAATCAAGTAGTTTAATATAATTTCAATCGTCATCGTCGCGCAGTTTTTCCTCGAACAAGACCAAACATACAACGAAAGCTACCGTGTTCCCGCATTGGGTTTCCAGGTATAGGTTCATTGGAATTCGGTTTAATGGAGAGAATATTTCATACGATATACTCGGCCAAAAAGAGCGATGGAAGTGATATTTCAGAAAGAGGATAGTTCGACTAGATCGACCTGTAAATCGAAGACTACCAGCAGAGGAACACGTTAAGTCACATCTTTTTATTTCTTACTTCTCGTACTGCTGGAATTATTTTGATGCTTGCCTTTCTAGTCAAACATACGTTTCTTCGTTCTTCTAAACATATTTAAAATGTCGCTTTCCTTAATAATAATTATACTTCTGGCTTTCCTTAATAATAATTATACTTTTGGCTTGCGTAAAACTTGATCAATTTACAACGGCTATATTTAGAAGATTGGCAACGCCTTTAGACTTAATTACTTTCGTTTTCAATGACACGTTATATTAACATTCTGCTGTTTAATCCGACAGTGACACTAAAAATCAACAATGCTACACGTAACAGGTTTTTTCACCTCTGATCTTCAATTGGCATCGAAGGAACGATCGATTGGTTGGATGGAAAGTACGCGATACAAATGGAAGTGGATTGTGCGTTTCGTGATTGCCAGAACTTACCAGATATTGATTATTGCAATCGCAGCTCCATTTGTTGTTCATCAGATCCAATTTTTCAAGCCAGTCCCATCTTGCTACCAATTGCTGAGGCAAATATCGCAGGGCGTTATCCGATAAATCGAGTTTCTTTAGTGGCGGCCACACAGGTGCCTCAGAGTTACTCTACAATAATTTATAATAATAATTTGGCACGTAATAACCGTTCTTATTCTATCTGAAGGGAAACGGACGAACAAATAAATGAAAGTGATGAAAAGGAAATAGAACGTCGATCAATATGTTTCTCGGTTATGGATTGTATTAGAATTAAGTGGAGGAAGAAGGATGAAATTAATATAGCGAGAGATGAAATTAATAAAAGTTAAGTTAACGCGATTTAAATTAAAATTAACGAATCAATGGAACAATACGTAAAACTAACGGTTGTAACAGCTATTTCTGGATGAAGTTACCTGCGTGGCAAGAGCGTAATCATCGATCGATTCCAGTTTCGGACAGTTTTCTATACGAAGATGCTCGAGAGACGTCAAGCCTGAAAAGGCATATGGTCCAACGATCGTCAAATGAGGCATGCAACAGAGGCTTAACTCCTTCAGTTTTGGAATAAGTGGAAACGGGTGTGAGTGATTGATAATTTGAATTGGATTTTCGTCCAGGTAAAGCACCTCGAGCATCGTTGTTTCCTCGAGAGCTTTCGGAACAGATGTAAATAGATTTCCGCTTAAGTTAAGCTTCCTAAGGGATCTAATCAATTAATTATTAGTTAGCGTTCCATTTGATTAGACTTAAACGTAGAACGTGTGCTATCGTATTGTGAAGCCATACAGTGCACGAAGATACTATTAAACAATTTACCAAGACATTATGATAAAAGCAAAATAAATAAAAGAAAGATAATAATGGTCTTACTTTTAATACGGTAATAGGGTAAAAATAAAGGAATAATTTCAGAGCAGACCTTGTATAAGACGGCTCGTTAATACAATTTTTTAATAATATTTTTATAAATCGTGGAATTCAGATGTGTCATATTTTATGAAAATACCAGGAAAATTCAGAAGTGGAGAGAAAGAAAATACGGAATATTATTTGGCACACTGACATTTTGTAGAACTTTCTTTCAATTGTATAGCTTCACGCTGTTGAATGAATCACACAGATAAATTGTTAAATTATGGAAAAAGTATAGGAGAGAAGGATGGAACGAAGAAAAGAAAAAGATAAAAAGTAAGGGAAGGAGGGAGGGAAACAGAGAAAATAGGAAAGGAAAGGAGAGGGAAACGATATGGAATAATTGGCAAGGTTCAAGCAGGAATGAATGAGATATTAGATTCCTGTAAATTGATTACATGCATAAATGATTATTGTCCTCTCGTCCATAAAATACTATTTCTGTTCGTAACAATGTATCCGAATATACTGGAATTTTTAAGGACTATTGAAAATTGTTTACTCTTTCGTTTACGTTATATGTATGCTATACATGTATCAAATAATGACTGTATCTCGTTTCTCACTTTTTATGAATTTTATTTTTAATTAAATTATTAACGCGGCTATTTCAGCCAATTAAGAGATGTTCCTGTATATCTGAACTTCCTCTACATCAAATGTATTCCAATCATTTACACAAGTATGCACTTATATATCTTTGTATCACGGAATTTTATTAATAAGGGTAATTATATAAAGCTCCTTCTAAAATTACTTGCTGCACAAATATCTTTTTTCCCATTTTTTCACGCTCACTGTGTACGTCGATATATAACGGATAACACGTTGGAATGCAAAAATACATATCGGCTACTGGCTTTGATTTAATAAACTATTCTGTTATTTGATATACCTACTTCACTGTTCTTAAGTCTATACAGTAAAATGGGTATATCAAATAATAGAATGGTTTATTGAGTTAAGTAAAGTAGTACGTAGACGTGTATTTTTACATTCCAACGTATTATCCGTACTTATTGACGTATAACAGTGTGCGTAAAAGAAAAAGTATTCGCGCAGCAAGTAATTTCAGAAGCAGCTTTATGTAAACCGGTTTATTAATGATATCGATGAGGATAATAATTAAATCGACGTGAGATGCAAACATCGTTCGAAGGTAATCAATTAGAACACGAGCATATCATCTAAGTAGGCTGTTAATCTTTTTCTTCACACTTTTTATATTTTTATTCGCTTTCAGAATCTTTTAAATAAACCATTTATGAGACTGTGTTTATACGAGACAAATTATCGAGAACAAAATTGCACTAAACCAAATTTTCTCAATGTGAGTTTATGAAATTAATTTACAAAGGTAAAGAAATCTGTCTTATTTTTCCAAATGAAACCTAGAGAGCATAACGAAGCGATGTGTAATATAACTGTACCTGAAAAGTAAAAGAACAACCAAGAAAAATGAGAAAAGAAATACATAGAGCGCTTTGACTTAACTTTTTTGAATTGAAAGACAACGGTATATCAGGTAATTAATTGAAACATTTTGGTGGAATAATTTCTCGAATATTGCAATTATTCCATTTTTACTCTCAATAATCCATATAATGAATATTCTGGTAGAAAAATGAAAAATAAAAAATAGACCAGTCCATGAAATACTTAACACACATCGTGTAATTCCATAGACGATATTGTACGTTATCGAGATTTGCTGTATAATAATTTGTAGAATGCTATATCTAGAGTTTGTTATCAGTGTAATACGTTCTATCGAATCAGTTTCCGTTACTGTATCAATGTTTGCCTGATAGTTTGCAGTAGTATCGAGGAACTGAGATATTTACCTAGATGAGTAGAAATGAACGTCCGAAAGTGTCTTTAGGCGACAGTAACTCAAGTCTAACTCTTCCAGATACGGAAGAGAGCTGATCGCAATGGACGTACGTTCGTCGATTCTCGAGAACTGATTCCAGGAAAGGTTCAACACCTTCAGACTTTCCATGTGCTCGAAAAGATCTTGATGCAACGAATGGAGCACGTTATGAGCCAAGTCTAAGACCACTAGCTTTTCCAATGGTTCGTAAGCATCTGGTGAAAATTTGCCCTGAGGTATCAAGACATAGAGATGATTCAATTTTTAGAAATATATGAGAAACGATTAAATCAAAGCTTGTTTCGTCTTTCAGGAATGCTAGCACCGTTTTGGAAAAGATAATCTATATTATCAAATGCAATATGTTTTAAATATTAATTGTAAATTGAAATTTATAATTTAATTCTATCGAAGTTATATTTCAGTTAATGTATTTAATATCCATAATACTGATTAGACGAAAAGAATATAAATGGATGTAACCAACGATGATAAGTAATTAATCGATTACTATTGATTTATCGTGACACGTTATAAGATTCTTCAAGAACTGTAATGTTTCATTACGATTATGAATATATATTTCTATGACTTAAAATGTGCTTAACTAGCACGTAAATATTACCTCAAACACGACAGGTTTTAAGTTTTCCGTCGTAAGTTGATTATGACTCAGATCTAACTCGGTAAGATTGATTATCTCCTTAAAGGCTCGAGGATCGATTCTCATGATTTCGTTCTTCTGCAGCGACAGTTTCCTAATTTCTATTTTTGGGAATGGTTTCACGTGAACCAATAAATTCCCTTTGAACGACGCTATTTTTATTGTTTTATTGGACCATTGTTCGCCCTCGAAGTGGTGAGTCAAATTTCTGTTTCCACAATCTATGATATCATCTGATAGAAAAACATTCATTCGTTTATAAATTTCTATTTCTCACGTTCGAATATTTCTATATTCGTTTCTATCTTTCCTTGAACATTTCTTGAATATTTATAAAATATTGATTCTACTGTCGGTCTGTCATTTGAAACTTAGTAGATCTACCGGTTTAAATTTTTAAAAGGCTTGTATCTTTGGATTTAACTGGTCTTAGTATTATACATCATGCAATGGTAAAATACTGCTTTCTATTCAAATAGCTTCGAAATTAGAAAATTAAGAAAAATAAACTTAATACGTTATATAATGACCAGCGTACACGGTGTTTTAGTTTATTAAGGACCTAAGATTAATTATCGTATTCGTTCATTATCAAATTCTGTTTTTAACGCTGTTACTAGACAAAGGAAATTCCAAGAATTCACTTAACATTTTTTTC